>NC_053490.1:25866343-26466343 GCF_905171775.1 Rana temporaria | reverse complement strand
AAAATAAAACACATAATATGAAAACACTGTTGTGGTCTTAAAGGGGACGCGTTATTAGGTCCTATGCCGCCAAAGACACATCGCTTTAATTCTAAGGGTGCTCCTAACCTTTCCTTAAAAATTGTGGGGCAGATCCTCAAAGAAATTACGCGGGCGTATCTGTTGATACGCCGCGTAATTTCAAATTTTGCGCGTCGTATCTTTGTTTTGGTATCCACCAAGCAAGATACGACGGCATCTGTGTTAGATCTGACAGGCGTACGCCTTAGTACGCCGTCGGATCTAAGATGCAATTTTCCAGCGGCCGCTGGGTGGCGTTTCAGTCGTTTTCCGCGTCGAGTATGCAAATTAGCTATTTCCGACGATCCACGAACGTACGAGCGGCCGTCGCATTCTTTTACGTCGTTTCCGTTCGGCTTTTTCCGGCGTATAGTTAAAGCTGCTCAATGTTAAGTATGGCCGTCGTTCCCGCGTATAATTTTAAAAATTTTGCATCGTTTGCGTAAGTCGTCCGCGAATGGGGCTGGACGCCATTTGCGTTCACATCGAAAACAATGACGTCCTTGCGACGTCATTTGGAGCAATGCACCCTGGGAGTTTTGACCGACGGGGCATGTGCAGTTCGTTCGGCGCGGGGACGCGCTTGATTTAAATGAAACACGCCCCCTACTCGCCGCATTTGAATTCCGTGCCCTTACGCCGCGAGAGATACACTACGCCGCAGTAACTTACGGAATAGAAAAGTAAGTTACAGCGGCGTAACGTATCTCACATACGCTGCGCCCACGCATATGTATGTGGATCTGCCCCTGTCTGTACTATTCAAGACAAAAAGAGTCCATGGTGGAACTATGATTGATCCAAAGGGGGGTTTTCATCAAGTGCTTGAAGTGTGTAGGCTTCAAGAGGAGTAAACTCACCCAATAAAAGTGAATGTTTTGTGTGAATAGGGTAAAAAAAAAAAGCGATTGTTATTAGGTTATTTACTGTGTTGGACAAATCTTTTTCATTGAAATGGAAAATACTGCAATTGGCCACTAGATGGCAGTCGTACATTGGCAGTACATTTGTTAATGCCATTAGAGACTTGACAAATGTCATTTGAATGTACCCGATTTGACCACGATAACCACACTCTTCTAAATGCCTTTCTTTTTGGCGGCAGCATTTTGGCAGAAAAACTAGGCCGGTTTAGTCTCATTTAGGTGCATCAGGCTGATGTAATGGTGGTGGATATATCGCAGGTTCTTGTTAGTTCCAATGGAAGCATAGCCTTTGCTGCCCTCTAATGGTCGGGGGGAACCAATGGAAACACTGTAAAACAAATTTCATTTACAGTGGAACCTTGGTTTACGAGGAACGCGATTAACAAGCGTTTTGAATAACAAGCAACTTTTTTTATTAAATTCTGACTGAGTGTGTCTTGCAAAACAAGCAGAATTCAAGCTAATGGGGTATGCAGTAACGCATTTGGCCAGAGGTGCGGGGGGCGCTGAAATACTCAAAATCACTTGGAAATACTCAGTTCCTGAGTGTTTCTGAACCTTTCCGAGGGTTTCAGCCGAGCTGTCCCCGAGTATTTCCGAGGCTCTCTGGCGCCTATACTAATGGTGGGGGGAGGTTTGTCCTGAGGGGGGTATGTACTAATGTAGGGGGGGTCTGTACTAATGTAGGGGGGGTCTGTACTAATGGAGGGGGGATTTGTCCTGAAGGGGTCTGTACTAATAAAGGGGGTGGGTTGTCTTGGGAGTGGGTCTGTACTGAGGGAGTGGGGTCTATACTGAGCGAGGGGGTCTGTACATAGTGGGAGGGGGGTCTATACTGAAGGAGGGGGTCTATACCTAGTGAGAGGTGGGTGAGAGATATCCCCGTGCTGGCGTTCGTGAACGCGATCGCCTGTGGCCGGCGGCGATCGTGCCCGCGGGCCACGTACATCGGGTTCCCTGCCCTGCAGTGGGCGAGCGATCTAGTGGTCAAAAAAGGAGAGGACATACCCGCAGGGCCGCCATCAAGGGGGTACAGGCAGTACACCTGTAAGGGGCCCGGAGGCCCATAGGGCCCTAGATGGCAACCCCCATTTTTTTTCTTTTTTTTTAATAAAAAATACTATACTGAGGAGGGGGTCTATACTAAGGAGGGGGTCTATACTAAGGAGGGGGGTCTATACTGAGGAGGGGGTCTATACTGAGGAGGGGGTCTATACTGAGGAGGGGGGTCTATACTGAGGAGGGGGGTCTATACTGAGGAGGGGGTCTATACTGAGGGAGGGGGTCTATACTGAGGAGGGTGGTCTAAACTAAGGAGGGGGGTCTATACAGAGGAGGGGGTCTATACTGAGAAGGGGGATCTATACTGTGGAGGGGGTCTATACTTTGGAGGGGTTCTATACTGAGGGAGGGGGGTCTATACTGAGGAGGGGGTCTATACTGAGGAGGGGGGTCTATACTGAGGAGAGGGTCTAAACTAAGGAGGGGGGTCTATACTGAGAAGGGGGGTCTATACTGTGGAGGGGGTCTATACTTTGGAGGGGTTCTATACTGAGGGAGGGGGGTCTATACTGAGGAGGGGGTCTATACTGAGGAGGGGGGTCTATACTGAGGAGGGGGGTCTATACTGAGGAGGGGGTCTATACTGAGGAGGGGGGTCTATACAGAGGAGGGGGTCTATACTGAGAAGGGGGGTCTATACTGTGGAGGGGGTCTATACTTTGGAGGGGTTCTATACTGAGGGAGGGGGGTTTATTCTGAGGAGGGGGTCTATACTGAGGGAGGGGGGTCTATACTGAGGAGGGGCTCTGTACTGAGGAGGGGGGTCTATACTGAGGAGGGGGTCTATACTGAGGAGGGGGTCTATACTGAGGAGGGGGTCTAAATTGAGGGAGAGGGGTCTATACTGAGGAGGGGGGTCTATACATAGTGAGAGGTGGGTCTATACTGAGGAGGAGGATCTATACTGAGGAGGTGGGTCTATACTGAGGAGGAGGGTCTATACTGAGGAGGGGGGTCTATACATAGTGAGAGGTGGGTCTATACTGAGGAGGAGGGTCTATACTGAGGAGGGGGGTCTATACTGAGGAGGAGGGTCTATACTGAGGAGGAGGGTCTATACTGAGGAGGGGGGTCTATACTGAGGAGGAGGATCTATACTGAGGAGGGGGGTCTATACTGAGGAGGGGGGTCTATACTGAGGAGGAGGGTCTATACTGAGGAGGGGGTTTATACTGAGGAGGGTGGTCTAAACTAAGCAGGGGGGTCTATACTGAAGAGGGGAGTCTATACTTAGGAGGGGGTCTATACTGAGGGAGGGGGTCTATACTGAAGAGGGGAGTCTATACTGAGGAGGGGGGTCTATACTGAGGAAGGGGTCTATACTGAGAAGGGGGGTCTATACTGAGGAGGGGGGTCTATACTGAAGAGGGGAGTCTATACTGAGGAGGGGGTCTATACTGAGGGAGGGGGTCTATACTGAAGAGGGGAGTCTATACTGAGGAGGGTGGTCTAAACTAAGGAGGGGGGTCTATACTGTGGAGGTGGGTCTATACTGAGAAGGGGGGTCTATACTGTGGAGGGGGTCTATACTTTGGAGGGGTTTTATACTGAGGGAGAGGGGTCTATACTGAGGAGGAGGATCTATACTGAGGAGGGGGTCTATACTGAGGAGGGGGGTCTATACTGAGGAGGGGGGGTCTATACTGAGGGAGGGGGTCTATACTGAGGAGGGGGTCTATACTGAGGAGGGGGGTCTATACCAAGGAGTGGGGTCTATACTGAAGAGGGGGGTCTATACTGAGGAGGGGAGACTATACTAAGGATGTGGGTCTATACAGAGGAGGGGGGTCTATACTGAGGAGGTGGTCTATACAGAAGAGGGGGGTCTATACCGAGGGAGGGGGTCTATACTGAAGAGGGGAGTCTATACTGAGGAGGGGGGTCTATACTGAGGAGTGAGGTCTATACTGAAGAGGGGGGTCTATACTGAGGAGGGGAGTCTATACTGAGGGAGGGGGTCTATACTGAAGAGGGGAGTCTATACTGAGGAGGGGGTCTATACTAAGGAGTGGGGTCTATACTGAGGAGGGGGGTCTATACTGAGGAGGGGAGTCTATACTAAGGAGAGGGGTCTATACTGAGGAGGGGAGTCTATACTGAGGAGGGGGTCTATACTGAAGAGGGGGGTCTATACTAAGGGAGGGGGTCTATACTGAAGAGGGGAGTCTATACTGAGGAGGGGGGGTCTATACTAAGTAGAGGGGTCTATACTGAGGAGGGGGGTCTATACTAAGGAGTGGAGTCTATACTGAAGAGGGGGGTCTATACTGAGGAGGGGGTCTATACTAAGGAGAGGGGTCTATACTGAGGAGGGGGGTCTATACTAAGGAGTGGGGTCTATACTGAGGAGGGGGGTCTATACTGAGGAGGGGGGTCTATACTGAGGAGGGGGTCTATACTAAGAAGGGGGTCTATACTGTGGAGGGGTTCTATACTGAGGGAGGGGGGTCTATATTGAGGAGGGGGTGGTCTATACTGAGGAGGGGGTCTATATTGAGGGAGAGGGGTATATACTGAGGAGGTGGGTCTATACTGAGGAGGGGGATCTATACTGAGGAGGGGGGTCTATACTAAGAAGGGGGTCTATACTGTGGAGGGGTTCTATACTGAGGGAGGGGGGTCTATATTGAGGAGGGGGTGGTCTATACTGAGGAGGGGGTCTATATTGAGGGAGAGGGGTATATACTGAGGAGGGGGTCTATACTGAGGAGGGGGGTCTATACTGAGGGAGGGGGTCTATACTGAAGGGGGGAGTCTATACTGAGGAGGGGGGTCTATACTGAGGAGGGGGGTCTATACTGAGAAGGGGGGTCTATACTGTGGAGGGGGGTCTATACTGTGGAGGGGGTCTATACTGAGGAGGATCTATACTGAGGGAGGGGGTCTATACTTTGGAGGGGTTCTATACTGAGGGAGGGGGTCTATACTGAAGAGGGGAGTCTATACTGAGGATGGGGGTCTATACTGAGGAGGGGGGTCTATACTGAGGAGGGGGTCTATACTGAGAAGGGGGGTCTATACTGTGGAGGGGGTCTATACTGAGGAGGATCTATACTGAGGAGAGGGGTCTATACTGAGGAGGGGGGTCTATACTTAGTGAAGGGGGGTCTGCACTGAGGGCAGACTATAATTGGTGGAGGGGGTCTGTACTAATGGAGGAGGGGGGTGGTTTGCCTTGGGGGTGGTCTATACTGAAGAGGGGGGTCTATACTTAGTGGAGGGGAGTCTATACTTAGTGGAGGGGGGGTCTGTACTGAGAGGCGACTATAGTTGGTGGAGGGAGGGGTGACACCAACCCTAGTGTAGCCACTGCTCAGGGCAACTTCCCCTCCTGCCCACCCCTTGTCCCCACCCTGGCTGAGGGCTCTTGGGAAGAGTACTGAGGCTCCTCCCACCAGCCATGATCTGCCTGCATTGCACAGGGAAGCACTGATACCCGGTGATGACATCACTGGGTCTAAAATAAGATTCGATTTTGATGATGAGGGGGGGGGGGGGGGGGGAGGGGGGGGGGGGAAGAACAACCAAAGTTTTTAACTTTTCCCCACTCTCTCCAAAAAATGTCCCCGGAGTTGGGCTTTAACAATTAAAAGAACAAATGACATGTCTCCCCTCCCCCCTCAACCAGAGCGTTATGTTATTTCTATAGTACATAACGTACTGGAGATAAATGAAGGATCTTCACCCTTTTAATATGCAATGATGGCGCTTTTTTTGGTCCTCAGACGCGAATGTAGACCACGGATCTCGACTAAAGGGAGCGAAGGATGTGAAATGTCGCGGCTCATCCTCGCAGCTTATCGCCACCTACCCTAAATCCCTCGTCTCACTCGCCCGGAGCCTCTCCGATCGTCTCCTCCAACCTCCAATTCATTTCCTCTATTTTCATCTTCAATCTATGGATTTACAAAGTGATCAGAGGCGCGTTTTTTTCTTCCTCCGGGTTGCCTAGGAAACAAAATAACAGAGAATGCAGATCGCTCCGGTCTCCGTAAGCCTAAAGATATCCAAATTCCAGCTTAAAGGGAAATGGCAGAGAAGACAAGAAATTAAAAACTGTGGCCCAGATTCTCAGAGCAAGTACGCCGGCGTATCTACTGATACGCCGGCGTACTTTCAAATTTGCCGCGTCGTATCTTTAGTTTGAATCCTCAAACCAAGATACGACGGCATCTGGGTTAGATCTGACAGGCGTACGGCTTCGTACGCCTTCGGATCGTAGATGCAATACTTCGGCGTCCGGTGGGTGGAGTTTGCGTTGTTTTTTGCGTCTGGTATGCTAATTAGCTATTTCCGACGATCCCCGAACGTACGCGCGGCCGTCGCATTCTCTTACGTCGTCTCTAATCGGCTTTTTCCAGCGTATAGTTAAAGCTGCTTTTTTGCGGCATATAGTTAGATTTGCCATGTTAAGTATGGCCGTCGTTCCCGCGTCGAAATTAGATTTTTTTTCTTTTTTTTGCGTAAGTCGTTCGTGATTCGGAATGTACGTAAGTCCCGTCTAAGTTAAAAAAAATTACGTCCTAGCGACGTCATTTAGCTCAATGCACGCCGGGAAATTTCGAATCGGAGCATGCGCAGTTCATTCGGCGCGGGGACACGCTTCATTTAAATGAAACCCGCCCCCTATTCGCCGATTTGAATTCCGCCGCCAGAAATACACTACGCCGCCGTAACTTACGTCGCAAAATCTTTGAGGATTTGAAAGAACGCCAGGTAAGATACGGCGGCGTAGCGTATCTCTGATACGCTGCGCGGGTGCAGAGCTATGTGGATCTGGCCCTAGGGTTGTACCAATACCGGTATCAGTGCCAATAATAAGCATTTGCTCCAGTATCAGTACATATGCAAATGCTCCGATACCAGAAACCGATACTTTCAGGCTCGGTTCTTTCAGCTGACAGCGGGATTCCCCCCACTGACAGCGGAAATGTAAAAAAAGCAAAAGCCGCATCCTTAACCACTTCAGCCCTGGAAGATTTTATCCCCTTCCTGACCAGAGCACTTTTTTACAATTTGGCATTGCGTAGATTTAACTGAAAATCGCGCGGTCGTGTGACGCTGTACCCAAATTAAATTGGCATCCTTTTTTACCCACAAATAGAGCTTTCTTTTGGTGGTATTTGATCACCTCTGCGTTTTTAAAAAAAAAATTGCGCTAAAAAACAAAAACAAAAAAAGAGCAACAATTTTGAAAAATATATATTTTTTCCCTTTTATGCTATAATAAATAAAAAATGTGTCAGCGTAAGCGCGCAAAATTCAAATGTCTGAGATGTGGGCGTGTTTTATGTTAAATCATCGTGACCCCACGTAAATGCCGTTTTTTTTAACGGCGCATGCGCCGTCCGTGGAGGAATGCCAGTGCGCATGCTCGAAATCACGTCGCAAATAGTCAATGCTTTCGACGTGAACGTAATTTACGCAAAGCCCTATTCGCGGACGATTTACGCAAACGATGTAAACGACGGAAAATTTAACGCTGTCCCGACGTCCATACTTAACGTTGCGTACGCCTCATAGAGGCAGGGGTAACGTTACGCCGGAAAAAGCCTTACGTAAACGACAAAAAAAATGCGCCGGGCGGACGTACGTTTGAGAATCGGCGTATCTAGCTAATTTGCATACTCTACGCGGAAGCGCCACCTAGCGGCCAGCGTAAATATGCACCTAAGATCCGACGGCGTACTAACACGTACGTCAGTCGGATCTAGCCCACATTCAGGCGTATCTTGTTTTGTGGATACAAAACAAAGATACGACGGCGCATCGTAGAACTTACGCGGCGTATCAATAGATACGCCGCCATAAGTTCTTTGTGGATCTGGCCCACTGCGTCTACAAACTATGGGAACGATTTATGGCATTTTCATTATTTTAATTTTTTTTACTAGGTGGTACTGCGACATTGTGACTGGCAGATCGGACACTTTTGACACTTTTTTTGGGACCATTGACAATTATACAGCGATCAGTGCTATAAAAATGCACAGATTACTGTGTAAATGTCACAGGCAGGGAAGGGGTTAACACTACGGGGCGATGAAGTGGTTAAGTGTGTGTTCCCTCAGCGTGTTCTAACTGTATGGGGATGGGAGTGACTAGGAGAGGAGACATATCGTTGTTCCTACTTACTAGGAACAAAAGCCGGCAATCATCGGTTGTTAAGGAGCGGGGCTGCCACATCCTTAAAGTGGATGTAAACCCGAAAATCTTTATTTTTATTTGATGTCACAATGTAGAGTATAAGATTTCCTATCATCTGTGCCCAGTCTTGCCACACAGAGTTAATCCAGCTCTGAGCAATCCTCTTTTATTGTTCAGTGAGATAAAACGGACTTACAGAGAAAAACCTTAGTCCGTTCCGCCCCCTTGCTGTGAGTGACAGGTTATTTACATATCTCATGCACTAGCCTGGAGACAGGCATTATGGGCCAGATTCACAGAGCAAGTACGCCGGCGTATCTACTGATACACCGGCGTACTTTCAAATTTGCCGCGTTGTATCTTTAGTTTGAATCCTCAAACCAAGATACGACGGTATCTGGGTTAGATCTGACAGGCGTACGGCTTCGTACGCCTTCGGATCTTAGATGCAATACTTCGGCGTCCGCTGGGTGGAGTTTGCGTTGTTTTTTGCGTCTGGTATGCTAATTAGCTATTTCCGACGATCCACGAACGTACGCGCGGCCGTCGCATTCTCTTACGTCGTCTCTAGTCGGCTTTTTCCAGCGTATAGTTAAAGCTGATTTTTTGCGGCGTATAGTTAGATTTGCCATGTTATGGCCTTCGTTCCTGCGTCGAAATTTGAATTTTTTATTTTTTTGCGTAAGTCGTCCGTGATTCGGAATGTACGTAAGTCCCGTCTAAGTTAAAAAAATGACGTCCTAGCGACGTCATTTAGCGCAATGCACGCCGGGAAATTTCGAAACGGAGAATGCGCTGTTCATTCGGCGCGGGACGCGCTTCATTTAAATGAAACCCGCCCCCTAATTGCCGATTTGAATTCCGCTGCCAGAAATACACTACGCCGCCGTAACTTACGGCGCGAAATCTTTGAGGATTTGAAAGAACGCCAGGTAAGATACGGCGGCGTAGCGTATCTCTGATACGCTGCGCGGATCTAAATGTATGTGGATCTGGCCCTATTTTTTTTATCGAAACTTTTAGGTAGATTCAGGTACAATGGATTAAACTTGCGGCGGCGTAGCTTAGCCTTTTTAGGCTACTCCGCCGTAAATTAGCTAGGCTAGTAATGATTCTAAATCAACTTACCTGCTAATCTACGGCGGCGTAGCCTAAAACGAGCGGGCGTAAGGGCGCCTAATTCAAATTGGTTGGAGGGGGGGCGTGTTGTATGAAAATGAGGCTTGACCTCACGTTTTTTGACGTTATTCGCTACTGCGCATGCGCCGGGCGCCTACATTTCCCAGTGCGCATTGCGGCTAAGTACGCCGTACGGGCCTATTGATTTAGACGTGGACGTAAACGACGTAACTCCCGATTCGCGGACGACTTACACAAACGACGTAAAAAATTCGAACCTCGCAGCGGGAACGGCGGCCATAATTTAACATTGCTATTCCACCTCATAGGTGGAATAACTTTAGGCCGCCTAAGGCCTTACGGAAACGACGTAATTTAACTGCGGCGGCCTGGTGTACGTTCGGGAAAAATTGCAATCTAAGATAGGACGGCGCAAGCCGGCCTATCTTAGATATGTTTAAGCGTATCTCTGTTTGAGCATACGCTTAAACATACGGCGGCGTAGATTCGGAGTTAGGTCGGCTTATCTACTGATAAGCCGGCCTAACTCTTTCTGAATCTACCTATTTGTTCTTAATAAATTGCAACGACCACTATTTTATTCTCCGGGGTATCTGCTTTCAGAAAACATGTCCCGTTTTAACTACTTTTCGAGCTTAAAATTACTTTTTTTTTTTTAAACGTCGCAAAATAAACCCCCCAAAAACTCTGTCAGTAAGGGGTTAAATTCACTTTCACCATTGACTCCTCTGTGTGAATTTTTTATAAAATCCCCAGATTTTTGTTGTAATTTTGTGGAAATGGAAAGTCTTCTCACCCCCACTTCTCTCACCTCTACTCTGGATGTTCTAGTCATGAGGTAGATTTTCATTCATTTCACGCCATTGGCCGCCGTCCCTTGCAAATCAATGAATTTCTTCTCATCACATTACTTTAAATGAGATTTGCTACACAAGAGATTTGCAGTTGTGGGTTTGAGCGATCGACAGACAATACCACAATGTGAAAAGATTAGCCAATCATTTCCTCTATCTCATAGACCTCAATGTTGATTTTTGTTTTTGATTTTTTTTTTGTTCAATAATTTTTTATTCGTTTTACCAGATGGCATAAACAGACATGGGTATAAGGACAGTTGCATAATTAAAGCTGAAGTCTAATCTGCTTATATTTTGCCTTGCTTGGTCTCTCCGTTCCCCATTCATCAACATTTAACCAATTAAAAATTAATTGAAACCTGTTTTCACTACAAACAACAACAAAAAAAACAGAAGGGAGCAAATGCCTAGAGCATTATCTCAAGCACTTTAGTGAAAGATAAAAGATCTAAATTATATTAAAAAACCAAACATAGAAACATAGCGTGTCATGATACAAAATTCAGACGATCGCCATCAAGCCTCATGGGCTCATCCAAATGGCAGAACCCGCTGACGAGTTTCGGGTGGCCTAGCCCCCTTTCTCAAAGCAATAATCGATCTCTGATATTGCTCGGAGGAAGGGGGTCAGTCCCCCGAAACACGCCAGCTGGTTGATCCAATGAGGCTCGAGCACAGACTTCTGGATTTTGTTTGCACCCTGTTTTTCTGTTGTTTGTGCAGCACAAGACTCCCTGGGCTGAGGAGGGTGGCACCGCCACTATTGTGTTTCCCCAAAAATAAGCCCTACTGTGAATTTCAGGGAGGGCTGCAATATAAGCCCTACCCTGAAAAAAAAGCCCTAGCTGGGAAGGGTTGTGTTGTGTGTTCTATACCAGGGGTGTTAAGGTAAATTTCATCGTGGGCCGCATCAGCATTATGATTTCCCTCAAAAGGGCCGGTTGTATCTGTAAGATTAGATGTCCAGCGCATCCCCTCCCCTCACATCAGAAGTTGAGTCCCCCATTCTCCCTTACATCACAGTGCCCCCCTTACCTTATGCTGCTGCTGGAAAGAAGCTGGATGCATTGCTTGAAAGTAGAGGTCTGGAGCTCTCCTGCAGCTGCAGGAGAGGTGCAAGGGCCACATGAAATTGCATGGAGGGCCGGATTCGGCCCACGGGCCTTGTGTTTGACACCTGTAATCTAGACTGTGCAGGGGCGGACTGACAATTCATGGGGCCCCAGGGCAATAAGAGATTATGGGGCCCCCGGGCTATAGGAGATTATGGGGCCCCCGGGCAATAGGAGATTATGGGGCCCCCAGGCAATAGATTATGGGGCCACACAGTATACACACACACATACAGTATACATACACAGACACACAATATACACACACAGTATACATACACGCAGAATACACACACTTAAAGGTACTGGAGAGGCGGGGCAGCTATAATCTTGGGATTTAAAAAAAAAGACAGATTTTTCCATACTGTCCCTGGTTTTACTGAGGCTGGCAACCCTTATGGGGCCCCCTAGTGGCATGGGGCCCTCGGGCAGTGCCCGAGTGCCCGAATGGTCAGTCCGCCTCTGAGACTGTGTATGTTTCTGTGGTGAATACCTTAGTTGTGGTGCCGCTGCTCTCCTCCTCTTCTGCCAGCTGTCAGCGGTGATCTGTGTTGACAAATTGACACTGTTATACAAGCTGTACACTCACTACTTTACATTGTAGCAAAGTGTCATTTCTTCAGTGTTGTCACATGAAAAAATTTACGAAATTTACAAAAATGTGAGGGGTGTACTCACTTTTGTGAGATACTGTAAGTAAGAAATGCCTGCTACTACAGCGATCTCCGCTGTCTTCTGGGTCCTGTGCTCTGATTGAATAAGGCGGAAATTGTGATGTCACTGCCCTGCCTCTCCGCCTCATCCAATCAGAGAACGCCTTGCATCCACTGAGGAAAATGCAAGTCGTTATGTGAAAGTTGCTACATGAGCGACCTCTTGTGGTCACTATGCAGCAGGGCACTGCGCCCAGAAGACCATGAAGATCAATGTAGTAGCAGTGCCTACTACAGTGATTCTCAGCCTCCCCAGGGATTGGCCAGGAGTGGAATATGTATACTTATCTTTGTCCAAGCTGGACCAATGTAACTAAAAGCCAATACCTGGGGTTCAGCGTTAAAAGTCTGGTATGTAATAAAATAACTTGTTCCTTTAATAAGACACATGCCAGGATTTCTCCTCCCTTGTTGGGTCTGAGTGTCACCACTCTATTGTCAGTCCGGGTTTTCTTCTTCTGTGACTGGAGTCTAATGTTCTTCTCGGATCTGTTCCACTTCAATGATCTGCTTCCCTCTGGTCCAACCTGAAAATAGATGCCTCTTCTCCTGCCACACAACATCTGGGAATCGCAGGGACGCTGTCTGCAACTTTCCACCTCTGTGCCATTCATTAGCCTGAAACTGATTTTCTTCTTCTTTTTTTTTTTTTGTAAATAAAATCCAACCACTTAAATGACACATACATACAGAAGTGTTAATTTTGGATGAGCTGGGTTCACTCCGAGGTCTCCCTGCACTCGGCTCATCCCTGCTATTAACATTGTCATTCCAAACATCATATTTCATTATTTTATTTTATTTCTTTTTTTCAGATTTAATGCAAATATGACTTGGTGATCCTGCCATGAAAGTCCATGTTCAGACCTGTGCTTGTAAATGGTGACAGCGCCCTTTCTCCTAACTATGCTCCTGTGTTGTCACCCTGTCACATGGACTTCTATCAGTGGCGGCACTAACGAACCCACCCCATGCGAGTCCTTACCCCATCAAGATAGTGGGGTGCGGGCAGCTGCTCCCATCTCTCCTGCAGCACAGCGGGCGGGCCCCATCTAGGTAGTGGGGTGCTGGCAGCTGCTCCCATCTCCCCTCCAGTATGATGGATGGGCCCCATCTAGGTGGTGGTGGGGTGCGGGCAGCTGCCCCTGTCTCCGCTCCAGCAGGGCAGATGGGCCCCATCTAGGTGGCGAGTTGCGGGCAGCGGCTCTGGTGTCCCCTCCAGTACGGTGGGTGGCGAGGTGCGAGCAGTGGCTTTGGTGTCCACTCCTCCAGCATGGCGGATGGGCCCAATCTAGGTGGCGGGGTGCGGGCAGCGGCTCTGGTGTCCCCTCCAGCACGGTGGGTGGTGAGGTGCAAGCAGTGGCTCCGTTGTCCACTCCTCCAGCATGGTGGATGGGCCCCATCTAGGTGGCGAGGTGCGGGCAGCTGCCCCCGTCTCACCTCCAGCATGGTGGATGGGCCCCATCTAGATTGCAGGGTGCGGGCAGCGGCTCTGGTGTCCCCTCCAGCACGGTGGGTGGCGAGGCGCGAGCAGTGGTTCCAGTGTCCACTCCTCCAGCATGGCGGGTGGTGAGGTGCGTCTCCACTCTCTGCCTCCTAAGCGCTAGGCATCCAATAGGATCGCCTGACATTTTGGCCAGATGGGAAAGAGGTCTCAGACCTCAGGTCCCAGATTGGCGGGGAGGAGATTTAGTGCCAAAATAGTGAATATTCATTCGCTATCTTAAACAACTGGGTGGCCTTCAGGCCCAGTACTCCCCGGAGCCCACCCTTTTGTGAAGCCTATTAGAACCTCTGGCTCTAATCACATGCTTTAAACCACCCCTCATTGGAATCCATGGTCTGGTGCCCTGTATGTAGATCAGGGGGCCGAATGCATGGATGGGGGGGTGCCCGTGTGCCCCTAATGGACGGGTCGCCACTGACTTCCAATGGAGAATATAAGTGGTCGATTCAGTCTAAATCATGTAGATAATACGGTCTACTGTTGTCACCATCAGAAACCTGTTCTAAGAAACACCATATCTGGGGTGCATGTGTGGCACTACCCCCAAAGGAACTGCTGGTTAGTTTTGGGTATCATGTTACCTCTATTCCTTCGCCGTCTAGGGTATACGATGAGAGTTGAGAAGAACTGCAATGTCCACACTTTAGGTGTCTTTTTCTGTGCTTTATTACCCAACGGGGTAGAAGCATAAAAGTAATAGCTGAAAAGATAGAAGGGTAGTAGGTTCAGGTGTATAACTTTATTCGAAAATAATCCTGCTTCCAGCAATGTAACTTTCGTCGCCACTCTAGCCAGAGTAAGTGTTGCGCACCCGGATAGACCTCTCTCACCAGCCTAGCAGCCAGGGTGTCACACGGAAACTTTAGCAAAGTCTCTGCCACAGGCCTTCCCAAAGGTGGAGATGTATTCGGTCCAAAATCCTTCAAGGCCTCTTCTGAGATACCAGCCTCGTGCTCGGTGCTCTCCAAGACAGGTGCTTCACCGGGCGGCTTCCTCCCTCAGGACGGACAGCACAGGACCACTCTGCGAACGTTGACCCAGTCTGACTACCAGGCCTACAAAGTAGATTACAACCCCGGACCAACGTGGTCCTGGAGCCAGGAACACTTGAACACGCACCCCCGGCCATGAGGGCCACATACGGGGGTGGTGGGACGACAGCCAGGATCAGCAGCAACGACGATGACCAAGAACCAGTGACGTCTGCCCCTTAAGTACTCACCACCAGCATGCACAGCGAGGCGATCAACCCCCACTGATTGGCTGCTGAAGAAAAACACCCAATACACCCTGACTCGACTGCTGCCACCCTTGGCCTGGGGTGGTACCAACACCCCAGACAACAATAGTGGTCACTCACAGTACAGCCATGGCTAGAACAGAGGCCCAAATTTGGTAAAACAATACAGTCAGAGGTAGCTAAATCTCTGACTACCCTCTAAATTTAAGGCAGTGCCAGCTATGAAAGTAGCAGGCCGCTACACATGTATACAGGACGTGGCTGTAAATGGGGCTGCAAGAGATCAGCAGCACTGAAGAAACACACAAGGAAAGAAAGGATTTTGTCAAAAGACATGTCTTTATGATACAATGCTTTGGCAAACAAAGACACGTTGTTTAATTATGATTTACATTTGCTTCAGAGGTTAAACATAACGTCCATTAATGGGGGCGGAATTTTTATCGATGGTCGATGGTCAAACAAAGCTGCAAAAGAAATCTTTATCCAATATAGAAAAAGCTGCCCTTCAATTGACTAAACACGCCCCGCAAGCGTCCAAAAAGAATAGCAGATAAAGATTTATTATGCAGATGTTTGGCTGTCGAAAAAATATAACAGGGATCTTGCCGACTATCCCGGTAACATTGTTTTCAGTTGGCAGAAAAAACTCTTGCATGAAAAATCGAAAGTGACTGCCAATGAGATGGAGATCTCTGCCCCTACAGGGGGTACTGTAAACAATATGGGTTACCAGCAGGTACCACCTGTGGCCTCCAAACTTATCAGTCACCCAAAAGGGGACATGGGGACCCTAGGGGGGTTCCTTACATGGGAGCCAAATACGCTCCTCTGGGGCTCCTAGATCTGGGTATGTACCAGTTCCTGAAGCATAGAGGGGGCAACCCCCTTGGGGGAGAGGATGGGGACAGATGAACTAAAGGGGGAGGGGTTCCTATATCGATCATTTGGACGGTTGGAGACAGGGCCAGAATGTGGATTCTGACTTCCCGTCCCCTTCTTACTATCAACCAGGGGAGTTCAGGGTGGGACTATAATGTTCCTTTGTATAACTCCTTCTTCCCCCTCAGAGATAGGGATGGTCCAGAGAACGAAGCAGGTTTTGATGGGTCTCAATATTATGCACAGGGAAGTAGGGCTAGTCATGCCCCTCCCCTTCATCAACCTTATACTAGACCTTTTAACTCTCGGGGCCTTCCAGCGCCAAATGGGTTTACCAATTGGGGTTTTCACAAACCCACCCAGGGTGTAAAAAGGCAGGGAGAAAGAGGAGAGGAACTAGAGGGGGAGGCGGATTAGAGCAGCTAAAGCGACCAAAAATTTAGCAGGACAGGGTATTTTTAATTTAGGCACCAAAATACTCACTGACTCTGAGAAATCTATTTTGGATAAAGGCCTTAAGTTTGCGCCTCCAAAGAGCCTAGACAAATTCCATACCTTTATGGACATTCATAAGTTCATCAGGAAGATGAATATTAAATGGTATATGGCTGGTATTTCACACACTGGTCATGTGGTGAAAAATGAATATGTCCATTCTGGATTATCAAATGCATCCCTTTTTAATCCCCCAGGTACTTTAGCACCTTCCCTTAAAATATTCCGTGTTGTGCTAATAAGGGATCTTTAATTGATGGAGGTTAAAAAAGCGAGACTAAATAAGACTCTTCAAGAGGGATTGGATTCCCTCTGTAACAATAAGGATTTGGTAGTGAGACCAGCCGACAAGGGGGGAGGGGGGGGGATTGTTGTCTTGGATAGGGCCGACTATCTAGCAGAGATGTATAATATTGTGGATGATACCAAGTTTTTATACGGTAAGTTACTGCTGTGCCCTATCCCATTAAAAACGTCTGTTTGATGACAAAACGCGTATGGGAGGACGTGCAGTGACGTCACCACGCTGATGTGAGGAGGAAGGGCTCCTTTTGTTGCCGGCCAGCATCTGTTTTTATATGTCGCAATTTATCTGCATTTTTGTAAGTATAACTTACTTTTAAAATAAAACGTTTTTTTTTTTTATATGGAACTATGCTATAGAGCGCCTTCTTTCTACATATATCTGATCGGTGGAGTGTATGAGTACGGAGGAAGTCAAGCACCTGGTACCCTGTGAGTCTATTTCAGCTGTTAAAGGCCGCGGCTGGGTTATAGCCGATTGTTGAATTGAGCTTGCCCTCTGGTGGGCTTTTTTCACTCAAGTGTGGAACATCTGTGGATTCACTGCGGTGTAAAGTTTTTGGAGCAAAGTTCTAAGCATCGATTGTCTGTGTGGTGATTCATCTTGAATGTTGTACACCTGGACTATATCCTATATAGCTTAATACTCTGATCTTCTGTGGACTTTGGACTTGGATCTAAGTGGCGCAGCTTTAACCCTTTTTTATATTTGCTATGTGTGATGTGGTGTATGTGTGTGTGTATGTGTAATGGGTGTGTGATGTTTGTATGTGTGTGTGATGTCTGTATGTGTATGTGTGCTGTATGTATTTGTGTATGTGCGTGCGGGGTATGTATTAGTGTTGAGCAGAATATGCCATATTCGATTTCGCGATATATCTCGAATATATATTCGAATATTCGAGATATATTCGCTAAATTCGAATATTCGTGATATTTTATCGAAAGTAAATGATTGCGATTTTTCGCTATTGCGAATGCGAAAATAATTGCGATTTTTTGATAACTGCGGTAGGAGCACTCTGATTGGCTCAGAATATTCGTGATATTTTATCGAAATATCGCAACATGCGAATGCGATATTTATTGCGCAATTTCGAGAAATGCTGGAGGAGCGCTCTGATTGGCTCAGAATATTCGTGATATTTTATCGAAATATCGCAACATGCGAATGCGATATTTATTGCGCAATTTCGAGAAATGCTGTAGGAGCACTCTGATTGGCTCAGAATATTCGTGATATTTTACAATACAAAATAATTGCGAATATTCGGCAAATGCGGAAGGAGCACTCTGATTGGCTCAGAATATTCTTGATATTTTACAATACAAAATAATTGCGAATATTCGGCAAATGCAGAAGGAGCACTCTGATTGGCTCAGAATATTCTTGATATTTTACAATACAAAATAATTGCGAATATTCGGCAAATGCAGAAGGAGCACTCTGATTGGCTCAGAATATTCTTGATATTTTACAATACAAAATAATTGCGAATATTCGGCAAATGCGGAAGGAGCACTCTGATTGGCTCAGAATATTCTTGATATTTTACAATAGAAAATAAAAAGTGTTTTGCATTGGTGGTGATTCTTTACTCTATCCATCTGTCACAGCCGTTTGTCAATCAAACACCTTAAAGATTGAACACGTTCATGCTGCATGCTTTGGACTTTTTTTCACTTCACATATCAAAGACATTTTTATGAAAGATTATTTTTCTATTATTGGGACTATATTTCTTTATATATTTGTTTCACTGTGTATTTCACAAGTTATTTGCGCTTGCTTATTTTATAATTTGCCCACATGTCTTGTCACTAGACATATTTTTTATTCTTGTAGAGCGACTCCATTTTCTGTCTTGTATTAATTTATGTTGTATAACATTTTTGAGTTGCTGCTGTATTCTCCCCTTTTTTAAGGTATGCGCAATTTTTTCCTTCTTACATAAAATAATAATATCAAACATACAAATATTCATAACATACACATACACATACACAAAGCCCCCCCCCTTTTGCATCAGAGACAATCAGAGTTCTCCTACCACAGTTATCGAAAATTCGCAATCATTTTCGCATTCGCAATAGCGAAAAATCGCAATTTTTTTTTTTCAATTTGGCAACATAATAGGATCGCCTCAGCTTAGCTACTCGGCCCAGGGTCTCTAATCATACCAGCAATGCTTTTAGACGTCGATAGGATGTGATCTGTTTTAAAAATCAAATTGAAAAAATGCGAATATTCGGAATTGCGAATATTCACCGCGAAATTCGAAATATGCTATATTCGAGTCGAATATTCGCAATGCGAATATTCGTGAGCAACACTAGTATGTATGTGTGTGTGGTGTGTGTGTGATGTATGTATGTGTGTGTGTGTGGTGTATATGTGCGGGGTATGTATGGGTGTGTGATGTGTGATGCATGTATGTATGTGTGTGTGTGGTGTATGTATTTGTGTATGTATGTGCGGAGTATGTATGTGTGATGTATGTATGTGTGTGTGGTGTGTGATATATGTATGTGTGTATGTGTGATGTATGTATGTGTGTGATGTCTGTATGTGTGTGTGTGTGTGATGTCTGTCTGTCTGTGTGTGGTGTGTGATGTCTGTATGTGTAATGTCGGTATGTGTGTGTGTCTGTATGTGTGGTGTGTGTATGTGTGGTGTGTGTGTAGTGTGTATGTGTACTGTATGTGTGTGGTGTCTGTATGTGCGTGGTGTCTGTATGTGTGGTGTCTGTATGTGTATGTGTGTGGTGTGTATGTATGTGTACTGTATGTGTGTGTGTGGTGTCTGTATGTGTATGTGTGTGGTGCATGTATGTGTATCTGTGTGGTGTGTACTGTATGTGTGTGGTGTGTGATGTCTGTATGTGTGTGTGTGTGTGTGGTGTATGTATTTGTGTATGTATGTGCGGGGTATGTATGGGTGTGTGGTGTGTGTATGTGTGATGCGTGTATGTATGTGTGTGTGTGATGCCTGTCTGTCTGTATGTGTGTGTGTGGTGTGTGGTGTGTGATGTCTGTATGTGTATGTGTGTGGTGTGTGTATGTGTGGTGTCTGTATGTGTATGTGTGTGTGTGTGGTGTGTATGTATGTGTGATGTATGTGTGGTGTCTGTATGTGTGTGGTGTGTATGTATGTGTACTGTATGTGTGTGGTGTCTGTATGTGTATGTGTGTGGTGTCTGTGTGGTGTGTATGTATGTGTGCGGTGTGTATGTACGTGTACTGTATGTGTGTGGTGTGTATGTATGTGTATGTGTGGTGTGTATGTATGTGTACTGTATATGTGTGGTGTGTATGTATGTGTACTGTATGTGTGTGGTGTCTGTATGTGTATGTGTGTGGTGTCTGTGTGAGTGGTGTATGTGATGTGTACTGTATGTGTGTGATGTCTGTATGTGTATGTGTGGTGTCTGTATGTGTGATGTCTGTATGTGTATGTGTGTGGTGTGTATGTATGTGTACTGTATGTGTGTGGTGTCTGTATGTGTGGTGTCTGTATGTGTGTGGTGTGTATGTATGTGTACTGTATGTGTGTGGTGTGTATGTGTGGTGTGGTGTGTATGTATGTGTACTGTATGTGTGTGGTGTGTATGTATGTGTACTGTATGTGTGTGATGTCTGTATGTGTATGTGTGATGTATGTGTGGTGTGTGTATGTGTATGTGTGTGGTGTCTGTATGTGTGGTGTCTGTATGTGTGTGGTGTGTATGTATGTGTACTGTATGTGTGTGGTATGTCTGTATGTGTATGTGTGTGGTGTGTATGTATGTGTACTGTATGTGTGTGGTATGTATGTATGTGTATGTGTGGTGTGGTGTGTATGTATGTGTACTGTATGTGTGTGGTGTCTGTATGTGTATGTGTGTGGTGTCTGTGTGAGTGGTGTATGTGATGTGTACTGTATGTGTGTGATGTCTGTATGTGTATGTGTGGTGTCTGTATGTGTGATGTCTGTATGTGTATGTGTGTGGTGTGTATGTATGTGTACTGTATGTGTGTGGTGTCTGTATGTGTGGTGTCTGTATGTGTGTGGTGTGTATGTATGTGTACTGTATGTGTGTGGTATGTCTGTATGTGTATGTGTGTGGTGTGTATGTATGTGTACTGTATGTGTGTGGTATGTATGTATGTGTATGTGTGGTGTGGTGTGTATGTATGTGTACTGTATGTGTGTGGTGTCTGTATGTGTATGTGTGTGGTGTGTATGTATGTGTGGTGTGTGTATGTGTGGTGTCTGTATGTGTATGTGTGCTGTGGTGTGTATGTATGTGTACTGTATGTGTGTGGTATGTATGTATGTGTATGTGTGGTGTGGTGTGTATGTATGTGTACTGTATGTGTGTGGTGTCTGTATGTGTATGTGTGTGGTGTGTATGTATGTGTGGTGTGTGTATGTGTGGTGTCTGTATGTGTATGTGTGCTGTGGTGTGTATGTATGTGTACTGTATGTGTGTGGTGTGTTTTGTCCGTATCCATTAGCACATTATCAGGCTGTGCGTTGTAGTCAGCGGAGGGTTGGATGGACTCCCTCGGCTCAGCACGATAATATAGGAATTGATTGTCTGCATTCTCCACAGAAAAACATTTAGAAAGCAAAGCAAACAGAAACATAAGGCGTCCAATTATGAGCTTTCCACAATCCCTCTCCAGTGCTTTAATGAGTTCCAGGCTGGGGCATTAAATAGAGTTTATGCAGCTTAATCTCCGGATTGTACAATAACAACTTAATATGCGGCTCCATAGAGCACACGGCCACATGTCATTATTAGTGTGTTCCATGCTCCGTCCTCCGCCCAACACCGATACTTCACATCTCATGAAAGGCGATTCACACAGCAAACTTTTCTTTTCTTGTTTCAGAGAGGTTGGGGGGGGGGGGGGGTTAAAGATGAAGTTTAATCTTATTACATTTTGTCTTCCCTGATTACCCCCCCTCCCCTTTCATCAACATGCTAATGTAACATGTTAATAAAATCTTTTCATTTTCATGATACATCTTATTTTGGAGCCAGAGATGTCATCACTGGGTCTCTGTGCTTTTTTATGCAAAGCAGGCAAACCATGGCTGGTAGAAGGAGCAGGAGATACAACATACTTACCAAAATATTAGCCCTGGTCTCCCAGAAACAGTTCATTACTGTGCACCTCATACCCGACCAGGGACTAGGCAGTCACACCCAGAACCCAGCAGCTTACAGGAGTGGTCCACCCAAACCCCACCTCCATTTATGCAGAGACCACCCACTCACAGCCTGAACTCACCATAATGAACGTCTTACTGTACATGTGCGGTAACTCCAATAAGGGGACGCTATGATCCCGGGACACAGCATTTTCGGGACCGGGGACCAAGATGTGGGACTGTTCAGGCAAATTTGGGAAAGCTGTCATCTATGGATGTGGTAGTGAAGAGCTACAACCCCTGGCAGGGTTTGAAAAGGAAGATGTAAGCTACCCAACATGTTTCATTGGGCCAAACAGTCCTTCATCAGGGCTCAGATGAAAAAAAACAACGCTTCAAGATACAAATGCTCCTTTGGAATGGTTCCATGGCACATAATGCATTACTTATCACAATGTATGTGGTCTCATAAAGCTTGTGTCACACAAGTGTCTTGAAGAGAAGAGCTACAATCCCTGGCAGGGTTTGAAAAGGAAGATATAAAATAGCCAACATGTTTTGTGGGCCAAACAGTCCTTCATCAGGGCACAGACGAAAAATAGAAAATGCTTCAAAATACAAAGGCTCCTGGGAATGGTTCCATGGCACATAAGGAGCGTTACTGGTCACAATGTACGTGGACTCATAAAGCTTGTGTCACACAAGTGTCTTCCTGTTGTCAGCTGGTTTTCTACTTTTCAGTCTAATTCCATTTTTTTCCAGAGGGATTATTTTTTGGGGGGGACTCCTCCCTCTGGTTTCTCGCCCAGGCAAGAATTACTGAAAAAATGTATGGAATACTCTACGGAGCCTGTGCTACAGTGGCGGCTGGTGGGTTCTTCTTCTGACTGGTAGGAGGAGCTGTAGGTAGAGCATAATTATCAAATTCTACCCCTGGTCTCCCAGAAACAGTTACTGTGCATCTCAGACCCGACCAGGGACTAGGCAGTCACACCCAGAACCCACCAGCTTACAGGAGTGGTCCACACAAATACCACCTCCATTTATGCAGGGACCACCCACTCACAGCCCAAACTCACCATAATGAACGTCTTACTGTACATGCGCAGTAACTCCGATAAGGAGGACGCTATGATCCTGGGCTACAGCATCTTCGGGACTGAGGACCAAGATATGGGACTGCCCAGGCAAGTGGGAAAGTTGGCATCTATGGATGTGGTAGTAAAGAGCTACAACCCCTATCAGGGTTTTAAAAGGAATATATAAAATAGCCAACATATTTTGGGTGCCAAACAGTCCTTCATCATGCAAAGCTTCAAAATACAAAGGCTCCTGTGAATGGGAGCGTTACTGGTCACAATGGACATGGACTCATAAACGTGTCTTCCTGTTGTCAGCTGGTTTTCTACTTTTTATTCCACTTCTTTTTTTTTCGGAAAGGTTACTTTTCTCAGGGACCCCTGCCCCGTTCCTCCTGGTTGAGAATGATGGAAAAATTCCAAAGATTGAGATGGCTGCGCTCCGAGAAGAGATCCAACTTTATTGACACAATAAAATCACTTAAATACAGCACCTTGACACCATCATGGGGGCAGTGATAAGAGTCAACAGGTAGTCAAGAGTAAGCGCTGTGATAGTCCGAAGCGCGTTGACTCTTATCCCTGTGTCAATATAGTTGGATGTCTTCTCTGACTGACGCCTTTATTACCATGAAGTATTATATGTGTCATTATTAATATTTGTTATTAATTTTTTTTTCTAATTAATTAATAATAATAATTAGCAATAATAAAAAATAAAAAATTGTTTTAATTATTATTATTTATTATTAATTTGTTTTGTTCCATTCGTTTAGATGTGGAATTTGTTATTTTACATAATTTATAACTTTGGATTAATTTTTATTCCTTATATCCACTAACAGCCAAATTTGAAAGGAAATTCCAATACCTATAATTTAATAGTTAGTTATTATTAGTTAGTTAGTTAGCTATTCTTTTGAATTTTCAGATTTTCTTTCTTATTTTTAGATGTTCGAAATGTCAAATTTACTCATTTTCAAATTTACCACGTGGCCCTACCAAGTAGTCCTGTTCCCATTCGCCTTTAATACCATGAAGTATTATATGTGTCAATATTATTATTATTATAATTCATATTTATTATTAATTTGTTTTGTTCTAATAAATTAGTAATAATAATTAACAATAATAAAAAATAAAAACTTTTTTTTTAATTATTATTATTATTTATTATTAATTTGTTTCTTTCTAATTATTTAATAATAATAATAAACAATAATCAAAAATAAAAACTTTTTTATTATTGTTTATCATTAATTTGTTTTGTTCCAATTCATTTAGATGCAGAATTTGTTATTTCTGATAAATCGTATTCATTAAGTTTACTAACAGACAAATTTGAAAGGAAATTCCAATACCTATAATTTAATAGTTAGTTATTATTAGATAGTTAGTTGGTTATTATTTAGAATTTTGGGATTTTCTTTCTTAATTTTGAATTGTCGGATTTTTGAACTTCCGAATTTTTTAATTTACGTATTTGCGAATTTCCGAATTTTTGAATTTACGTATTTTTACATTTTCTAATTTCCAGGGTTAGAATTCTCAGATTTTCGAATTTATGAATTTTCGAATTTACGTATTAACTAATTTATGAATTTCGTTTAGAATGAATGACCCGAAAAATGAAAAAGTGAATAATTAACAATAATAAAAAATATAAACTTTTTTTATTATTATTATTAATTATTAATTTGTTTTGTTCCAATTCATTTAGATGCGGACTTTGTTATTTCGGATAATTCGGAACTTCGGAAGAATTCGTATTCATTACGTTTACTAACAGAAATATTTGAAAGGAAATTCCAACACCTATAATTTAATAGTTAGTTATTATTAGTTAGTTAGTTGGTTAGTATTTTGAATTTGGGGATTTTCTTTCTTAATTTTGAATTGTCGGATTTTTGAACTTCCAAATTTTTGAATTTACGTATATTTATGAATTTTCGAATTTACAAATTTTTGTATTTACGTATTTATGAATTTATGAATTTTTGATTTCACGTATTTCCAAATTTTCTAATTTCCAGGATTCAAATTTTCAGATTTTCGAATTTATGAATTTTCAAATTTACGAATTTTCGAATTTCCGTATTAATGAATTTACGAATTTTGTTTATAATGAATGACCTGAAAAACTTACAAGCAAATAATTAACAATAATAAAAAATAAAAACGTTTTATTATTATTATTATTACTTATTATTAATTTGTTTTGTTCCAATTTGTTTTAGAAGAGGAATTCGTTATTTCGGATAATTTGTAACTTATTAACGGCCAAATTTGAAATGAAATTCCAATATCTATAATTTAATAGTTAACGATTATTAGTTAGTTACATATTCTTTCGGATTTTCTTTCTTACTTTTAGATTTTCGAATTTACTAATTTACGAAAAATGATCATAACGAGAGACCCGAAAAAAACAAACAAAATTTTTTTTATACAAATCCTTTGGCAGGTATACGTAGATCTTTTGGGGTAGATCCTTGTACAACGGCGCATTAATGCGCCAGGCGTAGTGTATCTAAGATACACTACACCGCTGTAATTTACTTTGTTTTGCTTTGAATCCTCAACGAATTTGCGCCGTAAGTTACGGCGGCGTAGTGTATCTCTTGCGGCGTAAGGGCGCGGAATTCAAATGGATGTAATGGGGGCGTGTTTTATGTAAATACGTTGTGACCCGACGTAAACGATGTTTTTTTTTAACTGCGCATGCTCGAAATTTAACCGGAACAAGCCAATGCTTACGACGGTGACGTCATTCTATGCAATTCCCTATTCGCGAACGACTTACGCAAACGACGTAAAAAATTCAAAATTGGACGCGGGAACGACGGCCATACTTAACATTGAGTATGCCACCATATAGCAGCTTTAACTATACGCCGGAAAAAGCGGAACGCAAACGACGGAAAAAAATGCGCCGGGCCGACGTACGTTCGTGGATCGCCGTAAATAGCTAATTTGCATACTCGAAGCGGATTTCGACGGGAACGCCACCTAGCGGCCGCTGAAAAATTGCAGCTTAGATCCGACGGCGTACTAAGACGTATGCCTGTCGGATCGAGCCCAGATGCCGTCGTATCTTGTTTTGTGGATACAAAACAAAGATACGACGCAGGAAATTTAAAATTACGACGGCGTATAAGTAGATACGCCGGCGTAATCCTTTTGTGGATCTGCCCCTCTGTGTTTTTATCTGATTTCCTGGAGATCAGATTTTAGATAAAAACACATTTCAGAGGGCGGCACTTCCAGTCCTGGGCCCTGACTGGATAAATCCTAGTTATCGGTTTGTAGGATCCTCTATTTCTGGCGGTCGGTTCCTCCGTGGTCAAAGACACTCCACTACTTTCCATTCATGGCAGGCGATATATTATTCCCTTTATGGGCACCTCGGGGACTTGCGAGCGTTTTTTTTTCTTCGAGGACGGTTGGGCTTAGACAAACACGGGGTTAACCCCGGCCATGCCGAGCAGAACTGAGGCCGGTGAAGGGCCAAATCTGCATTCATGCCAAGCCTTTCCTTTTATGTTGCTAAGGTTACCATAAAGAAAGTCCTCGCGTTCCCTCGGGTCTCTCAGCTCCGTGCTAGACATAAAACACGCCGCGCTCAGACGAAAGACCGCCATTAACCTTCGCTGCCTTAGAGAGGCGTCGCTAATGAGAAGTGGTGGGAAGGAAAGTGTCTGGACCGTAGCAGCCAATCAAATCACAGCTGCTGTTTTTTCTAGGGCAGTTTAGAGAATTTAAGGAGGAATATGATTGGTTGCTAAGGTGACTTTTCTGTCCGTTCTCCCAGAGAAGCAGGTGACTGAGACCTACTTGGCAACTAAACTGCAGAACAATATCTTTTGTGGTAATGTCATCTGACATACACTATATTGCCAAAAGTATTGGGACGCCTGCCTTTACACACACACATGCATTTTAATGACATCCCAGTCTTAGTCCGTAGGGTTCAATATTGAGGTGGCCCACCCTTTGCAACTATAACAGCTTCAACTCTTCTGGGAAGGCCGTCCACAAGGTTTAGGAGTGTGTCTATGGGAATGTTTGACCATTCTTCCAGAAGCGCATTCGTGAGGTCAGGTACTGATGTTGGATGAGAAGGTCTGGCTCACAGTCTCCGCTCTAATTCATCCCAAAGGTGTTCTATCGGGTTGAGGTCAGGACAAGTTCCTCCACCCCAAACTCGCTCATCCATGTCTTTATGTACCTTGCTTTGTGCACTGGTGCGCAGTCATGTTGGAACAGGGAGGAGTCATCCCCAAACTGTTCCCACAAAGTTGGGAGCATGAAATTGTCCAAAATGTCTTGGTATGCTGACGCCTTAAGAGTTCCCTTCACTGGAACTAAGGGGCCAAGCCCAACCCCTGAAAAACAACCCCACACCATAATCCCCCCTCCACCAAATGATTTGGACCAGTGGAAAAAGCAAGGTCCATAAAGACATGGATGAGTGAGTTTGGGGTGGAGGAACTTGATTGGCCTGCACAGAGTCCTGACCTCAATAGAACACCTTTGGGATGAATTAGAGCGCAGACTGTGAGCCAGGCCTTCTTCTCCAACATCAGTGCCTGACCTCACAAATGCGCTTCTGGAAGAATGGTCAAACATTCCCATAGACACACTCCTAAACCTTGTGGACAGCCTTCTCAGAAGAGATGAAGCTGTTATAGCTGCAAAGGGCGGGGCCAACTTAATATTGAACCCTAAGACTGGGCTGCCATTAAAGTTCATGTGCGTGTAAAGGCAGGCGTCCCAATACTTTTGGCAATATAATGTTTATTTCTCTGTTAACACCTTGCTGCCCCTCTGAAGAGCATTTTTGATTTTTGCGGTGGATCACTTTTCACAGGCATTTGTGAGGCGGCTACATTACCAGCGCCTTCCCCCCTCAGTGCACAGTCACATGTTCCAGGAGGCAGACCCAGAGTACCCGGAGGTGGATTTCCTGTTGTATCACATAGGGAATTGTATTTAGAAACATCTAAAAATTAACATATTGTTTTAAAAAATAACTATACAATACATGGAACAGATACAACTGATTATAACCTCTACGTGTTTCGCCAAACAATGGCTTCTTCAGAAGGAATTTTATCAGGCACTGCATGTATAATCACTGAGTGTTGATAAGTATTTTGCTTTAAAATCCAATAAATATTTGGCTCCAGAACCACAGGGAGAAGACAGATATGGATAATTGGTGAGAGAGGCACAATGACGCCCCCTATTGGCCCATCTCCAAAAACAGTGATTTCTAATTGGAAGGTAACACATCCCAAATTTTTTTTCTCCAAAAGTTACCCTGTTGTTTTCCTCTTCCAGAATGAGGAAAAGGAACAAGTGTTAATTTTAAACAAAATGTATGGTCCAAAAAAAAAACGACATGAACCTTACAGCATACCATGCAAAGATTCTTCTAACTCCTCTATGCTAAGCGCGGCTCAGAATAGAGGAGGTAGAGGAATCTTTAAAAATACATTTAGTGCCTGATAAAAGTTCTCCTGAAGAAGCCATCGTTTTGGCGAAACATGTAAAGATTATAATCAGTTGCATCTGTTCCATGTATTGTATTGTAATTTTGGACAACAAAATGTTTATTTTTAGTTTTTTCAAAATACAATTTTGATATATTTTTTAATGTGTGTTGTTGTGTTTTGGCATCTGGAAAATCCCATTTCTTGGTTCTTTGTAATGTAATTACCGATAATCTAAGAAGGAAATTGCTGAATGTTTGAGAATCATCAGCACCTCATCCCTTGTTTGAAAATTTACATAACAAAGAACCAAGATAGAAAAATATATAAAAAATTTATTTAGAAACAACAAATTGTTGTAAAAAATAACCATACAATACATGGAACAGATCCAACTGATTATAATCTCTACATGTTTCGCCAAACCATGGCTTCTTCAGGCGAAATTTTATCAGGCACCTGCATGTATGATTACTGAGTTTTGATAAATATTTTGCTTTAAAATCCAATAAATATTTGGCTCCAGAACCACATGGGGAAGACAGATATTGATAATTGATGAAATCACAGAGAGAGGCACAATGACGTCCCTTATTGGCCCATCTGTAAAAACAGTGAACAACAATGAATCCTAATTGGAAGGTAACAAATCCAAAAATACATTTCTCTAAATTTTCCCAGTTGTTTTGCTTTCCCAGAATGAGGAAACAGAGATAGTTTCCAACAAAACTTATGGTCCAACAAAACCGCCAGCAGGGGCTCAGCATAGAGGAGGTAGGATTAGGATTCATTGTTGTCCACTGTTTTTACAGATGGGCCAATAGGGGGCGTCATTGTGCCTCTATCTGTGATTTCACCAATTATCAAAATCTGTCTTCCCCTGTGGTTCTGGAGCCAAGTATTTATGGGATTTTAAAGCAAAATATTTATCAACACTCAGTGATCATGCATGCAGTGCCTGATAAAAGTGCTCCTGAAGAAGCCATCGTTTGGCGAAACACGTAGAGATTATAATCAGTTGCATCAGTTCCATGCATTGTATGGTTATTTTTTACAACAATGGGCCAGATTCACAGTACAAGTACGCCAGCGTATCTACTGATACTCCGGCGTACTTTCAAATTTGCCGCGTCGTATCTTTAGTTTGAATCCTCAAACCAAGATACGACGGCTTTTGGCTTCGATCCGACAGGCGTACGGCTTCGTACGCCTTCGGATCGTAGGTGTAATACTTTGGCGCCCGCTGGGTGGAGTTTGTGTCGTTTTCTGCGTTGGGTATGCTAATTAGCTTTTTCCGGCGATTCGCGAAGGTACACGCGGCCGTCCAATTCTCTTACGTCGTCTCTAGTCGGCTTTTCCCGGCGTATAGTTAAAGCTTCTATTCTGTGGCGTATAGATAGACTTGCCATGTTAAAGTATGGCCGTCGTTCCCGTGTCGAATTTTAAATATTTTTTTTTTTGCGTAAGTCGTCCGTGAATAGGAAAGGACGTAACGCACGTTCAAAAAATGACGTCTGTGCGACGTTATTTCGCGCAAAGCACGGTGGGAAATTTCAAAACGGAGCATGCGCAGATGTTCGGCGCGGGAACGCGCCTAATTTAAATGATCCACGCCCCCTACCTGGATCATTCGAATTAGGCGGGCTTGCGCCGGAGGGATTTACGCTACGCCGCCGCAACTTTACAGGCAAGTGCTTTGTGAATCAAGCACTTGCCCGTAAAACTTGCGGCGGTGTAACGTAAATGCGATACGTTACGCCGCCGTAAATGTACCTGAATCTGGCCCAAAATGTTGATTTTTAGATGTTTCTAAATAAAATTTTATATGTTTTTTAATATGTGTTCTTGTGTTTTGGCACCTGAAAAATCCAATATCTTGGTTCTTTGTTAAATAATTACCAAAAAATCTAACGATATAATCATAGATATATATATATATATACAAATACATGCATATAAACACCCAAACAAAACAATAATACAACACTAAATCAATAACAATATAACAAACACACAATGATAGTTTAAACACCTTTAATATTATAACTTGAATTCTTTTTTTATTTACAACTCTTTTTATGGCTAAAACCCTCTGATTGGCTGAGCGAATGACAGAAGAGAGCCCTGTGTTGGTAAACAACACAGAGATCTCTACAGACATCAGCTATGTGGTTTTTTTTTTTTTTTCGCCCTGCAAAGCAAGGAGCAAAAGCCAGCACATTGCTTTGTAAAAATCAACACGGTTAACCCCTTAATCGCCCCTAAAAGTTAAAACCCTCCCAGCCAGTGTCATTAGTACAGTGACAGTGTATAGTATCAGCACTGATCACTGTATAAGTTTCACTGGTGATGTCAGTGTCAGTTACTCAGTTCCCACACAGCGTCAGTTAGTGTCAGATTGTCCGCCGCACTATTGCAGTCCCATTATAAGTCGCTGATCGCCGCCATTACTAGTATCATTTTTATTTTTTTGAATTCCTGTATATATGCCATAGTTTTGTAGGCACTATAACTCTCACACAAACCAATCAATATACGCTTATTGAGATTTTTTTTCACCAAAGACATGTTGCAGAATACATATCTGCCAAAAGTTATGAAGAAATTACATTTTTTTTTTTAACCACTTAAGACCCGGACCTTTAGGCAGCTAAAGGACCTGGCCAGTTTTTGCGATTCGCACTGCGTCGCTTTAACTGACAATTGTGCGGTCGTGCGACGTGGCTCCCAAACAAAATTGGCGTCCTTTTTTTGCCACAAATAGAGCTTTCTTTTGGTGGTATTTGATCACCTCTGCAGTTTTTGTTTTTTGCGCTATAAACAAAAATAGAGCGACAATTTAGAAAAAAATGCAATATTTTTTACTTTTTGCTCTAATAAATATCCCCCAAAAATATATAAAAAAAAAATGTTTTCCTCAGTTTAGGCCGATACGTATTCTTCTACCTATTTATGGTAAAAAAAATCGCAATAAGCATTTATCGATTGGTTTGCGCAAAATGTATAGCATTTACAAAATAGGGGATAGTTTTATTGCATTTTTATAAAAAAATGTTTTTTACTACTAATGGCGGCAATCAGCGATTTTTTTTCCTGACTGCGACATTATGGCGGACACTTCGAACAATTTTGACACATTTTTGGGACCATTGTCATTTTCACAGCAAAAAATGCATTCAAAATGCATTGTTTACTGTGAAAATGACAATTGCAGTTTGGGAGTTAACCACAAGGGGGCGCTGAAGGGGTTAAGTGTGACCTCATTTGTGTCTCTAACTGTAGGGGGGTGTGGCTGTGACATCATCAATTGTGTTTCCCTATAAAAGGGAACACACGATCGATGACTGCACCACAGTGAATAACGGGGAAGCTGTGTTTACACACAGCTCTCCCCGTTCTTCAGCTCTGGGGACCGATCGCGGGACTCCAGCGGCGATCGGGTCCCGCGGTCACGGTCACGGAGCTTCGGACCCACGGCTGGGCACTTAAAGAGGACGTACCTATACTTGCTTGTGCCCAGCCATGCCATTCTGCCGGCGTATATGTGCAGGAGGCGGTCCTTAAGCGGTCAATTAGATATGTTTTATAACAAAGAAAAAAATATTGTTTTTTTTGTTTATAGCGCAAAAAAAAAAAAAAATAACTAAAATAAAAAAATCATTGGTGATCATATATCACTAAAAGAAAACTCTATTTGTGTGAATAAAATGATATAAATGTAATTTGTGTACAGTGTTGCATGCTCGCACAATCGCCATTTACCGTAGCGCAGTGCTGAATAGAAAGAAAAATGGCCTGGTCATGAAAGGGGGTAAAACCTTCCGGAGCTCAAGTGGTTAAAGTATTTTTTTAATTTTTTTTTATAGCTGATTAGTTTAGGGTTATGCAGCAGTATTTAGGGTACTGTCTGATAAAGGTGGACTGACCCTTTAAGGCCTGCTTACACCTGGAAGCGAAACAAAACCCCCTCAATGAAAAAATGAATTATTTATAATATATTGGAGCTTACCGGTCCTTAGATGTGGTGGCTGCAGGGCCGCCATCAGGGGGGTACAGGCATTACACCTGTAAGGGACCCGGACGCCCCCCCTTTTTTTTTCGTTTGACCCCCCCCCCACCTTTAGAAACTCGCGGCAGGGTCACGCCCCCCGTTTTTTTTTTAATTTATAAATTTTTTCGTCTGACCCCCCCATCTTAAGCAACTCGCGGCAGGGTCACGCCCCCACCCCCCCGTTTTTTTTTTTCATTTCTAATTTATTTATTTTTTCGTCTGACCCCCCCACCTTTAGCAATTTGCGGCAGGGTCACGCCCCCCGCCGTTTTTTATTATTTTTTTTCCGACTGACTTTAGCAACTCGTGGCAGGAGAGAGAAGAGAAGCCTTGACTTCCGTTACCACAACCCCCCCGTCTTATCATCTTGCGGCAGGAGAGAGGAGGGCCCCCCCCCGGTGCTTCTCTGCTCCAAGGGGGCCCTGCCTATAGCTGTGTAAGGGGACCCAAAATTTGTGATGGCTTCCCTGGGTGGCTGCATTTGTTTTCTTTTTCCTATTTTTTTTCTCTTTATTTTATTTATTTATTTATCTTTATTTTCAACTGGTGATCCTGTCAGTAACACACTTCCTTCCTTGGGGTGACAACATTCAGTCACTGTACTTTGGAGGGACAGCGTTGTCACCTCAGGACGGGATGTGTCTTAGGACTACCAAAACGTCCTCGTCTCCTCTTTTCCATAACATGGAGGGGAGGGGTTATGTTGTCAACGGAGGAATGTAACTAATAACAGTACAGCACAGGCAGACATTTAAGGATGGTTGGGATATTTCTGGCAGGACCAATGGGATTTTTTTTTTTTTTTTTGCTTTTATCAAAGAGATATAAGAAAACCCCCTCAATGGTATATGTAGAAGACCAATAGGGAATCGGTAAGTAAATTTGATTGTTGGGGTGTACATACACTTTAACACAACAAAATCGGCACATCACACTGGACTGGTCCATGCTTTGATGTAATCAGGGCCGGTGCTACCATTAGGAGAACTAGGCAGCCGCCTAGGGCGCACTGCTGCCTAGGGGGCGCCCTGACACACCAAGGGGGGTGCAGCAAAATGAGGTTTCGCCTAGGGTGTCAAAGATCATTGCATCAGCCCTGGATGCAATCTCTTTAGTGTGCCATGTAGAGCGCCGCAGAATATGTCAGCTCTTTATAAATAAATGTATTAATCTGCGTAAGATACGGTCCTGACCGCCTTCTAGGTCTCTGCCTCTTCAAACCATTCCAGTCCCACAGGGACCTACAGTGGGTGTGAAATCCTTCATGTTGTCCATCTTTGAATCAGGCGATTAGAAGGGGATTCTGGGGAGCGAGGATTTATTTCCACACTTCGGGATTCTTCTGACAGATTCTGTTAACTCCTGCACTGCCACAAGAACAATGGATGGAGAGATAGAGGACTGAGAGATGGAAAGACAAAGAGAGGAAGAGAGACAGGCAATAGTAACAAAGGAAGGAAAGACAGAATGAAGGTAGGGATTTACGGAAGGAAGGAAGAGAGAAAGGAAGGAAGGAAGGAAGGACAGAATGAAGGTAGGGAGTACAGAAGGAAGGAAAAGAGAAAGGAAGGAAGGAAGGAAGGAAGGACAGAATGAAGGTAGGGAGTACGGAAGGAAGGAAGGAAGGACAGAATGAAGGTAGGGAGTACGGAAGGAAGGAAAAGAGAAAGGAAGGAAGGAAGGCAGGTAGGCAGTATGGAAGGAAGTAAGAGAGAAAGGAAGGAAGGAAGGACCAAATGAAGGTAGGGAGTACGGAAGGAAGCAAGAAAGGAAGGAAGGACAGAATGAAGGTAGGGAGTATGGAAGGAAGGAAGAGAGAAATGAAGGAAGGGAGTACAGAAGGATGGAAGGAAGGAAGGAAGGACAGAATGAGGGTGGGGAGTGAGAAGTAAGTAAGAGCAGAATGAAAGGAAGGAAGGGAAGAAGGAAGAATGTAAGGAAGAACGGAATGAAAGGAAGGAAGGAAGGGAAGAAGGAAGAAAGGAAGGAAGAACTAACAGAATGAGCGTGGGGAGTAAAGAATGAAGGAAGAGAGAATGTAAGTAAGGAAGGAATAACAGAATGACAGGAGAAAGGAAGGAAGGAAAGGAAAAAAGGAAGAGGCAAAAGAATAAAGGTAGTGAGGAAGGAAGGAAGAAGGGTAGAGAGAACAGAATGAAGGTGGGAAGAACAGAAGGAAGGAACAGAGAACAGAACTGAAGGTAGGGAGGAAGGAAGGAAGGACAGGAGAGAGCAGTATGAAGGTGGGGAGAACAGAAGGAAGGAAGGGGAAAAAAATAAGGAAAGGAAGGCATAACAAATGGAAGGAAGGAAGAGGGAAAGGAAGGAAGGAAGTTAGGAGTAGGAAGGAAGAACAGAATGAAGGTAGGGAGTATAAAAGGAAGGAAGAGAAAACGGAAGGAAGGGAGTGTAGAAGGAAGAAAGAACCAATTGAGGGTGGGGAGTGAGAAGGAAGGAAGGAGAGAAGGAAGGAAGGGCAGTATAAGGATGGGAAATACACAAGGAATGAAGAGTGAATAGAGGGAAGGAAGGAAAGAATAACAGAATGGCAGGAGAAACGAAGAATGGGAGAAAGGGGCAACAGAATAAAGGTAAGAAGGAAGAAAGGAAGACGAGGAGAACAGAATAAAGGCGGGAAGAACAGAAGGAAGGAAGAAAGAAAGGGAGGAAGGAAGGAAGAGAGAACAGAACTGAAGGTAGGGAAAGAAAGTAGGGAGGAAGTAAGGATGGAGGGTGGGAAGTGAGAAGAAAAGGAAGGAAGGAAGGAACAGAATGAGGGTGGGGAATACAGAAGGAAGGAAGAGAGAATGTAAGGAAGGAAGGAATAACAAAATGACGAGAGAAAGGAAGGAAGGAAGGAAATGAAAGAAGGAAGAGGCAACAGAATAAAGGTAGTGAGGAAGGAAGGAAGAAGGTTAAAGAGAACAGAATGAAGGAGGGAAGAACAACAGAAGGGAAGAGAGAACAGAGTTGAAGGTAGGGAGGAAGGAAGGATGGAAGAAATCAGTATGAAGGTGGGGTGACGAGAAGGGGAGAAAAAAAAGAAGGAAGGAAGGCAGAACAAATTGAAGGAAAAGAGAAAGGAAGGAAGCAAGAACAGAATGCAGATAGGCATAGGTGTGCGCAGCCTATTGCATTAGGTTGTGCACCCCAAACCTCCAACACATATGCGTTTGACATATTTACCGGCCTCTTCCCTGCTCTCCCTCCTAATACAACGAGGGGAAGGGAGACCCGGGCAACAGAAGGAAATGGAAAAGAGAAAGGAAGGGTGCCATATATTAGTACCAATCCCCTATATTTTCCTCCTGTGGCAGCTGAATGTTGACAAAAGGGAGAGAAGAGGAAGCCCACTTTCAGCTGCTGCAGAAGAAAATTACAGATCGGTTGGTTCCTCTTAATTCCACCCCCCGCCGCCTCTCCTGTCCAGGTTCTGAGGGTCGGCAAGGAAGGATTGTGGTTTACCTGCCCACCATTGACAGGTTGCCAACTCCAGCATTAGGGTGTGCCCAGGCACACCTGGCACACCCCTTGCGCACGCCTATGCAGATAGGGAATATGGAAGGAAGAAAGAGAGAACGTAAAGAAGGAAGGAAGAACCAAATAAGTGTGGGGAGTGAGAAGGAAGGAAGAAAAGCAAGGAAAGAAGGAAGGAAGGGGAAGGACAGAATAAGGCTTAGTAGTACAGAAGGAAGGAAGAAAGAATAGAGGGATGGAAAGAATAACAGAATGACAGGAGAAAGGAAGGACGGAAGGATGGGGCAACAGAATAAAGGTAGGGAGGAAGAAGGGAAGGCAGAACAGAATGGAGATGGGAAGAACAGAAGGAAGGAAGAGAGAAAGGAAGGAAGGAAGGAAGGAAGGAAGGAAGAAAGAACATAATTGAAGGTAGGGAGGGAGGAAGGAAAGACAGAAGAGAGCAGTATGAAGGTGGGGGGATAAGGAAGAGAGAACAGGAGGAAGGAAGGAATGGAAGGAAGGAAGGAAGGAAGGAAGGAAGAACCAAATAAGAGTGGGGAGTGAGAATTAAGGAAGGAAGGATTGAAAGAAGAACAGAATGAAGGAATGGGAGGAAGGAAGGAAGGTAGGATGCAAGGAAGGATGGAAGGAAAAACAGAAGGAAGGTAGGGGAGGAAGGAAGGAAGCGGGAACAGAAGGAAGGAAGTGTGTTACTGTAATGTCTGTGTATTAGGCTACATGAATTTAGCAGCGATAAGGACAGAGGCAGAAAGTAGACAATAGATACATAGTGAAAGAGAACACTGATTCATACATGGTTACATTGTATTTATGTTTGATAACAAGACTTCAACAAGACCAAGATACCAATCATTCAAAGAAAGAAAGAAAAAGAAAGAGGTTCATGTCTGTAGATAAGCCTATGTGATTTTAGCAGAAAAAATATGGATGGATGGATGGATGGATAGATGGAAGGATGGATGGATGGATGAATGGATAGATGGAAGGATGGATGGATGGATGAATGGATAGATGGAAGGATGGATGGATGGATGAATGGATAGATGGAAGGATGGATGGATGCATGGAAGGATGGAAGGATGCATGGATGAATGGATAGATGGAAGGATGGATGGATGCATGGATGAATGGATAGATGGAAGGATGGATGGATGCATGGATGAATGGATAGATGGAAGGATGGATGGATGAATAAGAAAGGTACTAATTCATAAACATTTACATATTGACAAGGCTACAATAACTTACAAAGATAGATAGATAGATAAATAGATAGATAGACAGACAGACAGACAGACAGACAGACAGACAGACAGACAGACAGACAGACAGACAGACAGATAGATAGATAGATAGATAGATAGATAGATAGATAGATAGATAGATAGATAGATAGACAGATATATGTTGTATATTTGTGTATTTATGTTTGTTAACAATCCTTCATCAAGTTACCAAGACAGGAATAGATGGAAGGATAAATAGATTTTCATTCCTAGCCAGTCACATGGTATTTCCTGACAAGGGAACATCAACTACAAAGATAGAGAGATACAAATCTACATAGCTAATGAGAGATGGACATATGTTGTGTATTTAGGTTTATTAGCAAGTCTTCATCAAGTTACCAAGACAGATCCATCTGTGGAAAGAAAGAAAGAAGGCTTGGTAGAGAGACGAAGCACGGAGAGATGGATAAATAGATGGATGGATGGATTAATGGATGAATAGATAGATGGATGGATGAATAGATAGATGGATGGATGAATAGATAGATGGATGGATGAATAGATGGATGGATGGATTAATAGATAGATGGATGAATAGATGGATGGATGGATGGATGGATGGATGGATAGATAGATAGATGGATGAATAGATGGATCAACTTATTTATTCACATGATGTTGTTGACAAAGTTACATCAAATTACAAAGATAGACAGACAGATAGATAGATAGATAGATAGATAGATAGATAGATAGATAGATAGATAGATAGATAGATAGAAGACAATAAGTATGTAGAGTGGTAGATATGTGAAGATGTGGAGGGAGGGAAGGGGAGGTAGGAAGTCATTGCTGGGGGTGTGTGGGGGGGGGGGGGAGGACAGAAGGGGGTCCATGCAGACAGATCAGTGTGAAGACAAAGAATGAAAGACAAGTCTGGATGAACTGTCAGGGAGAGGATGGATGGGTGTTGATAAGGCTACATCAACTTACAAAGATAAATAGAATAGATAGATAGATAAATAGAATAGATAGATAGATAGATAGATAGATAGATAGATAGATAGACAGACAGACAGACAGACAGACAGACAGACAGACAGATAGATAGATAGATAGATACATATATGAATGGATACATGGATGGATAGATAGACAGACGGATGGATGGATGGATGAATAAATAAATAGATCAATAAAGAGATGGATGGATAGATAAATAAATAGATTGATAAATAGATGGATGGATAAATATATTAATAAATGGATGGATAGACAGATATGTAGTAGAGATGAGAGGGAAGGGGAGGAACTGGTGAGAGGGGGAAATGTGGACAGAGATGGATGGATGGATGGATGGATTGATGGATGGATGGAGAGGGATGGATGGAGAGGGATGGATGGAGAGGGATGAGTGCAGTGTGATGATGATGATGGATGGAAAGGGATGGATGGAGAGGGATGGATGAATGGATGGAGAGTGATGAGTGCAGTGTGATGATGATGATGATGATGCATGGAGAGGGATGGATGGATGGAGAGGGATGAGTGCAGTGTGATGATGATGATGATGATGATGATGGATGGAGAGGGATGGATGGATGGATGGAGTGTGATGATGATGATGATGATGCATGGAGAGGGATGGAGAGGGATGAGTGCAGTGTGATGATGATGATGATGATGATGGATGGAGAGGGATGGATGGAGAGGGATGGATGGAGAGGGATGGATGGATGGAGAGGGATGGATGAATGGATGGATGGAGAGGGATGGATGAATGGATGGATGGAGAGGGATGAATGGATGGAGAGGGATGAGTGCAGTGTGATGATGATGATGATGGATGGATGGATGGATGGAGAGGGATGAGTGCAGTGTGGTGATGATGATGATGATGATGATGATGATGATGATGATGATGATGATGATGATGGATGGAGAGGGATGGATGGATGGATGGAGAGGGATGAGTGCAGTGTGATGATGATGATGATGCATGGAGAGGGATGGAGAGTGATGAGTGCAGTGTGATGATGATGATGATGATGGATGGAGAGGGATGGATGGATGGAGAGGGATGGATGGAGAGGGATGGATGGATGGAGAGGGATGGATGAATGGATGGATGGAGAGGGATGGATGAATGGATGGATGGATGGAGAGGGATGAGTGCAGTGTGATGATGATGATGATGATGATGGATGGATGGATGGATGGATGGAGAGGGATGAGTGCAGTGTGATGATGATGATGATGATGATGATGATCATGATGATGGATGGAGAGGAATGGATGGATGGATGGATGGAGAGGGATGGATGAATGGATGGAGAGTGATGAGTGCAGTGTGATGATGATGATGATGATGATGATGATGATGGATGGATGGATGGATGGATGGAGAGGGAGGGATGGATGGATGGAGAGGAATGGATGAATGGATGGATGGATGAATGGATGGAGAGTGATGAGTGCAGTGTGATGATGATGATGGATGGATGGAGAGGGATGATGATGATGATGATGATGATGATGATGATGGGGATGATGATCTCCTCCTGGTCCCTCCTCATACAAGGTGTGGTGAGTGACAGTTGTCGGGGGGGGGGGGGAGGCGGTAGGTAGGTGGGTAGTAGGAAGGTCGGTAGGGGGAGGGAGGCGGTAGGTAGGTGGGTAGGAAGGTCGGTAGGGGGGTGGGAGGGAGGACTGAGCTCTCCTCTCCATGCTGAGCACCAATTAGTGTCGGTAGTGTGTGTGCACTGATGTGTTTATCGGGGACGAGGACGATATAAGGATCGGTACCTGGAGTGTGCGCTGTGTGACCCCCCCTGTGTGATGTGAGGCGGGGAGCGGAGCACTGATGAGGATCACACTGGTGAGGCGGATGGGCGCGGAGCTGGCAGTGCGGAGCCGGGCACGGAGCGCGGTGTAGCCGGAGCCTGGAGGTGAGTGCGGGGATCGGAGTGCTGCGGGGGGATCGGAGTGCTGCCGGGGGATAGGGTCTTCCCTGGAGGGGGTGGGGGGCATTACATGAGCAGCAAGAATAAGAACAATGTGCAGCATCCCTTCTCACTGCATGGCAATGACAGATCCGATCATTCGGAGTGTCTGGGATAATCGGAGCCCCCACTGATAGGACTCTGGGGGCTGCTTGGGTGTAATGGGCTAATACTGGCACTATTGTACTCCCCCCCCCCCCCCCCCCAAAGAAAAGAAAGAAGAAGCAGACAACACTTATTTAACAAACTAAAGTCCCCCAAAAAGGTTCAACACAGAGCTGGCTCTCCCATAAGGATAATAGCAAGCTGTTCACATGTGCATATGAACCAGCACTCAGCCAGGCATGCATTGTGATCCTGCACTTTGTATGGTTATATTTTATCTGTTATAGTAAGCACTGTTGTGGGTTATACAGAGAACTCTTGTGTGACCAGATCTCAGATTATCATCCAACCATTGGAAGCACATTTCAGGTTACTAGGGGTTACCACACTTTGCAGGCAAGCGAATAAGCGTGCGGGAAAACTTCGCTTGGCTGCTGTTGTCATATGCAGTTGGTTATAAGTGGCTTAGCCATATTAATATTTCATTTGCAGATAAAATGTATGCAACTTTAAAAGAAATCTTTACAAAAGGCACCTCCACTAGGTGCACAGAGGGTTTTCTTTGCCACTTGCCGCCAACTGTCGACATTGGATTGTGTAAATGGAGGTTTCCTATTTTATTATTTTATTTATTTTATATTTATTTTTTCCTATTTTATTTTTATTTTTTATTTTATATTTATTTTTTCCTATTTTTGTTTATTATTTTATTTATTACTTTATATTTTTTCCTCTTTATTTTCCTATTTTATTTTTTTATTATTTTATTATATTTTATTTGTTGTTTTATATTTATTTTTTTCCTATTTTTGGTTTATTTTATTTATTATTTTGTATTTATGTTTTCCTATTTTATTTTTATTATTTTATAATTTTTTTTCCTATTTTAGTTTTATTATTTTAATATATTTTATTTATTGTTATATATACATTGTTTCCTATTTTTTGTTTATTTTAATTATTATTTTATATTTTTGTTTATTATTTTATTTATTACTTTATATATTTGTTTCTATTTTATTATATTTTATTTGTTGTTTTATGTTTATTTTTTCCTATTTTTTGTTTATTGTATGTATTATTTTATATTTATGTTTTCCTATTTTATTTTTATTGTTTTCAATTTTTTTCTATTTTATTTTTATTATATTTTATTTATTGTTTTATATTTATTTTTTACTATTTTTTGTTTATTTTATTTATTATTTTATATTTATGTTTTCCTATTTTAGTTTTATTATTTTATATTTTTTTTTATATTTTTTTTATTATTTTATATAATCTTTTTTCTTTTTTTTTTTTTTTTTTTTTTTTTTTTTTTTTTTTTTTTTTTTTTTTTTTTTTTTTTTTTTTTTTATTTTTTTTTTTTTTTTTTTTTTTTTTTTTTTTTTTTTTTTTTTTTTTTTTTTTTTTTTTTTTTTTTTTTTTTTTTTTTTTTTTTTTTTATTTTTTTTTTTTTTTTTTTTTTTTTTTTTTTTTTTTTTTTTTTTTTTTTTTTTTTTTTTTTTTTTTATTTTTTTTTTTTTTTTTTTTTATTTTTTTTTTTTTTTTTTTTTTTTTTTTTTTTTTTTTTTTTTTTTTTTTTTTTTTTTTTTTTTTTTTTTTATTTTTTTTTTTTTTTTTTTTTTTTTTTTTTTATTTTTTTTTTTTTTTTTTTTTTTTTTTTTTTTTTTTTTTTTTTTTTTTTTTTTTTTTATTTTTTTTTTTTTTTTTTTTTTTTTTTTTTTCTATTTTATTTTTATTATTTTATTTATTGTTTTATATTTATTTTTTACTTTTTTTGTTTATTTTATTTATTATTTTATATTTATGTTTTCCTATTTTAGTTGTATTATTTTATTTTTTTTTTCTATTTTAGTCTTATTATTTTATATAATCTTTTTCCTATTTTTTTATTATATTTGTTTGATTATTTATTTTCTACCTATTTTAGTTATATAATTTTATTATATTTAATATTTTATTTATTTAGTATTTTTATAAAACATAGTATAACTATATAAATAATTATATATTAGATTTGTTTTTTATTGGTTGAACTACATGGACCTTTTGGTCACATTTCAATGTAACTTATTGTTGTTGACCTGTGTGATTGTGTTCTATTTTATTTTTATTATTTTATATAATCTTTTTGCTATTTTCTTATTATATATTTTTTTTGATTATTTTATATTAATTTTTTTACCTATTTTAGTTATATAATTTTATTATATTTAATATTTTATTTATTTAGTATTTTTATAAAATATAGTATAACTATATAAATAATTATATATTAGATTTGTTTTTTTATTGGTTGAACTACATGGACCTTTTGGTCACTTTTCAACCTGACTTACTATGTAACTTATTGCTGTTGACCTGTGTGATCATTCTACAACCACGGCTTGTGACAGATCATCCTGGTAGGACTGGCTACAAGTAATATCAGGATGTGATCGCAGTTTAGCGTTGTCCACGTCTTAGGCTGCGTTATGTAAGAAGGTTTTTGATGACCAGTTTTGCTGTTTTTACATATCGGCTCATCAGAAACAAAAGGTTCCCTCTTGGCGTCCTTCTCCTCTGTTATTAGGGACGGCTCACTGAGCGCCAAAACTCACCAAAGTCTTCTGAGTTTTAATGAGATAGACCCGATTCATTTCATCCATTGTAAGCCGTGCACGAGACCCATAGCATCCAATCACCCAGAGCATCCAATCACCCAGAGCATGCCAATCACCCAGAGCATGCCATTGCTAGTTGTATTCTGAATTAGGAATATTTTGTTGGCGGTTTCCCTTTGGATGTAGCACTCATGAAAAGTCGTTTGCGGTCGTTGTTTCCCTCCCCTCAGACATTAGGCTATGGGGCTCCGCATAGGGTTGGATTGACCCATAGGTTGTGCACGTGCTTTAGTATTGGATGAGACCTGATATATTCATATAGAAAGGAGTATTAACTGATCTTTGTAAGTTGATGTAGCCTTATCAACAAACACCATGTGAATGTCTATGAATGAGCACCTATCTGTTATCCACCCATCTTCTCTCTACTCTCCGTTCCCCCCCCCCCTTTCCAATGTTCCCCATGCACAACCTACCCCTCTTTCCCTCGCTCTTTTTTAATATATCTCTCCCCACTAAAGTATCTCTTCTTCCTCTCCCTTCTGTACCTTCTCTCTTTGTCATGTCCTTTTCCTCTCTCTCGCTCGTTTCCTCTTCCTTTATCTCTCTCTCATCCCAAGCCTCCCCACATCCCTCTTTCCTCTCTCATCCACCCCTTTCTCTCATGCTGTCTCTTTAACCCCAACGTCCCCCTTCTATGTCCTTCTGCCTCTGTCTCACCACGATCCTGTTCTTTATTTCTCTCTCTCAGCTCAAGCTCCACTATCAGTCTCATGTCTCTCTTTCAGTTATTTCCTTTCATGTCTCTCTTGCCTCCTCTCTTTTTTTTATAGCTTTCTCACCTCCCCATCTTGTCCTTCCCCTTGTGTTTCCTATCTCATTCTGTCTCTCACCCCAAGCCTTCCTTCCCATTTCCCCTTATACGCCTCTCTGTCATGTCTCTGAATGTCTCTTATCCCTATTCATCCCTCCCATTCCAGCTTCCACACCTCTCTATCATGTCCTTGCCTGGTCTTCTTTCTCTCTCGCTCTCTACCCCAAGCCTTCCCTCCGATCTCCCCGTCCACTTTCCAATCCCTTGACTTCTGTCTCTGTCTCTCTAACCTCAAACCTTCCCTCCCATCTCCCCGTCCACTTTCCAATCCCTTGACTTCTCTCTCTGTCTCTCTAACCTCAAACCTTCCCTTCCATCTTCCCCTATACACATCGCTATCGTGTCCTTTTCCTCTGTCTGGTCTCCTCTCTCTCTCTTACTTCAAGCCTTCCCTCCCATCTCCCTTTCTTATTCCCTCTCCCTTGTCCTCTCTCTCTCGTTCTAATCTCAAGCCTTCCCTTCCAACTCCTCCCCCACACTTCTTTATCATGTCTCTCTCCTTTCTCTGGTCTTCTCTTTCTCTCTCTTACTTCAAGCCTCCTCTTTCATCCACCCTTCCTCTTCCCTCACGTTGTCCTCTCTCTCTCTCTCTCTCTCTCTCTCTCTCTCTCTCTCTCTCTCTCTCTCTCTCTCTCTTTCTCTCATGCTAATCTCAAGCCTTCCCTTCCAACTCCTCCTCCACACTTCTCCTTTTCATCTCTCCGGTCTTTTCTCTCTCTCTCTCTCTCTTACTTCAAGCCTCCTCTTCCATCTACCCTTCCTCTTCCCTCACTTTTTCTTATCTCTCTCTCTCTCATTCTAATCTCAAGCCTTCCCTTCTAACTCTCCCTCCACACCTCTCTATCATGTTCTTTGTCCCCCTTGCCTTCCCTCTCTCTCTTTCCCCAAATCTCCCCGTCTACTTACCCTTCCACACCTCTCTTTCATGTCCTCTTTCTATTTCTTGTTTTACCCCAAGTCTTCCCTTTTATCTCCCCTAAACAACTCTCTATCATGTTCTTTCACCTTTTCTTGTCTTCTCACCTTCTCTCTTACCCCAAGCCTTCCCGTCCATCTCCCATTCTACACCTCTCTATTGTTCTTTACCTTTTTTCTTATCTCCTTCTCTCTTACCCCAAGCCTTCCCTTCCATCTCCCATTCTACACCTCTCTATTGTGCTTTACCTTTTTTCTTATATTCTTTTCTCTTACCCCAAGCCTTCCCTTCCATCTCCCATTCTACACCTCTCTATTGTGCTTTACCTTTTTTCTTCTCTCCTTCTCTCTTACCCCAAGCCTTCCCTTCCATCTCCCATTCTACACCTCTCTATTGTGCTTTACTTTTTTTTCTTATCTCCTTCTCTCTTACCCCAAGCCTTCCCGTCCATCTCCCATTCTACACCTCTCTATTGTGCTTTACCTTTTTTCTTATCTCCTTCTCTCTTACCCCAAGCTTTCCCGTCCATCTCCCATTCTACACCTCTCTATTGTGCTTTACCTTTTTTCTTATCTCCTTCTCTCTTACCCCAAGCTTTCCCATCCATCTCCCATTCTACACCTCTCTATTGTGCTTTACCTTTTTTCTTATCTCCTTCTCTCTTACCCCAAGCCTTCCCGTCCATCTCCCATTCTACACCTTTCTATTGTGCTTTACCTTTTTTCTTATCTTTTTCTCTCTTACCCCAAGCCTTCCCGTCCATCTCCCATTCTACACCTCTCTATTGTGCTTTACCTTTTTTCTTATCTCCTTCTCTCTTACCCCAAGCATTCCCGTCCATCTCCCATTCTACACCTCTCTATTGTGCTTTACCTTTTTTCTTATCTCCTTCTCTCTTACCCCAAGCCTTCCCGTCCATCTCCCATTCTACACCTCTCTATTGTGCTTTACCTTTTTTCTTATCTCCTTCTCTCTTACCCCAAGCATTCCCGTCCATCTCCCATTCTACACCTCTCTATTGTGCTTTACCTTTTTTCTTAGCTCCTTCTCTCTTACCCCAAGCATTCCCGTCCATCTCCCATTCTACACCTCTCTATTGTGCTTTACCTTTTTTCTTATCTCCTTCTCTCTTACCCCAAGCCTTCCCGTCCATCTCCCATTCTACACCTCTCTATTGTGCTTTACCTTTTTTCTTATCTCCTTCTCTCTTACCCCAAGCATTCCCGTCCATCTCCCATTCTACACCTTCCTATTGTGCTTTACCTTTTTTCTTATCTCCTTCTCTCTTACCCCAAGCATTCCCGTCCATCTCCCATTCTACACCTCTCTATTGTGCTTTACCTTTTTTCTTATCTCCTTCTCTCTTACCCCAAGCCTTCCCGTCCATCTCCCATTCTACACCTTTCTATTGTGCTTTACCTTTTTTCTTATCTTTTTCTCTCTTACCCCAAGCCTTCCCGTCCATCTCCCATTCTACACCTCTCTATTGTGCTTTACCTTTTTTCTTATCTCCTTCTCTCTTACCCCAAGCATTCCCGTCCATCTCCCATTCTACACCTCTCTATTGTGCTTTACCTTTTTTCTTATCTCCTTCTCTCTTACCCCAAGCCTTCCCGTCCATCTCCCATTCTACACCTCTCTATTGTGCTTTACCTTTTTTCTTATCTCCTTCTCTCTTACCCCAAGCATTCCCGTCCATCTCCCATTCTACACCTCTCTATTGTGCTTTACCTTTTTTCTTAGCTCCTTCTCTCTTACCCCAAGCCTTCCCGTCCATCTCCCATTCTACACCTTCCTATTGTGCTTTACCTTTTTTCTTATCTCCTTCTCTCTTACCCCAAGCCTTCCCTTCCATCTACTTTTCCACATCTCTCTATCATGTCCTTTTTCTATTTCCTGTCTTTTCTTTATTTTCTTTATTTTAAGTCTTCCCTTCCATCTGGCCTCGTCAATTTTCCATCATCTTAATTCCCCTTTTCTTGTCTTCCCCCGTTCTCTCGTACCTGAAGCCTTCCCTTCCATTTATTTCTTCATCCTCACCTCTCTATGATGTCCTTTTTCAATTTTTTTTTTGTCTTCTCTTTTTCTTACCCCAAGCCTTACCTTTTATCTCCCCTTGATGCATCGCCATCATGTCCTTTCCTTCTCCCTTGTCTCCCGTCCTTCTATGTTACCACAAGCCTTCCTTCGATTTTACCTTCCATACCTATCAATTTTCTTTACCTCTGGTCTACTCTCTCACTCTCTTACCCCAATTCTTCCCTTCCATCTCCCCCTCTACACCTCTGTATCATGTCATTTCCCTATCGTCATTTTTCCCTCTCTTACCCAAGCCTTCCCTTCCATCTCCCCTCCACATTTCTCTGAAATGTCCTTTCCTTCTCTCTGGTCTCCTCTCTCTCTCTCTCTCTCTCTCTCTCTTTACATCTCTCTATCATGTCCCTTTTCTATCTCTTGTCTTCCCTCCAACTCCCTTGCCCTAAGCCTTCCCTTCCATCTCCTTATCCTCACCTCCCTATGATGTTCTTTTTCTATCTCTTGTCTTTTTTTCCACTCTCTTACCCCAAGCCTTCTCTTCCATCTCCTCATCCTCACCTCTCTATGGCGTTCTTTTTCCTCTCTCTCTCTCTCTCTCTCTCTCTCTCTCTCTCTCTCTCTCTCTCTCCTTCCTCTTACCCCAAGCCTTCCACCCCCCACCCCCCCCCCCACCGATTTCCTTTCTCTTATACCCAAAGCTTTCCCTTTCATCTCTCCCTCCTCACCTATCATGTCATTTACCCCTCATTTTCTCTCTCTCTCTCCCTTTTACCCCAAGCCTTCTCGCTGGTCTCCTCTCTCTCTCTTTACATCTCTCTATTATGTCCCTTTTCTATCTCTTGTCTTCCCTCCAACTCCCTTGCCCTAAGCCTTCCCTTCCATCTCCTTATCCTCTCCTCCCTATGATGTTCTTTTTCTATCTCTTCTCTTTTCTTCCACTCTCTTACCCCAAGCCTTCTCTTCCATCTCCTCATCCTCACCTCTCTATGGTGTTCTTTTTCTATCTCTTGTCTTCTCTCCTACTCTCTTACCCAAAACCTTCCCTTCGATCTTCTCATCCACACCTCTCTATGGTGTTTTTTTTTTTCATCTCTTGTCTTTTTTTTCTTACCACAAGTCTTCTCTTTTATCTCTTCTTGATACCTCCCCATCATGTCCTTTCCATCTCTTATCGCCTTTCCTTCTATCTTACCTCAAGCCTCCCTTTCATTTCCCCTTCCACACCTCAATTATTTCCTTTATCTCTTTTTTCCTCTCTCTCCCTCTCCTCTTACCCCAAGCCTTCAACCCCCCCCCCCCCCTCCCCCACCCCACACCTCTGATTTCCTTTCTCTTATACCCAAAGCTTTCCCTTTCATCTCTCCCTCCTCACCTATCATGTCATTTACCCCTAATCTTCTCGCTCTCTCTCCCTTTTACCCCAAGCCTTACCTTCCATCTCCCCCTCCACACCTCTCTATCATGTCCTTTCCCACTCTCTGGTTTCCTCGGTCTTATACCCAAAGCCTTCCTTTCCATCTCCCCATCCATACCTCTCTATCTTGTCCTTTCTCTCTCTCTCTGGTTTTCTCTCTCTTATACACAAAGTCCTACCTTTCATCTCTCCCTTCCACACCTATCATGTCCTTTACCCCTCATCTTCTCTCTCCCTTTTCCCCCAAGCCTTCCCTTCCATCTCCCCCTCCACACCTCTCTATCATGTCCTTTACCTTTCGTCATTTACCCCTATTCTTCTCGCTCTCTCTCCCTTTTACCCCAAGCCTTCCCTTCCATCTCCCCCTCCACACCTCTCTATCATGTCATTTCCCACTCTCTGGTTTCCTTGGTCTTATACCCAAAGCCTTCCTTTCCATCTCCCCATCCATACCCCTCTATCTTGTCCTTTCTCTCTCTCTCTGGTTTTCTCTCTCTTGTACACAAAGTCCTACCTTTCATCTTTCCCTCCACACATATCATGTGTTTACCCCTCATCGTCTCTCTCCCTTTTCCCCCAAGCCTTCCCTTCCATCTCCCCCTCCACACTTCTCTATCATGTCCTTTACCTTTCGTCTTCTTTCCCTTCCCCTCTTACCCCAAGCCTTACCTTTCATCTCTCCCTCCACACCTATCATGTCCTTTACCTCTCATCTTCTATCTCTCTCTCCCTTTTACCCCAAGCCTTCCCTTCCATCTCCCCCTCATCTCTATCATGTCCTTTACCTTTCGTCTTCTTTCCCTTCCCCTCTTACCCCAAGCTTTCCTTTCCATCTCCCCATCACACCTTTCTATCACATCCCTCTCTTCGTCCTGGCTCTCTTTTGCTCCTCTCTCACTCTCTCCTTCTCTTGGTCTTCTCTCCACTCTCCTCCTCTCTCCCTCCCTACTCTCCATCTCACCTCTGTTTGCACTCTCCTTATCCTCTTTCATTCTTCTTTTTCCTTCCCTTTCATGGTCCTTTTTTTCTGGTATCATTTACTGTCTCCCTCTGTGACTATTGATCGGAGTTGACTGATATCGGAACTGAACAGAATAATGACTTTGTTGAACTAAGCCAGTCAAAGCATTAAGCTGAACTGAGCCCTGTGCTATAGGAAATGCAATGGCGTGGATCTGGCAGACCATGCGGCTGCAGAGCTCGGTGATAATACACAGAGCTGCCTCATGTAGACTGTTATGGCTGTGCTAATGCCAGGCAAATGTCACACTTTCAGCACGGAGAGGGAAATGGAATTTGAATTATATTAAAAATCAGAGTAAGTTGTGTGTTGGTGGAACTGCGACATGATTGACAGGTGTGGCGAAGTATAATGAGGATAAATTGTAGGGACTGTCTTACAACACAGCCTTCCTTCCCGGTATCAGCACTGTTCACATTGGGGTGGATTCAGGTACGACTTGCGCCCTCTTACGGAGGCGCAGCGTACCGTTTTAACGCTGCGCCTCCGTAATTTACCTGCGCTACGCTTCATTCATGAAGCAGTAGCTACGTAATTTGCGCGGGCGCTCCTTAAAAATGGCCGGCGTAAGCGTGCGTAATTTAAATGATCCCGTAGGGGGCGTGGATCATTTAAATTAGGCGCGTTCCCACGCCGAACGTAGTGCGCATGCTCCGTCGGGAAACTTTCCCGACATGCATTGCGGCAAATGACGTCGCAAGGACGTCATTTGCTTTAACGTGAACGTAAATGGCGTCCAGCGCCATTCACGATTCACTTACGCAAACAACGTCATTTTCAAACATTGCGACGCGGGAACGACGGGTATACTTAGCATTGGCTGTCCCTGCTAATAGCAGGAGCAGCCTTACGCGGAACCCGACGAACGCAAACAACGTAAAATGCGTACGCAGGGCGCGCGTAGGGTTGTGAATCGGCGTTAGTATGCAATTTGCATACTCTACGCTGACCACTACGGGAACACCACCTAGCGGCCATCGTAAGAATGCAGCCTACGATACCACGGCATAAGAGCCTTATGCCAGTCATATCTTAGGCTGCAGTCGGCGTAACGAGCTTTCTGAATACAGAAAAGTCGTTACGCCGGCGCAACTAAGCAATTGCGCTGCGTAACTATGGTTACGCAGACGCAATTGCTTACTGAATCCACCCCACTGTCACCTGTTGTTGTTCTTCACCGATCTGTTCCTGAATTCATTTTAAGGGCTTAAAGTGACTATTTATCAGAGCCCACTGCTTGCTACTACTGAAGGGTAATGTCTTTAAAAGTAGAGTACACCCTAACTGGATGCCATTTAGTTATAAATACTGTATATACTCGAGTATAAGCCGACCCGAATATAAGCCGAGGCACCTAATTTTACCACAAAAAAAATGGGAAAACGTATTGACTCGAGTATAAGCCTAGGTTGTCCATTTGCATGCCTCACTGTGCCTCAATTTGCCTCACTGTGTCCATGTGCATGCCTCACTGTGCCCATGCCTCACTGTGTCCATGCCTCACTGTGTCCATGCCTCACTGTGCCCATGCGTAATTGCCTTTTTTACTGTTTTTACCTTTTTATCCTTTGTTGCATCTCATTACTTCTGTACTCCTGCAGCCCCATTCCAAATACTTCCTCTCTACATGTACTCCAGTGTTGGAATTTGTCAGAGCGTGTCACCAGATGGTCACAAGGGTGGACTATGCCTGCGTACTGTTCTAATGGCCACTTGTAGCCTCTATCAAAAGCCTTTGTGACAGGGTGACAACAACTGAGAGACATGGAGAGAGTGTGGTCACCCTATAACAGAAATTGATTAACCACTTGCTTACTGGGCACATAAACCCCCTTCGTTCCCAGGCGAAATTTCAGCTTCCGGCACTGCGTCGCTTTAACTGACATTTGCGCGGTCGTGCGACGTGGCTCCCAAACACAATTGACGTCCTTTTTTTCCCCACAAATAGAGATTTATTTTGGTGGTATTTGATCACCTCTGCGGTTTTTATTTTTTGCGCTATAAACAAAAAAAGAGCGACAATTTAAAAAAATATATATTTTTTTTTTACTTGTTGCTATAATAAATCTCCCATTTTTTTTTTTAAAAAAACTATTTTTTTGTCACTTAAGGCCGATACGTATTTTTCGACGTATTTTTGTAAGGAAAAAAAAAATTGCAATAAGCGACTGATTTGCGCAAAAGTTATAGCGCCTACAAAATGGGGAACAGAATTCTGTTTTTTTTTCATTATTTTTTTTTACTAGTAATGGCGGCGATCTGCGATTTTTTATTGGGACTGCAATATTGCGGCGAACGTATAGGACACTTTCGACACACATTTGGGACCATTCACATTTATACAGCGATCAGTGCTATAAAAATGCACTAATTACTGTATAAATGTGACTGGCAGGTAAGGGGTTAACACTAGGGGGTGAGGAAGGGGTTAAATGTGTAGCCTGGGTGTGTTCTAACTGTGTGGGGGGAGGGGGGGGTGACTGGGGGAGGTGACCGATGCTGTGTCCCTATGTACAAGAGACACAGATCGGTCTCCTCTCCTCTAACAGCACGTGGAGCTCTGTGTTTACACACAGAGCTCCACGTCACTGCTGTTTACCGGCTGTGTTCCCGACGATCGCGTGTACCCGGCGGACATCGCGGCCGCCAGGTACACGCATCGGGTCCCCATCGATGCGGCGGCACAGTGGTTACCCGCCGCGGGTAATGCATTTCAAACGACGTCCAAAGACGTCCACTTGGCACCTGAGAACCGCGATGTTGACGTCTTTTGTCAATAGCGCGGGTCTCAAGTGGTTAAACAAGGACCTTCATGGAAGGATCACCAGGTATTATTATAACGACTTACCGACCGGCCTATAACAAAATGACGGGCAGACGGTGGTTGCGTTATCCTGACTGGACATCATATGACGTCCAGCAGGATAACAGCCGCCGCGCGCCCGTGAGGGCATGCATCACGGCGATCGGTGCTGCAGTGTGTCAGTCTGACACACCGCTACACCGATCTCGGTAAAGAACCTCCGACGGAGGCTCTTTACCACATGATCAGCCATGTCCAATCACGGCTGATAATGATGTAAACAGGAAGAGCCGTTGATGGCTCTTCCTCACTCGCGTCTGACAGACGCAAGTAGAGGAGAGCCTATCGGTGGCTCTGCTGACAGGGGGGGTCTGCGCTGATTGTTTATCAGCACATCCCCCCCTCGGATGCCCACACTGAACCACCCTGGAAAGCCGCCAGAACCACCAGGGAAGCCCCTAACGTGTGGCTGGCCAGGTAATTCCCCCATGGCCATCCATATGTGCAAATGTATGCCCAACATATGCCAATCAGTGCCCAAAAATGGGCACTAACTGGCACCATTATGGCACAAATAAAATTAGTGATGACCAGCAATGCCACCCATAAGTGTCATCGGTGCCACCCATCAGTGTAAATCAGTGCCACCTATCAGTGCCCATCCATGCCCATCAGTATCCACCTATCAGTGACCATCAGTCCCCATCCATGCCACCTATCAGTGCCACCCATAAGTACCCATCAGTGCCACCCATAAGTACCCATCAGTGCCGACTATAAGTGCTCATCAGTGCTGCATACCAGTGCCACCTATCAGTGCCCATCATCAGTGCCCATCAGTGCCACCTCATTGGGGCCACCTTATTAGTGCCTATCAGTACCGCCTTATCAGTGCCCGTCAGTGCAGCCATATCAGTGTTCGTCATTAAAGAAGAACACGTGCTTATTTACAAAAAAAAATAACAGAAACAAAGAAAAACTTTTTTTTTTTTTAAATGTTCGGTCTTTTTTTATTTGTTGCGCAAAAAAAAAAAAAAACGCAAATCAAATACCGCCAAAAGAAAGCTCTATTTGTGGGAGCAAAATGATAAAAAATTTGTTTGGGTACAGTGTAGCATGACCGTGCAATTGTCATTCAAATTGCGACAGCGCAGAAAGTTGAAAATTGGCCTGGGCAGGAAGGTGTCTAAGTGCCTGGTATTGAAGTGGTTAATAAAAGTTGATAAAAATAATAAAAAGGATTTTTGGGATTACATTAAAGGGTCACTAAAGGAATTTTTTTTTTTAGCTAAATAGCTTCCTTTACCTTACTGCAGTCCTGGTTTCATGTCCTCATTGTTCGTTTTTGCTTTGATGTTGCTGTAATTCCTCTCTGTTCTGGACACATCCTGGTTGCCTGTTTCCTGATAACCACAGTACTGGGAGATTTCTCACGGTGGTCACTAATCAAAGAGGTGTGATTACTGTGTGTAAAATGAAACTGGATTGGTGCTGAGGAGTTTTAGACAAAGTATCACTGCTCTCTATTGGCTGACTGCCCTCTAGTGGCTCTCTGTACATCAGAGAACCAGGAAACAACAGCAAAAACGAAACTACACTGCAGGCACATTATATGATTGTTTTTTTATCTATTTTTAATCATTTTTAAAAGGAATCAGTTAACTATTATGTCTCTATGCCCTGTAAACAGTCATTTCAGCTAAAAAAACTTTTTCCTTTAGTGACCCTTTAACATGCAATAGTTTACATGATATTTTAGTGATTGGGCTTTCATATAATTGAATTGTTTGATGTTTACTGGCTCCTCTCTTCATCCAGAGTGGGAGGGTGGAAATTCCATTGAAATGGGTGATACGTTAGAGGTGGGAATTTTATTACGTGGTTTTATGAGGAATAGTCATACTTTGGAAGCTTCTGTGTGCTTCTAGCTTGTTGTGACTCTAATAAATATGTTTTTATTGGAATTTAGAACAATGACTTCATCATCTGCACTATAAACCAGTAGTTTTGAAACCATAAATTGCCACAGGGTTGTAAACAGTGGCGGCTGGTGCTCAACATTTTTGGCGGGGCGCAAACGAAAAAAAAAAAAAAACAGCCTTACTGTGCCCATCAAACGCAGTCACTATGCCATCAAACGCAGTCACTGTGCCATGCCATCAAACGCAGTCACTGTGCCATGCCATCAAACGCAGTCACTGTGCCATGCCATAAAACGCATTCACTGTGCAATGCCATTAAATGCAGCCACTGTGCTATGACATCCAACACAGCCACTGTGCCATGCCATCAATTGTCACCACTGTGCCATGCCATCAAACGCAGCCACTGTGCCCCTCAATTGTCGCCACTGTGCCAATTGTCACCACTGTGCCCTTTAATTGTCGCCACTGTGCCCATTGTTGCCACTGTGCATGCCACTGTGCCCTTTAATTGTTGCCACTGTGCCCATTGTCACCACTGTGCCCTTTGTCGCCACTGTGCCCATTGATGCCACTGTGCCCTTTGTCACCACTGTGCCCTTTAATTGTCGCCACTGTGCCCATTGATGCCACTGTGCCCATTGATGCCACTGTGCCCTTTGTCGCCTCTGTGCCCATTGTCGCCGCTGTGCCCTGTAAAATGCACTTACCTTACTCCTTCCACGTCCCTCGATGTCTTCTCCCGCCTTGGTGACGCTTCAGCCAATCAGGTTACCGATAACCAGAATCGGGCAACCTGATTGGCTGAGACGGCCGTCAGTCTTATCCAAGGGCGTGCGTTCCGAGGATAAGACATCCGGGAGCCGAGGGTTGTACTCTGAAAGGCACTTCCGCACAGCCAACCAGCTGCCGTTATTCAGGTGGCCGGCGCTCAATTTCCGGCCATCTCTGAATAGACCAGCGGCAGCTGGCAACAATAACATACATTAATGCGATGCATGAATGTATTTTATTAGACTCGGTGGCGGGCGAGAGCCAGAGGGGGTGGCGCTCCAGCGCCCTCTATGGACGAACCGCCACTGGTTGTAAAAGTAAAGGTTGCTAATAGATATATGGGGATCTCCTCGCCTACTTTTAAAAAGTCTAGTTAGCTACCCGTTAAGCTGATCCTTTGGATTTAGTACTTATATACAGTATATTTATATCACTATATATGCCAAGTACATTCAGAAAAGTCAGAATGGAGTTATAAATCCTTATCAACTGTTAACTGTATACACCTGCTTTGGTTCAGAGACTCCAGGTATTGAAGCAAGCGGGTCATCCTCCTTGTACAGCTTAGCAATGGTATTTTGCAATGTTTAGTGTCACTTCCGGTGTACTTGCTAAAATAACTTTAACTGTAAGTTCAGTGATGGTGAACTTACAAGGTATACAAAGCCTCAGTTTGGGCCCCTGACATCACCAAGAGGCCAAACAAAATGTTTACCATATATACATATGTGTGTGGGTGTATAGATGACTGTCCGATAATGTGTACTTTACTACAGAAGATGACAAGAGACTCTGGGCATACTACAGGAGATTGTCAGAGATTACGGACACAGTACAGGGATGGTCAGAGGCGTTGGACACAGTACAGGAGATGGTCAGATACTGTGGATACACCCCTGTGAACACAATACAGAAGACAGGGACTGTAGACACACTATTGGAGATGATCAGAGTCTATAGACACACCATGTAATGTGGTCAAAGGCCCAGGACACACTACAGGAGCTGGTCAGGGACTGTGGATACATTTCAGGAGATAATCAGAGGCTGTGAAGACACTACAGGAGATGGATAGATGCTTTGGACACACTAAAGGAGATGGTAAGATGCTGGACACATCTCAGGAGATTTTTAGGGGCCATCGCCATTAGGGTGACCACATTTCCAAACTGCCATTCAGGGACACCCCCCCCCCCCCCAAAAAAAGACGTTTTTTTTACATATTTTTTTGCCAGTTTTGGGGGCAGGGGCGTATCATGAAATCAGCGGGCCTGTGTGCAAGATCAAAAGTGGGCCCTAGGCCCCATCTAATGCCGCCACTGTGCCCCATCTAATGCCGCCACTGTGCCCCATCAAATGCAGTCACGTGTGCCCCATCAAATGCAGTCGCGTGTGCCCCATCAAATGCAGTCACTAGTGCCCCATCAAATGCAGTCACTAGTTGTGCCCCATCAAATGCAGTCACTAGTTGTGCCCCATCAAATGCAGTCACTAGTTGTGCCCCATCAAATGCAGTCACTAGTTGTGCCCCATCAAATGCAGTCACTTGTGCCCCATCAAATGCAGTCACTTGTGCCCCATCAAATGCAGTCACTTGTGCCCCATCAAATGCAGTCACTAGTTGTGCCCCATCAAATGTAGACACCTGTGCCCCATCAAATGCAGTCACTTGTGCCCGTGAAATGTCATCACTGTGCCCCATCTAATGCCGCCACTGTTCCCATCATATGCACCTACTTGTGCCCCATCAAATGCACCTACTGTTCCCCATCAAATGCCGCCACTGTGCCCCATCAAATGCCGCCACTGTGCCCCATCAAATGCCGCCACTGTGCCCCATCAAATGCCATCATTGTGCCCCATCAAATGTTCCCACTGTGCCACATAAAATGCTGCCAGTGTGTCCTGCAATTGTTGCTACTGTGCCCCTTCAGATGCTGCCAGTGTGTCCAGCAATTGCCGCCAGTGTGCCCAATAAAATGCTACCAGTGTGCCGAACAATTGCTGCTACTGTGCCCCATCAGATGCTGCCAGTGTGCCCATAAATTGTTGCTACTGTGCCCCATCAAATGCTGCCAGTGTGCTAATGAATTGTCGCTACTGTGCCCCCATCAGATGCTGCCAGTGTGCCCATGAATTGTCGCTACTGTGCCCCATCAAATGCCAGTGTGCCCATGAATTGTCGCTACTGTGCCCCCATCAGATGCTGCCAGTGTGCCCATGAATTGTTGCTATTGTGCCCCATCAAATGCCAGTGTGCCCATAAATTGTCGCTATTGTGCCCCATCAAATGCCAGTGTTCCCATAAATTGTCGCTACTGTGCCCCATCAAATGCCAGTGTGCCCATAAATTGTCGCTACTGTGCCCCATCAGATGCTGCCACCCAGTGTCAATTGCCCCTATTTGCTCACCTTTTGATATGGAGTCATATAATGGAGATGGAGTGACTGTCTGACTGACTCCTCGTCTGGTCACTGGTGTTGGTGGGGGGTCTGAGAGGCAGAGGAGGGGGGTCTGAGAGGCAGAGGATGGGGGTCTGAGAGGCAGAGGATGGGGGTCTTAGATGGGGGTCTGAGAGGCAGAGGATGGGGGTCTTAGAGGCAGAGGATGGGGGTCTTAGAGGCAGAGGATGGGGGTCTTAGAGGCAGAGGATGGGGGTCTGACAGGCAGAGGATGGGGGTCTGACAGGCAGAGGATGGGGGTCTGACAGGCAGAGGATGGGGGGTCTGACAAGCAGAGGATGGGGGGTCTGACAAGCAGAGGATGGGGGGTCTGACAAGCAGAGGATGGGGGTCTGAGAGGCAGAGGATGGGGGTCTGAGAGGCAGAGCATGGGGGTCTGAGAGGCAGAGGATGGGGGTCTGAGAGGCAGAGGATGGGGGTCTGAGAGGCAGAGGATGGGGGTCTGAGAGGCAGAGGATGGGGGTCTTAGATGGGGGTCTGAGAGGCAGAGGATGGGGGTCTTAGAGGCAGAGGATGGGGGGTCTGACAGGCAGAGGATGGGGGTCTGACAGGCAGAGGATGGGGGTCTGACAGGCAGAGGATGGGGGTCTGACAGGCAGAGGATGGGGGTCTGACAGGCAGAGGATGGGGGTCTGACAGGCAGAGGATGGGGGTCTGACAGGCAGAGGATGGGGGTCTGACAGGCAGAGGATAGGGGTCTGAGAGGCAGAGGATGGGGGTCTTAGAGGCAGAGGATGGGGGTCTTAGAGGCAGAGGATGGGGGTCTGACAGGACGAGGATGGGGGTCTGACAGGCAGAGGATGGGGGTCTGACAGGCAGAGGATGGGTGTCTAACAGACAGAGGATGGGGGTCTGACAGGCAGAGGATGGGGGTCTGACAGGCAGAGGATGGGGGTCTTAGAGGCAGAGGATGGGGGTCTGACAGGCAGAGGATGGGGGTCTGACAGGCAGAGGAGGGGGGTCTGAGAGGCAGAGGAGGGGGGTCTGAGAGGCAGAGGATGGGGGTCTGAGAGGCAGAGGATGGGGGTCTTAGATGGGGGTCTGAGAGGCAGAGGATGGGGGTCTTAGAGGCAGAGGATGGGGGTCTTAGAGGCAGAGGATGGGGGTCTGACAGGCAGAGGATGGGGGTCTGACAGGCAGAGGATAGGGGTCTGAGAGGCAGAGGATGGGGGTCTTAGAGGCAGAGGATGGGGGTCTGACAGGCAGAGGATGGGGGTCTGACAGGCAGAGGATGGGGGTCTTAGAGGCAGAGGATAGGGGTCTGAGAGGCAGAGGATGGGGGTCTTAGAGGCAGAGGATGGGGGTCTGACAGGCAGAGGATGGGGGTCTTAGAGGCAGAGGATAGGGGTCTGAGAGGCAGAGGATGGGGGTCTGAGAGGCAGAGGATGGGGGTCTGACAGGCAGAATAGGGGGCTGAAACAGACCACATAGCGCTGTCCCTCCTCTGCTCACCCTGCCCCCTCTCAGTGTGCTGGCATGTATGTACAGGATGCCTGGTACGGTACCTGATAGCCAGCAGTGTGGCAGCGCCTAGTCTCCCTCTAGATCCGGTGGTGCTCGCTGCTCCCCATGTTCTTTTTTTCCGGGTTCCCACTTCCCAGCCAGCCTGTTCTCCACTCCTCCGGCCCGGGCCGCGCGGCGCACGGTTCTTGAAGCAGAGGAGTTGGAGGCATCCAAGTTCTGGGAGCTGGGGGGGGGGGAGGCAGACCTCATCTCTTCGGTGGTCAGGGAGCTTTTACATCCAACTCCCCCCCTCCCTGGCCACCTTCTCCGAATCCCTGCTGGCTGCTGTCTGCTGGCACGCTCCTGCTGCATAAAAAAAGTGCCGATGCCAGAGAGCGGTGAGCGGCGGATTACTGCTTCAAATGTCTGGCCCTGATTGGGCCCCAGGCTGTGCCCACTCGGTAAGACGGCCCTGGCCGCGGTAGGTGACGCTGCTGCTCTCTCTGCTGTGGCTGGCCGCTGGAGGAGGAGGAGGTGGGGGTGGAGTCGGAGCCGCAGAGAGAGAGCGGGACACGGTGACGTCACTGGTTGCTACACGCCAAGCGGGGCGTCCCTAGCAACCAGTGATTTAGAATGATTTTATTACAGCGGCACTGTGTCAGCAGCGGCAGTGAGTGTGGCAGACTGGCAGGCAGTTGATTCCGGGACTGTCTATTGTCCCGGTTTGAAGGCTCCCGGGACACGGGACAAAAATGTATATTACGGGACGATCCCGGGCAAACCGGGACACGTGGTCACCCTAATCGCCATACTTCAGGAGATGGTCAGAGACTGTGGACACACTACAGAAGATAATCAGAGATTGTAAACATACTATTGGAGATGGTCAGAGGCTGTGGTCACACTATAGGAGATGGTCAGAGATTGTAAACATACTATTGGAGATGGTCAGAGATTGTGGACACACTACAGAAGATAATCAGAGATTGTAAACATACTATTGGAGATGGTCAGAGGCTGTGGTCACACTATAGGAGATGGTCAGAGGCTGTGGTCACACTATAGGAGATGGTCAGAGACTGTGGACACACTACAGAAGGTATATAAAACAAAGTATATAAAACAAACTTCTTTATAGTCTAGGGTTATCCCAATACCACTTTTTTTAGGACCGAGTACAAGTACAGATACTTTTTTTCAAGTACTCGCGGATACCGAATACCGATACTTTTTTTTTAAATGTGTCCCCAAATGCAGCCATGTCCCCCACAAATGCAGCCATGTCCCCCCACAGATGCAGCCATGTCCCCCCACAGATGCAGCCATGTCCCCCCATATATGCAGCCATGTCCCTCCACAAATGCAGCCATGTCCCCCCACAGATGCAGCCATGTCCCCCCCATATGCAGCCATGTCCCCCCCATATATGCAGCCATGTCCCCCCCATATGCAGCCATGTCCCCCCATATGCAGCCATTTCCCCCACATATGCAGCCATGTCCCCCACATATGCAGCCATGTCCCCCCATATGCAGCCATGTCCCCCCATATCCAGCCATGTCCCCCCATATGCAGCCATGTCCCCCCATATGCAGCCATGTCCCCCCCATATATGCAGCCATGTCCCCCCCCCCATATATGCAGCCATGTCCCCCCCATATGCAGCCATGTCCCTATCCAGCCATGTCCCCCCCCATATCCAGCCATGTCCCCCCATATCCGGCCATGTCCCCCCATATGCAGCCATGTCCCCCCCATATGCAGCCATGTCCCCCCCATATGCAGCCATGTCCCCCCCATATGCAGCCATGTCCCCCCATATGCAGCCATGTCCCCCCCCCATATCCAGCCATGTCCCCCCCATATATGCAGCCATGTCCCCCCCATATATGCAGCCATGTCCCCCCATATATGCAGCCATGTCCCCCTTACCTACATGCTACCTTGCCGCCGCTTGGTTAATACGGGCGGGGAACATTACAGCTTTCATTTGAATAGCTGTAGTGTTTCGCGCCGCGCTGCGTATAGACACTCCCCCTTGCTCGGGATTGGACAGTTCACCCGAGCAAGGGGGAGTGTCTATACGCGGCGCGGCGGGAAACACTACAGCTATTCAAATGAAAGCTGTAATGTTCCCCGCCCGTATTAACCAAGCGGTGGTGGCAGCAGGGATGCGGCGTAGCGGCGGCGGGGGGGGGGGGGGGGCGAGTATCGGATGAGGCATCAGGGGCATTTGAGGGAGTACAAGTACTCCCGCAAATACTAGTATCGGTATCGGGACAACCCTACTTCTAACATGTACGGTGGCATTTTTTTTTTTTTTTAGGCTGTACATACCTTATTATTGCTATTTTCAATCAGGCTTCCTGGGTACTCACTCCCACGGAAGTAGGCGTTTCTATGCTGTGCCGCAATGTAATCTGGGTGTTCGCCCAGATGATTGATGTCCTTCAGAAAAAGTTCCCCCTGGCGGATAAGGCCCCGCCCCCTGTATTGCGTAGGTGCGTCACGAGAGTCACAGAGTTTCCGAAAGTAGCCGAACATGTAGAGCTGCGAGTTAGCTCTACACGGCGCCTGCGCACCGACTATCACCCCATCCACTGTAAATCCTATTTTCCCCCCTCCCTCTAGCTGTACAACTCCCCCCCCCTTAACACAGACCTCAGATACAGCACGACTCGATGGGGGGTCGGGAGATATTCTTTGTTATGTTATATTATGTTTTCTTTTACCACTTTAAAGTAGAATTATATGTTTAATTTGACTTTAAATTGTTCATTAGAGCCAACTTGTCCCAAACAAACTATTCCCATTAGATAATGATGTGTGCTGTAATATACATTTGTAGTTTTATCTACATACAGTAACATGTCTGTGTTCCGTAAACCGGGAAACACCAAAGCTTCTAAATTTGGTCTGGCCAAGAAGGCCGTCTTCCCCCGGACATGGAGTTTTTTTTTAAATTAAAATAATTATAAATTGATCTTTGCTTTGAAACATGCTTGCATCCCTATGCGGCTCTAATTATTCATGTATTCAGGGAATACATTTAGGTAGATTCAGAAAGAGTTAGGCCGGCTTATCAGTAGATAAGCCGACCTAACTCAGAATCTACGCCGACTTATGTTTAAGCGTATGCTCAAACAGAGATACGCTTAAACATATCTAAGATACGACGGCTTGCGCCGTCCTATCTTAGGTTGCAATATTTCGGATGGCCACTAGGTGGGGCTTTCATTGCGGTTGGCGTAGAATATGCAAATTAGTAGATACGCCGATTCACGAACGTACGCCCGGCCGACGTAGTACTTTTACGCCGTTTACGTTATAGATAGGCCGCGTAAAGTTAGAGCAAGGCCCTAGTTGGAATAGTAATGCTAAGTATGGCCGCCGTTCCCGCGTCGAAATTCAAATTTTTTACGTCGTTTGCGTAAGTCGTCCGTGAATCGTGATTTACGTTGTTTACGTCCACGTCGAAATCAATAGGCCCGTGCGGCGTACTTAGCCACAATGCACACTGGGAAATGTAGGCGCCCGGCGCATGCGCAGTTAAAATAAACGTCAAAAAGGTAAGGTCAAGCCCCATTAACATAAAACACGCCCCCTCAGACACATTTGAATTAGGCGCCCTTACGCCCGCCGCATTGACGCTACGCCGCCGTAACTTAGCAGGCAAGTACATTGTGAATCATGTACTTGCCTCGCTAACTTACGGCGGCGTAGCTTAAATGCCTTAAGCTACGCCGCCTCAAAGTTGCGGCAACGTACCTGAATCTAGGCAATTGTGTTCTGGGGAATTTTTGCTACAATTATCGGGTTGATTGTGAAATGATTGAGAAGTGTATAACACGGGCCTGTTTGCTTTGAATCTCATTATCGCCTGTTGTGTGAATCTTCTTCCTATTAGTAACAGTTATTGGTTTAAATTAGCTGCGTTGGTGTTCTGTAAGGTTGGTTCTACAGTTTTCAGGCCTACTAACCATCTATTTGCAGTGTTACTATTTCTCTATGAAGTTTCACTCATTGTCTAGACCAGTGGTCTCCCAACTGGAGATGCGGCCCTTTGCTTGCCTTTATCTGTCCACTCCCTTGGGGTACTATTCCACCATCTGAAACCAATGATGGGGCACCATTCCCCCTACTGACACCCTCAATGGGCTACTATTCCCATTGAAACCGATGATGGGGCACTGATGCTAAGGTATTCTCTACTCCCACTGGTCACAGTCCCCCCCCCCCTAAAGACTGAAGGGCACTAAACAGTAGACATGTGCACAACAACAAAAAAATCATATTTTTTTGTTCCGCTTCGTCTCGTTCCGTAGATTCGTAAAGATTCGTAATTTCGTAAGACGCAAGTTTTCCTATTTGGACCCGTTCGTATTTTCATAACAGTTTTATTTTCGTTTATACTGAATGATTCGTAATTCTGTCTAATTTATTTTCGTTGATTCGAAATTCGTAATTTTGTTAGATAATAATTTTCGTTTAATGGATTCGTAATTTTGTACTTTCGTAAATACATCGCAACACGCGGCTAATCCATATTAAGATATACTTTCTCTTGATGCCGCGTACACACCATCACTTTATGTGATGAAAAAAAATTACGTTTTTAAAAACGTCACTTTAATTGACCGTGTGTGGGGGAAAACGTTGTTTTATGTCTTGTAAAAAACGACCAAAAAAAATTGAAGCATGCTTCAATTTTATGTGTCGTTTTTCAAAAGTGCACTTTTTACTTCACAGAAATTGACCGTGTGTAGCAAAAAACGTCGTTTTCTAAGACGTTTTTTCATCCACGCATGCCCAGAAGCTACTTATGAAGCAAGCTTCAATGGTAAAACGTGGTGGAACGTAACCTCACTTAGCAAGATCATTGTGAGAAAAACGATGGTGTGTAGGCAACTTCGTCTTTGAAAATTGAAGTTTCAAAAACTTCATTTTTTACTTCACAGAAAGTGTCGTTTTTTTTCATCACATAAAGTGATGGTGTGTATGCGGCATGAGCCCCGTACACACGGTCTGACTTTTTGCCAACAAACGTCAAAATTAGCGTTTTCCAAAAAATCGGACAAACTTTTTTGGTTTCAAAAGTCCGGCCAACTCCCTTCAGACAAAAATCCACGGAAAAGTTTGTTTGAAGTCCGATCGTGTGTACGAGGCTTTATGCCGCATACACACCATCACTTTATGTGATGAAAAAAAACTGCATTTTCTGTGAAGTAAAAAATGACGTTTTTGAAACTTCAATTTTCAAAGACGAAGTTGCCTACACACCATCGTTTTTCTCACAATGTTCTAGCAAAGCGAGGTTACGTTCTCACCACTTTTTCCATTGAAGCTCGCTTCATAACTAGCTTCTGGGCATGCGCGGGTGTAAAAACGTCTTTTTAAACGACGTTTTTTGCTACACACGGTCAATTTCTGTGAAGTAAAAAACGATGTTTTGAAAAACGACACATAAAATTTAAGCATGCTTCAATTTTTTTGGGTCGTTTTTTACAAGACATAAAACGACGTTTTCCCCCACACACGGTCAATTAAAGTGACGTTTTTAAAAACGTCATTTTTTTTCATCACATAAAGTGATGGTGTGTACGGGGCATAACACTGTACAATGTGACTCAGCACAAAAGAGATAAGCTGATTGGCTAAGATATTAAGTAATCACTCACTAACTACACTGCCCAGTGCCCATTCGAAAGAACGATACAAGTACACAAATTTACGAACAGACAAAGAAACGGATTTACAAAACACACAAATGATGCGAACATACGAATGAAAATACGAACAAAGGATTTAAAATCCGGAATGCAAATCGTTCGTTATAGATGTAATTTTAGTTCTTTTGCTTTTTCGGTGTTTCGTATTTTAGTAAGATTGTCCAATCATACATTCGTATATTCGCTTGTTCGTTATTTTGCTTATTCGTAATTCAGTAATTTTCGTATTTTGGTTCTTTCAGATTTTCGGATGTTCGAATTGATACGAATGTACGAAAACTAACAAATTTGTACGAAAATCCATTCATTACGAACGGGAACGTACATGTCTACTAAACGGCAGGGCCGTCTTAATAGCATCATGGGCCCCTGGGCAAAGTAATGCTTTGGGGCCCCTACACTGGAGACAATTTTGGGGCAAGGACAAGCTGCTTTGGGGAAACTGCAGGGGCCCCTGGGCAGTGCCCAGTTGTGCCCTCTCATTAAGACGGCCCTGCTAAATGGACCCTTTGCTTGGAAAATTTGGGGACACCTCGTCTAGACCAGTCTTCCTCAACCCCTTTACCACAAAGGACGACCTCAAATAGTTTTTAGGTCTCAGGGAACACCCCTACTAAAATGTATAGCTACAGATTATGATACCTTAGTGCCCCTTACATTGGTGTTCCATGTAGGCAGCAGATCAATCTGCCACTGCTGTCTTCTCAAAAAAACGCTAGCAAACTCAGTAGGAACCCCAGTTTAAAAAAAAGCTAGTCTACACATAAATCAGCTCCTTTTTTTATTGGAAATAAAGATCCAGTTTATTATCGGAACCATATCCCTCTTTCCCACATTCTCCATAATTGTTTTATGCCGCGTACACACGATCGTTTTTCGGCATGAAAAAAAATGACGTTTTTAAAAATGTCATTTAAAATGATCGTGTTTGGGCTGTATTCTGAAAAACGAGCAAAAAAAAATTCGAACATGCTGCTTTTTTAACAACGTTTTAAAAAAATTAATTTCCTGACTGACTCCATGGCAGCCTACGTGTGGGTTAATCCCGCCTCCTCTCCAATGTGATAGGACCCCATACCCATAAAAGTTAACTCACCAATAGACTCAGTGTTCCTTTTTTTTCCTCCTCCATGGATCAGATTCATTTTCTTCAAGGAATGGAAAAGAGCACACTTTAAGCGGTGCAGCTCGGATCCCAGCCATGGGCGGGTGGAGAGCTTGCCCAGCATATCTTGTTATATGCTGTGGCGTGTGCTGAAGACTGGATTCGGCTGGCAAGGTTCCATCTTTATCTTACTCCATGGCAGTCGCCTATTTGTTATTCTATGTTGTTTGTTGTTTGTTTGTACATGTGTGGCGGCTGGAGCGCTTCTGCGTTCCAGCACGCCTGTGGCTTCCTGGTTCCCCATCGCCTGTGTCCCGCGCATGCGCTGTACCCACTCCCGGAGCGAGGCTTGGTCGCGCATGCGCAGTCCGTCGGTTCCCGCGGCGGCCGCGCAGGCGCCGTGGGTTCGCGGTCCACTGCGCAGGCGCGTACGTGGAGGACGTGTGACGTCACCGGCGGGCCTTTTAAAATCAGCTGCTGGCCTGTGTTCTTTGGGTTTCCCTACAGGCGAGCAGCTGATTGACCGTCTGTGCTACTCTGCTAAAGCTGTCAGGTCAGTGAGAAATCCTTTTTTGCTTCTGGCTAAATTGATTTTACCATTTCCTGCTGTGCACTTTCTACTTGTCTATTCCAATTAATTGTTTAATTATTTTCTAATACTAAATTAATTTATTTATATGCATTTACTTTATTTTGTTGGTTCTGTTCATTTATTTAAAAAAAAAAAAAAAAAAAAAACACACAGATGAGTTAAGAAATTTCTTAAAGGGGCAGTATACTCATTTTATTTTTTGTATTATTCGGCACCATAGGTTCCTTTTTGGTTCCGAATCAGTGTCACCTTTTACACGCAGGTCCGGGAATTATGGACCAGTCACCGTCTACAGGCGGCCAGCCCTCACGCACAAGGTATGTGCGGGAAAGGGTTCGGGTTTGGGGCTGCTAGTCACATTTTCATGTGTGTTGACAGTTTCCTCCCTAAATGTTTTTTATTTAGCCCTTCCAATCCAGAACCGGAAGACCTTGCCAGTCCGCAACGCACTTCTTCTTCCTCAAAGTCGAGGTCCAAGCGTAGATCTCCATCTACTTCTTCCCACCGGAGGAGAAGATCACATTCCTCCTCAAGACACCGCTCCCACCGCCATGATAGTCGCTCTGATCGCAGAGCCTGCTGGGGATGTGACACTCGTGTCCCGGAGGGCAAGTCATTGTGCGACCGATGCTACGCCCATGCGGTCAGGGAAAAAGAGACTGATGGTCATCGTATCGAGTCTCTGGTGGAACGTGTGGTTCAACGAACTCTAAGAGAGAACATGCCCCACACGCAGATTCAGACCAACACTGACGGGTCTGTTTCTCCAAACTTAGAGATCCTAGAGGATCCAGGTCCTTTCCGGCCTCAAGCCTCCACTCCGGCTTTTCCTGAGGGTGACCTAGAGAGTGATGAAGAAGGCTTAGAATTTGACTTCGCGCAGGTGACGCCACTCGTCAAAGCGATTAAGGAGGCTCTCTTATGGGAGGAACAACCTGCTTCTCCAGCCAAGCAGAAAAAATATTTTAAACGCTTGGGAAAAGAACGCCCTACGTTCCCGTTTCTGTCTGAACTGAAGGGTATCTTTGAAGAGGAATGGAGCAAGGTGGACAAGAAATCTTCCATGGCTAACAAAGCCTCAAAGCTCTATCCCTTCAAACAGGAGGAGGTCAAACATTTGGAGAATGTTCCTCTAGTGGATGCGGCAGTAACAAGACTTGCTAAACACGTCACTTTACCTATTGCTGATTCCGTCTCTTTCAAAGATGGCCTGGACAGAAGAATGGACCAGGACCTCAGAAGAATTTATGGCCTAGCGGGCACAGCATGCAAACCGGCTCTAGCTTTAGCAGCATTATCAAAGGCCATGGAAGCCTGGACGGAAAACGTTGATTCTTTCCTCAAAGGCGTCTCTGAAGAACTAGCCAAGAACTCAGCCACGGCAGAGCTAAAACTGGCGGTCGCATTCCTGGGTGAAGCCTCCGTTGACTTAATCCGCTTGTTAGCTAGGATTATGCTTTCTTCTGTGACCGCAAAACGGGCCCTCTGGCTACGCCCCTGGGTTGCTGACCCATCATCGAAGCAGAACTGGTGCAAGATTCCCTTCGAAGGGTCAACCCTGTTTGGTAACAAGCTGGATGATGCCATCTCCAAAGCCACGGGTGGCAAGTCGGGTTTCCTTCCTCAGGACAAGCGCCAAACAGGAAGAAAAACACCCCAATTTCGGCGATACAGCCCGGATCGCGCTAGGGAAGCTCGCGCTTACAGACCTGGCGGAAATTACAGAAGGAATTGGAGCAGAGGTAGAGGCTCCTACCGCAAACCAACTCCAACTACTCAAGCGTCAACTGGACGCGACAAAGGGAAATCTTTTTGAGACAACGCCCGCCCAAGCGGATCGGGTAGGAGCTCGTCTACTCCTTTATCGGCACGTCTGGGCGGCCTCAATCAAGGACTTTTGGGTCATCAAGACCGTGACCTCAGGACACACATGGTCCTTTTCCAGTCCTCCCTGTCCAAAGTTCATCTCCACTCTTCTTCCAGGGTCACTGGAACAGAGACAGGTCCTTCTAGATTACATTCACCTCCTGAAAATTCAAGGGGCAGTGGTACACGTCCCAAAAGACGAACAGTTTCTTGGGGTATACTCCCCTCTCTTCTTAGTACAGAAGAAGAACGGTACCTGGCGTCCAGTCATAGACTTAACGTACCTGAACAAATTTATAACACACAAAAAGTTCAAGATGGAAACTTTATCAACCATCCAACAAGCAATACAACCGGGCGACTGGATGATTTCTGTGGACCTAAAGGATGCCTATTTTCACGTCCCAGTAGCAGCAGAGCTGCACAAGTTCCTCAGGTTCTATGTCAACCAGGAACATCTTCAGTTCGTATGTCTACCCTTTGGCCTAACAACATCCCCACGGGTCTTCACCAAAGTTCTTTTGGCACTGGTAGCCCTCATCAGGCTGAAGAAGATTCGTTTGTACCATTATCTGGACGATCTCCTGGTCTTGTCCCAAGACAAAACCCTTCTCCTGGCACAGAGAGATCAGGTCATCTCGACCTTGTCCGAATTCGGGTGGCTCCTGAACCTGGCAAAAAGCCACCTAGAGCCAACTCAGTGTCTAACCTATCTGGGAGCTCAATTCGACACGGTAAGGAAGACCATCTCCCTACCAGTAGAGAAGATTCCGGTAATTCAGGGGAGGATTTCCCGGGCCTTGAGTACTCGCCACCTAAGAGCTCATCAATGCTTGAAGATCATTGGGACAATGGTATCCACAACACCAATGGTGAAATGGGCGCTTTGGAGGCTATGTCCCTTCCAATCCGGCTTTCTCAGGCAGTGGAAATCAGGGAGCACGAGTCAGCGGATCCACATTTCATCGTCAATGAGGGGCAGCCTCTTCTGGTGGCTTCAACCGAAGAATCTGCTGAACTGTCACTCCATCGCTCCAGTTTCGTGGGTCACAGTGACAACAGATGCCAGTGGCTCCGGTTGGGGGGCCTTATGCGGCACAAGCATGGCGCAAGGCAGGTGGGACGCTCGCCTCCACAATCCAGGCTCGAACACCCTGGAGCTTCGAGCGGCCTGGTGTGCCCTACAGTCCTTTTCACAACTGCTGAAGGGAAAGTCAGTAATTCTAAGGATGGACAACACCACAGCAGTATCATATGTCAAGAGACAAGGCGGGACTCGGAGCTCATCCCTTCTCCAGGAAGTAGAGCCCATTATGAAATGGGCCCAAGTGAACCTGGTCAACCTGACGGCTGTTTTCATTCCAGGCATTCAGAACTCCCAGGCGGATTTCCTGTCACGAACTCAGGTGGACGTCAACGAATGGTCTCTCCACGATCAGTCCTTCCGTTGGATATTATCCCTGGGAGTCAATCCCCAAGTGGATCTCTTTGCTTCCCCGAACAATGCCAAATTGAAGAAATTCTACACGAGGGGTTACTACAGCCAGGCAATCGGGACAGATGCCCTAACGGATCGGTGGCGGTTTCAGAGGGCGTACGCCTTTCCCCCGATCCCAATAATTCTAAAATTCCTGAAGAGACTTCTAGCGGAAGAAGTGGAAATCACAATGGTGGCTCCATACTGGCCGAACAGGCCATGGTTCCCTCTTCTGGTTCAGCTGAGTCTTCAGGACCCAATTCCAATACCATGCAGACCAGACCTTCTCTCCCAGGGGACACTCCTCCATCCCTGTCCGGCTCAAATGAAACTAGCGGTCTGGTTCTTGAAAGGGAAAGGCTAGAATCCCTTGGCTGCGCCTCTCGGGTGATCTCTACCCTTATGAGCTCAAGGAAAGGAAGCACAAATAAAGTGTACGGTAGAATATGGTCTAAGTTTGTGGAATTTTCTTTAACCGCGGGCAGTTCCTTCAAGAACCCAGAAATCCAAAACATCCTAAGCTTTCTTCAATCAGGGCTAGACCTACCCCTGTCTGTAAGCTCACTAAGAGTTCAAATCTCAGCACTTTCAGCCTTTTCTGGAATTCCTTGGGCAACCCATCCACTAATCAAACAGTTTTTTCGTGGAGCTTCAAGATTGAGACCTCTGAGGAAACCAAGATTCCCCAAATGGGATCTCCCGTTAGTTCTTGACTTTTTGAATGGACTTAGTATGTCGGTGCCCTTCCCGTCCTCGTTGAAGAACTTTTCAGCCAAAGTAGCCTTTTTGGTAGCCATCACCTCGGCCAAGAGAGTGTCCGAGATCGGTTTTCTGGGTCACAAAGAGCCATTTCTCACCTTTTTTCCAGACAGAGTGGTTCTGATACCTATGCTGGGCTCCAAACCAAAGGTCTCGTCGGTTTTCCATGAGAATCAGGAAGTAGTTCTCCCTACCTTTAAAAACCCAGATTCTGATGAGACTCACCCTCTGGATATGGGCAAGATACTCACTGAATATCTTCAAGTTACATCTACATTCAGACGTTCTGATCACCTGTTCGTCCTGCATTCAGGCAAGAACAAGGGGAAAAAGGCATCTTCAAGAACAATCGCATCCTGGATCGTCCAGACGATACAACAGGCTTATTGTGCAAAGGGCTTGGCTCCTCCACAGGCGGTAACAGCTCACTCCACGAGAGGGATGGCAGCTTCCTGGGCAGCAGCCCGTCATGTGGCGCCAGACGTTATTTGTAGAGCGGCCTCTTGGTCTTCTATAAACACCTTTATGTCCCATTACTGTGTTGAACCTGCAGCACTGTCTTCTGTAAATTTTGGTTTATCAGTCTTGTCGGCTGACGGGACAAATTAAATATATTTCTGTTCAGCATACCCACCCGTGTGTTTGGCTAGTTATTTCCCACACGTAGGCTGCCATGGAGTCAGTCAGGAAAAAGGAAAATTTATTATCATACTTACCGTAATTTTCCTTTCCTGATGGACTCCATGGCAGACGGAGTTCCCACCCTGAAATTATGGAGTCGGGATAGTTACGGAACACTGAGTCTATTGGTGAGTTAACTTTTATGGGTATGGGGTCCTATCACATTGGAGAGGAGGCGGGATTAACCCACACGTAGGCTGCCATGGAGTCCATCAGGAAAGGAAAATTACGGTAAGTATGATAATAAATTTTCCTTTTTTTCGGGTTGTAAAAAATGATCGTGTGTGGGCTAAAACGACGATTTAAACGCATGCTCAGAAGCAAGTTATGAGATGGGAGCGCTCGTTCTGGTAAAACTACCGTTCATAATGGAGTAAGCACATTCATCACGCTGTAACAGACAGAAAAGCGCGAATCGTCTTTTACTAAGGCCTCGTACACACGACAGAGAAACTCGACGTGCTTGGCACGTCGAGTTCCTCGTCGAGTTTTGGGATGAAGCCGCCGAGGAGCTCGGCGGGCCGCCTTCTCCCATAGAACAACGAGAAAATAGAGAACATGTTCTCTATTTTCTCGTCGAGTTCCTCGGCGGCTCCATCGAGCCAAAACTGTACAGACGACAGAGTTTCTCGGCAGAATCCGGGTTTTGACCGAGTTTCTCGGTGAATTCTGCCGAGAAACTCTGTCGTGTGTACGAGGCCTAAAACGGAATCAGCTAAAGCAGCCCAAAGGCGAATAGAACTTCCCCTTTAGAGTGCTGTCGTACGTGTTATACGTCACCGCGCTTTGTTCATCATTTTTCAAAAACGATGGTGTGTGGGCAACATCGTTTTTAATGATGAAGTTGGAATAACCTCGTTTTTTGGACATGCTGAAAAGCAACGTTTTTTTTATGCTGAAAAAAGATCGTGTGTACGCGGCATCACAGTGCTGTGAAAAAAGATTTTCCCCATCCTGATTTTTTTAATTTTTTCGCATATTTGTCATGCCTCGTACACACGACCGTTTTCCTCGGCAAAAAACATAAAAAAAAAATGCTGGCAGAGCTTTTTTGCTGAGAAAAACGGTCGTGTGTATGTTTTTCGTCGAGAAAACTGTCGTGGATCTCGATGAGAAAAAAAGAAAACACGCTCTCTTTTTTCTAGTCGGGAGTCTCAATTTCTTCATCGTGTTCCTCGTCGGGCTGGTTTACGACGAGAAACACGTCCGTGTGTATGCTAAGAAACGCGCGTATTTTCAGAATAAAGTATGAGACGGGAGCGCACCTTCGGTAAAAGTAGCGTTCGTAATGGAGATAGCACATTCGTCACGCTGTAACAGACTGAATAGCGCGAATCGTCTCTCACCAAACTTTTACTTAACACGCGGTAACATGAGATTAGCAAAAGCAGCCCCACGGGTGGCGCCAGTGGAATTGAACTTCCCCTTTATAGTGCCGTCATACGTGTTGTACATCACCGCGTTTGAGAACGACCAGATTTTGTCTCGACAGTGTGTATGCAAAGAAAGCTTGACAAGATTCTTGTTGAGGAAAACAACGTTTCTTTTTTAACGAGATTCTCGGTCGTGGGTACGAGGCCTCACGCTTAAATGATTCGGATCATCAAACAAATTTTAGAATTACACAACGATAGTTACATAGTAGGTGAGGTTTAAAAAACGACACAAGTCCATCAAGTCCAACCAGTATGTGTGTGATTATATGTCAGTATTCCATTGTATATCCCTGTATGTTGTGGTCGTTCGGGTGCTTATCTAATAGTTTCTTGAAACTATCGATGCTCCCCGCTGAGATCACCGCATGTGGAAGATAATTCCACATCCTTGCTGCTCTTACAGTAAAGAACCCTCTACGCAGTTGAAGGTTAAACCTCTTTTCTTCTAATTTTAATGCGTGGCCATGTGTCTTATTAAATTCCCCTCCACTAAAAAGTCTTAGGCCCCTTTCACACTGAGGGGTATTTCAGGCGTTTTAGCGCTAAAAATAGCGCATTAATAACACCTGAAATAATCCTGCCCCAGCATTCTCAATGTGAAAGCCTGAGGGCGATGCGCTGGCGGGAGAAAAGAAAAAATCTCCTGCAAGCAGCATCTTTGGTGCGTTGAGAGGAGCGGTGTGTATACCGCTCCTTCCCATTGAAAACTATGGGACACCGCGTTAATACCGCCGGCAATGTGCCTCTGCAGAGGCGCATTGCTGGCAGTATTAACCCTTTTTCGGCTGCTAGCAGGGGTTAATACCTACCGCACTGCTAGTGGCCGAATACCGCTGCAATTATGCAGAAATTCTGACGGTATAGCGCCGCTAAAAATAGCGGCGCTATACCGCCACCGCACATCCTGCCCCAGTGTGAAAGGTGCCTTGGGCCAGATTCACAAAGGGGATACGACGGCGTATCTCCTGATACGCCGTCGTATCTCTGTTTCTATCTATGCGACTGATTCATAGAATCAGTTACGCATAGATATCCCTAAGATCCGACAGGTGTAATTGTTTTACACTGTCGGATCTTAGGATGCAGTACCGCGGCCGCCGCTGGGGGGATTTTGCGTCGTAAACCAGCGTCGGGTATGCAAATTAGGAGTTACGGCGGATCCACGTCGGATTTTCGCGTTCACTACGTCGCCGCTAGTCTAGTTTCCCGTCGCAAATTTAGTCGTCGTTTTAGGTGCCCTAACTTTAGTCAGCAAACGTATTGCTGTCTAAAGTATGGCCGTCGTTCCCGCGTCAAAATTTAAAAATGAACGTCGTTTGCGTAACACGTCCGGGAATACGGAAGTACGCTACGCGCGTCGCCGTTCGAAAAAATGACTTCACGGCGCGCAAAGCACGACGGGATTTGTGAAACTGAGCATGCGCAGTAGGTCCGGCGCGGGAGCGCGCCTAATTTAAATGGCACACGCCCATTTAAATTGGCCCCGCCTTGCGCCAGAGGCCGCCGGCGTAGTTTTCATCGCAAGTGCTCTGTGAATCAGGCAAGCTAAGAAACTTGTCCGCTGGAAACATGTCCGTCGGACATGTCCGATGGTTAGTACACCTAATCGGACATGTCCGCTGGTTATGACGTGTAACCAGCGTCCCGAAATCCCGAGCATGCGTCAAATTGATTGGACGCATGCGTGGAAGCATTGCACTTCCGTGTTTGAGAACGTCTTCTACGTCACCGCGTTCTCTGTCCGCGGGGAATTTGTTCTGATGGTGTGTACACACATCAGACCAAAAGCTCCCAGGAGACATGGCCGATGAAAACGGTCCGCGGACATGTCTCCTCGTGTGTACGGGGCCTAAGGGTTTACACAGACATCTCAAGTCTCCCGCGGGGTGTAGGAGACTCCTGTATTTCTGCGGCGGCCTCCGCACACCTGCAAGTGCCTCCCGGGAATAGTCGGTGCGGCGGGGAACAGCTGTGAACACCGATCTCCCTGTATAGATTTTTAGCTGCCAGCCGCTTCTCCTTCTCTCCCTCCAATGGCTGTCAGCTAAAAAGCTATACAGGTAGTTCGGTGATCACCGCTGTTATGTGCTGCACCGATCATTCCCTTCTGTGTGCTCCTCCCCCGATTCCCTCCGTGTCCTTCTAAGGCCACCCCCCCAGCCCCCTCTGTGTCCTTCTCCACCCCCCGTCCTCCCCCAGCCCCCTCTGTGTCCTTCTCCGCCCCCCGTCCTCCCCCAGCCTCCTCTGTGTCCTTCTCCGCCCCCGTCCTCCCCCAGCCCCCTTTGTGGCCTTCTCCGCCCCCATCCTCCCCCGGCCCCCTCCCTGTCCTTCTCCGTCCCACCCTGGCCCCATCCATGTCCTTCTCCTTCCCCCCCCCTGTTCTCCGGCTCCGTCTTCTCTTCTGCCACCCCTGTCCTCCTCCCCCCCCCTTCATCCCCGCAGCCGGCTCCTCTCCTGTCAGGACTTGGACACAGAGAGCGAGATCTCTCCTGTGCCCTGTGATAACTGAGAACAGTATACTGTGTTTACTCTGCTAAGTTTCTGAATGAACAGGAGCCTCTGTCTCCTCTCCATTCATCTTCAGTGCTGAAAAGAGACTGGGGAATCTGTGTCCTCAGTCCCTTTCCATGTCTCAAAGGGGAGATGTCAGGGTTCTGTTTAGACCAGTAGTCTCCAAACTGCGGCCCGGGGGCCAGATGTGGCCCTTTGCGTGCCTTTATCCGGCCCTTGGGACACTTTTCCTCCCACTGATACTAAACACTATTCCCATCACTCATAGCAAAGACGGGGGTTAATTCTTGCTACTGACAACAGGGCACCATTTCTCCCATTGACAACAATGATGGGGCATGATTCCTTAAACCTAGACCAGTGATGGGGATCTATGCCACCCACCGACACCAATGACGGCACCCTATTTCTTCACCGACACCAATAATGGGGCACTATTCCTCCCACTGACACCAATGATGCGGCACCATTCCTCTCACTGACACCAATGATAGGACACTATTCCTCTCATTGACACCAATGATGGGACACTATTCCTCTCATTGACACCAATGATGGGACACTATTCCTTCCACTGACACCAATGATGGGACACTATTCCTCCCACTGACTAGTGTTGCTCACGAATATTCGCATTGCGAATATTCGTTATGAATATGGCATATTCGAATATTTGCGAATAACTCGAATTTCGCGGCCAAAATTCGCTATTCCGAATATTCGTATTTTTTCTAATTTATTTTTAAAACAGATCACATCCTAGTGATCTCCATCGACGTCTAAAAGCATTGCTGGTATGATTACAGACCTTGGGCCGAGTAGCTAAGCTGAGGCGATCCTTTTATGTTGACGAATATTCGCTATCGCGAATATTCGTATTATGAATATTCGCGAATACTTTCTCCGCCCTTCTTTTGCATCAGAGCCAATCAGAGTTCTCCTACCACAGTTGTCATCATTTGCATTTCACCTCTTTAATGAGAATAATAACTGTTTAACATAAAGACATTTAAAGTGGTGGTTCCCCCTTAAAAACAACTTTTTTTTATTCCACTGGCCCCCCACATTACAATCGAATTAAGGCTATTATTTTTTTTTGGCTGCTGTACATACCTTGATACAGCATCTTCACCCGTGCATCCGGGTTGCGAGTCCCGCGGGAGTGGGCGTTCCTCACATGTGTTTGATTGACGTTTTTCGGAAAAACGAGCTCCCCCCTGTCGCGTAAGCCGCGTCACGGTTGGCGAAAGGAGCCGAACGGCGAGTCGGCGCTATACTGCGCATGCGCACCGCCGTTCGGCTCCTTTCGCCAATCGTGACGCGGCTTACGCGACGGGGGGAGAGCTCGTTTTTGTGAAAAATGTCAATCAAACACATGTGAGGAACGCCCACTCCCGCGGGACTCGCAACCCGGATGCACGGGTGAAGATGCTGTATCAAGGTATGTACAGCAGCCAAAAAAAAATAATAGCCTTAATTCGATTGTAATGTGGGGGGCCAGTGGAATAAAAAAAAGTTGTTTTTAAGGGGGAACCACCACTTTAAGAGATGTCAACGTAAACGGTTTACTTGGCTTTTTTTTAACTCAACAGGTTGATCTTTACCTAACTCAATACAGGTCAGTCTAGAGGAGAGATCTGTATTTTCCAAATCTATGGTTATTCAATATTTATTAAACTAATCAATATACAAATTGGTCAAAGTTAACCCTCAAATCTATATAATAATGTATTTATTTTATTAATACCTTGTTGTTAGTTGCAGGGTCCATTACGTAAAACCACACTTTTTCCAAAGGGCAGGTGAAATTGAATGTTTCAGAATTTCGCAATCAATTTCGCATTCGCATTAGCGAAATTTCGCAATCAATTTCGCATTCGCATTAGCGAAATTTCGTCAAAAATTTTTTTTTGATAAAATATCACGAATATTCGATTTTAGCGAATATTTCATGAATATTCGCCTATATATTCGTGATATATCGCAAAATCGAATATGGCGTATTCCGCTCAACACTACCACTGACACCAAAGGTGGGACATTGTTTACTCCCCCAGTCCCGCCCCCCTAAAGTCTAAGGCCCCGTACACACGAGAGGATCCATCCACTGGAATTGATCCGCGGACCGGCTCCAGCGGATAGATCCCCTGGTGTGTACAATCCAGCGGATCTGTTTCCGCGGATTTTTATCCCCTGGGATGGATTTCCAGCGGATAAAAATTTGAAGACATGCTTTCAAATCTATCCGCTTGAATCCATCCCAACGGATTGATCCGCTGGTCTGTACAGACTCACCGGATCAATCCGTCCGAAGGGATCCCCCGCATGCGTCGTAATGATTCGACGCATGCGCGGAATTCCTTATATGACAGCGTCGCACTCGTCGCCGCGTCATCATCGCGGCGACAGCGCGACACGTCATCGCGAGGGGATTTCGGTGCGGATTTCGATCCGATGGTGAGTACACTCCATCGGATCCAAATCCGTGGAAATCCTCGAGAGGATTTATCCGCGGAAACGGTCCGTTGGACCGTATCCGCGGAAAATTCCTCTCGTGTGTACTAGGTCTTAAAGACCGTAAATTGGCCCTTTGTTTGGAAAGTTTGGAGACCCCTGGTTTAGACCAATGATATCTCACCAAAGCCCCCAAAAACAATATAAAAAAAGTATTGTAAATAAAAATGAAAAGAAAGTGTAAAAAAATGTAATAAACTACTGACACCACTCTCCTCTGCACTACCAACACTGTCCAATGCTCCAACCCCCTCCCCTCAAAAAGCATTGTAAAAATTGACCCATTGAATACCAGGATGTTTACAAACATACCTTGGTAGACAAGGGGATCATGAGGGATTCCGCGTGATTTTATGGTACCCGGTGCTGCAGGTTTATCCAGAGTACCCTATAAATTTCCTAAACCTACGAAGTCTAATATTCCAGTTTAATTTGCAGGAGTGATTGGGGAGTCTCCTGGGAAGGTTAGTCAGCTATGTAATTAAAATGAGAACAAGATCCTGATATAATATTAATTGGTTAGGCAAGTGAATGTCACCAGGAGAGACAAACGGTGAACATTTCATTTTGTATAGTAAGTGAAATCGTTTGTCACTGACTGAGAATTGGATCCGTCTGACTCCTTCATGTGTAGTTCAGAGAGTGAAAGTCGTAGAACGGAAGTCGCTTTTTACTGAAATAGACGGGAAAAGGTTTGCAGGTTATACAGGATTGTACAATGTGAATGCAATGCTGCTTTCATATGGACCTTCCATTTTTCTTGTTCAGTTCAGTCACGTTTTCTTTTGTAAACAAAACTGATCAAAAATGAATACGGATGTCCAAAACAAAGGGGGAGATTCAGATAGAGATACGACGGCGTATCTCTGAGATCCGACGGTCGGTTATTTACCTGCAATAAAAAAAAAAGAAGAAGAGTTAGTGTAGAGCAGAGGTCTCCCAACTTCCTAAACAAAGGACCAGACTTTAGAGGGGCCGGACTCTGGCCAGTGGAAGAAGAAAATGTCTTGCCGTCAATAAGAGTAAACATGGCCCCCATCTTTGGTATTAGGGAGAAGTATAGTTGCCCAATGTTGGTGTCAGTGGGAGAAATAGTTGCACATTGTTTGTAGACATGTGCATTAGTTTTCGTCCGAATTTCTGGGATTTTCGCATTCGTTTTAACAAACGATAACGAACGAGCAGAATCCGAAATCCGTAAGATCCGACATAAAAAATGCTTTATTTTCATTTTTTGTTGCGACAACAGTTCTATATGGGTAGAAGATTCGACATGGCAGTGACAATAGCGATCTGTGTCTATCGAACCTGTGGTTGAATGTGCCTAACCTAACTCTATTAGTCCAAGATTATTCGACATAGAGAGGAAAAATTCAACATTATAAAGACATGAAGATTCGACGAAGCAGCTAAAAACATTCAATTGGGGCGAGCGGACATTTATGGTCAAATGCTTCGCCCATAGGCTATAGAAGAATTCCAATGTTGGTTGACTAGTAATAATAATTAATAAATATAATTATTACTTGTCATACAACATTAGAATTCTTTTATAGCTTGTGGGCAGAGCATTCCAACGGAAATGTACAATTGCGGCGTCGTCCAGTTTAGCTGCTTCATCGAATCTTCTTAGAACATTCGACAGACAACATAATGCCGCGTACACACGCTCGTTTTTCGGCATGAAAAAAAATTTCATTTTTCAGCATGTCCAAAAAACAAAGTTTTTCCAACTTCATCATTAAAAATGACTCATTGTTTTTGAAAAATGATGAACAAAGCGCGGTGACGTACAACGGCACTCTAAAGGGGAAGTTCTATTCGCCTTTGGGCTGCTTTTAGCTGATTCCTTGTTAGTAAAAGACGATTCACGCTTTTTTGTCTGTTACAGCGTGATGAATGTGCTTACTCCATTATGAATGGTAGTTTTACCAGAACGAGCGCTCCTGTCTCATAACTTGCTTCTAGGCATGCACGGGTTTAAAACGTAGTTTTTGCCCACACACGATCATTTTGTACAACACGAAAAACCACATTTTGAAAAACGACATGAAAATATTAAGCATGTTTGAATTTTTTTTTGTCGTTTTTCAGAAGCCAAAAAACGATGTGAAGCCCACACAAGATCATTTTAAATGCCATTTTTTTTAAAAATGTTGTTTTTTTTTCATCTCGAAAAACGACCGTGTGTACGCGGCATAAGCCTTCAATGACAGATTCGTCCTAAATTCGGATTTTCGAATGAATGTATTTTTTAACAAAATAAATAAAAACGAATTTCGGAAGTAACAAAATATTTTTTTTTTTCCGGACGAAAACGAAATTCCGAAACAAAATATTTCAGTGTGCACATGTCTAGTTGTTGGTGCCAGTGGGAGGAATAGTGGTACATTGTTGGGGTCAGTGGGAGGAATAGTGCCACATCATTGGTTTCAGTGTGAGGAATAATGGCCCAATGTTGGGGTCAGTGGCAGAAATGATGCCTCATTGTTGGTGTCAGTGGGGGGGGAATAGTGCCTTGAATAAGAGGGAAGAATAGTGCCCCAAGAGCCAGATAAACATAAGCAAATTGCCACATCCGGGCCCCGGGCAACAGTTTGGAGACCACTAGTTTAGAGGAAGGACTACTCTACCAACATGTGACATCTGAAAAGTGATGCTCACTTTTGCATTGCGTTTTGTACAGCCCTCATATATATCAGATAGGTCATTTGAGCTGAAAAACTGTGAGGGAAAGGTCCATATCATGATAATAGGGTTGGGGACGTCCAGATCACAGTTGTCTCCACTAGGAATATCACAAAACATAAAATCCTTAAAATGTATTAAAGAGCAAATAATAAAATGCACTTACAAATATCAACGTCAGCTTCAGACTTGTCATAGATAATAGATAGCCCCTGATGAAGTCCATGTGACGTAACGCATAGGGGAGGGTGCGATGACATCTCATTAGTCTGGATGTTAGCCGACTGTCTTCCCAGCATTTTACCATGCATAGAAGGGAGGAAACTCTAGCTGTTATCACAAAACGATTTGCTATAATCATTGGATCGATATGCTGCAAACAGGGATATGGATTTTGATCATTAGTTAAAATATGACAACCATTAACTATCGATTGCATCCATATAATCTCATGGTCTGATTGATCAAAATATGATCATATTCTTCAATAAAGTATCTCAGTACTGCCAAGCAATGCAAAACGATCAATAATAATCCGCCCTGTCTGATCAGCTTGGTTTGATCGACTTTAATAGCCAGATTCAGAGAGATGGCCGCAACTTTGCGGCGGCGTAGCTTAGCGTGTTTAGGCTACGACGCCGTAAGTTAGCGAGGCAAGTACTTGATTCTCAAAGTACTTGCCTGCTAAGTTACGGCGGCGTAGCCTAAAGCGGGCGGGCGTAAGGACGCCTAATTCAAATTTGTCTAAGGAGGCGTGTTTTATGATAATGAGGCTTGACCCGACGTGATTGACTTTTTTTTCAACTGCGCTTTCGCCGTGCGCCTACATTTCCCAGTGTGCATTGCGGCTACGTCCGCCACACGGGCCTATTGATTTCGACGTGGACGTAAATTACGTAAATCCCTATTAACGGACGACTTACGCAAACGACATAAAAATTTCGAAATTCGACGCGGGAACGGCAGCCATACTTAACATTACTATTCCATCTATTTGATGGAATAACTTTAGGCCTGTAATGCGTTACGTAAACGGCATAAATGTACTGCGGCGGCCGGGCGTACGTTCGTGAATAGGCGTATCTACTGATTTACATATTCTACGCCGACCGCAATGGAAGCGCCACCTAGCGGCCAGCCTCAATATTGCAACCTAAGATAGGACGGCGCAAGCCGTCGTATCTTAGATATGTTTAAGCGTATCTCTGTTTGAGAATACACTTAAACATAGGTCGGCGCAGATTCTGAGTTACTGATACGCCGACCTAACTCTACCTGAATCTAGCTATAAGTCTAAATCGATTTCCATACACTGTACTGATGATGGCCAAAAAAACCGAAATGGGTGTATGCTGTTTGGAATAACTGGCCCTATAATATTAGGCTATAATCCTGGCAGCTCCTTCCTCATCCAATGGGTGACGTACTTTCAGCAGCCTAAACCAGGTGGCAAACTTTGCCTCTGCGATCCTTAGATTGCAACTCAAAGTAGCACATACATTACCGTGTTGCTATAGATACCTTACCGTATCCAGGACATCGAACCATTTCTTTTTCTTCTTTTTAATATTAAGTGCCAATTATGTATGCCGTTCTAAAAATAAAAAGATTACTGACAGTTTAAAAATGTGGAAAGTTCTACAAAACAAAAGGCGAGAGTGGGATACATTAAACCGCGCTTAGCTACGGGCTTTTATGTTGGGCTCACATTGTAATCGATTGTAAGTGAAAGAGCTCTATTAGACCTGCTGCTGGGCACTGGGGCAAATGAAATTATAACTCACTGCTCTGTCATGAGCTTATCTACATGAGTCGTGGAAGCTAGGAGAGGCTTCAATTAATTTGTCCTCTCCGCTTCCGTAAGCTAGGAAAAAAATGAAAAAGGGTTTCCTTAAAGTGGAGCTGAACTCAAAATGGAAAATGGAAATAAAATGTAAAATTTTGAGTAAGCATTTTCCTGAAAATATACCTGTTGTCTGGAATTCGTCCTTAAAAAAAAAAAGAACACTTCCTAGTATGTGAGCGCTGGCAGTGCCCGCAACCTTATAGTTGTATAGCGGTATTGAGAGATTTATGGACACTATTCTGTACTCCTACTTTTGGACCTTTTGGCTGCATTTGATACGGTTGACCATACCCTTAAAATGTTTTACGCCTTTGGTCTCTGTGACTGTGCTCTTCACTGGCTCCCATCCTACCTATCCCACCGCACCTTAAGGCCTCGTACACACGATAGGTTAACCAGAGGACAACGGTCTGATTGACCGTTTTCATCGATAAAAACCGATCGTGTGTGGGCCCCATAGGTTATTTAACCATCGGTTAAAAAAAAGACAACTTGCTTTAAATTTAACCAATGGATTCCTAACCGATAGGTCAAAACCGATCGTTAGTAGGCACAACCATCGGTTAAAAATCCATGCATGCTCAGAATCAAGTTGACGCATGCTTGGAAGCATTGAACTTCGTTTTTTTTTTCAGCACGTCGTTGTGTTTTACGTCACCGCGTTCTGACACGATCGGTTATTTAAAGAAATGGTGTGTGGGCGCGACGGACCATCAGTCAGCTTCATCGGTTAACCGATGAAAACAGTCCTTCAGACCGTTCTCATCGGATGGACTGATCGTGTGTACGAGGCTTTAGTGTCACTTACAATTCTACTTCCTCCTCTCCCCTTCTTTTCTCCGTTGGGGTTCCCCAACTTTCTGTCCTGGGACCTCTCCTATTTTCAATCTACACCTCCTCCCTGGGTCAGCTGATAGCCTCCCATGGCTTTAAATATTAAATATTTAGCGCCACTCTTTGGGCAACTTCTGCTAATGTTGTGTTATGTTTAGCATTGCTTCTGAGCATGCGTGTTTGTACTTTGGAGTTTTGTTTGATGGACTTGTGTGCACACGATCGGATAATCCGACAATACACATTTGTTGTCGGAAAATTCTAAAGCATGCTATCCAACATTTGTTGGTGGAAAATCCGACAACAATTTTCCGGTGGAGCATACAAACGGTCAGATTTTCCGACAACAGCCTGTCATCTCACAATTCCCGCCGGAAAATCCGATTGTGTGTATGAGGCTACCTATACACGTATCCACCCGTTTTTCTTTGTTAGGTAGTCTAATAGTTCGGAGGTTCAGGGTCAGTGTTAGTAGACAAGTCCCCCGCTCAAATGTCCCAAATCTTGTGGAATATTTGATGGCATCCTCTCGCAAAATAAGTGGCCTTGTACAGTGAGTGGTAAATTAGTGTTAACAACTTTTTTCCACATGGTTAAAGTTGGGGCAGATAGAGATTTCCATTGGAGAAGAATCATTTTTCTTGCATAGAATAATAGTTATCATATCAGAGTCCTGAAGGCCCGAGGATGGACTGTCATCTTTTTTCTAAAAAAGCCTTATTTGAAGTGTCAAGTGACAATTCATTTATGTCTCCACATAGTAGCATGGTGCATTGCTGTGCGGTGACATGTGGAACTTCCCTGTAAGCTGCAGTAAAATGCAACGTCCGCACTTTTGTTCACTGCACAACACATCCTGGCTGCATTGCAGTGTAAACTGGGCACATAAAAAACAAAAAAACATATTTTTCTATGTGATCTAGCGTGATTGACATTTATACGTGTGCAAAAACACCAGTTACAGCGTCATGTGGGAATAAGCCCTAGAAGATATGTAACAAATGCTGCAGCAGCCACAGATAGCGCCCACATCGTTACAGCTAGGGTTGTCCCGATACCACTTTTTTGAGACCGAGTACAAGTACCGATACTTTTTTTCAAGTACTCGCCGATACCGAATACCGATACTTTTTTTTCATGTCATGTGACATTGTTACACAATTTTTACACAATTTTTTTTTTTTTACAATTTTTTATTTTTTTAGGGGGGGGTAGTAGATTGTCAGTGTGTGTTTTTTTCTATTATTATTATTATTATTATTATTAATTACATTTTATTTTTTTAAGACAGAGAAAGGGACTAAGGACACAGATTCCCCAGTCCCTTTCTCAGCTGCACTGGAAATGAATGGACAGGAGACAGAGGCTCCTTTCCATTCATAAACTGAAGCATCGTAAACACAGTTTACAATGCTCAGTCATATGAATGTTCATTCAGAAAAGGTAGGAGCAGGGTTTAGCAGCTCCTACCGCCACTCTCCATCCTGACAGAGGGGGCGGAGGAGGACACGGAGGGGGGACACATATCACGGAAGGGGGAAGCAGCGGCACGGAGGGGGGACACAGATCACGGAGGGGGGAAACAGCGGCACGGAGGGGGAGAGCAAAACAGAGGACGGCAGCGGCACGGAGGGGGAGAACAAAGGACGGCAGCGGCACAGAGGGGGAGAGCAAACAGAGGACGGCAGCGGCACGGAGGGGGAGAACAAAGGACGGAAGCGGCACGGAGGGGGGGAACAGAGGACGGCAGCTGCACGGAGGGGGAGAGCAGAACGGCAGTGGCAAGGAGGGGGGACACAGGAGCATGGAGGGAGAGTCAGGTATCGGTAAAGTATCGGAGCATTTTCCCCGAGTACAAGTACTCGGGGAAATGCTTGGTATCGGTCCCGATACCGATACTAGTATCGGTATCGGGACAACCCTAGTTACAGCCAACTTATTTTTACCAAGCAAATGGCCAGGAATCATTTTTGGTTATACCCGGAATTAATCATAGAAAGACTTTCTCTTCAAACTTATGAAGTGGATCTCCACTGTGATAATGTTTGTTCTTTTTCTTTTATTAGAACATTTATCAGTTGCTTCTAGGCATGTCAATTCTTTGTTATCCAGGAGACAACCTGCATACTAACCTTGCCAGCTTTGATGCGAGATGAAAGAGATTTGGGCAGTATTTGGATTGGCACATGCCCTTTAATCTTTCCTGCTTGACATGTTGTGTGAATTATTTATTCCTGTTGGTATACAGAGTACCGAGGCGAGATGTGGGAATACACAACTATAACTTCAGATGAGCTTCAAAGGGGTTGGATCAGATTAAAAATACATTTCTTTTAGACATATGAATATAACAGGTGGACAGGCGAAAATGGAACATCGTTTCCGGAATTACTGACCTGTTCATTTTATGGAAACAGGAAAATTAAATTTTCATCAGAGGAGATTTACTTGAGAGTCCTCAGGGACTCTTTATCTCTTTGTCTTCATTCTTTGTCTAGCATTAGTTCTTTGTTTAAAAGGAACAAAAATAGTGTTTATCTAATCCAACTCAAACTAAATCAGTGACATTCAATGCACCCTCTATCCTCATAGTAAAAATAAAAGTTAAGCATACACTGGTTAGGCCCATTATCCCTGGATAAATGGTTGTTTTATCTGTGTAGCACTGCCCCCGAAGGAGCTGCTGGTTTTATTTTTGGGCCTGTCGTTACCTTACTGTTCATCACTCTCAATCTAGGGGTCCCTCCTGAAGAGTTATTCAAAAAGAATGTCCGCACCAACACTTTGGTTTCTTTTTCTTCAAGAGTTTTATTAAACAGGTTCTCCAACAGAGGGGTTGAGGCATAGGGAAGATTCAGGTACCTTGCTTTGCGGATCACGGTTACGCTCTTGGATCCAGAGGACAAATCGGTTCCACGCTGGATTTAGCAACCACCGGATAGGCCCACACTCACTGACCTAGCAACCGGTGCGAAACTCATTCAAAGTCTCTGCCACAGACTTGATGAGTGTCGTTGAGTCGTTACACAGCCCTCTGCACAGGATCGTGTAACCACGCACACACTTAGCGAAATTCCAAAGAAAGTACACAGCTCACGGTGCCAGGATCTTTCAGCCAGGCCGGCAGCACAATGAGGCAAGTTGGTCCGGATGCGTCCTTCAATTTAGTCCCCAATTGCTCGGCTTCTTCCCGCAGGCAAGACCGCACAGGACTATCCCTTGACCAGTAGGCCCCAGAAAGTCCTGGGCCTACTCTCAGTTGCAGAGCCTCGGGCCAGCAGGCCCAGAGACCAGAAAAACACTGTCAGCACATCCCTGAGGCCAGGAGGGCCATCAGGTCAGGATCGGAAGAATGGTGTCTGTTCTTTAAGTACCCTCTCCCAGAATCCACAACGGGTTGACCTCGCCCAGTGGACTGCCTCCCAGGAAGAAGGCACCCAATGCACCCAGCCTATTGCATTTCCACAACCTTGACTCTCGGTGACAGCGACGCCTGCAGGCAATTGGAACATGTGCAACACAGCTGGACTGGAACAGAAACCCACAATTTGGTATAATCCTCTGAGCTAAACTACAGCTCAAGTAACTAAATTTACAAAATAGCGCCTACTCAACAGGAGCAGGGCGCTACATCTGTACTCCTTTAATTCATGAAGTAAAACCCCAGGCCTTGTTCTTTGTCTTTGGTAAATTTTGGCCTGGTCCTTGCCCATTAGAATTGCCCTGCTGCTGGCCAATTTTATACTGCTGTATCATCTCTAGCATCCTTATTCTTGTAGTTAAAACACCTGCCTGTCTCTAGTAGGTTTCAGCAGGTTCTCCCTCCTGTTTGCCAATTTTTACACTGCTGTATCATCTGCATTTGCTTAATGTAGCTAATTTTTACCTACAGGTAAGCCTATAATAAGGCTTACCTGTAGGTAAAATGAATATCAACTAAACCTGCACAGATGTGCTGTGTAATATTACCATCTGGACAGGGGAGGGCTGGCAGCCTTAGGCCTGGGGGGCAAGTCCAGTAAAGTGGCCCATTGAACCGTCGAATTAGCTCACCATCCATGGCCCACCTGGTTTTTCAATGCAGCCTCACCAGTACTCATCAGTGCAGTCAACTCCAGTGCCCATCAATGCAGCCTGATCACTGGGGCAGGTTACATAGGGTGTATGGGGGGGGGAGATGGGGGGTCAGCCAGGGGTGTCAGTTTCTCTCACCTTAGTGATCTCAGCTCAGCAGGTCCTTGCACACTACGGCCTCCTGGGGGTAATGCTCTTGGCCCTGGGGTCAAGTTGCAGCCAGCGCCCAGCCCTGCAACCCTGCGTCCCGACTCCCTGGCACGCACTGCCTCTGCCTGCTTCCAAGAATCCGGGCCCAGGGAGTTGTAGTTTCTACTGCGCTGCTCTGTTTTTCACCCACTGGGAGCTTGAGTGTGGACTACAACTCCCAGAATGCAACAGCTAGGGTAAGCCGATGTGGCCGTGCCCCCGGCCCAACTTCCTAGAGCAGAATAAAAAAGAAAATGGTAGTGGGCAGTGGTTGCCGGCCATTTTGAACATAAGTTTGAGCGGCCTGGGAGGCAATTGCCACCCTGCCCCCTGGCCCAGCCCTCCCCTGCATCTGGATGAGACCAAGTATTGAAGAAACACAGCCCTTCTAAAACTCAGCACTGTTGGCCCCACAACTACGAGGACCAACTAAGCCAGAAGGTATCAATTTTAAGTATGGGGGCATTTTCACGAGTACCAATACTTGTGTAAATGCCTAGTATCGGCACCGATACCAGTACAACCCTAATAAAAATGTCTGACTGCTGGCCAATTTTACACTATCATCTCTGGTATCCTTACTTATGTAGTTAAAACACCTGACTGTCTCTAGTACACTTCAACTGATTCTCTCTCCATAAAATTGTCTTGCTGCTGGCCAATTTTATACTGCTGTATCGTCTCTGGTATCCTTATTCTTGTAGTTAAAACACCTGCCTGGCTCTAGTACACTTCAGCTGATTCTCCCCCCCAAAAAATGTCTTGCTGCTGGCCAATTTTACACTGCTGTATCATCAGCATCCCCTCAATTAGCCAGATTCAGAAAGACTAGCTTAACTTTGAGGCAGCGTAGCGTATCGCATATACGCTACGCCGCCGTAAGTCAGAGAGGCAAGTGCTGTATTCACAAAGCACTTGCCTCCTAAGTTACGGTGGCGTAGCATAAATGGGCCGGCGTAAGCGCGCCTAATTCAAATGAGGAACAGGGGGGCGTGTTTTATGTTAATGACTCATGACCCGACGTGATTGACGTTTTTAACGAACGGCGCATGCGCCGTCCGTGGACATATCCCAGTGTGCATTGCTCCAAAGTACGCCGCAAGGACGTATTGGTTTCGACGTGAACGTAAATTACGTCCAGCCCCATTCACGGACGACTTACGCAAACGACGTAAAAATTTCAAAATTCGACGCGGGAACGACGTCCATACTTAACATTGGCTAGGCCAGCTTTTTGTTCGACTAACTTTACGCCGGAAAAAGCCTTACGTAAACGACGTAAAAAATGCGCCGGGCGCACGTACGTTTCTGAATCGGCGTATCTAGCTCATTTGCATATTCTACGCCAAAATCAACAGAAGCGCCACCTAGTGGCCAGCGAAAATATGCACCCTAAGGGCCAGATTCACGTACAATTGCGCCTTTGGAAACTTAAGCCATTTAAGTTACACCGCCGTAAGTTTTCAGGTTTAGTGCTCGATCCACAAAGCACTTACCTGGAAACTTGCGGCGGTGTATCGTAAATGCGTCCGGCGCAAGGCGGGCCAAATCAAATAGGTGGCTAACATTTAAATTAGGCGCGCGCCCGTGCCGGACCTACTGCGCATGCTCTGTTTCCTAACTCCCGCCGTGCTTTGCGCGAAATTACGTCATTTTTTCGAACGGTGACGCGCGTAGCGTACTTCCGTATTCCCGGACGGCTTATGCAAATGACGTTCAATTTTGAATTTCGACGCGGGAACGACGGCCATACTTTAGACTGCAATACACTTGCTGACTAAAGTTAGGGCACCAAAAAAAAGACTAACTTTGCGACGGAAAACTAGACTAGCGGCGACGTAGCAAACGCGAAAATCCATCGTGAATCGCTGTAACTCCTAATTTGCATACCCGACGCTGGTTTACGACGCGAACTCCCCCCAGCGGCGGCCGCGGTACTGCATCCTAAGATCCGACAGTGTAAAACAATTACACCTGTCGGATCTTAGGGATATCTATGCGTAACTGATTCTATGAATCAGTCGCATAGATAGAAACAGAGATACGACGGTGTATCAGGAGATACGCCGTCGTATCTCTTTTGTGAATCTGGCCCTTTGTCTTCAGTACGTTTTGGTCTAGCCTTGCTCATTAAAACTGTCCTGCTGCTGCCCAATTTTACACTGCTGTTGTATAACCTGTGGTTTCCCAATACCTAATAGAATTTGACACAAAGTGGCCAGTGACAGGACAGTTTGGCATCGGTGAGAACAGGGAATACCTGGCAGATTCCTATCTAATGACAAGCCTATTACTGCTTTATGAAAAAGCATGTGTCTCTGCTAAGGCTACCTGAAAAAAAAATATGTTATTTTTCAAATTGAGATAAATCAGATTTGGATACTCTGGGCCAGATTCTCAAAGGCGTTACGACGGCACAAAGCCATTTGCGCCGTCGTAAGTCCTAATCTGGCCCGGCCTATCTATGCGACTGATTCTTAGAATCAGTTACGCATAGATATCCCTTAGATCTGACAAGCGTAAGGCTCTTACGCTGTCAGATCTTAAATGCAATTTTTTTTCCCGCCGCTAGGTGTCGCCGACGTCGTTTTCCCCGTCGCTTATGTAAATTAGCAATTTACGACGATTCCCGAACATACGCGCGCTCGACGCAGAGAATTTACGACGTTTCCGTAGCCTTTGCGACGCGTAAAGTTGCCCCTGGGTCTATGAGGCGCAGCCAATGTTAAGTATGGCCGTCGTTCCCGCGTCAAAATTTAAAAAATCAATGTCGTTTGCGTAAGACGTCCGTGAATGGCGCTGGACGCCATTTACGTTAACGTCTAAGCAAATGACGTTGGTGCGACGCCATTTAGCGCAATGCACGTCGGGTAATTTACCCGACGGAGCATGCGCAGTACGCTCGGCGCGGGAACGCGCCTAATTTAAATGGTGCCCGCCCCATTTGAATTGGGCGGGCTTGCGCCGAGCGCATTTACGATACACCGCCGCAAGTTTACAGGTAAGTGTTCTGAGAATCAGGCACTTACGCTGTAAACCTGCGGCGGTGTAACGTAAATCACATACGTTACGCTGCCCAGGAGCAACGTAATTATATGTGAATCTGGCCCTGTATGTAGAATAAAAAGAAAATAAATCAGCGCAAAAATGACAAATGAACCCCTGTATAGCAGCTGAACACCAGGATCAATAATCACAAAATCCCTGTAGAGAAACGAATACAGATGGTGCAGCGCTCAAATAAAATAATAAAAGATGAATAGAAAGTCCATAAAATCGCAGTACACCTCCAGTGAGTGCCAATGTAGACACACAGATGACTGTGTAGGTAACTTCACACGTGCTAGACACACATCCACCACCACATGAAATGGCCTCTCACCTCACCACCTGGACCCTTTGATTATGGAGGGTCAAATGCGCTTTATGTGTAAATATCAGCAAATCCAGCAGTAGTAGAGACGTCACAGAGAAACCGATAGGTTATCCCAGGTCATGTAATAAACAAATGCCAAAACATAGTGCTCTCCGTTTGGATAAACGATTTAATCGTAATAAAAGATAAAAAACACTCACAATGAAGGCACCACGATCGGTGCCGATGTATACAGCGTGTATATTGAGCTAAGTGATAGCCGCGGGTTACGTCACGACGCTCCTTCCGTATGCGTTACGTCCTCTATGGGCGGGGACTTCTTCACCCAATTATAGAAGAAAAAAATCAATTTCACCTCCAAATTTGTACTGTCAGTGTACTAAAATTGTCCTAAAGCCTTAAGCCACATGAAAAGCCCTCTTCCTGGTTTTATAGTATTATGTTTATATTTTGACATTGGTGCACCGCCAGGCTTCCCTTTTTTTTTCTCTGTCCCTATTGGCACTAAAAACTACAGACTGAAATAAAAATGCTTTCTTTTTAGTAGGGTAGGAGAAGGCTAGAACTCAGATTTTTATTGCTATCTGGTCTCTGTATTTTTTTCCCTCAAATGCTGTCTTGTGAATCCATTGTCATTGTGACAGAAGGTACAGCAGGACAGTTTTAATGAGCAAGGCTAGGCCCAAATGTACCGAGGACAATGGACATACAGTTTGAAAAAAATGATTTGATCCCCTGCAGATTTTGTAAGTTTGCCCACGTACAAAGAAGGGTCTATCATTTTTATAAGTGCTATATTTTAAATGATAGAGAAAGAATATCAACCATAATCCAGAAAAAAACACATGATACAAATGTTTTAAATTGAGTTGCAGTTCAGAGAGTAAAATAAGTATTTGATCCCCAAGCAAAACGTGACTTAGTACTTAGTAAAAACCCTTTTTGGCAAGCACAGTGGCAAGACGTTTCTTGTAGTTGGTTACCAGGTTTGCAACATCTCAAGAGGGATTTTAGTCCACTCTTCTTTACAGATGTTCTCGAAATCCTTAGGCGGCGTACAGACGACCGGACAGTCCGCTGAAAACGGTCCACCGGACCGTTTTCAGCTGACATGTCCGCTCGAAGATTTCTGTATGATGGTTGTACACACCATCATACAGAAATCCGGCGGGACACGATACGCGGTGATGTGCCGCGCCGTCGCCGCGACGATGACGCGGCGACGTGCGCGGCCCTGGAAGGTAAATGCTTCCACGCATGCGTCGAAGCACTTTGACGCATGGGAGGGATGGCGGCCGATCGGACGTGTCCGGTGAGTCTGTACAGACGACCGAACATGTCCGACGGACAGACTTCCAGCGGACATGTTTCTTAGCATGCTAAGAAACATTTGTCCGCTGGAAAGCGGTCGGCTGGACAAATGTCCGCTGGAAACCTGTCCGGTCGGCCCTACACACGACCGAACATGTCTGCTGAAACTGGTCCGCGGACCAGTTTCAGCAGACATGTTCGGTCGTGTGTACGAGGCCTTAAGGTTACTTGGCTGTCACTTAGCAGCTCAAATTTTCAGCTCCCTCCGTTAATTTTCCATAGGATTAAGGTCTGGAGACTGGCTAGGCCACACAGTTAGCTAGATTCACAGACGCCGCCGCAACTTTAAGGCGGCGTAGCGTATCGTATTTACGCTACGCCGACCTTAAGTCAGAGAGGCAAGTACTGTATTCACAAAGTACTTGCCTCCTAACTTACGGCGGCTTAGCGTAAATAGGGCCGGCGTAAGCGCGCCTAATTCAAATTAGGATGAGGGGGCGTGTTTTATGTTAATGTGGCCAGACAGTAAACGCTGCACTTTCAGCACCTCAAACTTTAAAAAGGTCCTATCAATATAAAAAATAAATAAACTTAAATTAACCTGAAAAACCATGAGCCCATCTCCGAAGAAAACTATTCCATTTCTGCCTTGTAGTAGGACACAGCTTCTTATACCCTTTAGAGATGCTCGATTCATTTAATACCTAGTTGGGTAATGTTGGATTATGGTTTATTCAAATACAGTGGATTAGAAGATCAAAGGACGGAGGGAAATGCCGAGAGATTCAGGTGAAGGAAACTAGCAGTCTTAACAGGAATGCAATTATATCGCTCCTGAGAATCCCTTTGATGAAGCAGAATGTAAAACTTGTCGTTTTTTGATTTAGTGAAGATTTATGGTCAGAATTTCTTGTTGGGATCAGTGAAGGCAAATTTCAGCACAGGTCAGGCCTAGAACTTTGGGAAGGGCACAGGGGAGTCTGGGGGTGTTAAATAGAAAAGGATTACTAAGCTCCAAACATAGTGAAGGTTTGGTATTGTAATCTTCTGGCTTTGCTAGGGGAACTGTGGATGATGGTGTACAGCTGGCACTCTTCCCCAGCATTGTCCCCAAAGGTGGCTCTTTAACCACGTCAATACCGGGCACTTTCGCCCCATCCTGCCGTGGACAATTTTCAGCTTTCACACTTTGAATGACAATTGCACGGTCATGCAACGCTGTACCCAAACTATATTCATTTTCTTCCCACAAATTTGATCACCTCTGGAGTTTTTATTTTTTGCTAAACAAACTAAAAACCAACATTTTAAAAATATATATTTTTTTCTTAGTTTCTGTCATAAAATTTCGTTTTCCCCTTTCCCCTTCACTCACGGGCACTAATGAGGCGGCACTGATAAGGTGGCACGGATGAGGAGGCACTGATATGTAGAATTGATGCCCACTGAAAGGTGGCACTGATATGCAGCACTGATGGGCACCAACAGGCGGCACTAATAGGTGGCACTGATGGCAACTGATAGGTGGCACTGATGGGCACTGACAGGATGCTGTGATGGGCACTGACAGGTAGGTGTGATTGGCACTGACAGGCGGCACTGATAGGTGGTACTGATTGGCACTGACAGGTGGCACTGATGGGCAGCACTGATGATGAGGTACCGATGTGTTACTGCTGGGCACGGATTGGCACTGTAATGGGCACTGATTGGCACTGTGGTGGGCTCTGATTGGCACTGTGGTGAGCACAGATTGGCACAGTGGTGGGCACCTGGGCTCAGGGGAGGGCTGGCAGCCTTAGGCCTGGGGGGAAAGTCCAGTCAAGTGGCCCATTGAACCGTCAAATGAGCCCACCATCCGGTCCCAGGGAGTTGTAGTTTCCTCTGCGCTGCTCTGCTTTCCACCCACCGGAAGCTTGAGCGTAATCTACAACTCCCAGAATGCAACAGCTAATGGCGAGCCGCTGTGGCCGTGCCCCCCGGCCTGACTTCCTAGTACAGAATAAAAAAAGATGGTAAAGGGCCGACCATTTTGAACATAAGTTAGAGCGGCCTGGGAGGCAATTACCACCCTGCCACCCGGCCCAGCCCTCCCCTGCCTGGGCTCCCCCTTTCTATAGGTCTTTCAGATTGGCCTTATGGTGAGGACAGCTCTTGCTGATCATCTCCCCCCTTCCTACTCTTCCACAGAACCTTCAGCAACTGCAATCCATAGGTGGTCTGGAGCATGACCAAAAAAAATCAACTAAGCATCCATAGGACATATAGAGCAGTGCCCCCAAACCCCCCCCCCCTATCTCCTCATTGCCTCACGGGCTGTGATTGACAGCAGTGGGAGCCAGGGGGCTCCTGCTGCCGTCTCAGCCAATGAGGAGGGAGAGTCCCGGGACAACCAAGGCTACCGCGAACATCGCTGGATCGGAGGAAGCTCAGGTTGATTTTGGGGGGGGGGGGAGGGCACTGCACATAGAATGCATGAAGGTAAAAAAACATTCAGCCTTTAGATCCATTTGAAGCAAAGACAAGGGCAGGGCTTTTTTTCAGCTGGAACTTGGTGGAACTCAGTTCCTCCACCTCTGGCTCAGGCCCTCTGCTCCCTGCCCACCACTATCACTTGTAAACATGATGGCCCAGGGCAACTGCCTCCTTTGCTCTGCCTTAAAGATGGCCCTGGCTTACCCCCGAACCCTGCACTCTGTGTGTACCCCCTACACCCCAACACTGCAATCTGTGTGTAATGCCCCTTAAGATCCTCCCACTGTTAGTGAAATTGGACCACACTATTAACCCACTATGTGATGAGGTTTGGAGGGTGTGTGTGTGTGAAGGGGTTTTGTGGGGGGTCGCGGTTGAGTTCCTGCACCTATTTTCTGAGAAATAAAGCCCTGGACAAGAGTATTACCAAATAAACAGGTCTAGAGCAGAAACATAAAAGTGACTCAGGTCCATAGGGGGGTGTACAGGTGCGAGAGCTGAATTCATTATTAATTACAATGGTCCGGATTCACAAAGGATTTACGACGGCGTATCTCCAGATACGCCATCGTAAGTCCGAATGTGAGGCGTCGTATCTGTGCGCCTGATTCAAAGAATCAGATACGCCAGAATTTGTCCAAGATACGACTGACGTAAGTCACTTACGCCGTCGTATCTTGGGTGCATATTTACGCTGGCCGCTAGGGGCGCTTCCGTAGTTTTATGCGTAGAATATGCAAATGAGCTAGATACGCTGATTCAGAAACGTACTTGCGCCCGTCGGATTTAGCTATGTCGTTTACGTAAGGCGTAGGTCCGGCGTAACTTTACCCCTCATAAAGCAGGGGTAAGTCATGTTAAGGTATGGACGTCGGAAACGTCGGAACAGCGTCGTATTTTACGTCGTTTGCGTAAGTCGTACGTGAATGGGGCTGGGCGTATGTTACGTTCACGTCGACAAAGCATTGAGCCGACGTATCTTGGGGAGTATTTGCGACGTGACTCTGAGCATGCGCGCACATGCGCCGTTTGATCGGCCACTCATTTACATGGGGTCACGGCTCATTGTAATAAAACTGTCTTGATAATTTGAATTAGGCGGGCTTACGCCGGCCCATTTACACTATGCCGCTGTAACTTAGAGCGCAAGTTCTTTCTGAATACGGTACTCGCCTCTCTAAGTTACGGCGGCGTAGCGTATATGAGATACGCTACGCCAGTAGAAACTTAGGCCATTCTTTCTGAATCCAGGCCAATATTTTTAATAGACCAAGACGTTTTCGCTGATATCACTTGCTGGCCCCCACATAATCTTTTTTTTTTCTTAGTGAAATGTATGCAGTTTGAGAGTCTGTTCCTCATTCAATGGGATGCAATTATACATTTGGGGGTTAGCTGTGTTCCTTTTTTCTGTGTTCTGTGACTCCTTTATGCATAAATAAATGGGACACTGCGTTTAATTAATTATTCAACACGACAAAACATAGGATGAACTTTGCTTTATTCTGTAGCATTCATTTTCCTATCATAATGCTGGGTGAATACATACTTCTTGGTTTAATTAGTGAGCTGCACATCTAGGCCATCTTTCATTTCCCGAGAGGTTCCCTGTAAAGTTGACCTGTCATTAAAAGGAAGAAAAAAAACAGTGTACCAAATGACATCTATCCATATTACCTACAGTTTCAAAAATCAATAATTTCCTGCTTATAAAGGAAGTACGGTGCGGGAGAAGAGGTCGCGCATACACAGGGCCGCCATCAGGAATTACACAGCTTCAGGCATGGGCCCCCTGGAGCAGGGAACCGGGAGGGGGGGGTGCTGCTGCCTGAAATTGAGAAGCGGGGGGGGGTGCCGCGAATTGAGAAGCGGGGGGGCCCTTTACGAAGAAATAAAGAAAAATATAAATATATATAAAAAAAGCGGGGTAGCCTCTTGGGGACCTCTGGGCCCTTTAATAAAGAGAGAAAAATATATATATATATTTAAAATATATATATATATTTTTTTAAAAAAGGGGTTGCCATCTGGGGCCCTGTGGACCTCTGGGCCCTATATATATATATATATATATATATATATATATATATATATATATATATATACACATATATATATATACACAAATTATTATTATTTTTTATAAAAAGAAATTACAAAAAAAGGGGGGTTGCCATCCGGGACATCTGGGCCCTTTAATAATAATAATAATAAAAAAGAAACCTCTGGGCCCTTTAATAAAAAATAAATAGAAACAAATATATATTAAAAAAAGGGGACCTCCGGACCCCTAAAAAGATATATATATATATATATATATATATATATATATATATATATATATATATATATATATATATATATATATAAATTGACCCTTTAATAAAAAAGAAAAATATATTAAAAAAAATATATTTTTTTATAAAAAAATAAAAAAAAAGGGGGGGGGGTTGCCATCCAGGGCCCTGGGGCTCTAAAAAAAAAATTGGCCCTTTAATAAAAAATAAAATAAAAATATATAATTGTATTTTTTATTTTTTTGTAGAAAATAAAATAAAGGGGGGTTGCCATCTGGGCCCCTTACAGGTGTACTGCCTGTACCCCCCTGATGGCGGCCCTGCACATACATACAGGGACGTTCGTTTTTTACAGAAGAAAGTTCAAAAGGGAGGGTTGGAATATTTTTCTCAAACAAACAAATTTTAACAGTGTAAGGCCCCATGCACACGTTTTTGTGATTTTTGGCGTTTTTCTTTTTTTAAGAGCCCTTAACCGGTTCCTGACCGGCTCACGCAGATTGGCTCTCCTGGGCGAAATCCCGTACATATACGGCTTCGCCCAGGAGAGCCACCAGAGGGCGCGCGAGCACAGCGGGGAACCCGATGCGCGTGGCCGGCAGACGCGATCGCATGCACGAGCGGCAGCACAGGGGTTTGTGCGTGTAAACACACAAATCCGCCTGCTATCAGAGGAGAAAAGACAAATTGTGTGTTTCTACAAAGTAGAAACCATGATCTCTCATCTCTCCTATTCAGTCCCCTTCCCCCCACAGTTAGAACACACAATAGGGAACACAGTTTGATCGCCTGCTAGTGTTAACTTCACATTTATAGCACTGTAAGTGTCAATGGTCCCAAAAATGTGTCAAAAGTGTGCGACCTGTCTGCCGCAACAGCGCAATACCGCAAAAAAAATCTTAAATAAATAATAAAAACGCCATTTAAATGCCATAAAGCTTTCCCATAGTTTGTAGACGCTATAACTTTTGTGCAAAACAATCAATTGCCGGGCACCCGCGATTGCTCGTTACAGAGCGAGGACCGGGAGCTGTGTGTGTAAACACACAGCTCCCGGTCCTGTCAGGGGGAGAAATGCACTGTATGAACAGCGATCAGTGATTTCCCCTAGTGAGGCCACCCCCCCCCTACTGTTAGAACACACCCAGGTAACATACTTAACCCCTTCCTCGCCCCCTAGTGTTAACCCCTTCCCTGCCAGTGGCATTTTTATAGTAATCCAATGCATTTTTATAGCACTGATCGCTATAAAAATGGCAATGGTCCCAAAAATGTGTCAAAAGTGTCCGAAGTGTCCGCAATAATGTCGCAGTACCGAAAAAAAAATCGCTGATCGCCGCCATTACTAGTAAAAAATAAAAATGCCATACAACTACCCCCTATTTTGAAAACACTATAACTTTTCCGCAAACCAATCAATAAACGTTTATTGCGATTTTCTTTTTATGTAGAAGAATACGTATCAGCCTAAACTGAGGAAAAAAAATGTTTTTTTTATATATTTTTGGGGGATATTTATTATGGTAAAAAGTAAAAAATATTATTTTTTTTTAAAATTGTCGCTCTATTTTTGTTTATAGCGCAAAACGAAAAACCGCAGAGGTGATCAAATACCACCAAAAGAAAGCTCTATTTGTGGGAAAAGAAGGACGCCAATTTTGTTTGGGAGCCACATCGCACGACCGCACAATTGTCAGTTAAAGCGACGCAGTGCCGAATCGCAAAAAGTGCTCTGGTCTTTGACCAGCAATATGGTCCGGGGGTTAAGTGGTTAAACTAGACTTCCATCATTGCAGATTTACCTACTCCTTGACTGATTGGACTAGTAAAGTCATAAAAAGAATTTCTATTTTTTGCTGATCTGCCGAGTTTTGGAGGTGTCATTTATCAAATCCGCCCCGGTTGTCACAATCACAGAACAATATGTAAATACAATCAGTACATTGCAGATTTGAAGATGACTCATAAATATAGCTGATAGGAAACTACAGTATGAATCCTATACTGCACATCCCCGTCAGGAAACTCCATTATGATGTGATTATTTTTACCTTGCTGTTCCTCTATAGCGGCCTTTCTCAATTTATTATTTTTTTTTCCCCCGGAGGAACTCTTGGGAAAAAAAATGTTGAGATCTCAGGGAAACGCTGATATTTGTTTTTCTAATCTACAGATCTTGGTGCATTAGTATGATCTGGAAGTTGTAGATACAGCCACTTATCTGAGTGTTTTTTGCAGCTTAACCACTTAAGCCCCGGACCAATATGCTGCTAAATGCCCAAAGGCGTTTTTACAATTCGGCACTGCGCCGCTTTAACAGACAATTGCGCGCTCGTGCGACGTGGCTCCCAAACAAAATTGGCGTCCTTTTTTCCCCACAAATAGAGCTTTCTTTTGGTGGTATTTGATCACCTCTGCGGTTTTTATTTTTTGCGCTATAAACAAAAATAGAGCGACAATTTTGAAAAAAATGCAATATTTTTTACTTTTTGTTATAATAAATATCCCCCAAAAACATATATAAAAAAAAAATTTCCCTCAGTTTAGGCCGATACGTATTCTTCTACCTATTTTTGGTAAAAAAAATCGCAATAAGCGTTTATCGATTGGTTTGCGCAAAATTTATAGTGTTTACAAAATAGGGGATATTTTTATTGCATTTTTATTAATTATTTTTTTTTTACTACTAATGGCGGCAATCAGCGATTTTTTTCGTGACTGCGACATTATGGCGGACACTTCGGACAATTTTTACACATTTTTGGGACCATTGTCATTTTCACAGCAAAAAATGCATTTAAATTGCATTCTTTATTGTGAAAATGACAGTTGCAGTTTGGGAGTTAAACACAGGGGGCGCTGAAGGAGTGATTTTTCACCTAGTGTGTGTTTACAACTGTAGGGGGGTGTGGCTGTAGGTCTGACGTCATCGATTGTGTCTCCCCTATAAAGGGGATGACACGATCGATGCGCCGCCACAGTGAAGCACGGGGAAGCCGTGTTTACGGAGCGATCGCGACGGAGCGGCTATAAACGAATAGCCGCGCCGTCGTCCCGGATCGCTCCCCACGGGAATCCGCCCGCCGCACGCACCGGGGGGGCCCCGTTTGGACCCCCCACCCGCTAGAAGGCAAGGACGTATATATACGCCCTTCTGCCTGTCCGTGCCATTTTGCGGACGTAAATAGTCGTGCGGAGGGCGTTAAGTGGTTAAAAACGGCTCTCCGTGTTAGTCTATGGCCTCATGCCCACCATGACGTTTTTAAGCTGTAGATGGCTGAGACGTTTTTAAGCTGCAAAAAAAAAACAGGACCAGTGCGTTCTGAAGCTCCAGTGTTAGAGCTGTAAAAATGCCAGACCTTAAAAAACGCTCAAAAACGCGCACAAAATGCTCAAAAACTTGCAAAAACGCTACCGCTTCTTTTTTGAGCTCCAGTTAAAAAAAAGAAAGAAAACATGGACAGGCGTTTTTAAGCTGTAAAAAAGGCTAAAAAAAAGTGGCTGTAAAAACGTCCATGGAAATGAAGCCTAAAAGTAAATAAAGCAAGAGTAGCAAGAGTCTTCTTTCATCCCATTGGACATGGACACCAAGGCATTTTTCCTCCCGGTGACATCAATACCCTATGGTCATTTTATCCTCACGCCAATGTCAGGGCATTCTATTCCTTTGCCACTTTTGGCCCCATATTTTATGTGATAATATTTGCAGCACTCATAAACTCCTCAGTACTTTGTGGTGCAAAAAGTGGGCTCTCTGGGCTTTGTTAACACGACTAAATTCCCATCTATGGTAATATATAAAGTTAAAGCAGAACTTTGCTCCACAATAACACATTAATAGCCAGATTCAGAAAGACTGGCTTATCTTTGAGGCGGCGTAGCGTATCGCATATACGCTACGCCGCCGTAAGTCAGAGAGGCAAGTGCTGTATTCACAAAGCACTTTCCTCCTAAGTTACGGTGGCGTAGCTTAAATGGGCCGGCCTAAGCACGCCTAATTCAAATGAGGAACAGGGGGGCGTGTTTTATGTTAATGACTCGTGACCCGACGTGATTGACGTTTTAACGAACGGCGCATGCGCCGTCCGTGGACATATCCCAGTGTGCATTGCTCCAAAGTATGCCGCAAGGACGTATTGGTTTTGACGTGAACGTAAATTACGTCCAGCCCCATTCACGGACGACTTAAGCAAACAACGTAAAATTTTCAAATTTCGACGCGGGAACGACGGCCATACTTAACATTGGCTAGGCCAGCTTTTTGTTCGACTAACTTTACGCCGGAAAACGCCTTACATAAACGGCGTATCTTTACTGCAAAGGGCAAGCGTACGTTCGTGAATAGGCGTATCTCGCTGATTCACGCATTCTAGGCGTAAATCAGCGTTCACGCCCCTAGCGGCCGGCGGAACTAGACAGCTAAGATACGACGACGCAGGTCGTCGTATCTTAGCTACATATAAGTGTATCTCAAGTTGAGAATACACTTAAATGTATGACGGCTTAGATTCAGAGTTACGACGGCGTATCTACTGATACGCCGGCGTAAACGTCTCTGAATCTGGCTATAAGTCCATAAAAAATTAATTTTCGGGGCTATTTCTGTTTTTTTTTTATCTTATCTATAGTGGCCCTGTCCCTAACCTCCATTCTTGTCTAGGCGAGCAGCACATGTCCTGCTCCTGCATCTCCATGGAAGACTTGTAGGCAGGTGCAGTCCACTTTCTTCACAGCAGGCGGCGCTCCTCCACAACGGCAGCTAGAGAGGAAGTCAAGAGGAACAAAGTTCCTCTTTGGTTTCCTGGGTCAGCAGGGAAGAACCCAATTGGATGATACCACCCCATGTGGCAGCCATCATGGGTTAGGCAGAGATCATTTAAAGGGGATGTAAAGGTAAACATTTTTTTCCCCTAAATAGCTTCCTTTACCTTAGTGCAGTCCTCCTTCACTTACCTCATCCTTCCATTTTGCTTTTAAATGTCCTTATTTCTTCTGAGAAATCCTCACTTCCTGTTCTTCTGTCTGTAACTCCACACAGTAATGCTAGGCTTTCTCCCTGGTGTGGAGAAAGCCTCTTGAGGGGGGAGGGGCAAGCAGGAGTGTCAGGACGCCCACTAACACACAGCTCCTTTCTCTATCTGAAAAGTAGAAAAACGTCCTGACACTCTTGCTTGCCCCCTCCCCCCTCAAGAGGCGTTCTCCACACCAGGGAGAAAGCCTTGCATTACTGTGTGGAGAACAGGAAGTGAAAATTTCTCAGAAGAAATAAGGACAAAGGCAAAAATGGAAGGATGAGGTAAGTGAAGGAGGACTGCACTAAGGTAAAGGAAGCTATTTAGGGAAATATTTTTTACCTTTACAACCCCTTTAAGGCCCTGGTTTCCAGGTTTAGTGCACTTTATGCATGTCGGCAGTGTAGGCAAAGGTTCCCTGACGAGGAGGGAAAGTGTAGGGTCGTAACTCCTATGGACCTAATCCCGCTTTGGCATGAGGCAGGCAGACCGCATTCTGCTCTCCTAACAGATGCTGTCAACCCGGCTGATACCTGTTCTCTTCACATTGTTGGAGAGTGTGAGTGTAACCAGTTAGGCAGGCGTCCCTTTGGTTTGTTGTGAACTGTTGCTGCATTACTTCAATAGAAGTTTTCTATTGCACCTGACTATGTGAATTATTGCCCCCGAGCCATGCTACACCCCACCTACAGCCCCCTGTCTCATATCCCAAGGGGGCTGCAGGAGCTGAGCTCTATGGTGCAATATCTGGTCAGGCTGCCTGAACCCAAAAGAGGCAGCTGGCTGAAGAGGACCAAGATGGTGGCATGGGACACAGGCTATGATATCTAAACAGTGTACAAATCTGGATACACTGGACAGATGTGTATATATTTTGAAGAGAACCCAGCATAACTGGGAAGGGGGATGGAAAAGTGGGGGTGGGATGAAGTTCCTCTTTAAGCAGAGGAGATACAGTGCCTTGCAATAGTATTCACCCCTTTGGCATTTTACGTGTTTTGTTGCCTCACAACCTTGAATTTACAGGGATTGTTTGCGGATTTGCATAATTTCATTTACAGAACATGCTCACAACTTTGAAGGACAAAATAACAGAAAAGGTCAGGGTGCATAACTGTTAACCCCCCTAAAGTCAATACCTTGTAGAGCCACCTTTTGTGGCTATCACAGCTCCAAGTCGCTTTGGATAAGTCTCTATGAGCTTACCACATCTTACCTCCTTGCAAAACTGCTCCAGCTCCTTCAAGTTGGATGGTTTGTGCTTGTGAACAGCGATCTTTATGTCTGACCACAGATTTTCTCTTGGATTGAGGTCTGGGCTTTGACTAGGCCATTCAAACACATTTACATGTTTCCCCCTCAAACCACGCAAGTGTTGCTTTAGCAGTGTGTTTGGGGTCATTGTCCTGCTGGAAGGTGAACCCCCTGTCCTAGCCTCAAATCACACACAGAGTGGTACAGGTTTCGCTCAAGAATATCCCTGTATTTAGCACCATCCATCTTTCCCTAAACTCTGACCAGTTTCCCAGTCCCAACTGCTGAAAAACATCCCCACAGCATGATGCTGCCACCACCATGTTTCACAGTGGGGATGGTGTTCTTTGGGTGATGTGATGTGTGGGGTTTGCGCCAGACATTGCATTTTCTTTGATGGCCAAATGTTCAAGTTTAGTCTCATCAGACCAGAGCACCTTCCTCCATACATTTTGGGAGTCTCCCACATGCCTTTTCACAAACTAAAAATTTGACATTTTGCTGAAAGTAATCGTTTTCTTCTGGCCACTCTGCCATAAAGACCAACTCTATGGAGCGTATGGCTTATTGTCATCCTATATACAGATACTCCAGTCTCTGCTGTGAACTCTGGGTTACCTTAGGTCTATGTGCTGTCTCTCTGATTAATTCACTCCTTGCCCGGTCCGTGAGGTTTGGTTTGTGGCCGTCTCATGGCAGGTTTGCTGTTGTGCCATGTTCTTTCCATTTGGTTATGAAAGATTTGATGGTTCTCCTAAGTATCATCAAAGATTTGGATATTTTTTTATAACCTAACCCTGACTTGTACTTCTCAACAACATTGTCCTTTACTTGTTTGGAGAGTTCCTTGATCTTTATGGCAGTGTTTGGTTGGTGGTGCCTCTTGCTTAGGTGCTGCAGCCTCTGGGGCCTTTCAAAAAGGTGTGTATATGTAATGACAGATCATGTGACACTTCACTAATTATGTGACTTCTGAAGGTAATTGGTTACACCAGAGCTTTTTATGGGCTTCAAAAATTGTTTTATGTATATATTTTTCTCATTTTACTTCACCAACTTAGACTATTGTCTTCTGATCCATCACATATAGTTCGGATTAAAAAAAAAACATTGAACTAAAGGATGTAACGTAACAAAATAAGTAAAAAGCCAAGGGGGGGGGGTGAATACTTTTGCAAGGCTCTATAGAAGTTGGTAAATAAGAAGACATTCTATAAGCTTTGATGCTATCCAAGCTGGCATTATAGTCACTGTCAAATTCAAGCATACCACATTTGTAAGACCGAAAATAGAACACAGTATTATTAATGCCTTACTTGACTTGCTTTGATGCAAGGAGTGAGAAATCGGCAAAATCCTCTGCAGTCTGCTGCCTTGGGATCTGAGAGTGAAGCCCACCCGAAAACAGTCTCTGCTGCTAGAATAGATGAAATACTCTTTGGTTTGCTTGCTCTGCAGGAATAAACATGAATGTAACCTTTATGAAAGTGTACCTGCACTCCCAGTGTAAGCCAACAGCAGAACAGTGCCTGCAGATACCTTCTGTTATCTCCTAAACAAGTGGGAGGGAGAAACGATATTCAGGGAAAATGATAAATCTCTGATATATTATAAACGATATATCGATGATATGATATTGCTATGGGAGGGATCCCAGGCAACATTAGCAGACCTCCTATTGAAAATGAACACCAATCAGTACGGTCTCCGGTTTACCGCCGAGTTTAGTTTAACCTCCATCAACTATTTGGACCTAACACTAATGAAAAAAGGGAATCAGGTGGGCACAAAGACCTTTTTCAAGTCCACGGACCGTAATGGTTGTGTGCCCACTACCAGTTGTCATCACCCTAAGTGGTTGGGAGCGATACCTAAGGGACAATACATGCGCATCCGGCGTAATTGTGACCAATTAACTGATTTTGATCAACAGGCCAATATGTTGACTGAACGATTCGTTAAAAAAGGCTATTCTCCATCTGTTTTATTGAACACCAAAAAATAAGTCTATAACATGGATAGACAAACCCTATTGGAGTCCAGGAGGGGGCCTACCCGTCTGGATGAGGTGGTTTTCCTCTCTGGATTCCATAGACAATACAAAGGTGTGGAAAAGGTTTTTAAACAGTTCTGGCCTATTCTACTTAAAGACACATATTTGGCCAAAATCTTTCCACCCAAACCAACATTCATATATAGAAGGGCCCCAGGTTTAAGAAATAAGCAGTCAATGTCCCAGATCCTCCAGAAAAACCATGAACGTTTTTTGGATGGATCTGGCTTCCATTATTGTACCCGTTGTAGATTGTGTGAAAACACCAATAGGCAAGGGAAGAAAAGAAGTGGATTCAAGTCTAATGTGACTAAACAGGAGTTTACTATCAAGCCACTCATTACTTGCCACTCCAAATATGTCACCTATGTCCTGGAGTGCCCTTGTACATTCCAATATGTAGGCCGGACCACTAGGGAGTTAAAAGTTAGGATCAACGAACACGTGGCCAATATCATTAAAGGTTTCCCTAACCATAGTGTCTCTAGGCATTTTGCAGAATGCCACAATAATGATCCACGCCAGCTAATTTTCTATGGTATAGATAGGGTCACCAGTCATTGGAGAGGCACTGACTTAAAGAAGGCTGTCTCCCAAAATAAAACACAGTGGTTACATTGTTTAAGAACGATGCAGCCGTTGGGATTGAATATTGAATTAGATTTAAATTGCTTTTTAATCACTTAAGACCCGGACCTTTAGGCAGCTAAAGGACCCGGCCAGGTTTTGCGATTCGGCACTGCGTCGTTTTAACAGACAATTGCGCGGTCGGGCGAAGTGGCTCCCAAACAAAATTGGCGTCCTTTTTTTACCACAAATAGAGCTTTCTTTTGGTGGTATTTGATCACCTCTGCGGTTTTTTTTTTTTGCGCTATATACAAAAATAGAGCGACAATTTTGAAAAAATTTTTTTTTACTTTTTGCTATAATAAATATCCCCAAAAAATACTTTTTTTTCCTCAGTTTAGGCCGATACGTATTCTTCTACCTATTTTTGGTAAAAAAAAAAATCGCAATAAGCGTTTATCGTTTATCGTTTGTTTTGCGCAAAATCTATAGCGTTTACAAAATAGGGGATAGTTTTATTGCATTTTTATTAATTATTTTTTTTTTACTACTAATGGCGGCGATCAGCGTTTTTTTTTCATGACTGTGACATTATGGCGGACACTTCGGACAATTTTGACACATTTTTGGGACCATTGTCATTTTCACAGCAAAAAATGCATTTAAATTGCATTGTTTACTGTGAAAATGACAGTTGCAGTTTGGGAGTTAACCACAAGGGGGCGCTGAAGGGGTTATGTATGACCTCATGTGTGTTTACAACTGTAGGGGGGTGTGGCTGTAGGTGTGATGTCTTTGATTGTGGATCCCTATAAAAGGGATCACACGATCGATACCGCCGCCACAGTAAAGAACGGGGAAGCTGTGTTTACATACAGCTCTCCCCGTTCTTCAGCTCCGGGGACCGATCGCTGGACTCCAGCGGCGATCGGGTCCGCGGCTCCCGTGGTCTCGGTCACGGAGCTTCGAACCGGGTCGCGGGCGCGCGCCCGCGACCCACGGCTGGGTACTAGCACAGGACGTACCGTACGTGCATGTGCCCAGCCGTGCCATTCTGCCAACGTAAATGTGCAGAAGGCGGTCCTTAAGTGGTTAACCAGTGACTAACTTAATTGAGAGTTTGGTAATTTCAATATAAATTCAATACAATTTTAATATTATTTTAATACCATTTATACATATTTTTCTATGTTATTTTAATTTAATATCTTATTATTAGGTACGTGTCAGCTAAGACACTTTTTAATTCTTAATTAGTATTAGGGGGTTAATTTACTTACTCATGTGATTTTCATATTCATTTATGTATGTATTCTCAACATTGCACTATTGATGCTTATCCGGTGACACTTGCAGTTTCTAATGGAATCTGTCATAGTTATTGTTAATGGAGAAGTAACGTGTGGTTGCTCGAACTGGGACAGAGGCTGTATTACGCTAAATCCCTCCCACTTAATTGATTGAAGGACCTATAATACAGGTCTAATGCGTGACCAGAGACGCTTCCTGATGACCTGGTAACACGAAACGTACGTTGAGGCGCCTGGTCGCGCATAATCACGCACTCCCGCTGGCTCTCTGGATCCAAGAGGTGGAACGCATGCTACATGCCAGCTTCCCCAGCGTGGAACCGTCTCTCCACTATCTTTGCAACGCCGAAACAGCCTCAGTGCCGGGGACAGGCACCAACAAGAGTAAGGGACCACTTGGCGCTGTGTGTTTTTAAAATCTTTTTATTAAAACGTTATTACACTATGGCGGTCCTTTCTCTTCTCTGTTTTGCTTCATGGTAATGGAGTCTGGCTGAATCAAGTGATTAGGAGCCGTGCATGAAGTCCAAGTCTTGTGATACATGCTATTTTTGACCTCTTTTTAGGTAAACAGGTCAACACCATTTGGTAAGGTGCCATCCTTGAGCACATTTGCGGTGATCTTTCATCTTGGTGGAGGTGGAAACCTTGTATAGTGGATTTGAATCAGCCTTTGAGCACAAGCTATATTGAGCACTAGCACTTTATTAATGGACTTTTTTGCACATTTATCAATTAATTTGTTTATTTTGTATATTTAACACTATTTATGACCCCATGTGATGTGGGGGTTATTCATGTTATCATTCACATTGTCTGTCATTTCATTCAATATATTGTTGGTCACGATTGCAATCATCTTGCACTATCTTTATGAATATATAGCTATATTTGAACACTTGCAGCGCCCCCTAGTTTCCACTTTTACCCAATTTTGCTTCAGTTCACTGAATTTTGGGGAGCAGCTCATTAATATTAGTATTTGATTATAAAATATTATTCACTTTAATATTATTTACTAGATTGACATATATTTAGTTGGCGCAAGATTTTTTCACCTCCCATTCTTCCCACTGATCACCAATGTAAGGAACATTCTTCTAACTGATCACCAATGTTAGGAGCATTCTTCGCACTGATCACCAATGTAAGGAACTTTCTTCCCACTGATCACCAATGTAAGGGGCATTCTTCCCACTGATCACCAATGTAAGGAACATTCTTCCCACTGATCACCAATGTAAGGAACATTCTTCCCACTGATCACCAATGTAAGGAGCATTCTTCCCACTGATCACCAATGTAAGGAACATTCTTCCCACTGATCACCAATGTAAGGGACATTCTTTCCACTGATCACCAATGTAAGGAACATTCTTCCCACTGATCACCAATGTAAGGAGCATTCTACCCACTGATCACCAATGTAAGGGGCATTCTACCCACTGATCACCAATGTAAGGGGCATTCTACCCACTGATCACCAATGTAAGGGGCATTCTACCCACTGATCACCAATGTAAGGAGCATTCTTCCCACTGATCACCAATGTAAGGAGCATTCTTCCCACTGATCACCAATGTAAGGAACATTCTTCCCACTGATCACCAATGTAAGGGGCATTCTACCCACTGATCACCAATGTAAGGGGCATTCTACCCACTGATCACCAATGTAAGGGGCATTCTACCCACTGATCACCAATGTAAGGAGCATTGTATCCACTGATCACCAATGTAAGGAACATTCTTCCCACTGACCACCATTGTAAGGAACATTCTACACACGGTCTGAATTTCCGTTCAAAAGCTCACATCGGACTTTTGCTGTTGGAATTTCCGATCGTGTGTACGGGGCATTAGAGATATTATTTCCACTGACCACCAATATAAGGGCGATTCTACACACCGACCATCTTGCTAATGTACTCAGAGATGCAGATACAGTAATTTTTATCAGGTTCGCTGAGACTGGAAAGTTATTTCAAGTATTCCCTGAGAAGGTTGAGAAAGGCTGGTTTGGGTTAAAAGGATGCCAGCAACTAGTTGCAGAAGATGAAAGCCAGAGTAATAATAAGAACCACTTAGCCGGCAGTCTTATAGAGCAGAGTTTTTTGTTTGAACATCATGTACCTTTGTTCACAGAAACTTTGCATTTAACATGCAAAGCAACGCAGAACCAGCTCATCAAGTGCATAATTTTCTATTAGGTTCTTTTGGCCGGCAGATGTAAATATTAAATTTTGCATTATTATGAGCGGTGCTTGACTGTGCATGAACCTGTAAAATTAGCAGTTGCTATGGAAAGCGCCAACTCATCATAACACAGGTACAGTCGTGCTAAAAAGTTTGCATACCCTGGCAGAAATTGTGGATTTTGGCATTAATATTGAAAATATGACTGCCAGGGTGTGTAAACTTTTGAGCACAACTGTATGTCCAATGGACACTCCAAACCAGCTGGATGTATAGCACTGTGAGGCTGATATCTCTCTCTTTATCTCTCTATCTCATTCTATTTCTCATTTCCTCTTTTATCTTCCTAATCTCTCTCTTTCTCACTTTCTTTATATATGTGTATAGCAAAGCAAACCTGTTCATTGGACAGGATGAATTCAGGATATCTTAGATGCATGAATAACTTATGTTTACTAATATAAAAATACTGCGATTCCTCTCAAGCCTGCCTTGCATACACACGATCGTGATAAAAAATGCTTGAGCAAAGCGCGGTGACGTACACGTACGACGGCACTATAAAGGGGAAGTTCCATTAGAATGGCGCCACCCTTTGGGCTGATTATGCTAATTTCCCGTCTCATAACTTGCCTCTGAACATGCACGTTTTTTTTCCCCATCGTTAAAGCGTACACACGACCATTTTTCAAGACGAGGAAAACGACGACGTGAAAAATGACGAGAAAAAATAGAGCAGGTTCTAAATTTTTAATGGTCATTTTTCTCGGCGGCGTAGCGTAAATGGGGCCGGCGTAAGCGCGCCTAATTCAAATGAGGATGAGGGGGCATGTTTTATGTAAATGTTATGTGACCTGACGTGATTGATGTTTTTTACGAACGGCGCATGTGCCGTACGTGTACATATCCCAGTGTGCATTGTTCCAAAGTACGCCGCAAGGACGTATTGGTTTTGACGTGAACGTAAATTACGTCCAGCCCCATTCACGGACGAGTTACGCAAATTTTCAAATTTCGACGCGGGAACGACGACCATACTTAACATTGACTAGGCCAGCTATTTGTTCGACTAACTTTACGCCGGAAAAAGCCATACGTAAACGACGTAAAAAAAATGCGCCGGGCGCACGTACGTTCGTGAATCGGCGTATCTAGTCATTTACATATTCTACGCCCAACTCAACGGAAGCGCCACCTAGCCGCCAGCGGAAAAATTGCACCCTAAGATACGACGGCGTAGGAGACTTACGCCGCTCGTATCTTAGCCTAATTTAAGCGTATCTGGTTTCCAGAATACGCTTAAATTTACGCCGGCGTAGATTCAGAGTTACGACGGCGTAACCCTACCTGAATCCAGCTATAAGTATTTTGACTAAAATGGCATTTTAATTTTAGTCGTATTTTAGTCATCTCAATTGTTTTAGTTTTAGTCGTATTTTAGTAGACTAAAATGGTATTAAGGCAGTCGACTAAATTGATTTAGTCAGTTTTAGTAGACGAAATGAACACTGGCCTCGACTGAAAAATGGTTGAGAAACACTGGTTTAAGGCAATAGTGGCCAGGTGAATAGATATAGGGGCTTCAAAAACTACAGACATTCTGAAACAGATGGTTACCTGATGCTGGGTTCTGAACAGTTTAGGTTCTCACCCACCCAATGTGTCCAACTTGTTCTGCAAAAGTCCACCTCTCTGCAGCCACCACTTGGGTCCTGTGCCACCATTTTCTCCTGTGATTTTATCTTCCAGGTTCAGGCACCACTTCCTAATAATGTGCCACTAGGACCCATGGAAAATTGGTGTGCTGCTCAGGGTCGTATGATGGTTTGGGGAGCAGTATAAATGGTGCATAGGTCCACTGCTGCAGGAGTACCAGCTAGGGAGTGGAGCTTGTCCCAGCTCCTGTGACCACTGGAGAGAAGAAGGAAGGAATCCCAGACGCCGCACATCCATGCGTGTGGTGTGGTAGTAAAAGAGACAACCTCAGCCTGGGCTTCCGCAAGGCCATAACCCCAATAACGCCAAGCCACCACTTGGGTCCTGTGCCACCATTTTCTCCTGTGACCTCATCGCTGGGTCTTCCAGGTTCAGGCGCCACCTCCTAATAATGTGCCACTAGGACCCACTGAAAATTGATGTGCTGCTCAGGCTCGTATAGGGGTTTGGGGGGCAGTATAAATAGTGCATAGGTCCGCTCCTGTAGGAGTGCCGGCAAGGGAGTGGAGCTCGTCCTTGCTCCTGTGACCACTGGAGAGATGAAGGAAGGCATCCATGGGTGTGATGTGGTAGTGGAAGAGACAACCTCAGCCTGGGCTCCCACGCCCCCAATGTGTTTCACCCCAAGCCCCCCCCCCTGGAGCTTAGTCATGGGGAACACAGTGAGAGGTTCACTTTAAGGAAAAGTCAAGGGTTTCCATTAAACGTAATGCTTGGATCTATGGGTTGGGTTGAGGATTAGTGTTTGTTTAAGGCAATAGTGGTAAAATCTTCAAAGACTACAGACATTCTGAAACAGATGGTCACATGCTTACCTGATGCTGGGTTCTGAACAGTTCAGGTTCTCACCCACCCAACATGTCCGACTTGTTCTGCAAAGATCCACCTCTCTGCAGCCACCACTTGGGTCCTGTGCCACCATTTTCTCCTGTGACCTCATCGTTGGGTCTTCCAGGTTCAGGTGCCACCTCCTACTAATGTGCCACTAGGACCCACTGAAAATTGATGTGCTCCTCAGGCTCGTATAGGGGTTTGGGGGGCAGTATAAATAGTGCATAGGTCCGCTCCTGTAGGAGTGCCGGCGAGGGAGTGGAGCTCATCCTTGCTCCTGTGACCACTGCAGAGATGAAGGAAGGACATCCATGCGTGTGATGTGGTAGTGGAAGAGACAACCTCAGCCTGGGCTCCCACGTCCCCAATGTGTTTCACCCCATGCCCCCCCCCCCCCCCTGGAGCTTAGTCATGGGGAACACAGTGACAGGTTCACTTTAAGGAAAAGTCAAGGGTTTCCATTAAACGTAATGCTTTGATCTATGGGTTGGGTTGAGGATTAGTGTTTGTTTAAGGCAATAGTGGTCAAATCAATGGATATAGTGAGGTTCAAAGACTACAGTCATTCTGCAAAAGATGGTTACATGCTTACCTGATGCTGGGATCTACACAGTTCAGGTTCTTGCCCACCCAACGTGTCCAACTTGCCCCAGGCTTGGTCACTGGGAACCCCATGACTAAGCTCTGGGGGGGCAGGGTAAAATATGTTGGGGGCGTGGCCTGGCTGGAGCCCAGGCTGAGGTTGTCTCTCCAAATCCCACACCACACGCATGGATGTGCGGCATCGGGGATTCCTTCCTTCTTCTCTCCAATCAATGTGCCACTAAGCCTGATCCCCTTTAATTAAAAAAACAAATTGATTGTAAGGGGGGGGGGGTTTTGGTAAAAAAGAAAACAATTCGCAACCACACCTCAAAGGCACAAAAACGTGCAGTAACAAAAGTGTCAATGGTCCCTTGGTGTAGGACTAATTTCACAGTTCCATTGTTTTCTGCAGTAATTCTCCCATGCCAAAATATAAGTCAGAGCAGTGACCCCATATAGAGAAGATTTTGGTATTTTCACACTCCTCAGCTATATACTGCAGGGAACATCGTTACAATTAAGCAGTAGCTGTGTAAATTAATAAAGGTGCTTTGTCGCATACAGGAACCTACAAACCATGCGTTATAAAAAAAGATTAAATAACCCCTTAGCTTACAATTAGCGTTACATCTCAGGAGAGTTACCTGAAATGTACACTAAATTGTACACTAAATTGTGTACATTTCCGGTAGCTCTCCTGAGGATTTAGGTAACATCATATAAATGTCAATGCGCCGATTTCTAAAATGCCAATTAAAATCAGCAGTCATGTTTTTAAATAGGATGATAAAGTTCAGTTAGAGCTGAATCGTGAATCGTGAAGAGAGATTTGACTGTAAAATGTATTCCAGTTTACGTTAATGGAGATAACGAACTTCCTTGTTAGTAGATGGTAAAAGTATATAGTATGTTTAATACAGTGGGGATGGAAAGTTTGGGCACTCCAGGTAAAAATTTGTATTAATGTGCATAACGAAGCCAAGGAAAGATGGAAAAATCTCCAAAAGGCATCAAATTACAGATTAGACATTCTTATAATATGTCAAAAATAAGTTAGATTTTTTTTCCATCATTTACACTTTCAAAATTACAGAAAACAAAAAAATGGCGTCTGCAAATGTTTGGACACCCTGCAGAGTTAATATCTTGTACTGCCCCCTTTGGCAAGTATCACAGCTTGTAAACGCTTTTTGTAGCCAGCCAAGAGTCTTTCAATTCTTGTTTGAGGTATCTTTGCCCATTCTTCTTTACAAAAGTCTTCCAGTTCTTTGAGACTTCTGGGCTGTCTGTCACGCACTGCTCTTTTAAGGTCTATCCATAGATTTTCAATTATGTTGAGGTCAGGAGATTGTGAAGGCCATGGCAAAACCTTCAGTTTACGCCTCTTGATGTAATCCCCCGTGGATTTTGAGGTGTGTTTAGGATCATTATCCATTTGTAGAAGCCATCCTCTCTTTAACTTCAGCTTTTTCACAGATGGCATCAAGTTACCATCCAAAATTTGCTGAAATGTTATTGAATCCATTTTTCCTTCTACTCGTGAAATGTTCCCTGTGCCACTGGCTGCAATACAACCCCAAAGCATGATTGATCCACCCCCATGCTTCACAGTTGGACAGAGGTTATTTTCATTAAATTCTGTACCCTTTCTTCTCCAAACGTACCTTTGCTCATTCTGGCCAAAAAGTTCTATTTTAACCTCATCGGTCCACAGAACTTGTTTCCAAAATGCATCAGGCTTGTCTATATGTTCATTTGCAAAGTTCAAACGCTGATTTTTGTGGTGAGGACGTAGAAGAGGTTTTCTTCTGATGACTCTTCCATGAAGACCACATTTGTACAAGTATCTCTTTATAGGAGAATAGTGTACCACAACTCCAGTGTCTGCCAGATCTTTCTGGAGGGATCGTGCAGTCAAACGTGGGTTTTGAATTGCTTTTCTCACAATCCTGCAAGCTGTTCTGTCTGATATTTTCTTGGTCTTCCAGATCTTGCTTTAACTTCCACTGTTCCTGATGACTGCCATTTCTTAATTACATTCCGAACAGAGGATATTGACATCTGAAAACGCTTTGCTATCTTCTTATAGCCTTCTCCAGCTTTGTGAGCGTCAACTATTTTCAGTTTCAGTTTTCTAGACAACTTCTTAGAAGAACCCATGGTGCTGATTGTTGGGGCAAGGTCAGATGAGTCTGGGCATTTAAAACCTTTGAGATTGACATCACCTGGTCTTCCCAGACGATAATTGAGAACAATCCATGACACTGGCAGGTCTCAGCTTTGCAAAGGGGGCAGTGCATGCTATAAATTCTGCAGGGTGCCCAAACTTTTGCAGACGCCTTTTTTTGTTTTCTGTAATTTTGAAAGTGTAAATGATGGAAATAAAATCTAACTTTTTTTGACATGTTATAAGAATGTCTAATCTGTATATGTGATACCTACTAGAGCAGTTTATATTGAGATTACCCTATAATGTAAAAAGTAGAGGTAAGATTTAATGAAAACAGCATGACAGAACAATCAGATGTAAGCAACTAAAATGATATGCAAACCTTATCCACGTGAGTTCCAGAAGGTTTTACAGGGCCGCTGATAGGGTGGGACCACCAGTCCTCTTGTAGGGGGCCCAAGAACACAGGGGGGCCCACACAAGGAGGGGGATTAGTGATGGACAACAATTGTGTCTCTCTTCTTCCAGCAGTTGAAAGCTGGTCCCTCCCCCTCTCCCTACTGCCAGCTTTTATCTGATGAGAAAGAGACAGTTGTCCCTCACTAATCCCCCTCCCTGTGCAGGCCCCCTCCCTCTCAGGCTGATTCTAATGTAAGTTATCTTCTAATGTAAGTTTGTTATCTCTGTAATTTTGACCAGCATGTATATTTTTTTCATTTCATCTTCATTTTTAGTTATTAACTCAGTTTTAACATTCAAGCCCTGTACACACGATCGGATATCTGATGGAATCTAATCCGATGGATTTTTTCGTCGGATATCCGATGAAGCTGACTTTCATCAGTCTTGCCTACACACCATCGGTCAAAAATCCGACCGTGCCAAAACGCGGTGACGTAAAACACTACGACGTGCTGAGAAAAATGAAGTTCAATGCTTCCGAGCATGCGTCGACTTGATTCTGAGCATGCGTGGGTTTTTGACCGATGGACATCCACACAGACGATTATTTTTTTCTATCGTTTTTTTATCCATAGGAATATGGATATGGATATGGATATGGATAATCACCGATGGAAAACAAACCGATGGGGCCCGCACACGATCGGTTTGTCCGATGAAAACGGTCCATTGGTCCGTTTTCATCAGACGAACCGATCGTGTGTACAGGGCTTTAGTCCTGAAGTGGGTAATGAAATTTTGGGTGACATTTGTGATGAGAACTCCAGTTAGACCCTATAGCAGTATAACACTTTTTCCTCGGCATCCCAGAAACCCATAGAAAACAAGATCTAGCTGCTATCATGTCTTTATGTCCGGTGATAAGTGAAGAGCAGGAATCGCTAACTGCAGCTCCCAGTGAGTGGAGAACGCGCCGGTATATCTATTCCTTCACACACTCCACTGAATGCTAATGTCACAATTCCGGTGACAGATTTCGAGGGTCATGCCTTAAACAGTACATGTGCTGCATATAACTTTCCTGCTTTTTTAACATAAAGCGAAAAAGAATTGCAAGACCTACTAAACATTCCAAAAACATTCACCGACATCTGCATTTTAGCATTCATTAGTAAAAAAAAAAGCTTATTTTAACATATACAGGCCCAGATTCACGAAGCAGATACGACGGTGTATCTCAGATACACCATCGTATCTCAGCTTTTTTCAGGTCCTATCTATGCGCCTGATTCATAGAACCAGTTACGCATAGATAGGGCTGAGATCCGACAGTGTCACACTGTGTTACACTGTCGGATCTTTTTTTTGAATTAAAAATGGCGCCGGGGGCGTTCCCGCTGATTTACACTGAATAATATGTAAATCAGCGAGATACGCGAAATTCACGACCGTACGCGGACCCGACGCGGTGTTCTTACGTCGTTTCCGTAGCGCGGTACCCGTCGTATACTTACCCCTGCTAAAAGCAGGGGTAAGTATTGTTAAGTATGGCCGTCGTTCCCGCGTCGATTTTGAAATTTCCTACGTCGTTTGCGTACGCCGATTCACGAACACGCGCGTCGCAAGTCTAGATCACGTCGCAACCACTGACGTCCTATTGACGTCAGTGGGAGCAATGCACGCCGGGAAATTCCCCGGACGACGCATGCGTATTTAAATCGGCGCGGGAGCGCGCCTGATTTAAATATGACACTCCCCTAGCCGCGGAATTTGAATTCCGCTGGGGGATTTAGGATCCGCCGTCGCAAGTTTGGAGGTAAGTGGTTTGTGAATTAGCCACTTGCCTCCTAAACTTGCGGGAGCGGATCTTAATTCACGTAGAACGAGCGGATCTATAGATCCGCTGATCTACGTGAATCTGGGCCACAGTATTTAAAGCCAAACCCTTGGCACAAAAGTGTAATTGTAATTCCCTTTGTCACAGAGGATAAAAAAAAAAATACAGCCTGCAGAAAACTACAGGAGGGGAGTGGAGACAAGCAGGACTGTCTTAATGAGAGGGCACACCTGGGCACTGCCCAGGGGCCCCAGCTGCATGGGGGGCCCCTGCACTTTCCCCAAAGCAGCTGGTCCTTGAGCCCATGCTGCCCTAAAATGTGGGGCCCCATGATGGCACTGAGAGTGAAAGATACACAGGGGAGGCAGTCTGCCTTCTACCTACTTGATGTCTGTTTACCTGCACTGTCATCATTGTAGGGGCCCCAGAGCATTTTTTTGTCCAGGGGCCCACGATGCTATTAAGACGGCCCTGCTTATGGGCAGTCGAATGTAAATGGACCACCTGTGCATTTACATCTGACTGTCATCTGATCCGTCAGATGGGTGAAGAACAGATCCTCCATCCATCTGTTTTTAGTGGATAGGATCAGACTTTGGGTTGAATGAAACAAATACTGTTAGCTCCAGTCGGAGCCGCTATACTAACTAAGTGAAGTTAGTAGAGCGATCTACCCTAATGAGCTGTTGTGTTCTGACAGGGGGGTCGCTCCCCCCCAGATCACTCCGATCAGCGCTCTCTTCTATTGGGCGAGAGCGTTGATTGGGAGTCAGTCGGATGCTTGTTTTCCAGAATGCACTTGTGACAAAAGCCAGCCAAATGGCCGGCTTCTGTCGGACAGACCGATATACACATGACACAAATGTTGGCTATTTTCTTTTGAACTGGCAAATGTCTCCCAACATTCAGCCCGTGTGTACCCAGCTTTAGAAACCTAGCAAACACACAGGCCCAGATTCTCGTAGATGGGCGTAAATCTGCGGCGGCATAACGTATGTCATTTACGTTACGCCGCCGCAAGTTTTACAGGCAAGTGCTTTATTCACAAAGAACTTGCCTGTAAAGTTGTGGCGGCGTAGCGTAAATCCCCCGGCGCAAGCCCGCCTAATTCAAATGAGCCGGATAGGGGGCGCGGAGCATTTAAATTAGGCGCGTTCCCGCGCCGAACGTACTGCGCATGCACTGTCCCTAAAATTTCCCGATGTGCATTGCGCTAAATGACGTCGCAAGGACGTCATTGGTTTCGATGTGAAAGTAAATGGTGTCCAGCCCCATTCACGGACGACTTACGCAAACAACGTAAATTTTTAAATTTCGACGCGGGAACGACGGCCACACTTAACATTGGTTGCCCCTCATATAGCAGGGGCAACTTTACGCGTCGCAAATCTAACATAAATGTCGTAACTTCACTGCGTCGACCGCGCGTACATTCGGGAGTTCGCGTATTTTGCTAATTTGCATACTCGACGGGGAAAACGACGGAGGCGACACCTTGCGGCGAAAAAAAAAATTGCATTTAAGATCCGACAGCGTAAGAGCCTTACGCCTGTCAGATCTAATGGTTATCTATGCGTAACTGATTCTAACAATCAGTCGCATAGATACAACGGCCCAGATTAGGACTTACGATGGCGTACATTGCGTTGCGCCGGCGTAAGCCCTTTGAGAATCTGGGCCACAGTATACAGTAAACTCTGTGAAGCTTGATATAACAATCTTAAATTAGAACTATAGCAAAATGCAAAGTGCATTACTTTGCCATGGGGCCCATGATGCTATGAAGACGGCCCTGGATACAAGGCCAGTCATCCTGCATTAGGAGAGAGAGCAAAGCTGTGGTAGGGACTCAGCAGGCTTCACCCACTACAGTCTGCCTGCAGAAAACTACAGGAGGGGGGAGGAGACAAGGCCAATCATCCTGCACTGGGAAAGAGAGCAGAGCTGTGGGAGGGACTCAGCAGACCTCACCCACTACAGACCGCTGGGCAGCCACGGGCTCCAGAGACAGCCTGCTGGGCAGCCGCAAGAAGGCTGGTAGAGTGGTGCGGGCTTCAGGAACAGCCCAGGATTTGGTGACCCCTGGCAAATCATCATTTGACTCCCGAGGGGGTCCCGACCCCCAGGTTGAGAACCACTGGTGTAGAATAGTTTTTTGGGGAAAGGGAAATGCCCTCACTTGAGAACCAACCTTAAGGAGTTATGAGGTCAAAGTGGTTCTAAAACCTTAGGGTGTTTCACCTTAATGCATTTTTATACATTAAAGTGGAGGTTCCCCCTAAAAAAAAATTCTAACAATACATTGAGAAGACTGATTACACTACGGGTATGCTGGGTTTTTTTTGTTTTTTTTTCGTACATACCTCGTTATCGCCGTTTCATCCCTCGGCTTCCGGGTATGATTCTTGCTGGACTGGGCGTTCCTAGTTGATTGACGTTCCTCCGACCGGTGCATACTGCGCATCACGACTTTCCGACAGAAGCCGAACGTCATTGCGCAGGCGCCGTATAGAGTCGGCTCTATACGGCGCCTGCGCAGCGACGTTCGGCTTCTTTCAGAAAGTCGTGACGTCGAGTATGCGTCGGTCGGAGGAACGTCAATCAACTAGGAACGCCCAGACCTGCAAGAATCATACCCGGAAGCTGAAGGATGAAACGGCGATAGCATGGAAGCGAGGTGTGGAGCTGAGTCCCACTGTCTGTGTCAGTGGGCGCAGCAGCGGGACTTGGGAAACTTTCCATGGGGGCACCTGATAAAGAGGAGGAGCCTGGAGGGCTGGTGGGGGACCCCAAAAGAAGAGGATCTCTGTGCAATTGTTTTGGTAAATATAGGCTTGGTTATTATTTTGTTTTGTTTTTTAAGAAGCTTTATAACCACTTTAAAGAGATGAACAGAGAAATTATCCGATTGTGAAGATGTTTATTTGCTACAGAGTGAATAAAGTATAGATACGCTACTCATTTCGGCTATGAGGCCTTAGTCATAGTTATGACTAAGGCTTTACTGCCGAAACACCTAAGTGTAGCTATGCTGTATTCACCCGGTAGCAAATAAATACCGGTATCTTCACAGTTGGATGTTTTCGGGTTGCCAACTGTTCGTCTCATTCACCTCTGTATCCAGTTGTGAGTGGAAGACACTATCAGCCTGAGCACCAGTACCTCAACTTCCCTTTAGGACTCCATTTAAAGCAGTGCTTCTTTTTTTTGTATGAATGAGTGAGGAAGTCAGTAGCTCTAAATTTTGTTCATGCCATTTGGTCATACATAATAGGTGGGATTAGTCCAGAGTTAAAAAAAAAATGTAGAAAGAGGCCAGCAATGACAACCCGTGTACTTCTCTCATTAAAGTATCATCTGAAGTTTCCCTGCCCCTTTCTTTCTCTAGCACAATACTATTGGCTACTGAGGCAGCCAATCATAGGGATGAGACAGTAGAAATGTGTGGGGGGCAGTAGGATGTGACAAGCTATGATACTACCTGTTTTCTAGCTACAGCACGTCACATGCGCCATGCACCGTATGGCCTGGCTTATGTTTGGCATGCATAGAATAGTGTTGTGTGTCCGCAGCAAAGTGTTTCCTGTGCTCATGCTGTCCAATGGTGAGGAGCACCATGGGAAGCGGTGGGGGATGAAGCACTAACAGGATCCTGGTTCTGGAGGACAGAACAGTAGACAGTAAGGCCTCGTACACACGATAGGTTAAACAGAGGACGACAGTCTGATGGACCGTTTTCATCGGTCAAAACCGATCGTGTGTGGGCCCCGTAGGTTATTTAACCACTTCCTTACTGGGCACATATACCCCTTCCTGACCAGGTGAAATTTCAGCTTGTGGCACTGCGTCAATTTAACTGACAATTGCGCGGTCGTGCGACGTGGATTCCAAACAAAATTTACGTCCTTTTTCCCCCACAAATAGAGCTTTATTTTGGTGGTATTTGATCGCCTCTGCGGTTTTTATTTTTTGCGCTATAAACAAAAATAGAGCGACAATTTTGAAAAAAAAAAAAAATTTTTTTGCTTGTTGCTATAATAAATAGCCCAATTTTTTTTAAAAAAACATTTTTTTTCTCAGCCTAGGCGATATGTATTCTTCTACATATTTTTTGGGAAAACAAAAAAAATCGCAAGAAGCGTCTGGTTTGCGCAAAAGTTATTGCGCTTACAAAATAGGGGACGGAATTATTATTATTTTTTATTATTTTTTTTTACTACTAATGGCGGCGATCAGCATTTTTTTCATGACTGCGACATTATGGCGGACACATCGGACACTTTTGACACATTTTTGGCGCCATTCACATTTATACAGCGATCAGTGCTATAAATATGCACTAATTACTGTATAAATGTGACTGGCATTGAAGGGGTTAACACTAGGGGGTGAGGAAGGGGTTAAATGTGTACCCTAAATTGTGTGTGGAGGGGGGGTGACTGGGGGAGGTGACCGATCTGTGTCCCTATGTACAAGGGACACAGATCGGTCTCCTCTCTCCCCTGACAGGACATGGATCTCTGTGTTTACACACAGAGCTCCACGTCTTGTCCCTGTAGCCGCCGATCCCGAGTGCCTGGCGGACATCGCGGCCGCCAGGCACTCGCATCGGCATCTCAGCAATGCGGCGAGCACGCGCGGGCCGCCGCCGGACGCGCGCGCCCTCGCCGCTGGATGCGCACGCAGGCCGTAAAAACACGGCCTGTTATGCCGGGTACAGACAAGAGGATTGATCCGCGGATACGGTCCGCCGGACCGTATCCGCGGATAAATCCTCTCGAGGATTTCCGCGGATTTGGATCCGATGGAGTGTACTCACCATCGGAATTGAAATCCGCGCCGAAATCCCATCGCGATGACGTGTCGTGCCGTCGCCACAATGATGACGCGGCGACCTGCGCGACGCTGTCATATAAGGATACCCACGCATGCGTCGAATCATTACGACGCATGCGAGGGAGGGAATCGGACGGATCGATCCGGTGAGTCTGTACAGACCACCGGATCGATCCGCTGAAGCCGATTCCAGCGGATAGATTTCTTAGCATGCTAAGAAATTTTTATCTGCTGGAAATCGATCGGCCCGAAAAAAATCAGCGGAAAAAGATCCGCTGGGATGTACACACCAGCGGATCTATCCGCTGGAACTGATCCGCAGATCAATTCCAGCGGATAGATCCTCTCGTGTGTACGGGGCCTTAGAGATTCAGAACCACCCCGCGGCTGTATAAAGTTGTACGGCCGTCGGGTAGTGGTTAACCATCGGTTAAATAAAAGCCAACTTGCTTTAAATTTAACCGATGGATTCCTAACCGATCGTTAATAGGCAAACCCATCGGTTAAATATCCACACATGCTCAGAATCAAGTCGACGCATGCTTGGAAGCATTGAACTTCTATTTTTTCAGCACGCTGTTGTGTTTTACGTCACCGCGTTCTGACACGATCGGTTATTTAACCGATGGTGTGTGGGCGCGATGGACCATCAGTCAGCTTCATCGGTTAACCGATGACAACGGTCCATCAGATCGTTCTCATCGGATGGACTGATCGTGTGTACGCGGCTTAAGGTGTATCATAATGTGCTTGTAGCATTTTATACCTTTTTTGTAGTACTTTTGACAAATCCTTTTGAGTTCTAAAATCCCAGACTGTTGGGATAGTTCAATGTTGGAAGCCTCGTCCCACATCTGGAGAGCGTCAAGCTGAACAGGTCTGCTTTAGCCTAGTAACAGGGTCATTCTTGCAATTGCAAATCTATGTGCAGCGAACCTACAGTACACAATCTTGTATCTATAAATTATTTATGAACCAGGTCATACAACGGATAATTTTTAACATCTTCCTGCTTTCCTTCCCTCATCAGAGTACGCTCGATTTGAGGCAAAAATCCATGACCTGCGTGAACAGATGATGAATCACAGCATGAGTTCCGGCTCTGGCTCCCTCAGAACAAACCAGAAGCGTTCACTCTACGTACGGTAAGACCGGATCACCTGCCGCTTTGTTTTTTGTTTTTAAATTGTCCTTGCTGGCACATGACTTCAGGGCCATCACAGGGCGTCCAGCTGCGTTGGGGCCCATGAGATCAGAGGCGAGCCGGTTATAACTTGGATGTTTCTCAATTTACCAACCGGGCAGATCAAACCAGCAATTTTTGTAATCTTTTTTTTGCCTTCAGTTGTCTACTATTTGATACTAAAATGCTTGTAATGGTTGAAATAGATCAGAGGTGTTTTTTTTGCTGGAATTGAAAAATGTATATCACAAGGGCTAAAATCTTTGATAGACAATCTTGTTCGGCCACTGGATTGAATATCAGGGAACCAATGATCTGTGTACACTGGTCAGGAGAGGGACTGGAAAGACCCAACTGCAGCCATAAAAAGCCCAACTTCTGTAGCTGTGCAACTTATTGAAGAACTTGGGGCCAGATCCACGAAGCCCGGGCGTAACTTAACTTTTCAGATTTAAGTTACACCGCCGCAATTTTTCCAAGTTAGTGCCCGATCCACAACGCACTTACCTGGAAATTTGCGGCGGTGTATCCTAAATCCGGCCGGCGCAAGGCGGGCCAATTCAAATGGGGCGAGTCCCATTTAAATTAGGCGCGCTCCCGCGGCGGACGTACTGCGCATGCTCCGTTTCCGAACTCCCGCCGTGCTTTGCGCGCCGTGACGTCATTTTTTTTCGAACGGCGACGCGCGTAGCGTAATTCCGTATTCCCGGACGGCTTACGCAAACGACGTTGATTTTTACATTTCGACGCGGGAACGACGGCCATACTTTAGACAGCAATACACTTGCTGACTAAAGTTAGGGCACCAAAAAAAAAGTGTAAATTTGCGACGGGAAACTAGACTAGCAGCGACGTAGCGAACGCGAAAAACCGTCGTGGATCGCCGTAACTCCTAATTTGCATACCCGACGCTGGTTTATGACGCGAACTCCCCCCAGCGGCGGCCGCGGTACTGCATCCTAAGATCCGACAGTGTAAAACTATTACACCTGTCGGATCTTCTGCCTATCTATGCGGAACTGATTCTATGAATCAGTCGCATAGATAGTCTGAGAGATACGACGGCGTATCAGGAGATACGACGTCGTATCTCGTCTGTGAATCTGGTCCTTGGTTGCTGTTGTAAAAAATGCAAAGTCTGCAGCTACAAAAACGGCACCTGCTGACAGATATTTATCAGCCCAAGAGTCCACTGAAGCCCATCTTTTGGGTCTCCAGCACCACCAGTTTTTCAACTTTTTTCAACCTTTTTCAGCTTTTTTCAACGTTTTTTCAATAGCGTTTTTTAGCATTTATTAGCGCTTTTAGGGGCAGATCCACAAAGATCCGAGATACGCTACGCCGCCGTACCTTACCTGGCTTTAAATCGAATCCATAAATAATTTGCGCCGTAAGTTAAGGCGGCGTAACGGCGCGGAATTCAAATCGGCGATTAGGGGGCGTGTTTCATTTAAATGAAGCGCGTCCCTGCGCCAACTGAACTGCGCATGCGCCGTCCCTAAATTTCCCGCCCTGCATTGCGCTAAATGACGTCGCAAGGACCGCTTTTAGCGTTTTTCCGCATTAGCGTTTTTTAGCATTTTTTGTTGAAGACATTTTTTTTTTTCAATGGATCAAAAAAGTAAAAAAAAGCTGCTGAATGACGTTTTTGAGCGTTTATCTGCGTTTATCAACGTTTATCAGCGATTATCAGCGTTAGAATTTATTGACTGTAGAAAAAACGTCTACTGCCACAAACAGCTGCTGTAAAAACGTCCAAAAACGTCCAGTGTGCATGAGGCCTAAATGTGAGAGCCGTCTGTTGCTTCCTGATGTCTCACAGCTGACTTCCTATTGTGTGTAGGCAGGTGCAGTAAGCTAGTATGCCACTAGGTGGCTCAGTTCCAGAATAGTGTCTAGAGATACAGAAGAAAGTGTCATCAGGTGCTAGGTCCCTTTTAGTTAGAGCCCTTCTGTAGTGATGTCATGGGTGAGTCAGTGCCAGGGTTGCCAACCGCCAGTAAATTTAGTGACAGTTTGTAAAAAAAAAAATTACAACTGTCAGTAAATATCAAGGGCTAATAATTTCATGGTGTGTTGACTTTTTAAGTGTAAATCAAGCAAATTACTTTGTTATAGGTATTGTCAGTGTTTCCATATAATTTTTATACTGTTCAAATATTCACCGTGTTAGTTTTCAATAGGAGTTCTGTAATTTCTCAGGTTGCCAGTAAAAAATGTGCTCCGCCAGCACATTTTCCATATTTTGTCAGTAAAAAATGCCACGAGAGGTTGGCAACCCTGGTCAGTTCCCAGTAAAAAACAAGGTTGGGAAGAGCCCTAGGGCAGTTGGGGCATGGGAGCCAAACACCCCACACCAGTACAGAGGTAACCAGCATGTGGAGGCTCTTGACAGGGCTGGAGGCCAGGGAGGAGTAGACCTGCACCCCGGAGAGTGGGCTGTAGACTTCATGACCTTTATGTAGGTGGGGGCTAGGGCGGGCTGAAATTTTGGGCCAGACCAAGAGTTCCCTGAATGAGACTTTTCCTCTGGAAGCTCCCAGTAGAGGTATACCTATGGAGGAGCTGCCTACAGAGAACCCAGCATGACCTTGGTTGGAAGGAGAGACCTTCGTACACACTTCGTCCGCGGACCAGTTTCCGCGGACATGTCCGACCGTGTGTAGGACCTAGCGGACAGGTTTCCAGCGGACAAAAGTTTCTTAGCATGCTAAGAAACATGTCCGCTGGAAAGCTGTCCGTCGGACATGTCCGATGATCAGTACGACTCATCGGACATGTCCGCTGGCCCGAAATCCCATGCATGCGTCAAAGTGATTCGACGCATGCGTGGAAGCATTGAACTTCCGGGTTCACACACGTTGCCGCGTCATCGTCGCCGCTACGTCGCCGCCACGTCACCGCGTTTTCTGTCCTCAGGGAATTTGGTCTGATGGTGTGTACACACATCAGACCAAATTCTGCCAGCAGACATGTCCGATGAAAACGGTCCGCGGACCGTTTTCATCGGACATGTCTGGTCGTCTGTACGAGGCCTTACAGTGAGGTAACTGCCAAAAGTGCTGAATGATGCTTTCACATGTGACTACTGTAGACCGTCCACTAAAAATGAATAACTATATATTGTCAAGTGACTCCGGAATGTATCGATGTGATGTGAAGGTTATGCCCTTTTCTAAATACCATTAGTAAAGTGCAGCAACCCTATTCATGTGTCGTGTGAAGGCCTCTAGCATGGAGCGGGGCACAATATGGTAGAGGGTTCAGCCTCAGCATGAGGGACAGGGTTCTAGCAAAGGCAGGAGCAGGGCAAAGACTTGTGCTTTTTGGCGCCCTCACTAGCCTATTGCAAAGCCCCTCTTACACGTGCATGTGCAAAATTGCGTGCCACTTTTGGACTGCTCTTGAGCCTTTTGGGATGTGTGACGTGCCCCAAAAAGTTGCAGGGGGGCCAGCTAAGCTTACATAATTCTCACCTACTGTAGGTCAGAATTGCGGAAGTAGGAGAGGGTACCAGTCAGGAAAAGATGCCCACTCCCAGAAAAAAAAACACCAATCTTTTTTGCAGTAATGGGGAGGAGTATGTTGAATGGAATTTTCACTTTTAAGTGACGGCCCACTTTAAGACGTCCAACTATAGTACCAATCCACTACCCCAGAAGCAGCATTGGGCTTAAGTGATCTTCATATGCGTAGATTCAGTCGAAACTTTACACCCCCGCATCCCAGAAGACAAAGAAGGCATTGCCTGAGTATGTGGCACACCGGGCACCATGTCCCCTGCAGGTTTATGACAATCTGTCTGGTTCTCCTTAGAGATTGCCTGGGGAACTAGTAGCTGCTGAAGAAAGGTTGTCAAGGGATGCCATGAATGAAAGCTCCGCTCAAAGCGCATAAGGCTTTGTGTGTACTCCTCGTTGCTTTTAATGACATAATAAAGCTGGATTTACTTTTTCATAAAGAAGAGGGCTGCAGTGTTGTCTTTTGCTTTGGTTGAGATGGGAAGATGGAAAAAGCGCCGGGAAATTGCAGAGTTGAACATGCTGTGGATAATGCGACTAATTTGGAATTTTGAGCGAAGCTCCTTGTATGCTGTGGATTTGAGTTAAAGCGTTATTAACCACTTTTCCACAGGGCCAATTTTGGCACTTCTCTCCTTCATGTAAAAATCACATTTTTTTTGCTAGAAAATGATTCAGAACCCCCAAACATTATATACCGTATTTATCGGGGTATTGCGCGCTCCGGCGTATAGCGCGCACCCCTAAAGTGGACCCGCATTCCTGTGGAAAAAATATTTTTGTACTTACAGTTTTGGTGTCTTGCGCGGCGGCCTCGTCGGGTCCGGCGTCCGTCTGCGGCTTCGGGTGTCCTCTTCGTCGGGTCCGGCGTCCTCCCCGCTCGTTTCCAGCTTTCCCGCGCCGAGTTTGAATACTGCGCCGGCATATACCGAGCGCAGTACACTTGTGTATAGTCGGGCAGGCTTGGCTACTCTCGCGCTCACGTCCTGTACGTCCAGAACGTGAGCGCGAGAGGAGCCGAGACTGCCCCGACTATACATGAGTGTACTGCGCTCAGTATATGCCGGCGCAGTACACTCGTGTATAGTCGGGCAGGTTCGGCTCCTCTCGCGCTCATGTCCTGCTAGAATTGTTGCACACGCTCTAACAAACGCAACGATACCTCACATGTGGGGTTTGAACGTTTACATATGTGGGCGGGACCTGCATGCGTGTTCGCTTCTGCGCGTGAGATAACGGGGACAGGGGCGTTTTTAAAAAATAAATAAAAATGTTACATTTTATTTTACTGAATTTTTTTTATTTTTACACTTTTTTTCATTTATTTTTTTGATCACTTTTATTCCTATTACAAGGAATGTAAACATCCCTTGTAATAGGAATCACTGTGACAGGTCCTCTTTATGGAGAGATGTGGGGTCAATAAGACCTCACATCTCTCCTCCAGGCTTACAAGCATGAAATCGGTGAAAAAAAATCACGATCACATGGCGACAGCCGCGATTGCGGCTTTGTTTACTTCCGGGTACCGGGCGTGACGTCATAACCTTGCGCCCGGGCCTCCGACGGTCCTCCGACGGTCATAGAGATGACTGGTGACCATCTGGTCACCAGTCATCTCTATACTTTCCAGCAGCGCCGACCGATTCGCTCTCCGGGCCCCCGATGGCATGGGAGAGCCCGGAGAAGCACCGGATGGTGGCGGAAGGGGGGGGGGGACATCCCCTCCTGCTGCCTGTTGGGGGAGGGTGGCTGCAAACGAAAGGCCAGCCCATACACGGTTCGAATTTCGAAAGAATTTTCTTTCGAAAATCGTATCAAAGAATTTTCGTGCATTGAACACAGATGGCATAATTAATATTTTCGTGCGAATTTCGCACCGTTAGTGGGCTGCAGCAACAGCCGATTTTCGTGCGGCAAACAAATTTGAGAAATCCGACATGTTGGAAATTTTTTGAAAAACAAACGATTTTCTGATCAATGATGGGAGAATCGTGCGAGAAATGTAATAGAAAAAAAATGCGCATGTGCAAGAAAAGAATATTCGTGGAGAGAAAAGAATATTCCCGAAGAGAAACGAATATTCCCGGAGAGAAACGAATATTCCCGGCAACATGAAGGTTTGGTCGGCCGAATTTTGAAAATCAATGATGGAATCATCGGATCACAAAAAAAAAAAAACTTTCTGATTTTGCAAAGAAAATTTGTTCCAAATTCGACCGTGTATGGACTGCTTAAGGCCAGCCAGCCGCATGACCCCCTCCCCCCACCGCAGCTGCTCTGTGTGTCTACCCCACCAACACTCTCTCCCCATTGGCTCACTGGCTGTGATTGACAGCAGTGGAAGCCAATGGTTAACGCTGCTGTCTCAGCCAATGAGGAGGAAGAGACCCAGGAAAGCTCTCATGCACATTGCTGTATCAAGATGGGGCTCAGGTAAGTATTAGGAGGGGGGGGGGCAACACACAGAAGGTCTTTTACCCTCTTGCATAGAATGCATGAAGGTAAAATACCTTTAGCCTTTCGAATCACTTTAATTTATACTCAAGGGGATAAAATGAATACAGTTCATGTAAAGAGCATGCCGCTTGGCTGACCACGCATGCACAATAACATCAGGTCCAAAGCTCCGCTTCTACGTGTTTCGTCCATGTAGACATCTTCAGGGGGCAGGGCGTTTAGTGCATTGAACACAGGTGGCATAGTTTATATTAACATTTTTGTTGATGGAAAATAAAGCAAAGAAGCCCTAACAAAAAAAAAAATGCAGCTATCACATCTAAGAATCACATCTCTCCTCCAGGCTTACAAGCATGAAATCGGTGAAAAAAAATCACGATCACATGGCGACAGCCGCGATTGCGGCTTTGTTTACTTCCGGGTACCGGGCGTGACGTCATAACCTTGCGCCCGGGCCTCCGACGGTCCTCCGACGGTCATAGAGATGACTGGTGACCATCTGGTCACCAGTCATCTCTATACTTTCCAGCAGCGCCGACCGATTCGCTCTCCGGGCCCCCGATGGCATGGGAGAGCCCGGAGAAGCACCGGATGGTGGCGGAAGGGGGGGGGGGACATCCCCTCCTGCTGCCTGTTGGGGGAGGGTGGCTGCAAACGAAAGGCCAGCCCATACACGGTTCGAATTTCGAAAGAATTTTCTTTCGAAAATCGTATCAAAGAATTTTCGTGCATTGAACACAGATGGCATAATTAATATTTTCGTGCGAATTTCGCACCGTTAGTGGGCTGCAGCAACAGCCGATTTTCGTGTGGCAAACAAATTTGAGAAATCCGACATGTTGGAAATTTTTTGAAAAACAAACGATTTTCTGATCAATGATGGGAGAATCGTGCGAGAAATGTAATAGAAAAAAAATGCGCATGTGCAAGAAAAGAATATTCGTGGAGAGAAAAGAATATTCCCGAAGAGAAACGAATATTCCCGGAGAGAAACGAATATTCCCGGCAACATGAAGGTTTGGTCGGCCGAATTTTGAAAATCAATGATGGAATCATCGGATCACAAAAAAAAAAAAACTTTCTGATTTTGCAAAGAAAATTTGTTCCAAATTCGACCGTGTATGGACTGCTTAAGGCCAGCCAGCCGCATGACCCCCTCCCCCCACCGCAGCTGCTCTGTGTGTCTACCCCACCAACACTCTCTCCCCACTGGCTCACTGGCTGTGATTGACAGCAGTGGAAGCCAATGGTTAACGCTGCTGTCTCAGCCAATGAGGAGGAAGAGACCCAGGAAAGCTCTCATGCACATTGCTGTATCAAGATGGGGCTCAGGTAAGTATTAGGAGGGGGGGGCAACACACAGAAGGTCTTTTACCCTCTTGCATAGAATGCATGAAGGTAAAATACCTTTAGCCTTTCGAATCACTTTAATTTATACTCAAGGGGATAAAATGAATACAGTTCATGTAAAGAGCATGCCGCTTGGCTGACCACGCATGCACAATAACATCAGGTCCAAAGCTCCGCTTCTACGTGTTTCGTCCATGTAGACATCTTCAGGGGGCAGGGCGTTTAGTGCATTGAACACAGGTGGCATAGTTTATATTAACATTTTTGTTGATGGAAAATAAAGCAAAGAAGCCCTAACAAAAAAAAAAATGCAGCTATCACATCTAAGAATTGGTAAGCTGCAATATATTATATTTTGTGAGCAATGGCTGCAACATTTCATGTACTTCAGCATAGGATAAAGAGTGGAGGAACCACTGTGCATTATCATTTAAAAAGCTACAGTATAATATTAAATTAAGTTATGCTCAGAGGATTAAAATTAATACAGTCCAAGTAAACAGCTTACTGCTTGGCCGAGCACGTATGTGCAATGAGGTCAGCATCAAAGCTCTGCTCCTACGCGTTTTGTCCATATAGACGTCCTCAGGGGCAGGGTGTTTAGTGCATTAAGCATAGGAAGCATGATTTATATTTATGTATTTTTTGTTGGAAAATAAAGGAAAGAGGAAGCCCTAAAAAAGAAAATATATGCAGCTATCACATCTAAGGATTGGTAAGCTGCAATATACAGTATTACATTTTGCAAGCAATGGCTACAACATATCATGTACTTCAGCATAGGAAAGAGAGTGGAGGAACCGCTGTGCATTATCATTTAAAAAGCTACAGTATATTATTAAATTCAGTTATGCTCCGAGGGATAAAACGAATACAGTCAAAGTAAACAACATACTGCTTGGCTGAGCACGCATGTGCGAGGAGGTCAGCATCAAAGCTCCGCTCCTGCGTATTTTGTCCATGTAGACGTCCTCAGGGGGCAGGGTGTTAAGTGCATTGAGCACAGAACTCACAATTTATATTTATGTATTTGTTGTTGGCAAATAAAGGAAAGCAACTACAAAAAAGAAAACACATACAGCCATCACATCTAAGAACTGGTAAGCTGCAATATAATAAATGTGTTTAACAACTTGCCGACCAGCCGCCATCGTTTTACGGCGGCAGGTCGGCTCCCCTGCACGAGAGCACGTAGCTATACGTCAGCTCTCGCCGCCCGGCACGCGCGATTGCTCGTTACAGAGCGGGGACCGGGAGCTGTGTGTGTAAACACACAGCTCCCGGTCCTGTCAGGGAGAGAAATGCTGATCTTCTGTTCATACAATGTATGAACAGAAGATGAGTAATTTCCCCTAGTGAGGCCACCCCCCCTACAGTTAGAACACACCCAGGGTACATACTTAACCCCTTCCCCGCCCCCTAGTGTTAACCCCTTCCCCACCCCCTAGTGTTAACCCCTTCCCCGCCCCCTAGTGTTAACCCCTTCACTGCCAGTGGCATTTTTATAGTAATCCAATGCATTTTTATAGCACGGATCGCTATAAAAATGCCAATGGTCCCAAAAATGTGTCAAAAGTGTCCGAAGTGTCCGCCATAATGTCGCAGTACCGAAAAAAAACCGCTGATCGCCGCCATTACTAGTAAAAAAAAAATATTAATAAAAATGCCATAAAAATACCCCCTATTTTGTAAACGCTATAACTTTTGCGCAAGCCAATCAATAAACGCTTATTGTGATTTTTTTTTAATGAAAAATATGTAGAAGAATACGTATCGTCCTAAACTGAGGAAAAAAAACGTTTTTTTATATATTTTTGGGGGATATTTATTATAGCAAAAAGTAAAAAATATTCATTTTTTTTCGAAATTGTCGCTCTATTTTTGTTTATAGCGCAAAAACTAAAAACTGCAGAGGTGGTAAAATACCACCAAAAGAAAGCTCTATTGGTGGGAAAAAAAAAGGACGCCAATTTTGTTTGGGAGCCACGTCGCACGACCGCGCAATTGTCAGTTAAAGCGGCGCAGTGCCGAATCGCAAAAAGTGCTCTGGTCTTCGACCAGAAATATGGTCCGGCGGTTAAGTGGTTAATACTGCTTTAATTATTGTAGCATGCCGCAACATGCGGCTACACACAGAAGTGCATTGCGGTGCTTTGCGTTAAAAAAAGGGTCATATTGGGGTGCGTTTGCAGATTAATAATTTTGACTAGGCTGCCTTCACACAACGCGCGGTAACGCAAAACCTAGCGCGCAAATGCTTACGCACTGCAAAAGGTGTAAATGTAGAAATTTCCTTTAACACATACAGGAGACAGAACTTTAAAACACTGATATTCTTGAATCCATTTATTTTTTATTTTTACTTTATGTAAATGGAGAAGATTTCATTGAGTCGTATTTACTGTCAGGAGAGTGTAGCGGATATGAAGAACCGCGGATGTAGCCCGGGAACCGAGGCTGTTATTGAATTATAGAGTTTGCTCTCCAGCTTGCCGTGACTGCGGGGCTCGGAGAACGTGGGATGTTCTTCAATTCTGAGCAAGATGTTAAATTTTTGATGAAAGGAGTTTGGAGCCGGCTCAGAGCTTTAGCGCACACAGACTCCGTCCAGAGATATGACAAAAAAACGGGAGCGTGCTCAGGCTAGGCAAAGAAGTTTTGTATTGGAGCAATGAAGACTCCATGCAAAATTGCTAGTGATGTGCAGCAAACACTGCAACTGTGCTAAATGCAGGAAAGTCACTACATCTGGGTTTATGTAATGCTTGGAGGCTGGGCATAGCAGGCTTTAGCCACAGGATCCATTGTGTAACATTCTTTTATTCTCCAATGCAGTGTTGCTCATCTTACTTTAAAAAAGTAATTAGTTACAGTTACAAATTACTTCTCCGAAAAAGTAATTGCGTTAGTGACTCAGTTACTACATTGAAAAAGTAATTAGTTACTCAGCAGTAACTGACTTTTTTTTTAATATTCTACAATGCTTTGTTGAGATGATTTCCTTTCTAGAATGCAGGTGACGGGCGCTTGCCAGGGAGCAGTGAGTTAATACTCCAAGACAAAAGAATGCCACATCCTTGAGAGAAGAAAACCGGAAACAAATGGTGATCTTGTGTATATCCCAGCCTAGGTGCATCCGTCCCACCATGTATGTGCAGCTAATAGGACTTAAAACCCTTATCCATCTGCTATATATTACATCCAATTATAATCTGGATTAAAATGTATGTTTATAATATACATTCCCTTGACGTTTACAGAGTCTGTAATTTAAAATCTTATATTAGGCTTTATAAGAATTTTCTATAGTTTATTGTTTATTATTTTATTTATCTTATATAAGCTTTATTGGATGCAAGGGATCTGGAATGGGGATGTCAGATTTTTCTTTGTCTGATGAAGAGATGAAATCACTGACCAAAAATAACCTGCTGATCATTGGTCTGTATAGATGTCCTGCACTTACCATGTTGACCACTAGATGTCGCTGTGTACACTGTGTTGTATAGGGAACGTTTGTTCTGTGGAACATTTTGTTCCGGCCATGTGTTCCCCGGATCATTGATCAGGTTGCGCACACAGTGTGTGTGTGATCGATTAGAGTTGTTCCCCGGTGATAGGTCAGTGTGAGGCAGATGGGGCTCATTGTATCCAGGGCTCCTTGCGATTGGGAGTTTTCAGACCGCTGTGACAGGCCATCACAGCGGTCACATGACTCTAAAGCGGAGTTCCACCCATATTCATATTCACAGCGCCGGCAGAAGCAATTACTCTGCTGCCATCTAGTGGCGGTAGATGTAATTGCGGTAACGCCGCCCAAGTAATGGGAACTGCGTTACCGTGAGGGGAAGAGTAATCAGGTAGATTACTCGTTACCCCCAAAAGGGTCTGCGTTAGGTAACTGCGTTTATTGTAACTCCGTTACTTACAACACTGGTGGTCAGTAGAAGGAGGAATAGTGCCCCATTATTCATATGAGGGGGTGAAATAGTTTACCATTATGGGTGTCAGTGGGAGGAAAAGTGCTCCATCATTGGTATCAGTGGGAGGAATAGTGTCCCATCATTGGTGTCAGTAGGAGGAATAGTGCTGCATCATTGGTGTCAGTGAGAGGAATAGTACCCCATTATTGGTGTCAGTGAGAGGAATAGTACCCCATTATTGGTGTCAGTGAGAGGAATAGTACCCCATCATTGGTGTCAGTGATCTATGGTTTTACAACCCCTCGACTGCCCTCCTTAAATGTACAGCCGCTTGAGAGGGTTGTACAAAGAATTATACCCATTGTCATAGTACTGTAAGGCCTCGTACACACGATAGGTTAACCAAAGGACAACGGTCTGATGGACCGTTTTCATCGGTCAAAACCGATCGTGTGTGGGCCCCATAGGTTATTTAACCATAGGTTAAAAAAAGCCAACTTGCTTTAAATTTAACCGATGGATACCTAACCGATAGGTCAAAACCGATCGTTAGTAGGCACGTCCATCGGTTAAAAATCCATGCATGCTCAGAATCAAGTCGACGCATGCTTGGAAGCATTGAACTTCGTTTTTTTCAGCATGTCGTTGTGTTTTACGTCACCGCATTCTGACACGATCGGTTATTTAACTGATGGTGTGTAGGCACGACAGACCATCAGTCAGCTTCATTGGTTAACCTATGACCTTCAGACCGTTCTCATCGGATGGACTGATCGTGTGTACGAGGCTCTCCTGTAGTCCAAGGGAGGGGGCGAGCACAACACTCCACACCAGGGAGAAAGCCTTGCATTACTGTGTGGAGTTACAGACAGAAGAACAGGAAGTGAGGATTTCTCAGAAGAAATAAGGACATTTAAAAACAAAATGGAAGGATGAGGTAAGTGAAGGAGGACTGCACTAAGGTAAAGGAAGCTATTTAGGGAAAAAAATTGTACATTTACATCCCCTTTAACAACTGTGTAACTAAATATGTAACTATGAGTGCAAAAGTGTTCATAAATGATCAGACAACCACCAACACGTTTCACTCTTCCTTCCTCAGGGCTCAATGATATCTGCAAATGTTTGATTAGACTCAGGGAAGCGAGTTTTAGATAAATGTACTGTCTGGGGGGGGGGGGGGGAATCAGATGGGACTGAATTATGTCAGTAAAACAACTACAACAAACCGAAAATGACAACCTGACAGAGCCAGAGGCAGGATGGATTCTGGTCACCATTACATCAAAATGTTTTCCACAAGCGAATACTTCCCTGCTGTGTCTCCGTTATAATAACACTTCTCACCATGAGTTGTAAGAAAATAATTCCTCTATCTCTGAGCTCTGGGAGGGATTTCCTCCATTATTTATGCAGTACGGCCTTCCAATACTTCTCTATTCTCAGTGTAAAAAACTTCTTACTGCACTGATTGTAAAGTTTTCTTCTCTCACATCTGAGGCACATTTTCCAGAAGTGTCGGCATTGCCTTGGCATAATGTATTCTGATATGTATTAATATGCCATAAAACGATGCCCTATTTTGTAGACGCTACAACTTTTGCGCAAAGCAATCAATAAACGCTTATTGCAATTTTTTTTTACGAAAAATAGGTAGAATAAGTTTCGGCCTAAACTGAGGACATTTTTTATATATATATATATATTTTTTGGGGGATATTTATTATAGCAAAAAGTAAAAAATATTCATTTTTTTTTTCAAAATTGACGCTCTATTTTTGTTTATAGCGCAAAAAATAAAAACCGCAGAGGTGATCAAATACCACCAAAAGAAAGCTTGGGCCTCTGCCACAGGCCAATTACAATAACTGAGCTAGGTAGATAGATGGAGCGAATCCTCCCAGTAGATTTCTGCATCGGTCACCAGATGACAGCAAACATACCTGTCGATACTCTGGTCACTGGATCCCCAATTGGTTTGTTCAGGTTCTGTTGGACGACCTGCCTCCGGGTCTCCCTCAAACCGACTCCCCAATCGAATGTCACCCAGCCTGGGATCCTCTCAATAGAACCGGGAACCCATCCAGTCACTGGGGTCCCCTTGTACCTCCGGATGAGGTTCCAAGTAGTCTGCAACTATGGCCAGGTGGGCCACGCCGGCGGGGTCCATGGATGTGCGCACCCTGAAGGTGGATGCCGCACCTGGAACCGCGAAGATTTTCGAACACATGACACCCATCACAGATATACTCCTCTCCAGCACGCCCCGTGAGGGAAAAACTCCTCTGATTGGCTGCTGGAGAAACTTACTCTGCCAGAACCCCTCTAGCGCCAACTGCTGGTCAGGGATGACATTGCATCCCTGGACCACAGACTGACCCAGTGAACATTTCTGAAATGACAGAAGTCCCACAATTTGAACGAAATAGTGAATGGGAGCAAGGTAACTCTCCCATTCCTCACTAACTTTAGCGTAGTGCCCTTACCGAAAGTAAGGGGGCGCTACATATAGATAGATAGATATTTTTAATGAATATTTTTCCTTTCGTATTTTTGTGATTTTAGCACCTTGTTCAATAATGGATTCCGTAGCAGCGCATTGCATTTATATGTAGAAAGCATTTTAGAACAGCTTTGTTTCCTTATAGTAAATAATAATAGTGATTATCTTTCCTGTTGGAATATTTATTGTTAAAAAAAAAAAAAAAAATCCAAAAATGAAGTGGGAGAAATCTTATGAAGATCCAACGCCTTTTCCTAATTTACAGAGGAGATGTGGTGGAACTGACTCAGGAAGACAGGAAATCATGGAGAAAGAGGAATCAGACAAATGAGTGGCCTGCTTTTATAAAGAGATATTTATGAAACTGCAAAATGCGCTCCGGTCTTTTCATTCTACTTTATGCCTGGAACCGGAGCATGCATGTGACATTATAGTAACACGGCAAAGATAATACAAGCAGCAACATTCATCTGGAGGAAGGCAAACCCTGGAAAACCAATCAGTTCGATTTATATCAAAGCCAAGACCCTGAGCCAGAGAGTGACCTAATGTGTTTGTGTATTATAAGGATCAGCATCAAATGGAGAGCTTGTAATGAGCCAGTCAATGCCTCCGGAGAATGTGTTAAGGCTTCCAGCCCACTTTTATTCTTCATTGAGCAGACAACATAAAGATTTACCCTCATAGGGGTCAATTTCAGCCTAATAAAGCCACAAAATAATGTCCATCCCCCTGGCTTTTAGGTTTCCTAGCTTGGTCTTTGCAGGCTCTCAGGCCCCGTACACACGTCCGAGGAACTCGACGGGCAAAACTCATCGTTTTGCTCGTCGAGTTCTGTGTGAAGCCGCCGAGGATCTCGGCGAGCCAACTTTCCTCATAGAACAACGAGGAAATAGAGAACATGTTCTCTATTTGGCTCGACGAGGAACTCGTCGGCTTCCTCGGCCAAAAGTGTACACACGCCGGGTTTCTCGGCAGAATTCAGCTCCGACCGAGTTTCTGGCTGAATTCTGCCGAGAAACTCGGTCGTGTGTACGGGGCCTAAGTCTGTTCATGCACAATCTCACTCACTAGACCAACCTTTCTCAATCCTTTTACCACAGAGGAACCTCTAAAACCCTTTTCAAGTCTTGGGGAACCCTTACTAAAACCATTTCATTGGGGTCATTGGGGAAAATGTTCAAAACACTGGTGGCCAGTAGAAAGAGTGCAACCAACCCTTATGCCGCGTACACACGCTCGGAATTTTCAACAACAAATGTTCGATGGGAGCTTTTGGTAGGAAATTCTGACCGCGTAATAGGCCCTATCGGACATTTTCTGTCGGAATTTCCAACAACAAAAATTTGAGAGTGTCAGGTGACAAGTGAACCCTGTTGGGGTCAGGGATCAGTGAACCCTATAGCCGACAGCTGCTTTCAGAGAGGAAGCGTGAACCCAAGATCCCCCAGGGCGCTGAGTCTAAGACCCAGCTTTGTGTTCACCAGAGCCTCTGGTGGTGAGGATGGCCTTCGCCACAGCTGGATCCAGGTCGCGACCCCTGGGATCCCCTAGGTCACGCTCCGCAGGGAGAGAGGGGAAGCAGCAAGCACGACAAGCGATAGTGATGGTTAAGCAGAGGTTAGGGCAACAGGCAGACAAGGGTAACCGAGGGACAGGCAAAAGGTCAGGGTCACAGGCAAACAGGAGAAGTCAGGGACGAGCCAAAAACGGTACACAGGAAGGTAATCATAGCACACTGCAGACAGGAACTTAAGCTAACAACACGGTTGAACAGCAAAGCAGACCTGCAGTGCAACAGTTAATATAGATTTCCTGGGATGGCCTGGGGTGGGGCCATACAGGAAGGAGAGGTAATAAAAAGGCAGCCAGAAGAGAGTCAGGCCTCTGATGGAGACATGAGAAGAAGGTAAGCTGCCAGACATTATTGCATATCCATGACAGAGAGCTGGTTCTCAAATTTTCCGACAACAAAATCCATTCTTGTAATTTCCAATCGTGTGTGGACAATTCCGACGCACAAAATTCCCCGCATGCTCTGAATCAAGTACGAGACGAAAGGAGTCGGTCTGGTAAAACTAGCGTTCATAATGGAGATAGCACATTCGTCACGCTGTAACAGAATGAAAAGCACGGGGCTGAAAAGCACAAATCATCTCTGACCAAACTTCTACTAACACGACTGGTATTGAACGTCACCTTAATAGTGCCGTCGTACGTGATGTACGTGACCGCGTTCTTGGCGATTGGAATTTCCGACAACATTTGTGCGACCGTGTTTATGCAAGACAAGTTTGAGCCAACATCCGTCGGAAACAAATCTGCGGTCTTGTTGTCGGAATGTCCGATCGTGTGTACGTGGCATTACAGTGGTGGTTGGAATGCCACCCTTACGGACAGCAAAAAATAATTGGTGTGATGTTGTTGGCTTTGCCAAGCTGCGTTGGCGCTGGAATTATGCAGACACCATCAAAAGGGAGGTCAGTCAGCCACAGCTCAAGGAACCTACAGTGGAGATCGAAAGTTTGGGCACCCCAGGTAAAAATTTGTATTAATGTGCATAACGAAGCCAAGGAAAGATGGAAAAATCTCCAAAAGGCAGCAAATTACAGGCCGAACCATACCAGGCCACATGCCCTACAATGTTCCCCATACTCATTTCCCTAGGTGGGGGGCCGGGATCTGGGAGCCCCCTTGTTAAAGGGGGCTTCCAGATTCCGATAAGCCTCCCCCTCGCAGACCCCGATTGCCACTGGCCAGGGTTGTCGGGAAAAGGCCCTTGTCCTCATCAACATTGGGACAGGGTGCTTTGGGGTGGGGGGCTCCCTCTGCCCCAAAGTATCCACACCCCCATGTTGAGGGCATGTTACCTAGTATGATTCAGGAGAGGACGCGCGCTCGTCACCACCCCCTTTCCTGACCTGCAGGGCTGTGTGCTCAGATAGATGTCTGGTATGGATTTTTTTTTGGGGGGGGGGGCAGAGTGGGGGTTCCCCTTAAAATCCATATTGATGTTCTATCTTTCACTTGGATGTTATAAGTTGCACTGAGTAAATACAGCTGGATAGAACAAAAACAGTGTGTATGTCTTCATTTCAGGCTGCAAAGCAACAAAACGTGATTCTTTTAAGGGGGGGGGGGGGGGGGTAATTATTGTCTATACCCACTGTATGTATACCATAGATGTGTGTTTTGCTCATGGGCTTGATATCTACTTGAGGTTATTATTTTGCAGTCTCAAAGTAAAAGAGCTCAGAGCACAAGCTGCATATGTGATGCCGGTTCACGTTCCTAATTATTTTGGTCTTGATGGAATAAACACAGGTGGTCCATTTCCCAGCCGTTCTGCTCCTATGCACATGATTGGTAGACTCGTGTAAGGCTGTAAGCAAGGCGAGCAGCTGCTCAGCGGGTGTGCCATTTAGGCCTAAAGTGTTAGAAAGTAATAATCATACCCGAGATCAGCACCGCGGACAGCTCCCCTGTGCCTCCTCTATATTTGCTGGGCTGCCTTCTGATCTGATCAAACAACGATCAGAAGATTACCGATTAGGAGCCCATTGACCTGAGATGACAAGCAGAAGATTGCTGAATAATTGTCAGAGAGAATGATAAACATGCACAATTGTGTTGAACGAGAATCAGTGGTGGCTGGTGCTCAAAATTTTTGGGGGGGCGCAAACAAACGAAAAAACAAACAACTGCAGCCTCACTGTGCCCATCAAACGCAGCTACTGTGCCCATCAATTGCAACCACTGTGCCCATCAAAGGCAGTCACTGTGCCCATCAAATGCAGCCACTGTGCCCATCAAATGCAGCCACTGTGCCCATCAAATGCAGCCACTGTGCCATCAATTGTCGCCACTGTGCGATCAATTGTCACCACTGTGCCATCAATTGTCGCCACTGTGCCATCAATTGTCGCCACTGTGCCATGCCATCAAATGCAGCCACTGTGCCATCAATTGTTACCACTGTGCCATCAATTGTTACCACTGTGCCATCAATTGTCACCACTGTGCCCAGCAATTGTCACCACTATGCCATCAAACGCAGCCACTGTGCCATCAATTGTCACCACTGTGCCCATCAATTGTCGCCACTGTGCCCAGCAATTGTCGCCACTGTGCCCAGCAATTGTCGCCACTGTGCCCAGCAATTGTCGCCACTGTGCCCAGCAATTGTCGCCACTGTGCCCAGCAATTGTCGCCACTGTGCCCAGCAATTGTCGCCGCTGTGCCATCAATTGTCACCACTGTGCCATCAATTGTCGCCACTGTGCCCAGCAATTGTCGCCACTGTGCCCAGCAATTGTTGCCACTGTGCCCATCAATTTCGCAACTGTGTCCAGCAATATTGTAGCCACTGTGCCCAGCAATTGTCACCACTGTGCCCATCAATATGCCCCCGCCTGGCACTTACCTTTCTGGGGTCAGCCATCCTGCTTCTACTGTCCCTCGATGTCTTCTTCTTCGATTCACTTTCAGCATCAGGCTGGCAATGTTTTTTTTTTTTTTTTTTTAAATCTGTTTATTGAATTTTAAAACATTCAACAAAAAAAAAAGAAAACAAACAATGGTCATGACAAAAATTGGCTAAGGTACATACAGAAATATGATACGAGGCAATCTGAATACATAGAAGAAGGTGGGAAGTTCAAGTCAGCACAAAGGTCTCAGCGGGCCGTCATTCACAAGTGGAAAAAAAAAAAAAAAAAAAAAAAAAGGGGAACCCTGCAGCTCATAGACACATGAGATATTACATTCGAAGAGTCCTATACAACATCCGGGAACAAAGAATTAAGTGGAGCTTGGGTCTGTGGCTGTGGAAGAATCCGCCAGCCATTTGGACCAAACCTTGTCATATTTTTGAGGGCAACCCCTATTAGCATAGCAATCCTTGTAAAGAGGCAGGCTGTTGTTGACCAATTGCTTCCACAGGGAGAGAGGAGGAGGATTAGGTTTACGCCAGCTAAGGGCTATGGCCTTGCGGGCATAAAAGAGAAGCAACCCGACCAGGGTGCGACCTGCCACAGTGGGAATCAGTTGTTCTATCAGACCTAATATACACACTGCTATGGAGGGTTGAAGCGATATAGTGGTGATCTGCGTAATGACCCGTAGTATCTCCTTCCAGTAATCAGCGATGGCTGGGCAGGTCCAAAAAATGTGGGTAAAGTCACCTGGGACTGTACCACAACGCCAGCACCCCGGGGGGGAGGCGGGGTTCATTTTGTGCAACCTGTGTGGGGTGAAGTATGCGCGGTGAGCCATCTTGAACTGTATTAGTCGGTCTCTCAGGGAGACCAGGGATCTGAAAGGGAAGTCCCACATGTCATCCCAATCGTCATTGTCAAAGTCAGGAATGTCGTGTAGCCATTTGTTTCTGAGGTTTTCCAGAGTAGGGAGGGAGGTTAGTATTAAGTGAGAGTACAGTCGCGAGGTGAGTTTGTCTGTACACCCCGACCTAAGGAGGGTCTCTAATGAGGACTGAACGAACTGAAGGGGAGAACTGGAGAATTGGCGACCAAAGGCATGGGAGAGTTGTAAATATCTAAAGAAATAGCTCTGCGGGATGTTAAAGTCCGAAATCAGTTTGGGGAGTGGGGCCAGAGATTGGTTGGAGACCACCTGGGCCACTGTTTTAACACCAAATTTGGTCCAAGCGTGGGGTTCAGGCAATTTGTAAATGTGCTCAATGGTGGGGTTCAACCACAAGGGGGCAGCTGGAGAGAGTGCATTTTTAGGGTATCTTTCAATTCTAAGTCCCGCCCCCCAAGCACGAAGCGTGGTGCGCATGGAGGGGGTCAATGAGTACGGGGCCTTGGGACCGCGAAAAAGCAAAAATTTCAGCGCTTCTAACGATTTTACCACCGCCGCCTCAACCATGGTGGCAGGGTTTGTCGTATCGGGAGTAAGCCACCAGGCTGCTGTAACTAGTTGGGTGGCCAGGAAGTATTTATGTAGGTCAGGGCACGCCAGCCCTCCCTGGGAGGACGGGCGTGTTAACGTTGACCATCCATACCTGGGGGACTGGGTCCCCCAGATAAAGGAAGGCTGGCAATGTTTAAGCATACAGTACGTAAAGCACATGTGTAGTGCTCTATGCATGATCTTCTGTCTTGCAGAAGATGAGTTTGCTTACAGCATGTAGGATTTATCAAACATGCAATTTAGTTTAGACAAGGTATAATTATCTGGAAAATCAAAGTCCATAAGTATAAATGGGCCCTAATGACGGGGGAATCACCCTTTACTAATGAAATAGTTAACATAGTAGAGTCTGCAACGCCAATAGACCAAGATTGCAGTTGGGGGCCACCTTGTCTGATAAGAGCCCTGGGTAAGATCCACAGACGGGATTCTTGCCTTTCCTTATGGTTACGATTGGCTATGCACAGAGGCGGCTCTTTAATTAGGCAAATTAGGCGGTCGCCTAAGGCCTCGCACTCACAGGGGCCTCGCGGCCGCCTAACTTGCCCAATGCATTACCCCAGTTTTTAGGGACAGGGGACCTTAACGCTGCTGTGCTCCGGCAGCGTTATGAGCCCCAGCATCCCTAAAAAACAGTGAATATCGGTGACACCACCCCTTGTGACGTCAATGACCCAGCATGCCCTCAGTCAATATCGTCACAAGAGGCGGGTTCACCAGGTGAAATCACTGGGTGGCCCCCGCCCCTTAGTTATTAAAGAGCAGGATATGGGGGCCGCCTTGTTAAAGGGGGCTTCCAGATTCCGAAAAGCCCAGTGCCCACAAACCCCCACAACCACCGGCTAGGGTTGTGGGGAAGAGGCTCTTGTCCTTGAATTATTTTTCCCCATCAAGGGCGTTAGTGGGGCCCCATGTCAAGTTTTGCCCGAGGCCTCACAAAGCCTAGAGCCGCCTCTGGCTATGCACATACTGCCATATGTTTTCTGAACAGGGATCGCATCTAGCGTGCCCGCTCTCAGCCGAGCCTTGTTTTTCAGCTTACGATTATAATTAACACAGGGGTTGCCATGGCAACCTCTGTTATTTCCCCCTTTCTGAATACTGCTGCCTCTTTTTGACATATGTTGTTGATTTAATTGTTTTTAATAGAAACTTCTCCCAATGGGGGCTGCGTTCTGTCACTCGGTGCCGGCAATGGAGGTGTGCAACGGTTGTATCAGGGTATACACTGTTAATGTTTTTTAAAGGGGGAGAATTATAACACGCCTGTATTCAAGTCATATATGACTGATTAACAAATAGGCTCTATGAACGGCAAATTAAGTGCACCTCGTGTCCTAGGCTGTCTTTGGTTCAAGACCTCCTCCGACGTCTGCCAGAGTAATTGCATTTCATCATTTTACATATGCAGTTTTATTAAAATAAAGCAAAACAAAAATGATATAATCTTTGCTAGAGGAGGGGGGAAGACCAATGTGTATGTGTGTGTGTGCTGGTGAAGGGATACAAGGGAAGACCAATGTGTATGCTGGAGGCAGTGGTGTATTTAGGTTTTGTGCTGCCCTAGGCCTGACTGCCCTAGGCCTGACTAAACTCGTGCACCCCCTAATTTAAATATGACCCACCCCTTCCTATCAAGGCCACACCCCTTTCTATTTAAGACCCACCCTGAAATTTTCAAGTGGGGACACTAGTTCTGGGGGCCTGGGGGGGGGGGGATGGATTCCCTTAATTTACATAGATTTCCTCTCACTTCCTGTTTGGCTATGGGGCAGGAAGTGAAGGAAAATCTCTGCAATGGGTCAGGGATGGTAAAAAAATTACTGACAGGGGCTATAACCCTCCCTTACTCTATCCAAAATGAAATAAAAAGTGTTACCTATAGTTCTACTTTAAGCACAAATATCTGATAATTTTATGGAGGACTAAGAAGATATAAGCATGCCAATGGTGCAGCAGAAAACATATAGCACAGGGAGGAATGTTTGTGGTCCAGGCTGATAGGAAAGCCAAAATTAGAAGCAGCTTGCATTACACTAACGAAGTTCAATGCTTCCAAGCATGCATCGACTTGATTCTGAGCATGCGCGGGTTTTTAACCAATGCTTTTGCATACTAACAATCGGTTTTGACCTATCGGTTAGGCGTCCATCGGTTCAATTTTAAAGCAAGTTCTTATTTTTTTGACCGAAGGTTAAAGAACCTATGGGGCCTACACAGGATCGGTTTGGACTGATGAAAACGGTCCTTCAGACCGTTCTCCTCTGGCGATCCTATCGTGTGTACGCGGCCTAACTGTTGAGCACAAACCGACGGGGACTCTTTCCGTGCTGCCCCCCTGCAAAGTGCTGCCCTAGGCCTGGACCTTGTTGGCCTAGGCCAGGATACAGCGTTGGCTGGAGGTGGGATCTCACTGGGAATAGACCATCCTGTGTGTGCTGGAGGTGGGATCTCACTAGGAAAAGGCCAATTTATTTATACTACAGGTGGGATCATACTGGGAATAAACCAATCTGTGTGTGCTGGAGTTGGGATCCTACTGGAAAAAGACCAGTTTGTGCCGGAGACGGTATCTCACTCACTGTGAAAAGACCAATATGTCTGCTGGAGGTGGGATCTCATTTGGAAAAGACCAATGTGTGTGTGTGCTGGAGGAGGTATAAAGGGGACAAACCTATCTGTGTGTGCTGGAGGCGGGTTTGTACTGGGAATAGACCATTCTCTGTGTGGTTAAGGTGTGATCTCATTGAGAAAAGGCCAATTTATGTGATGGAGGTTGGATCTCACTGGGAAAGGACCGACCTGTGTGCCAGTGGTGGGATCTCATTGGGAAAAGTCCAGTTTGTGTGTGCCGGAGGTTGGATCTCACTGGGAAAAGATCAATCATGTGGTCTTTTTCTAGTAAGATTCCATCTCCAGCAGACACAGATTGGTCATTTCCCAGTGAAATCCAACCTCCAGCACACACAGACTTTTCCCAGTGAGATCCCACCTCCAGCAAACACAGACTGGTCTTTTCTCAATGAGATCCCACCACTGGCAAATAGATTGGTCTTTTCCAAGTGAGATCCAACCTCCAGCACACAAATTGGTATTTTCTCAGTGAGATCCCACCATAACCACACAGAGAGTGGCCTCTTCCCAGTATGATCCCACCCCCAGCACACATAGATTGGCTTGTCGCCTTTATACCTCCTCCAGCGCACACACACATTGGTCTTTTGCAAATGAGACCCTAACTCCAGCACACCTATTGGTCTTTTCACAGTGAGATCCCACCTCCAGTACACACAGACTGGTCTATTCCCAATAAGATCCCACCTCCACTACACACAGAGTGGTCTATTCCCAGTATGATCCCACCTCCATCACAAATGAATTGGTCTGTTCCTAGTGAGATCCCAACTCCAGACCACACAGATTGATCAATTCCTAGTGAGATCACACCTACTGCACACACAGATTGGTCTCTTCCCAGTGAGATCCCACTGCCAACACACAGATTGGTTATTTCCCAGTGAGATCCCACTGCCAACACACAGATTGGTTATTTCCCAGTGAGATCCCACTGCCAAAACTCCGATTGGTTCTTTCCTAGTGAGATGCCATTTCCAGCACAATCTGTTTGCTGGTTCTGTGATGTCACTAGGCAAAAGACCATAAAGGGGCAGGTTTTCACAGTGCCAAAGTGAAAAATGTACAAAATTATTATTATACAGGATTTATATAGTGCCAACAGTTTACGCAGCGCTTTACAATATACAAGGGAGACAATACAGTTATACAATAAAATACAAGATGATTAGGAGGGCCCTGCTCAGAAGAGCTTACAATCTAATAGGCTGGGGCAGGTGGTACAAAGGGTTGTAACTGTGGGGAATGAGCCGATGGAAGTGGTAAAAGATTATAAAGATGTATAATATAGGATAATACCTGGTGATACTTCTAAAAAGATGGGCAATTACTGTTGTACGACGAGAACTGTCTCCAATTTAGCTACTGTGTTGGCACCTTGGCACATGCACCCTTGTATGTAGGTATCTGACCTCATAGGAAAAAAAAACAATAGATTTTCCCTAACAATTGTTATTGTTCTTTATAGATAAACCTGGTGACAATGGTTTCTTCAAAAAGTATAAACATGAATGTTTGGTTGGTTTGAAATGTGCTTGTTCATAGTGTCACCATTCACCAGAGTGATGGGTACCTTAGCTCAGAAACTTCCAGAACTTCATGGTGCTGGTTGATGTAGCTTTCTACCCCTGCCACCCTTTTACCCACTCTCTACCTACCCTTGCCATCTCTGCAACCCTCTCCACTCTGTGCTCACTCCTTACACTGCTTGCACCCCAGTCCTCCCCTACATCTTTCTGCAACTAGGTGTATCTTGCACTGCAGTACCTATTTCTGCCCCCCCCCTCACCTTGCACTCCCTAATTGCCAATTCAGTGGATCCACAATCTGTTGGCTTCCATTTCCCCTTCAGCCTCCCCTGCAATTGCCTTCAAAAGACACTCCCTGCACCCCACGCTACATCTATGAAGTCCTTCCCCACATCTTTCTGCAACTAGGTGTATCTTGCACTCCTGTACATCTTTCTGCCCCCCATTTTGCACTCCCCAATTGGCAATTCAGTGGATCCCCAATCGGTTGGCTTCCATTACCCCTTCAGCCACCCCTTCAATTGCCCTCAAAAGACACTCCTTGCACCCCATTCTACATCTGTGCAGTCCTTCCCTACATCTTTATGCAACTAGGTGTATCTTGCACTCTTGTACATCTTTCTGCCCCCCGTCTTGCACTGCCTAATTGCCAATTCAGTGGATCCCCAATCTGTTGGCTTCCATTTTCCCCTCAGCCTCCCCTTCATATACCTTCAAAAGACACTCCTTGCACCCCACGCTACATCTATGAAGTCCTTCCCCACATCTTTCTGCAACTAGGTGTATCTTGCACTCCTGTACATCTTTCTGCCCCCCATTTTGCACTCCCCAATTGGCAATTCAGTGGATCCCCAATCAGTTGGCTTCCATTACCCCTTCAGCCTCCCCTGCAATTGCCTTCAAAAGACACTCCTTGCACCCCACTCTACATCTGTGCAGTCCTTCCCTACATCTTTCTGCAACTAGGTGTATCTTGCACTCTTGTACATCTTTCTGCCCCCCGCCTTGCACTCCCTAATTGCCAATTCAGTGGATCCCCAATCTGTTGGCTTCCATTTTCCCCTCAGCCTCCCCTTCATATACCTTCAAAAGACACTCCTTGCACCCCACTCTACATCTGTGCAGTCCTTCCCTACATCTTTCTGCAACTAGGTGCATCTTGCACTCCTGTACATCTGTCTGCCCCCCCCCCCCCATCTTGCACTCCCTAATTGCCAATTCAGTGGATCCCTAATCTATTGGTTTCCATTTCCCCCTCAGCCTCCCCTTCAATTGCCTTCAAAAGACACTCCTTGCACCCCACTCTACATCTGTGCAGTCCTTCCCTACATCTTTATGCAACTAGGTGTATCTTGCACTCCTGTACATCTTTCTGCCCCCCATCTGCACTTCCTAATTGCCAAGTCAGTAGATCCCCAATCTGTTGGCTTCCATTTCCCCTTCAGCCTCCCCTTCAATTGCCTTCAAAAGACACTCCTTGCACCCCACTCTACATCTATGAAGTGCTTCCCTACATCTTTCTGCAACTAGGTGTATCTTGCACTCCTGTACATCTTTCTGCCCCCCCCCCCCCATCTTGCACTCCCTAATTGCCAATTCAGTGGATCCCCAATCTGTTGGCTTCCATTTCCCCCTCAGCCTCCCCTTCAATTGCCTTCAAAAGACACTCCTTGCACCCCACTCTACATCTATGAAGTGCTTCCCTACATCTTTCTGCAACTAGGTGTATCTTGCACTCCTGTACATCTTTCTGCCCCCCGTCTTGCACTCCCTAATTGCCAATTCAGTGGATCCCCAATCGGTTGGCTTCCATTTCCCCTTCAGCCACCCCTTCAATTGCCTTCAGAAGAGTTGTCTCTGGGGGAGTAGATACAGTGCCGATCCTGACCTCCCTGGGGCCCTAAGCAAAATGACATGTCACATTAAAGTTGAGAAGCGGGTGGGGCAGCCGAAAATGACATGTTACACTAAAGTTGAGAACGGGGGGGGATACCAATTACAGTGACATGTCACATTAAAGATTAAAGTTGAGAAGCGGGGGGAGGGGGTGTTCTGCTGTCGGAAATGACATCTTACATCAGGGTTTGACAAATTTGCTTGGAATCTAGGAGCCAGCTAAAAAAGTTAGGAGCCAGAAAACGCGCCCCATCCCGACGAGCTTGCGCGCAGAAGCGAACACATATGTGAGAAGCGCCCACATATGTAAACAGTGTTCAAACCACACATGTGAGGTATTGCCGCGATTGGTAGAGCGAGAGCAATAATTCTAGCCCTAGTCCTCCTCTGTAACTAAAAACATGCAACCTGTAGATTTTTTGAAACGTCGCCTATGAAGATTTTAAAGGGTAAAAGTTTGTCGGCATTCCACGAGCGGACGCAATTTTGAAGCGTGACATTTTGGGTATGAATTTACTCGGCGTAACATTATCTTTCATAATATTAAAAAAAATGGGGATAACTTTACTGTTGTCTTATTTTTTAATTAAAAAAAGTGTATTTTTCCCAAAAAAGTGCGCTTGTAAGACCGATGCGCAAATACGGCATGACAGAAAGTATTGCAACGATCGCCATTTTATTCTCTAGGGTGTTAGGATAAAAAATATATATAATGTGTGGGGGTTCTAATTAGAGGGAAGAAGATGGCAGTGAAAAATAGTGAAAAATTACATTAGAATTGCTGTTTAACTTGTAATGCTTAACTTGTAATACCAACGACCACCACCAGATGGCGCCAGCTCACACATCTGGTGGTAATAACTTGTAATACCAACGGCTCACCACCAGATGGCGCCAAGTCGCCAGGACCCTATTTCTAGTCGCCATGGCGACCTGGCGCCCGGGATTTGTCGAGCCCTGTCTTACATTAAAGTGAAAGGGGGGGGGGGTGCTCACTTCTTACCTATTCTCCCATGCAGCCAGCGAGTTGAGAAGCGGGGTGGGGGGCCAAAACTGACTTCTCACCAGGCTGGGGCCTCTAGTAATTTGGGGGGCCCTCCGCAGCTTTGCGGGGCCCTAAGCGGCTTGCATAGTGAGCCTATAGGGCGGATCGGCCCTGAGTAGATATTACACAGGACGGAGTGTCTAATTATGATGTGCTAGTTGATATCCTTATGAATTCCGTGCTGGCCATAATGCAGGATTCACAGCCCCAAAGGACAAGCTGCATATGGCACTGCTGAGCTCAGAACAAGATCTAACAAATGTATTTATTGTTGGAACAACCTTATTATATGACAGATTCACTTTAAGTTTTGATATTTAATAAAGATATTGGCCCAGATTCAGGTAGATCCGCGCAATATTTGCGTGGGCAAAGGGCAACGATTTTTGCTCTGCGCCCACGCAAATATTTCGATTTGCCCACGATTCACGGAGCAGTAGCTCCGTAAATTGCGCGGGCGCTATGCTAAGTAGCCCGGCGTAAGGGCGCCTAATGTAAATGATCCCGCCGGGGGCGGGAATCATTTAAATTAGGCGCGCTCCCGCGCCGAGCGAACAGCGCATGCTCCGTCGGGAAACTTTCCCGACGTGCATTGCGGCAAATGACGTCGCAAGGACGTCATTTGCTTCTAAGTGAACGTGAATGGCGTCCAGCGCCATTCACGAATCACTTACGTAAACGACGTGAAATTTAAATTTCACGAGCGGGAAGGGCGGCTATACTTTAGCATTGGCTGCCCCTGCTATTAGCAGGAGCAACCTTGCGCTAAAGTCGCCGTACAGAAACTCCGTACCTTGCGTGCGCAGGGCCCGCGCAACTTTTGTGAATCGGTGGTAGTATGCAATTTGCATACTATACGCCGATCACAATGGCCGCGCCCCCTAGCGGCCAACGCAAGAATGCAGCCTGAGATATGAAGGCATAAGGAGGCTTATGTCTGTCATATCCTAGGCTGCAGTCCGCGTAGCGATGTTCCTGAATCAGGGGCATTCGCTACGCGGGAGCAAAACGGCTATTGCTGCGCGGCGCAATAGCTTCTTGAATCTGGGCCATTGGCTGTTAAATTTCCACTGGCAAGTCTCCCTGTATTTTGATTAGGGTCGGAGCAGAGCCCGCTTGACGTGTGTTGGAAATAACGCAATCATTTTTCCTGCTTGGTCGGCATTAACCGGCACGTACCTTGAGGCCCGGGAAGAATGTCCCTGGGATGTTTGGACAATGACACAAGATGTATTGCAGGTTACAGCTTGATTAATTGCTGAGCCGTCGTGACTCGTATATTTCCACCCAATAGTGAATCTCATTGTCTCCCGCTGTCCACGCGGAATTCCTAATTGGTCAGGATTTATGGAGAGATCTGCTGGAACACAATGGAATCAATCAATAATCCCAGGACTAATTAACTCACCTAGAAGTAAAGAGTGATAGATTTAAAGGCTGACCTATCGGGGCTTGGGAGTCCCACAGTGGAGTTCTATACCGTTGGGTCCAATGTACGGGATGTGCCGTGTAATGAATTGGAAGCCAAGCCCATCACACCCAATTGTTTATTCAATTTGGATGAAAATAGAGAAACACGTTATTTACTGAATTCTAGGCACTATATCTAATTCAATTCACATATAACAAATGTAGCTAAACATCTGTTACATTCTGTGGAGAATATATAAAGGGAAACACCAAACTTGTGTTCAATTAGTGAGGGCAAATATCTCCAAGAGCACCACAGAAAAGTGGTCCCCGCACTGCCGCCTGAGACACAATTCTTCCCATTGACACCATTGATGGGGCACTGTTCCTCCCTATTACCTCATTGATGGGGCACTGTTCCTCCCAATGACCACATTGATTGTGCACTATTCCTCCCAACGTCTCCTTTAATGGGGCACTATTCCACCAAATGACCCCATTGATGAGGCACTATTCCTCCCAATGACCCCATTGATGAGGCACTATGACACCATTGATAAGGCACTATTCCTCCCAATAACCTCATTGATCGGGCACTGTTCCTCCCAATGACCCCATTGATGGGGCACTATTCCTCCCAATAACCTCATTGATCAGGCACTATTCCTCCCAATGATCTCATTGATGCGGCACTATCCCTCCCAATGACACCATTGATGGGGCACTATTCCTCCCAATGACCCCATTGATTGGGCACTATTCCTCCCAATTACCTCATTGATGGGGCACCATTCCCCCAATGATCCCATTGATGGGACACTATCCCTACCAATGACACCATTGATGAAGCACTATCCCTCCCAATGACGCCATTGATGGGGCACTATTCCTCCCAATGACCCCATTGATTGGGCACCATTCCTCTCAATGACTCCATTGATGGGGCACTGTTCCTCCCAATGGTCCCATTGATGGGGCACTATTCCTTCAAATGACCCCATTGATGGGGCACTATCCCTCCCAATGACCCCATTGATGGGGCACTATTCCTTCCAATTACCCCATAGATGGGGCACTATTCCTCCCAATAACCTCATTGATCGGGCACTGTAAAGGCAAATAGACTGTGCACTTTGCATAGTACAGTTGCACTCTACAAGAACAGTTGTTCCAGAGCTTAGCAAATTAGCAGAAGCTCTGCTGACCTCCATCATCCAATCATCTGCAAGCAAAAATGCTGTTTTCAAATTTTCCTTGCATGTGATTGGGTATTCTTTGCAAAGTGAAGCTTTACCTCATTTACTAAGCTCTAGAACAACTGCACTTTGCAAAGCGCAGTCTATTTGCCTTTAGTAAATCAACCCCAAGGGGCCAGATTCACGTATCCTGGCGTATCTTTGTGCGGGCGTAGCGAATCCTATTTACGCTACGCCTTCGCAACTTAGACGGGCAAGTGCAGTATTCACAAAGCACTTGCTCCGTAAGTTGCGGGGGCGTAGTGTAAATGGGCCGGCGTAAGCCTGCGTAATTCAAATGTGAAAGAGGTGGGCGTGTTGTATGTAAATCAATCGTGACCCCACGTAAATGACGCGCCTAATGAACGGCGCATGCGCGCGCATGCTCAGTATCACGTCGAATTTACTCCATAAGATACGCCAGGCCCATTGCCTGTGACGTGAATGTAATGCATTACAATCTAACTAAAACCATTAGAATTTAGTCGACTATAATGGACTGGAGATTTTAGTAGACTAAAATACGACTAAAACTAAAATGGCATTTTAGTCAAAAGACTATGGCCCAGATTCACAAAGCACTTACGCCGACGTATAACAAGTTACGCAGACGTAAGTGCAAATGTGCGCCGTCGTATCTGTGCGCCAGACCCACAAACAGATATGCGCCTAAAACCAGGCTACACCCCGCCAACGTAGCTTGCTTACGGGCGGCGTAGGGTGGGCGCATATTTAGGCTGGGTGCATGGTGCCGCTCCCATTGATTAGCCATTTAAACATGCAAATGAGGGAAATACGGCGATTCACGAACCTGCGTGCGCCCGACGTAGGCTACGCGAGGTGCGCGTAAGTTGTACGTCCGGCGTAAAGTTATTCCCCATAAAGGAGGTGCAACCCAGCAGCAGACATGCAAAGGTCTGCACCAGGGAACACAAGCCGGCGTATTGTGCGTTGGACATGTGTCTGGCTGGGCGTAGGTTACGTTCACGCCGTACGCAGTGATCTGGCGTAGCTTAGGCAGTTGTGCCGGCGTGGTTGTGAGCAGACGCGGGGGGGTGTGCGCATGCGCAGTTCGCGATACGTACTTGTCTGGCGCTCGGCCCATCATTTGCATGGGGTCATGCCTCATTTGCATGGGTCACGCCCACTTCCACCTACGTCAGCGTGCGCCTACGAAACCCACGCCACGCTGGCGCAGCGTTGGGAGCACTGGCTTGCTGAATTCAATGCTTGCCTCTCTGCGCTGCGTTGGCGTAGCGTACGGCGGTTACTCTACGGCGACGTAATGTGCGCCTTGCTCTCTGTGAATCTGGGCCTATGACTAAAACGAAATCAAAATCAATATCAATATTTTACGTCAAAATTAACACTGGTAATTGGACAATAGCAGAGGTTAAAGCCAAAGCTTGAACCATGAGAAATAGAACAACAATGTACAAAGACAGACCTTATAGAGATTACCAGTTGTGCCACACAAGTGAGCGGCAAGGATTCATCCATGAGGGGCAACGCCAAAGAGGGCCTGGTCCTCACCAGAGCTCCTGATGGTGGAGGTGGAATTGTCTGGCTTGCACACCCAGACACTGGTTCTTACTTTTGACGCAAAAGAGACATACCGTAGAATTAATAGTCAATCCCTATCGAAGATACATTTTTCCACAGTACCTATAGCTACAGTGATGATGGAGGGCTTGTTTTAAAGTGCTTTTATGACTTGTTCAAAATGTGTAAATATTTTAGTGTGCATGGTTTGGGTGCACTGTAAGATGAGTTACCTGTGGAAATATACAGTGCCTTGAAAAAGTATTCATACCCCTTGTAATTTTCAGATATTTGTTTGGAAACAATTTTGAAAAACATCTATCATTTTCTTTTCACTTCACATATATGTGCCACCTTGTGTTGGTCTATCACATAAAATCCCAATAAAATGCATTTACGCTTTTGGTTGTAACATGACAAAATGTGGAAAATTTCAAGGGGTATGAATACTTTTTCAAGGCACTGTAAATGCTGAGGTGTTCCTGGCAATCATTAAAACTGACAAAGGTGCTTAGAGGACCAGGTCTTCAACATTACAGAAAAAAAGTTAAAGTTAAATAATGCTCACTTTTTTTAACCACTTAAGGACCGCCTCCTGCAGATATACGTTGGCAGAATGGTACGGCTGGGCACAAGCACATACCTGTACGTCCTCTTTAAGTGCCCGCGACCCGGTCCGAAGCTCCGTGACCGCAGGACCCGATCGCCGCCGGAGTCCCGCGATCGGTCCCCGGAGCTGAAGAACGGGGAGAGGTGTGTGTAAACCCGTTCTTCACAGTGGCAGCTTCATTGATCCCGTGTTCCCTAATATAGGGAAACACGATCAATGACGTCACATGTCCAGCCCCGCCCCCCTACAGTTAGTAATAAAAACATATGAGGTCACACATAACCCCTACAGCGCCCTCTAGTGGTTAACTCCCAAACTGCAATTGTCATTTTCACAGTAGACAGTGGCCCAGATTCAGGTACGACTTGCGCGGGAGCAAGTGTGATTTGCGCCGCGCAAGTACGGATTTGCTCCCAGGCAAATTTGCGGGTGACCCAGAAAGCAAGCTAAGCCTGAAATGTGCCATTTTTGCACGGAGGCAGTTTCTCTGCCCCGGCGCAATTAAGGGGCAATTTTGCTCAGGGAGCAACTTGTGCTCTCATGGTTTTCCCTCAGCAAATATGCAAATGAGGAACTGCCACTGATTCATAAACTTGCGCGTGTGAGGAGCATTTTGCTCCCAAAGCGCGCAAGCTGTTTGGCCGGGGCAAATTTGCACTTTATAAAAGCAGGGGCAAGTTAGCAACAGATGGCCACAGGTCAGCTGGAGAGCAACTACAGCAGCACCAAGACGGACGAGCTGAACAAGCAGAGCACCCACACTTTCTGGATCTCACATCTGTGTGCCAACATGCCAGGGGCAGCTACAAAATAAAAAAAAGCTCATAATCTGAGCATCAATAAAAAAAAAAAAACTCAAAATCTGAGCATAACCAAAAAACAAGCTCATAATCTGAGCCACAAAAAAAAAAAAAAAATGGTCATAATTTTTTTTTTCTTTTGGACATCCTTGGCCCAAGGGTGCCCCGGCTCTGGCTCCTCAGACGCCGTGGTGGAGCATGGGGTGGGGATGGAGGGGGGGGGAGCATCAACCCCAACTTCATCTCTCCTGGCAGGTGGTGCCTTCAAGCCCTCCATGGCGTTGGCCAGGCGGTTGAGGACGGTGTTGGTCTGTCCCAACATCCTCATCTGCCATGTGGTGGTGATCCTCAACTGCCGTCGGGTAAGTCTCCCCTCCTCCCGCACAGCAGCAGTGTTGGCCTCCACCGCACCTGCCAACCTGCTCACCTCCGAAGTTAATAATGCAGTGGCATCCTGCTGTTCAACCAGACATGTGGTGGGTCTGCCGGGCCTGCTCCTCCTGCAGACCCTCACGGAGGCTGGAGGGTACACCCCTAGTTTTAAAAAGAGCCTTCCTTGGAGGAGAGGCTGGGGCACGAACTGAGGGAGCAGAAGGGGAGGGGGTCACACAGGAGGGAGTGACACTGGAGGGGGGGACACTGGAGGGAGGGACACTGGAGGGGCTTGCCCTGGAGGGGGATGATGTTATGGTCGGGGGGGTGGTGGGTCGGTCAGGGATGGTGGGATCCTCCTGGAGGGACACTGCTTCCTCCAGATTGAGGATAATGGCCTCCTCCACTACTTCCTCCTCCCTAGATGGACTCTGGCCGAAATCCTCCTCCACCAACATGCCCAGGATCTGTAGAGGGTCAGACTGCACCCCATGATGTTCTGGGGATGGCGTGGATCGCCCTACAGCCGACGACGGCCCAGCCTCATCATCAACATCTGTGGATGACACAAAACAAAAATGTTGCTGGAGCCACACACTTATCATATGTTCCCTTCTACCCCCTCCCATGATACACAGCAGATATGAGAAACAAAAACTTGTTACATGTTCCCTTCTACCCCCTCATATGTTCCCTTCTACCCCCTCCCATGATACACAGCAGATATGAAAACAAAAACTTGTTACATGTTCCCTTCTACCAGGGCTGGACTGGGACAAAAATTTGGCCCTGGACTTCATCCAGACCGGCCCACTTTAATTTAATAAAATGAAAAAAATCTCGCCCACCAAAAGGCCCCTACATCCATTATTGTATATGATGAGAGGGTGAGAGAGAGGGGAATGAGAGAGAGAGGGAGGGTTGAGGGAAAGGGGGTGAGTGTAAGAAAAATAGAGTGAGTGTAAAAGAGAGGGGGTGAGTGTAGGACCCCTTTTTACACTGAGGCGTTTTTTAGGTGCTTTTGGGCGCCTGTAAAGCGACTGAAAAACGCTTCCGCTGCAGTCCCAGTGTGAAAGCCTGAGTGCTTTCACACTGGGGCGCTGCCAGGGCGTTAAAAAAAGTCCTCCAAGCAGCATCTCTGTTTTAAAAAACGGCCCACTGAGCCATCGGCCCACCGGGAAACTCCCTGTAGTCCCTATGGCCAGTCCATCCCTGCCTTCTACCCCCTCATATGTTCCCTTCTACCCCCTCATATGTTCACTTCTACCCCCTCCCATGATACACAGCAGATATGAGAAACAAAAACTTGTTACATGTTCCCTTCTACCCCCTCATATGTTCCCTTCTACCCCCTCCCATGATACACAGCAAATATGAAAACAAAAAACTTACCAGTCCCCAAGTCCCCAACAGTGGAGTCATAGCCTGGCAGTCCCTCCACCTGCTCCAGCGCTAGACTCTGAGAGATGACCTCCTCCTCCGGATTGAGTCGCACAGAACAGGCTGGTCCTCCTCCGGTGCCCCTGCTGTGCTTTTTAATGAGGACAATTTTGTCCCTGACTCGACGCCGCATGTCCCTGAACTTTTTCTGGATGTCCATCCAAGTCTGGTCCTCAAAGCCCAGGGCATTGATGTCTAAGGTTATCGCCTCAAATATTGCCCTCCTTTGGGCTATGGTAGTATTTTGGCGTTCAGCGCCATACAGAACAGCAGTATGGCGCGTCAGTGCCGCCAGCATGATCTCCATCTCCGCTGCCACAAAATTAGCCTTCCTCTTTTTTTTTGGGCCGGGAGGTGCCATCTTGCAGCAAAGGGCAAAATTACCTTGCTCAGGGGGGGGTGGAACAAGCAGGATGTAATTTTGCACAGGACCTGCGCAGGTCTGCCCCTATTTATTTGCTCAGTGCAAGCAGTTGGGCAAAATTTGCCCTGAAAATAGGAGCAAACCACTGCTGAGTGGAAAAAAGATCATTTGCATAGGGCACACCCACTTTCACTTGCGCTGCCTTAGGCCCTGATTTTTGCCTTACAAAGGAGCAAGTTAGCAGACAAAAGGAATCCTGAATCAGGTGGCAATCTTTCCAATTTGCCCCAGCGCAGAGCAAATCAGCTGCTCTTCACATGTGCAACTAATGGGCAAATCTACCTGAATCTGGGCCAATGAATTTTTATAGCATTTTTTGCTGTGAAAATGACAATGGTCCCAAAAATGTGTCAAAATTGTCCGAAGTGTCCGCCATAATGTCGCAGTCACGAAAAAAAATCGCTGATCGCCGCCATTAGTAGTAAAAAAAATAAAATAATAAAAATGCAATAAAACTATCCCCTATTTTGTAAACGCTATAAATTTTGCGCAAACCAATCGATAAACGCTTATTGCGATTTTTTGTACCAAAAATATGTAGAAGAATACGTATCGGCCTAAACTGAGGAAAAAATACTTTTTTTATATCTTTTTGGGGGATATTTATTATAGCAAAAAGTAAAAAATATAGATTTTTTTTCAAAATTGTCGCTCTATTTTTGTTTATAACACAAAAAATAAAAACCGCAGAGGTGATCAAATACCACCAAAAGAAAGCTCTATTTGTGGGAAAAAAAGGACGCCAATTTTGTTTGGGAGCCACGTCGCACGACCGCGCAATTGTCAGTTAAAGCAACGCAGTGCCGAATCGCAAAAACTGGCCAGGTCCTTTACCTGCATAAAGGTCCGGGTCTTAAGTGGTTAAAATCTTTACAATGAATGTTTTGGGTGTTTTTGTCCTGATTCTCAGTATGGTCCTACAATGGACACGTTTTGTGACAAGCGCTGTTAGCTTTCAGCTGAGTGCTGATTGCAGCATAAAGAATCTGAAGGGAATTCTGCAGCTACTGTCATGCACAGAACGCGGAGCTGTCTGTCTTTAGTCTCTGTAGATCTATATCTGCAGTGGGATCCGATTCGCTCATTCAGCAGACGGAAGCTCTTCGGTAAGCACAGTTTGATACTCAGCCCATAACAGGCAAATGATCCGTATTTCATTATTTAATAACTGTGTTTGCAACCTGCTATTTATCATATTACTGTTATGAAGCGCTAATGGTGGAGAATGCATAGACAGGGTAGAATCGGTGATATGTGTTGTGACAGTAACAAAAAGGGCTTTTTTTTTTTTTTACTTCAATCCGCTGTTTTGAAGCAACTGAGTCTGCAAAATAACAAATGAAACATGAGTGAAAAATAAAACCACAAATTTATAATGCAGCCTTTTCCTTTACTAGAGACCAGTGACATCACTGAGAATGCAGCCTATCCATTCACTAGAGACCAGTGACATCACTGAGAATGTAGCCTATCCCTTCACTAGAGACCAGTGACATCACTGAGAATGTAGCCTATCCCTTCACTAGAGACCAGTGACATCACTGAAAATGCAGCCTATCCATTCATTAGAGACCAGTGACATCACTGAGAATGCAGCCTATCCCTTCACTAGAGACCAGTGACATCACTGAGAATGCAGCCTATCCCTTCACTAGAGACCAGTGACATCACTGAGAATGCAACCTATCCCTTCACTAGAGACCAGTGACATCACTGAAAATGCAGCCTATCCATTCATTAGAGACCAGTGACATCACTGAGAATGCAGCCTATCCCTTCACTAGAGACCAGTGACATCACTGAGAATGCAGCCTATTCCTTTACTAGAGACCAGTGACATCACTGAGAATGCAGCCTATCCCTTCACTAGAGACCAGTGACATCACTGAGAATGTAGCCCAGGGATGGACTGGCCATTGGGACTACAGGGAGTTTCCCGGTGGGCCGATGGTTCAGTGGGCCAGCTTAGAGTGGAACAGACTCATAAAAATGCAGTTACTGTCACTTGGCGAAACCGCTGCCATCCTCCGCTCCTCTGTCTCTCCCTTCCCGCAGCGCTCACCTCCTCTCCCTGCCCACAGCGCTTACCTGGAGGGAACAAATAAGCAGGGGGAGGACCAGAGGAGCAGGGGGGGCGACAGACAGCTGACTCAACAGCTATGGCCTGGGGGTTTCTCAATTAATCTTGTCCCATAAGGGGGGGCACCAAACTGATTCTTTGCCCCGGGTGAAATAATGTCTAGCTTCCCCACTGGTAGTGCCTATAAGAGTACCAGTACCAGCCATTCTACTCAAATAAAGTAAAACGGCCGGGGGGGTGCAGGAGTTGTCCGGCCGCTGTGGGAGAGACCTGTCAAAGTGGGCCAGTCTGGATGAAGTCCAGAGCCAAATTGTTGTCCCAGTCCAGCCCTGATGTAGCCTATGCCTTCACTAGTGACCAGTGACATCACTGAGAATGCAGCTTATCCCTTCACTGGAGACCAGTGACATCACTGAGAATGCAGCCTATCCCTTCACTAAAGACCAGTGACATCACTGAGAATGTAGCCTATCCCTTCACTAGTGACCAGTGACATCACTGAGAATGCAGCCTATCCCTTCACTGGAGACCAGTGACATCACTGAGAATGCAGCCTATCCCTTCACTAGAGACCAGTGACATCACTGAGAATGTAGCCTATCCCCTCACTAGAGACCAGTGACATCACTGAGAATGTAGCCTATCCCTTCACTAGAGACCAGTGACATCACTGAGAATGCAGCCTATCCCATCACTAGAGACCACTGACATCACTGAGAATGTAGCCTATCCCCTCACTAGAGACCAGTGACATCACTGAGAATGTAGCCTATCCCTTTACTAGAGACCAGTGACATCACTGAGAATGCAGCCTTTTCCTTTACTAGAGGTAGTGAATGGATAGGCTGCATTCTCAGTGATGTCACTGGTCTCTAGTGAAGGGATAGGCTACATTCTCAGTGATGTCACTGCTCTCTAGTTAAGGGATAGGCTACATTCTCAGTGATGTCACTGGTCTCTAGTGAAGGGATATGCTGCATTCTCAGTGATGTCACTGGTCTCTAGTGAAGGGATAGGCTGCATTCTCAGTGATGTCACTGGTCTCTAGTGAAGGTATAGGCTGCATTCTCAGTGATGTCACTGGTCTCTAGTGAAGGGATAGGCTGCATTCTCAGTGATGTCACTGGTCTCTAGTGAAGGGATAGGCTACATTCTCAGTGATGTCACTGGTCTCTAGTGAAGGGATAGGCTGCATTCTCAGTGATGTCACTGGTGTCTAGTGAAGGGATAGGCTGCATTCTCAGTGATGTCACTGGTGTCTAGTGAAGGGATAGGCTGCATTCTCAGTGATGTCACTGGTGTCTAGTGAAGGGATAGGCTGCATTCTCAGTGATGTCACTGGTCTCTAGTGAAGGGATAGGCTGCATTCTCAGTGATGTCACTGGTCTCTAGTGAAGGGATAAGCTACATTCTTAGTGATGTCACTGGTCTCTAGTAAAGGGATAGGCTACATTCTCAGTGATGTCACTGGTCTCTAGTGAAGGGATAAGCTACATTCTTAGTGATGTCACTGGTCTCTAGTGAAGGGATAGGCTGCATTCTCAGTGATGTCACTGGTCTCTAGTGAATGAATAGGCTGCATTCTCAGTGATGTCAATGGTCTCTAGTGAATGGATAGGCTGCATTCTCAGTGATGTCACTGGTCTCTAGTGAAGGGATAGGCTGCATTCTTAGTGATGTCACTGGTCTCTAGTGAAGGGATAGGCTGCATTCTCAGTGATGTCACTGGTCTCTAGTGAAGGGATAGGCTGCATTCTCAGTGATGTCACTGGTCTCTAGTGAAGGGATAGGCTGCATTCTCAGTGATGTCACTGGTGTCTAGTGAAGGGATAGGCTGCATTCTCAGTGATGTCACTGGTCTCTAGTGAAGCTATGTAGGGGGAAAAAAATTGTACCTTTACAACCCCTTTAAATAGAAGTGTCCGTTTTCCATTAAAGAATGTGAGTTCATGTGAGTTGTTCTCTAGCGAAATTGAATTTTGCTATTCCTGCAGAATATCAAACCTCCCCCACCAGCACGGCTCAGTCAGCTGTCGGCTCAGACATGTCTGCCTATTGGTTATTTAAGGTCCGGGTGCGCGTTCCAATCTGTCAAGTGGTATAATTACAGTGCATTGGTTCTGCACAGGCCTAATGCTTTTTACTTTTATTACAGCTGACTTAATCGCTGACAATGTTAAAATACTGAGTACAATTATCATTCAAACCGTGTTTGAGGTATATACAGTTAGGTCCATATATATTTGGACACAGGCACCATTTTCATACTTTTGGCTCTGTATGCCACCAGAATAAAATAAAACAATCCAAATGAATTTGAAGTGCAGACTTTCAGCTTTAATTCAAGGGGTTGAACATAAATATCAAATACAAATTTTAGGAACAGCAACCAATTTTATACACAGCCCCCCCCCCATTTTCAGGGGCTCAAATGTAATTGAACAAATTAATATAATCATAAATAAAAATTAGAATTTTTAATATTTTGTTGAGAATTCTTTACTGGCAATCTTTATTTGTGGGTCTTTCTGTCTTTAATTTTGCCTCCAGTAAGTGAAATGCATGCTCAATTGGGTTGAGATCAGGTGATTGACTCGGCCATTGCAGAATATTTCACTTCTTTTCCTTCAAAAGCTCCTGGTTTGCTTTTGCAGTGTGTTTTGGATCATTGTCCATCTGTACTAAGAAAAGTGCTGTCCAATCAACTTTGCTGCATTTGGCTGAATCTGGGCTGACAGTATATCTGTAAACACTTCAGAATTCATCCGGCTTCTTCTGTCTTCTGTCACATCATCAATAAACACCAATGACCCAGTGCCGCTGAAAGCCACGCATGCACATGCCATCACACTGCAAGCTCCACCATGTTTTACAGATGACGCTGTGTGCTTTGGATCATGAGCTGTTCCAAGCCTTCTCCACACTTTTTTCTTCCCGTCATTCTGGTACAGATTAATCTTAGTTTCATCCGTCCAAAGAATGCTTTTCCAGAACTGTTCTGGCTTTTTTAGATGTTTTTTTGGCAAAGTCTAATCTGACTTTTCTACTCTTCAGGCTTATGAATGGTTTGCACCTTGTGGTGAACCCTCTGTATTTGCTCTTGTGAAGTCTTCTCTTGATTGTAGACTTTGACAATAATACGCCCAACTCCTAGAGAGTGTCCTTCACGTGTCTGGATGTTGTGAATGGGTTTTTCTTTACCATAGAGAGCATAAGTGTGCGCAGCCTATTGGATTAGGGTGTGCATCCCAAAGCTCAAACACACGCTACCGATCATTTACTGTGATTCATTCAGAAAGGGAAGTGGCCAGTAAATCACATATTTACCAGCCCCTTCCCCACTCATCCTAAAACATTCCCTTTTGTGTGCATGCAGCAGCAGCCGGTGGGAAAGGAGAGGAGGGAAGCACTATGGGGGGAAGAGGGGGTTCCCAGGGCAGTAGGGGATATCTGTGCTGTACAGGCTAATTAGGGTGTGCATGGGCACACCTGGCACACCCTGTGTGCATGCCTATGATAGAGAGGATCCTAGGATCATCCACCACTGTTGTCTTCCATGGACGTCCAGGCCTTTTTATGTTGCCGAGTTTACAAGTGCATTATTCTTTCCTCAGAATGTACCAAACTGTTGATTTGGCTACGCCTAATGTTGCTGCTATCTCTCTGATGGATTTGTTTCGTTTTTGAAGCCTAAAGCCTCATACACGCGATCAGATTTTCTGCGGACAAAGAGTAGAACTTTTGTCCGAAGGGCGTTGGCCAGGAACTTGTATTGCATGCAAAGAATTGTCGGTCAACAGACACAACACAACGTGTTTTTTCAGCTCTTTAGCGCCACCCTTTGGGCAACTTCTGCTAATGTTGTGTTATGGTTAGCATTGCTTCTGAGCATGTGTGTTTGTACTTTGGAGTTTTGTCCGACGGACTTCTGTACACACGATCGGATAATCCGACAACACACATTTGTTGGCGGACAATTTTAAAGCATGCTATCCCACATTTGTTGGTGGAAAATCCAACAACAATTGTCCGATGGAGCCTACAAATGGTTGGATTTTCCAACAACAGCCTGTCATCACACAATTCCCATTGGATAATCAGATCATATGTATGAGGCTGGGTTCACACTGATACTACACGACAGTCATACGACTTTCATCCTACTTTACTCTGCGACATCAGTCCTACATCCATCCGACTTGAATGAACAGCATACTACTTTGATCCAACTTTGTGATAGTCTGACTTGTTCTTTGACAAATCAAAACAATCCAAGTGTGAGAAAAATTCCTTTTACTGCTGCTGTAATTGGGTCCCCCCCAAAAGCCATAACAGACCCTTATCTGAGCACCAGCCCGGCCGGTCAGGAAAGGGGGTGGAGACGAGGGAGTGCCACCCCTCCTGAGCCGTACCAGGCCGCATGCCCTCAACATGGCGGGGTGGGTGCTTTGGGGCAGGGGGGCCTTGCACCCTCCCACCCCAAAGCACCTTGCCCCATGTTGATGAGGACAAGGGCCCCTTCCCGACAACCCTGGCCGTTGGTTGTCAGGGTCTGCGGGCGGGGGGCTTATCGGAATCTGGGAGCCCCCTTTAATAAGGGGGCCTCCAGATCCTGGCCCCCCACCCTATGTGAATGAGTATGGGATACATCGTACCCCTACCCATTCACCTCAAGCAAAAGTGTAAAAAAATTAAACACACTACACAGGTTTTTAAAATTATTCATTAGTCAGCTCCGGGGGTCTTCTTCACACTTCTCCGCTCTCCGGGGGTCTTCTTCTGATTTCGGGGGTCTTCTTTCGTCTTCTCCGCTCTCTTCTTCTGCTCTCTGTGCTCCCCGATTCTTCTCCCGCTCTCTGGTGCCTTCTTCGGGGCTGGCCGCCGCTATCTTCTTTGAAGCTCTTTTACTAGCGGCGGCCAGCCCGGTCTTCCTCGTCGCCTTCTTCTCTCTTCTTTTCTTCCGATGTTGACTCAACGCTCCCTCCCGCTGTAATAACGGGTGTGCGGTGCGCAACGATTTATATAGGCCTCTTATGACGTCACAGTCCCAGCATGCTCTGGGTGGTGATGACATAATTACTCCGCCGCCTTATATCTATGCCCGTCCAACCGTCGGAGGCCCGGGCGTGACTTTGTAACGTACCTGGAAGTAAATAAAGCTGCGACCCATGTCTGGGTCCCTCTGGGTCTACTTAAAGCGGTTCTCCACCCTAAAGTGGAGTCCCGCTGATCGGAACCCTCCCCCCCCCGGTGTCACATTTGACACCTTTCAGGGGGGAGGGGGGTGCAGATACCTGTCTAAAGACAGGTATTTGCACCCACTTCCGGCCACACGCTACGGGCAAAAGACGGGTTTTTCTGACTTCCCGTCTGTCGCCCGTTGTGTGCTGGGAACACTCGGCTCCCAGCACACAGCGTGTGAGCCAATCGGCGGGCGCAGCGCGACTCGCGCATGCGCCGTAGGGAACCGGGCAGTGAAGCCGCAGCGCTTCACTTCCTGGTTCCCTCAGCGTGGATGGCGAGGGGAGCAGCAGAGAGACGAGCGATCGCTCGTGCTCTGCTGCGATCAGCGCTGGACCCCAGGACAGGTAAGTGTCCTAATATTAAAAGTCAGCAGCTGCAGTATTTGTAGCTGCTGGCTTTTAATATTTTTTCCCCATGGCACATCCGCTTTAAAGGGGTGGTTCCGCCGAAATCCTTTTTTTTTTTTTAAATCCTTTCTCCCGCTGTGTACATATGCAATAATGTACTCACCCGTCCCAGGAATCTAGGCGCCAGCATTCCGAATTGTCCAAAAAGAATATTTTAGATAACTTAGAGATGGACGTTTCCATCTTAGAGCCCATTCACACCTTGGCGTTTTGTCGCCTGTAGCGCGATGCGCACAAACGCCAGAGGGACCAAAATACATGTAAGGCTATGGGCATGGTTCACATCTGAACGCCCATGCGCCTGACGCGCATCGCATGTAGTCAATAAAAGTTCCGGACCCTTTTTTGTCGCGCATATCACGCGATATGCGCGTATTTGAGCGTTTCCATTTCCCATAGAAAGTAATGGAAACGCTCGATTCAAGCGACTTGCGCGACAACGGGCGTTTGCTACGGGCGTTTCGTCAATAGAACTTGTCGCCCATGCAGAAGATTAAAACAATCTACCAACATAGCAACAAGTGATGAAAAGATGATAGTTTTTCCTATTGGCTAAAAAAAAACCCGTCAAAGTACAAAAACGTCGGACAACGCTGTATGCAAACGCGCATATTAGCATGAATACGTGCGACAAAATGCCGGAAAAAAACGCCGGAAAACGCAGCTATTGCCTACGCCTAGGTGTGAATGCAGCCTTACTTCTGGGCAGTCTCAAGCCCAACGTCAGTTTCTTCCGGGATGCGGCGAATGCTGTAGTCCCAGCATTCACCGCTCTATCCCACGCCTGCGCAGTGTTGACGGCAAGCCACGCCGTCAACACTGCACAGTTGCTGTGACAACGGCGCAGCATCCTGAAAAGGACTCGCCCCCTTCACAGTAAACACAATAGCGATCTTTTCTATTCGCCCTCCTCACATGTCTGGCTTCAAGAGTCATGTGACGAGCGGAAATAACGCGCGATTTGGAGTTAGGGGGTTTCCTGGGCAGCGTGACGCTGTAAACCCAGGAAGCATTGCGGCAAAGCTAGCACAGAGAGACACGCCCAGCCCCACTGCACATAGACCAGGAAGTGCCTGTTTCACATAGCTGAAAAACAGGTATGGAAACGTTTCTAATTTTTTTTAACAGCGGAATGTTATTAGACTGACTGAGCCCCTTTGTTTAAAAGAATGTTGTTTAGAAGGGTGAACTTCCACTTTAACGGCCATTGGAAATCTCTCCAATTGAATATAGATAACCAAAAAAAAAAAAACTGATGGGGTTTTAACCCTTCCCTCTTACACTCAAAACGGAAAAAAAAATTTGAACAATTTAAAACACAATGTAATGATTAAGAGTAATTTATTGAATTTAAAACAACTCCATTCCATTCTGCGCTTTTCGGTCAATCTTGGGTATTTTGTATAGTTAAGTAAAAGGAATTCATCATTATGCACCAAATCTTCTTACAGCTCTCCATCAGCAGCACAGGGGATGCTGCAGAGTGAACCTTAGAACATATAAAAACGTAGGAGAACTTACAGATCTTTATTCATTTGAAATGAGAAAATATTCCACTCACGTTTTGTCGGCCTAATCGCTTTAGTTTGTACATGGCTACAGCTCTACGGTTGGTACATGGATATCCCACTGTGATACCCGGCAGGGCAGGAGAAGATGGAACACGTGCATGCCTGCTGGCCAGAGCCCAGCAGGTCTGCTTGAAGCCGTACACAGCAAGGAATGGATTCCTTTATTTAAATTTATCTTGTATATCCTTATTTTATCTTCATTTACTGTATATTGTGACAGTGTTGGCTCTACCATTGTATAAATGAAGGTAGAAATGACACAGGATTCGCATTAAAACTTTGTGCAAAGCTACAGAATACTGGCCCAGATTCAGGTAGAATTTGCCCCTTTTTTACGGAGGCACAGGGCAGCGTTTTTGCCCTGCGCCCCCGCAAATTTACTGCGCTACCCGCGATTCACGGAGCAGTAGCTCCGTAAATTGCGGGGGCGCTGTGTAAACTTGCCCTGCGTAAGGGCACCTAATGTAAATGATCCCGTAGGGGGCGGGAATCATTTAAATTAGGCGCGCTCCCGCGCCGAGCGTAGAGCGCATTCTCCGTCGGGAAACTTTCCCGACGTGCATTGCGGCAAATGACGTCGCAAGGACGTCATTTGCTTCAGAGTGAACGTGAATGGCGTCCAGCGCCATTCACGAATCACTTACGCAAACGACGTAACATTCAAATATCGCGACGCGTGAACGACTGCTATTAGGATGTGCAACCTTACGCGAAACCCGACGTACGCAAACTACGTAAATTGCGTACGCAGGGCTCGCGCAACGTTGTGAATCGGTGTTAGTATGCAATTTGCATACTATACACTGAGCACAATGGGAGCGCCCCCTAGCGGTCATCGCAAGATTGCAGCCTAAAATATGCGTGGCATAAGAGCCTTATGCCACGCAGATTTTAGGCTGCAGTCGGCGTTACGATGTTCCTGAATCAGGAGCATTCGTAACGCCGGAGCAAGTAAGCAATTGCGCTGTGTAACCTATGGTTACACAGGCGCAATTGCTTCTTGAATCTGGGCCACTGTTTCTGAAGGGAGAAGTCTTGGATTTCAGCTTTCCCTGGGTTTTTGTAATCCCGGGTTGTTGCCTAGAGCAGGGGTGCCATTGGCCCGGAGGCCACATATGTATATATATATAAAATAATTCCATATCTTATATAGAGAACATTCCCATCAGAAGTGCCATAATCACCTCATTAGGGGTGCAACGGATGAAAAAACGTACGGATCAGATCATTTTTCGAATCAGCAAAACGTGGCTCAAGCACTTTCAGCATGTGTTTAAAGCCCTCGTTTTGCACAACCGAATATGACCTCATGTCTGCACCTATAAACACACCGATAGCGTTTGTGATGACTTTAGCCCGGTCTGATTGTGCAACAAGGGGCTGCTTAAATGCTGCGGTGATAAGTGGTTGATGTCGCTTCAAATGCATGGCCATGCTTGATGTGTTTCCACTGTCATATGGCATTCTTGTGCCACAGTACCTACACACCGTCACGGTTTTATCCACTAACCTCTTTCCTTCATCAGTATATTTTACAGTGATAGATTTAAATGACACGGGGCGTTTAAGCTCCTCTGTTCCTCCGTTCGCCATGACCACGCTGTGTGGACTAAACATGCGCACAACTTTTTTTTTTCAGAAACCAATCCGCGGATCACATGTGTGCAGTTCGGATCAATATCTTCGGTTCGGATCACGGATTAATGATGATCCTTTGCACCACTACACCTCATAGTGCGATTTTATATATACTGTATACACCATGGGCCAGATTCTCCAATAATCTGCGGCGGCCTCGCGTAAGCTATTTACACTACGCCGCCGCAACTTACTGGAGCAAGTGCCGTATTCCTCAAGCACTTGCTCCGTAGTTTGCGGAGGCGTAGTGTAAAAGGCCCGGCGTATCCCTGCGTATTTCAAAGGGGGCAGCTTATATTTAAATTAAGCGCGCCCCCGTTTCGATCGAACTGCGCATGCGCCGGGCTAAAAATAGCCCAGTGCGCATGCTCCAGTTCTCGGCGGAAAACGTAAAGTAGTATTCAAGAACGACTTAGGAAAACGACGTACCCGATGGGAAAAGACGACGCGGACCCGACGCCATACTTAACATGGCATACGTGGGACTGGCGTAAGGTTACCCCTCATATAGCAGGGGTAAACTTACGCTTACGCAAACGACGTAAGCGACGGTTACGCGACGCAAATTCATTCGGGAATCGGCGTATCAGGCTCATTTGCATAAACAAATGAGACCTGAACGTAAACGCCACCTAGCAGTCGACGTAGTATTGCATTTAGGATCCGACGATGTAAGTGATTTACACTAGTCGGATCCTAGCCTAAATCAGGCGTATCTTGTTTTGTGAATACAAAATAATGATACGCCGGCGGGAATTTCGAATTACGCCGGTGTATCAGTAGATACACTGGCATAACTTGTTTGAGAATATGGCCCTATATTACCAAAAGTATTGGGACACCTGCCTTTACACGCACATGAACTTTAACCAGTTACTAACCGCCCTATAGACGATATACGTCTACAAGGCAGTTGCTTAACTCTGGGAGGACGTCCATGGACGTCCTCCCAGAATTGCGCTCCCGCGCGCCCTCTGGGGCGCGCACACGGAAATGTCCGTGACCGCCGGGTCCATCACGGATCATGGTAAATCGCCGCTGATAGCTGATAGCGGCGTTTTACCACGTGATCGCTCCGTCCAATGACGGAGCGATCACTTGTAAACAAACCGGCGTCATCATAGGGGTTCCTCCCTCCCCTCTCTGTACTGAACGGTACAGTGTGAGAGGAGAGGGGGGGGGAGAGAGCGGATGCAGCGCGAGTGCTGTGGGCTGGATCTGTGACAAATGCAGTCACAGATCCAGCCAGCCAGCCATCCCTGCTCAGCCATCCCTGCCCCATACTGTGCAATACTCCATACCCATACTGTGCAATACCCCACAATACTCTGCAATACCCCACACTACTCTGCAATACCCCACACTACTCTGCAATACCCCACAATACTCTGCAATACCCCACAATACTCTGCAATATGTGCAATTTTGAAGAGTGACATGTTGAGTATCTATTTACTCGGCGTAACTTCATCTTTCACATTATGCAAAAGAATGAATTTTATAACAGAAACAAAGAAAAATTCATTTTTTTTACAGAATTTTCAGTCTTTTTTCTCTTATAGCGCAAAAAAACAAAAACAAACGGTGATTAAATACCACCAAAAGAAAGCTCTATTTGTGTGAAAAAAGGACGAAAATTTCATTTGGGTACAATGTTGTATGACTAAGTAATTGTCATTCAAATTGTGAGAGCACCGAAAGCTGAAAATTGGTCTGGTTATTAAGTGGGTTTACGTGCCCAGTGGTCAAGTGGTTAATGACATCCCAGTCTTAGTACGTAGGGTTCAGTATTGAGTTGGCCCGCCCTTTGCAGCTATAACACCTTCAACTCTTCTGGGAAGTCTGTCCACAAGGTTTAGGAGTGTGTCTATGGGAATGTTTGACCATTCTTCCAGAAGGGCATTTGTGAGGTCAGGCGCAGATGTTGGACGGGAAGGCCTGGCTTGCAGGCCAGTCAAGTTCCTCCACCCCAAACTCGCTCATCCGTGTCTTTATGGACCTTGCTTTTTACACTGGTCCAAACCATTTGGTGGAGGGGGGATTATGATGTAGGGTTGTTTTTCAGGGGTTGAGATTGGCCCCTTAGTTCCAATGAAGGGAGCTCATAAGGCGTCAGCATACCATGACATTTTGGACAATTTCATGCTCCCAACTTTGTGTGGACAGTTTGGGGATTGCCCCTTCCTGTTCCAACATGACTGGGCACCAGTGCACAAATCAAGGTCCATAAAGACATGGATGAGCGAGTTTGGAGTGGAGGAACTTGGCTGGCCTGCACAGAGTCCTGACCTCAACCCAATAGAACACCTTTAATCACATCCAGTGAGCCAATGAGGAGAAAGCAGGCTGAGCCGTGTCTTATGGAGCAGCAGTTTAGGAGTGAGTATGTAGCAGCACCCCCTGGGGGCACTTCTTGAGGGGGAGGAGCCAGGAGCATCAGTTGGGACTCGAAAAAAGGAATGGAGCTGCTCTGTGCAAAACAGCTGCACAGAGCAGGTAAGTAAAACATGTTTGTTGTTTAACCACTTGCCGACACACATATACAGTTGCAAGAAAAAGTATGTGAACCCTTTTGGAATGATATGGATTTCTGCCCAAATTGGTCATAAAATGTGATCTGATCTTCATCTAAGTCACAACAATAGACAATCACAGTCTGCTTCAACTAATAACACACAAAGAATTAAATGTTACCATGTTGTTATTAAACACACCATGTAAACATTTACAGTGCAGGTGGAAAAAGTATGTGAACCCCATAGACTAATGACATCTCCAAGAGCTAATTGGAGTGAGGTGTCAGCCAACTGGAGTCCAATCAATGAGATGAGATTGGAGATGTTGGTTACAGCTGCCCTGCCCTATAAAAAAACACACACCAGTTCTGGGTTTGCTTTTCACAAGAAGCATTGCCTGATGTGAATGATGCCTCGCACAAAAGAGCTCTCAGAAGACCTACGATTAAGAATTGTTGACTTGCATAAAGCTGGAAAGGGTTATAAAAGTATCTCTAAAAGCCTTGCTGTTCATCAGTCCACGGTAAGACAAATTGTCTATAAATGGAGAAAGTTCACTCCCTAGGAGTGGCCATCCTGTAAAGATGACTGCAGGAGCACAGCGCAGACTGCTCAATGAGGTAAAGAAGAATCCTAGAGTGTCAGCTAAAGACTTACAAAAGTCTCTGGCATATGCTAACATCCCGCATCTATGATGCGTAAAACAATAAACAAGAATGGATTTCATGGGAGGATACCACAGAGGAAGCCACTGCTGTCAAAAAAAAACATTGCTGCACGTTTACAGTTTGCACAAGAGAACCTGGATGTTCCACAGCAGTACTGGCAAAATATTCTGTGGACAGATGAAACCAAAGTTGAGTTGTTTTAAACAAACACACAACATTATGTGTAGAGAAAAAGAGGCACAGCACACCAACATCAAAACCTCATCCCAACTGTGAAATATGGTGGTGGGGGCATCATGGTTTGGGGCTGCTTTGCTGCGTCAGGGCCTGGACAGATTACTATCATCGAAGGAAAAATGAATTACCAAGTTTATGAAGACATTTTGCAGGAGAACTTAAGGCCATCTGTCCACCAGCTGAAGCTCAACAGAAGATGGGTGTTGCAACAGGACAACGACCCAAAGCATAGAAGTAAATCAACAGCAGAATGGCTTAAACAGAAGAAAATACGCCTTCTGGAGTGGCCCAGTCAGAGTCCTTACCTCAACCCGATTGAGATGCTGTGGCACCACCTCAAGAAAGCGACTCACACCAGACATCCCAAGAATATTGCTAAAAACAGTTCTGTAAAGAGGAATGGTCAAGAATTACTCCTGACCGCTGTGCACGTCTGATCTGCAACTACAGGAAACGTTTGGTTGAAGTTATTGCTGCCAAAGGAGGTTCAACCAGTTATTAAATCCAAGGGTTCACATACTTTTTCCACCTGCACTGTGAATGTTTACATGGTAACATGGTAACATTCAATTCTTGGTGTGTTATTAGTTTAAGCAGACTGTGATTGTCTATTGTTGTGACTTAGATGAAGATCAGATCACATTTTATGACCAATTTGTGCAGAAATCCATATTATTTCAAAAGGGTTCACATACTTTTTCTTGCAACTGTACATCGGCAGAATGGCACAGGCAGGCCAATGTGCATACAGGTACGTCCTTTTAAATTTCCCACCTTTCCGAACGAGTCTGCCCACGGGTCTCGCAAAGTCAATGTTCGCCGGCGGAACGTGATCGTGATATCGAGAGGCAGAACGGGAAGATGCCCATGTAAAAAAAGCCTATTCTGCCTAGTGACATGGCAGGGATCTGCTGCTCCATGTCATTGGGAGCGTGATCACTGTCATGTATCCACAGTTAGAATCACTCCCTAGGACACCCTTAACCCCTTCATAGCCCCTAGTGTTTAACCCCTTCCCTGCCAGTATCATTTACACAGTAATCAGTAATCATTTTTTTAGCACTGATCGCTGTATAAATGACAAATGGTCCCAAAATAGTGTCAAAAGTGTCCGATGTGTCCGCCATAATGTCGCAGTCACGATAAAAAGATCACCGCCATTACTAGTAAAAAAAATAATAATAATAAAATTGGGATATTTATTATAGCAAAAAGTAAAAAATATTGTTGTTTTTTACAAAATTGTCGCTCTTCTTTTGTTTATAGCGTAAAAAAAAAAAAAATCGCAGAGGTGATCAAATACCACCAAAAGAAAGCTCTATTTGTGGGAAAAGAAAAAAGGACGTCAATGATCGTCCGGTCAAACTCCATATCGGAATTCCAACGGAATAACATCGGAGTAAAAGAGAACATGGGGCCAGATTCACAAAAGAGATACGACGGCGTATCTCCTGATACGCCTTCGTATCTCTGTGATCCGCCCGTCGTAACTATGCGGCTGATTCATAGAATCAGTTACGCATAGATAGCCGTAAGATCCGACAGGTGTAATTGACTTACACCGTCGGATCTTAGGATGCAATTCTAGGCCGGCCGCTAGGTGGCGATTCCATTGCGGTCGGCGTAGAATATGCAAATGACTACTTACAGCGATCCACGAAGATACGCGCGTTTGTCGCAATCTCTTACGTCGTCGCTAGTCGGTTTTTCCCGTTGCAAACATAGGCCTGCTTTATCATGGCTTATCTTTAAAACAGCCATGTTAAAGTATGGTCGTCGTTCCCGCATTGAATTTCAATTTTTTTTTTTTGCGTAAGACGTCCGGGAATATGAAACAGCGTAACGCATGTCGCCGTTCAAAAAAAATGTCGGGGCGCCGTAATTTCGCGCAAAGCACGTCGGGAAATTTCCTAACGGAGCATGCGCAGAATGTTCGGCGTGGGAACGTGCCTAATTTAAATGGTGCCCGCCCCATTTGAATTAAGCGGGCTTGCGCCGAGCGGATTTACGTTACACCGCCGCAAGTTTACAGGTAAGAGCTTTGTGAATCAGGCACTTACGCTGTAAACCTGCGGCGGTGTAACGTAAATGGGATACGTTACGCCGCCGTGGCGTAACGTAATTCTACCTGAATCTGGCCCATGTTCTCTATCTAAACTCCGGCGGAATTCCTCGGGAAAAAGTTTGATGGGGCATACACACAGTTGGAACTTCCGATAGAAAAAGTCAGACAGACTTTTTCCATTGGAAATTCTGATCGTGTGTACGGGGCTTAATTCTCTAATATTGGACTTGTGGGTAATTGACTTACATTGACCTACCACTGTACAATCACCTGCTGTTCAAATATAAGTCCTTTGGTATGTTTGTTTAAAAATAAAATGCTCTGTACACTATATTTCTTTTTTAGAAAAGTAAAAAAAAAAACGAGCGGTGAAAAATACTGGAGTCCCGGTCTAAAAATACTGGTGGCGTTCCCACTTCTAAAGCCATCCATATAATCGCATTGATAGAGTTCTGCAGAGTTTCATCCAGGTTCCCTAAAGACATAGCTAAGTTTAGCTCTGCACGCTATTTCGATCTTCTTTATCGCTGCGGAGTGTTCCAAACATTCCAGGAATTTATTGCCCTGTAGAGTGGAAAGTAATGATTTTCTTCTATGACAGTAAAACCTCCTGGCAAGCGTACAGCTTCTCCAAAGTCTGAAATCCATCACAAAGTATATCTCCTTTTCCAAGCTAAAAGGGATGAAGATGATTTGATATGAGCCCACTTTGAAGAGCGGCGACACAATTTATCCTTTACATAAAGTATGCAGAGCTTTAATGGGAGACTGGTTATTGTTAGCCCTGGGAACAATCAGAGCTGAGAGCTTTATGGTAAAGGTAGAGGCGTTCAATAACAGAGCATTGTTACGCAGGCTCAGATTGGAGAGGCTATGATGGCGGACATTCATAACAAGTTTACTTCTCAGCTTGGCCTGATGGCTGGGCCCTTAGTAGCAGGGCCGATCCTAGGGTCACAGGCGCCTGGGTGCAGAAATATTTCTGGCGCCCCCACATGGGCAGTGCCTGCAAAGCGCCTCGGCACTGGCTCCATTGAACCCTTTATTTGGCTGATAGTGGGGGTTAAATGTACCTCTAAAACTAGCAGCGCTTTACCGCCGATGCCCCCACGCTGTCATTGTAAAAGGGCTCTTCGTACATCTCATTATACATCACTGTAGACGGACTACTGAGGCGCAGGAAGGGACAGGGGCTGTGTATCCTTTGCAATCTACTATCATGCCACTATCATGCCATAAAACATCTAGAGCAGGGGCAGCTCAGACCACGTGTAAAGGGATGCTGGGGATGCCATCCCCCAGCACACTGAACACTGACTTACACTGTTCTCTCTCTGTGCAGCCCGAGGTAGAGATGGGAGGGGGAGGCATTCCAACTGGAGTTGGTAGAGACAGTGCAGGATCCAAGACTCCCAGTGTGAGGAATTCATTCCTGCACATCAGCACTCAGCAGCCACCTAAAACTAGAACCCTTGTGTCAGGAAGAGGAGCGGCCCCCGAGCACTGCCAGGCTGGACGGGGTGCCCAATGCGCACACACCAGTTCTGGACGGACACACACCTATGCTCAGAATACTAGTTCTGGATGGACACAAACAAGGAGAGAAGGAGGGAGGGGAGAACTCTGGCACTTGGGTGCCTCCACCTCTGCAGGCGCCTGGCGCAAAGCACCCTATGCACCCTGCCTAGGATTGGCCCTGCTTAGTAGTCCACACTGTGTACCTGTTACAGTAGGGTGACCAGACTTCCCCAGTTTCAGGGGACAGTCCCCTGATTGAGGACACTGTCCCCGGACCAAGTCTGTCCCTGGTTTTGTCCCCGGATTGGATTAAATAGGGGGCAGGGGCAATTTCAAAGACAGTCAGTGCAGAATTAAAATAAAAAAATTAGAATTGCACATCCCCGCTCCGCCGTGGCTACTAGCATAGGGGGGTTGTATTTTTCCCGTTATCTGTGCCCCTTATCATGTGCTGGTCGGAGCGGAGGGAATATTTCTTCAGTTTCGGGAGCATGCCCATTCAGCTTCGCTCGCATGTTCTTCTGCCTTGGCTCAAATTCTGGCCAGCCTCCTGCCTATCTCCTTGCCCTCCCTGGTGGAGTGATCTTCCTCCGCTCCCCATCCATTAGTAGCCGGGGCCCAGAGAGTAAGACTTGAGAGGCTGTGAGGTGGGCGGCGACGGGCAGAGAGTCGCTGATTGTTGCCATTACTAGTAAAGAAAAAATATGTCCCCGGATTTCATTTAAAAAATCTGGTCACCTTATGTTACAGATTAGCTGAAAAGCTTAGCTATCACCTGTACTTCTACAGACAGTAATAGTTCCTCAGCAGGGGCGGAATGACTATTCGGGCACTCGGCACTGCCCAAGGGCTCCATGCCACTATCAGGGTTGCCAGGCTCAGTAAAACCAGGGACAGTATGTAAAAACCTGTGTTTTTTTTTTTAACATCTGTCCCTGATATGTCTGATACTGACATGCTTTTGATGTGAAAATCCCGAGATTTTAGTTGCCCCGCCTATGCATTGCCTCCTGGCCTGGTGGCCATCTGTAAGCCCGGGGGCCCCATAATCTTCTATTGCTCGGGGGCCGCATGAGTTGTCAGTCCGCCCCTGTTCCTCAGGCATACCTGGTGGTTGACTTGTTACCCATACCTCCCATCTTTTTGAGGGACACCTGCCAGCAAAAGTATGTAGACACAGGACACACCCCTTGCCACTCCCCCTTAAAGGAGAATTGTACAAAAAAATCAAGATTGGTTAAACTCACAAGAGCTTTTTTTACCACTAATATTCCTTTATATTGGCTTTTGGAATTTACAAATGCAGCAGTTTAGAAATCAGATGAAAGGTTTAGCGCTGGAAAACACCTTTTGATAGATAAAAAGTAAATTTTATATACACCTATATAGATCAGACCAAAATGAGGGACAAAGGAGGAACGAGGGACAGAGGGACATTGCTCCAAATCAGGGACAGTTGGGTCCCTATAGCTCTTCTTCCAAAGCTCTTCTATTACCTGTTGCCCCACAGGCATGTTCAAAGACTGGCATTGCCAACTCCCACCTGCTGTTTAACACAGCAGCTTCTTATGTAGTTCCTACGTAGTAGAGATGAGCCGACCGTTCATTACGAACCTGAGTTCAGATCAAGCTTTAGTTGTTTGTCTCACTGTTTAGTGTTCGGCAGGAGCTGTGCAATAGACAGTGGGGTAGATTCAAGTAGCTTTGCACATTTTTTACGTAGGCGCAGGGCACCGTTTTTGCCCTGCGCCCCCGCAAATTTTCTGCGCTACCCTTGATTCACGGAGCAGCAGCTCCGTAAATTGCGAGGGCGCTCCGGCAAAATGCCCGGCGTAAGCGCGCCCAATTTAAATGATCCCGTAGGGGGCGGGAATCATTTAAATTAGGCGCGTTCCCGCGCCGATCGTAGAGCGCATGCTCCGTCGGGAAACTTTCCCGACGTGCATTGCGACAAATGACGTCGCAAGGACGTCATTTGCTTCAAAGTGAACGTGAATGGCGTCCAGCGCCATTCACGATTCACTTACGCAAACGACGTAAAATTAGAACGTCGCAACGCGGGAACGCCAAATATCCTTTAGCATTGGCTGCCCCTGCTTTTAGCATGGGCAGCCTTACGCTAAAGATGCCGTACGCAACCGACGTAACTTGCGTACGCAGGGGGCGCGCAACATTGTGAATCCGCGTAAGTATGCAATTTGCATACTATACGCTGACCACAATGGGAGCGCCCCCTAGCGGTCAACGCAAGAATGCAGCCTTATGCCACGCAGATTTTAGGCTGCAGTCGGCGTAACGAGTTCTCTGAATCAGGAGAACTCGTTACGCCGGCGCTATGGCACTATGGTTACGCAGGCGCAATTGCTACCTGAATCTGGGCCAGTGTATATATATCTATATCTATATATATATATATATATATATATATATATATATATATATATATATATATATACACACACAGTGGAACCTTGGATTACGAGAATAATCCGTTCCAGGAGAATGCTCGTAATCCAAAGTACTTGCATATCAAAGCGAGTTTCCCCATTGAAGTCGATGGAAACAAAAAAAAATTTTTCGCATTGACTTCAATGGGATATTGCATGCGGCCAGAGGCAGGGGGGCGCCGGAGTGCCTCGGAAACGGCCACAAAGGCCTGAGGACACTTCGGCTGACCTAGGCAAACCTCGGAAAGACTTGCCGAGGTCAGCCATGCTGTCCTCGTTCCTTTCCATGCATTTACGAACGGCGGCGATGAACGGCGATGTTCGGCTCTGCTCGGCTCCTGCACCACCCATTTCAGGCCAAAAGCGGTACTGCACACCGCTTTGGCCTGAATCATGCTCGTTTTGCAAGACAACACTCGCAAACCGAGTCACAAGTTTTTAAAATACTGTGCTCGTATTTCGAAACGCTCGTTAACTGCGTTACTTGCAATCCGAGATTCCACTGTACTATATTACCAAATGTATTGGGACGCCTGCCTTTACACGCATATGAACTTTAATGGCATCCCAGTCTTAGTCCATAGGGTTCAATAATGAGTTGGCCCACCCTTTACAGCTATAACAGCTTCAACTCTTCTGGGAAGGCCGTCCACAAGGTTTAGGAGTGTGTCTATGGGAATGTTTGACCATTCTTCCAGAAGGGCATTTGTGAGGTCAGGCACTGATGTTGTATGAGAAGGCCTGGCTCACAGTCTCCGCTCTAATTCATCCCAAAGGTGTTCTATCAGGTTAAGGTCAGGAATCCTCCCCAAACTCGCTCATCCATGTCTTTATGAACCTTGCTTTGTGCACTGGTCCAAATCATTTGGTGGAGGGGGATTATGGTGTGGGGTTGTTGTTTTTCAGGGGTTGGACTTGGCCCCTTAGTTCCAGTGAAAGAAACTCTTAAGGCATCCGCATACCAAGACATTTTGGACAATTTCATGTTCCCAACTTTGTGGGAACAGTTTGGGGATGGCCCCTTCCTGTTCCAACATGACTGCGCACCAGTGCACAAAGCAAGGTCCATAAAGACATGGATGAGCGAGTTTGGGGTGGAGGAACTTGACTGGCCTGCACAGAGTCCTGACCTCAACCCGATAGAGCACCTTTGGGATGAATTGAAGAGGAAACTACGAGCCAGGCCTTGTCATCCAACATCAGTGCCTGACCTCACAAATGGGCTTCTGGAAGAATGGTCAAACATTCTCATAGACACACTCCTAAACCTTGTTTACAGCCTTCCTAGAAGAGTTGAAGCTGTTATAGCTGCAAAGAGTGGGCCAACTCAATATTGAACCCTACGGACTAAGACTGGAATGCCATTAAAGTTCGATATATTATATTATCATTGTTAGTGTTTATATTCAATAGGCTAGATTCAGCAAGAATTTACGCCGGCGTAAATTTAAAGCTGCGCCGGCGTATCTTCTTTCTGTATTCAGAAAGCAAGATACGCCGAAATTAGGCTAAGATCCGACTGGCATAAGTCTCTTACGCCGACGTATCTTAGGGTGCATATTTACGCTGGCAGCTAGGTGGCGCTTCTTTCGTTTTCGGCGTAAAATATGCAAATGACCTAGATACGCCGATTCACAAACGTACGTGTGCCCGGCGGAATTTTTTACGTCGTTTGCGTAAGGCTTTTTCTGGCGTAACGTTGCTCCTGCTTCTATGAGGCGTACGCAATGTTAAGTATGGACGTCGTTCCCGCGTCGAATTTTGAATTTTTTACGTCGTTTGCGCAAGTCGTTCGCGAATAGGGCTGGACGTAATTTACGTTCACGTCGAAAGCAATGACGATTTGCGGCGGAATTTCGAGCATGCGCACTGGGATTCTTTCACGAACGGCGCATGCGCCGTTCGTAAAAAACATAAAATACGCGGGGTCAACAATAATTTTAATAAAACACGCCCACATCATCCCCATTTGAATTAGGCGGGCTTACGCCGGCCCACATACGTTACGCCGCCGTAACTTAGGGCGCAAGTTCTTTATGAATACGGAACTTGCGCCCTAATTTACGGCGGCGTAACGTATCGGAGATACGTTACGCCTGCACTAAATTGCGCAGGGCTATCTGAATCTAGCCCAATAAGTTTATGGCAAGTCTATGGAGCGCTGTACAGAGTTGTGCCCATGTTTAGGTTTCTATGCGTTTAGGGACGAATGTCTAGAACGCAAAGCATGATCACACACTGCTTTTTTTTTTTTTTTGGAGCTTTTTCAGAGCTTGTCATTAGAAGTTGCTATAATGTATCTAATAGGAAACGGCGTGCAGATCCAGCGAGAATCTCATGAATTTCCTCATCCCATTAGCGAGTTCTCACAAGCGCTGACAGTGGTAATATACTTAATTACCTAAACTAATAATTATATGATTATTCCCTTGATAATTTTTCAAATTCGTGACAATCTTTTTTATTCCCGTTGTAAATTGCCGTCGTTAGCTGAGTGAATGGGGTTTATGTTGTCTTTTACAGCCTGTCAGTTCTCCAGCTTGTCTCTGAATGGGGCCTCTTTGTGATGTAAATTTAAATGTTCCGTTTCAAACATGTGCTTATAAAAATCATATATTATGGCTTCCATCATTGCGTTTTCTTATTTACTTATATAGATGTAGACCCAATTACAAACATCCCATATAAGCTTGTTAAAGTACATTTTCCGGCCACTTTATTAGGTAGTACCGGGTTGGACCCCCTTTTGCCTTCATTATTCTTGCCATAGATTCAACAAGGTGTTTGAAATGTGGTGAGTGTGGAGGCCATTGGAGTATAGAGACCTCATTGTCCGGTGGTGAGATGATTGGAGCTTTGTGACATGGTGACATTATCCTGCTGGAAGGAGCCATCAGAAGATGGGGACACTGTAGTCATAAAGGGATGGACATGGTCAGCAACAATACTCAGGTAGACCGTGGTGTTTAACCGCTTGCCGACCTCTGCACGGCTATTTACGTCGGCAGAATGGCACGACTGCGCATATAGACGTACCTGTAGTCCCCTTTAAAACGTGGCATTGCGGGCACGCACGCCCGCCGCAAGCTCTGTGAGTGTGACCCCGGGTCCTGCAGACTTGATGTCCCGCGATCGTGTCATGCCGCGTACACACGATAGGCCCATCCGATGAGAACGGACCGATGGACCGTTTTCATCAGGTTAACCGATGAAGCTGACTGATGGTCCGTCGCGCCTACACACCATCGGTTAAAAAAAACGATCGTGTCAGAACGTGGTGACGTAATACACAACGACGTGCAGAAAAAAACGAAGTTCAATGCTTCCAAGCATGCGTCGACTTGATTCTGAGCATGCGTGGATTTTTAACCGATGGTTGTGCCTACCAACGATCGGTTTTGTCCTATCGGTTAGGAATCCATCGGTTAAATTTAAAGCAAGTTGGCTTTTTTTTAACCGATGGTTAAATAACCTATGGGGTCACACGATCGGTTTTGACCGATGAAAACGGTCCATCAGACCGTTGACCTCTGTTTAACCTATCGTGTGTACGAGGCCTCACAAAGCGGTAGAACAGGGAGATGCCTGTCTAAACAAGGCATTCCTCTGTTCTGCCATGTGACAGGACACTTATCTACTTCTCCCTGTCATCGGGAGCAGCGATCACTGCCAGCCCCCCCCCCAATTAGAATCACTCCCTAGGACACACTTAACCCCTTCCTCACCCCCTAGTGGATAAGCCCTTCCCTGCCAGTGTCATTTACACAGTAATCAGTGCATTCTTATAGCACTGTTCGCTGTATAAATGACAATAGTCCCAAAATAGCGTAAAAATGTGTCCGCCAAAATGTCGCAGTCACGATAAAAATCGCAGATCACCACCATTACTAGAAAAAAAAAGATATAAAAAAAATCCTATAAATCTATCCCCTATTTTGTAAGCGCTATAACTTTTGCGCAAACCAATCAATAAACGCTTATTGCGTTTTTTTTTTTACTAAAAATATGTAAAAGAATACGTATCGGCCTAAACTAAGGAAAAAAACGTTTTTTTATATATATTTTTGGGGGGGATGTTTATTATAGCAAAAAGTAAAAAATATTGCTTTTTTTTTCAAAATTGACGCTCTTTTTTTGGTGATCAAATACCACAAAAAGAAAGCTCTATTTGTGGGGAAAAAAAGGACGTCAATTTTGTTTGGGTGCGAAAAAAATTGGGGTCACTATTATTCCTTTTACAAGGAATGTAAACATCCCTTGTAATAGAAAAAAACATGACAGGTCCTCTTTAATATGAGATCTGGGGTCAAAGAGACCTCAGATCTCAAATGTACACAAAAATGCAATAAATTTGTCATTCTAAAAAAAAAAAAAAAAAAATTCCATTTAAAGCCTCGTACACACGCTCGGTTTACTCGGCAAGAACCAGCAAGAAAACTGCTGGCAGAGCTTTCTTGCAGAGTATACCAAGCGTGTGTACGAGGCTTTCAGGATTCTCAACAAGAAAACTGCCCAGAATCTAGACGAGAAATATAGAGAACATGTTCTCTATTTTCCTCGTCGTGAGATTCTCAGCAGTTTTCCTGCCGAGAAACCCGAGAGTGTGTACAGGTGGTTCTCAAAAAATTAGCATATTGTGATAAAGTTAATTATTTTCTGTAATGTACTGATAAACATTAGACTTTCATATATTTTAGATTCATTACACACAACTGAAGTAGTTCAAGCCTTTTATTGTTTTAATATTGATGATTTTGGCATACAGCTCATGAAAACCCAAAATTCCTATCTCCAAAAATTAGCATATTTCATCCGACCAATAAAAGAAAAGTGTTTTTAATAAAAAAAAGTCAACCTTCAAATAATTATGTTCAGTTATGCACTCAATACTTGGTCGGGAATCCTTTTGCAGAAATGACTGCTTCAATGCGGCGTGGCATGGAGGCAATCAGCCTGTGGCACTGCTGAGGTGTTATGGAGGCCCAGGATGCTTCGGTAGCGGCCTTAAGCTCATCCAGAGTGTTGGGTCTTGCGTCTCTCAACTTTCTCTTCCCAATATCCCACAGATTCTCTATGGGTTTCAGGTCAGGAGAGTTGGCAGGCCAATTGAGCACAGTAATACCATGGTCAGTAAACCATTTACCAGTGGTTTTGGCACTGTGAGCAGGTGCCAGGTCGTGCTGAAAAATGAAATCTTCATCTCCATAAAGCTTTTCAGCAGATGGAAGCATGAAGTGCTCCAAAATCTCCTGATAGCTAGCTGCATTCACCCTGCCCTTGATAAAACACAGTGGACCAACACCAGCAGCTGACATGGCACCCCAGACCATCACTGACTGTGGGTACTTGTCACCGGACTTCAGGCATTTTGGCATTTCCCTCTCCCCAGTCTTCCTCCAGACTCTGGCACCTTGATTACCGAATGACATGCAAAATTTGCTTTCATCCGAAAAAAGTACTTTGGACCACTGAGCAACAGTCCAGTGTTGCTTCTCTGTAGCCCAGGTCAGGCGCTTCTGCCGCTGTTTCTGGTTCAAAAGTGGCTTGACCTGGGGAATGCGGCAACTGTAGCCCATTTCCTGCACACGCCTGTACACAGTGGCTCTGGATGTTTCTACTCCAGACTCAGTCCACTGCTTCCGCAGGTCCCCCAAGGTCTGGAATCGGTCCTTCTCCACAATCTTCCTCAGGGTCCGGTCACCTCTTCTCGTTGTGCAGCGTTTTCTGACACACTTTTTCCTTCCCACAGACTTCCCACTGAGGTGCCTTGATACAGCACTCTGGGAACAGCCTATTAGTTCAGAAATTTCTTTCTGTGTCTTACCCTCTTGCTTGAGGGTGTCAATGATGGCCTTCTGGACAGCAGTCAGGTCGGCAGTCTTACCCATGATTGCGGTTTGGAGTAATGAACCAGGCTGGGAGTTTTTAAAAGCCTCAGGAATCTTTTGCAGGTGTTTAGAGTTAATTTGTTGATTCAGATGATTAGGTTAAGAGCTCGTTTAGCCAGTTCCCGACCCCCGCATGTACATATACGTCCACAATATGGCACGTACAGGCACATGGGCGTACACGTACGTCCTCGCCTATTAGCGGGTGGGGGGTCCGATCGGGACCCCCCCCGCTACATGCGGAGGTCGGGTCCGCTCGGGGAGCGATCCGGGACCACGGCGCGGCTATTTGTTTATAGCCGCTCCGTCGCGATCGCTCCCCGGAGCTGAAGAACGGGGAGAGCCGTGTGTAAACACGGCTTCCCCGTCCTTCACTATGGCGGCGCATCGATCGCGTCATTCCCTTTATAGGGAAGACACGATCGATGACGTCATTCCTACAGCCACACCCCCAAACAGTTGTAAACACATACTAGGTGCACCCTAACTCCTACAGCGCCACCTGTGGTTAACTCCCAAACTGCAACTGTCATTTTCACAATAAAGAATGCAATTTAAATGCATTTTTTGCTGTGAAAATGACAATGGTCCCAAAAATGTGTAAAAATTGTCCGAAGTGTCCGCCATAATGTCGCAGTCACGAAAAAAATTGCTGATCGCCGCCATTAGTAGTAAAAAAAAAATAAAAAATAAAAATGCAATAAAACTATCCCCTATTTTGTAAACACTATAAATTTTGCGCAAACCAATCGATAAACGCTTATTGCGATTTTTTTTACTAAAAATAGGTAGAAGAATACGTATCGGCCTAAACTGAGGAAAAAAAATGTTTTTATATATGTTTTTGGGGGATATTTATTACAGCAAAAAGTAAAAAATTTTGCTTTTTTTTCAAAATTGTCGCTCTATTTTTGTTTATAGCGCAAAAACTAAAAACCGCAGATGTGATCAAATACCACCAAAAGAAAGCTCTATTTGTGGGGAAAAAAGGACGCCAATTTTGTTTGGGAGCCACGTCGCACGACCGCGCAATTGTCTGTTAAAGCGACGCAGTCCCGAACTGTAAAAACACCTTGGGTCTTTAGGCTGCATATTGGTCCGGGGCTTAAGTGGTTAGAGAACCTTTTCATGATATGCTAATTTTTTGAGATAGGAATTTTGGGTTTTCATGAGCTGTATGCCAAAATCATCAATATTAAAACAATAAAAAGGCTTGAACTACTTCAGATGTGTGTAATGAATCTAAAATATATGAAAGTCCAATGTTTATCAGTACATTACAGAAAATAATGAACTTTATCACAATATGCTAATTTTTTGAGAACCACCTGTATACTTACCTGGTCGCCGTGGAAACCCGCGCATGCTCGAAATGATTTTGACGCATGCGCGGTAGCTTCCACGGCATAGGTAGGGTGAAGCAAGATGGCGGCGACGGCATCGAATGTGACGAGCGCATGCTCGTTGTACACGATGACGTCACCGCGTTTTCGCCTTTCAAGAGAACCACGGTTCTTTTGAAAGGTCTGTCTGTACACTCGGGCGGCAAGAGATTCTTGCCAAGAATCTCGTCGGGAAAAACGAAGGGCCAGATCCACGAAGCAGTTACGCTGGCATATCTATTGATACGCCGCGTAACTGCTAGTTTGCTTCGGCGTATCTTTGTTTTGTATCCACAAAACAAGATACGCCTGAAGCTGGGTTAGATCCGACTGGCGTACGTCTTAGTACGCCGTCGAATCTAAGGTGCATATTTACGCTTTTTTCAGTGTATAATTACCCCTGCTATATGAGGCGTACTCAATGTTATGTATGGACGTCGTTCCCGCGTCGAATTTTGAAAATTTTACGTCGTTTGCGTAAGTCGTTCGCAAATAGGGCTTTGCGTAGAATGACATTCACGTCGAAAGCATTGGCTTATTGCGGGTTAATTTGGAGCATGCGCACTGGGATACCCCCACGGACGGCGCATTTGCCGTTCAAAAAAAACGTAATTTACGTTGGGTCAAGACGTATTAACATAAAACACGCCCCCATCACATCCATTTGAATTGCGCGCCCTTACGCCGGCAGATTTACGATACGCCGCCGTAACTTTAGAGGCAAGTGCTTTGTGAATACAGCACTTGCCTCTCAAAGTTGCGGCGGCGTAGCGTTACTACGATACGCTACGCCTGCCGAAAAATACGATGCGCTAGGTGGATCTGGCCCTATGTTTTTTTCCAGATGAGATTCTTGCCCGTGTGTACGAGGCTTAAGAGTATTGGGCAGAAGTGACGTTTTGATGTCGCTTCCGCCCTGCAGTGATATGGAGAAAGGTGGGGGCCATCTTCCCCTCACTCATATCCATACACAGCAAGGGGACAGACGCGATCGCCTCCGCCGCTACCGAAGTGAGACTTTAATGGACCATGAACAAAAATGGTTTTGTTACATAAATATAATTGCACAATACATAATGATTTTTTTTTTTTATCCCTGAAGACTTCTACCTTATCTGTTGAAACGTGTTGGATCTCATCTGTCCCTTTGACAGCAGAATTGGGACTTAAATGGTTTCTTGTAAAATGTATTGTTACATAAATATTATTGCACAATACATAATGAATAATAAAAAACATTTTTATCCCTGAAGAAGACTTCTACCTTATCTGTTGAAAAGCGTTGGTTCTCCTCTGTCCCTTTGACAGCGGAATTGAGTTATTCCAGTTTTTTTCCCCCCATGTTGTCCATTTTCACCATGAGTTTGTTTTTATTATCCATTATGTATTGTCCAATAATATTTATGGAACAATAAGTTTTCCAAAAACGATTTTTGTTCATGGCCCATTAAAGGATCACTAAAGGAAACATTTTTTTTTTAGCTAAATAGCTTCCTTTACCTTACTGCAGTACTGGTTTCATGTCCTCATTGTTTGTTTTTGCTTTGAAGTAGCTGTAATTCTGCTGTGATCTCCACACTTCCTGCTTGTCTGGCTCCTTATGAAAATACTCATGGGAGCTTCTCACTGTGGTCTAAGCTGTGTGTCTAAAACTCCTCAGAACCAATCAGATTTATTTTAAAAACAAAACACTGCCCTGGATTTGTTTGTTTTTGTTCTGTGGGTCTCTTTACTTCACATAAACATGAAGCCAGTTTAAAACCGAAAGTGAAACTAAAGGCACATTATATGATTGAATTTAATCTATTTTTAATCATTTTTAAAAGGAATCAGTTAACTTTTATGTCTCTATACCCTGTAAACAGTCATTTCAGCAAAAACATTTTTTTCCTTTAGTGACCCTTTAAAGTCCCACTTCCGCTGTCAAAGGGACAGAGGAAAACCAGCGTGTTTCAACAGATAAGGTAGAAGTCTTCTTCAGGGATAACATTTTTTTTTAATTATCCATTATGTATTGTGCAATAATATTTATGTAACAATGGCCTGGATTCAGAGAGCAATTGTGCCTGCGTAACCATAGTTACGCAGCGCAATTGCTTACTTGCGCCGGCGTAACGAATGCTCCTGATTCAGGAACCTCTTTACGCCGGCTGCAGCCTAAGATATGCCTGGCATAAGGCTCTTATGCCCGCATATCTTAGGCTGCATTCTTGCGATGGCCGCTAGGTGGCGTTCCCGTTGTGCTCAGCGTATAGTATGCAAATTGCATACTAACGCCGATTCACAACGTTACGCGAGCCCTGCGTACGCAGTTTAAGTCGTTTGCGTACGGCGGTTTTCGCGTAAGGCTGCCCCTGCTATTAGCAGGGGCAGCCAATGTTACGTATACCCGTCGTTCCCGCGTCGCGAAATTTGAACTTTACGTAGTTTGCGTAAGTGAATCGTGAATGGCGCTGGACGGCATTCACGTTCACTTTGAAGCAAATGACGTCCTTGCGAAAGTTTCCCAACGGAGCATGCGCTCTACGATCGGCGTGGGAACGCGCCTAATTTAAATGATTCCCGCCCCCTACGGGATCATTTAAATTGCGTGCGCTTACGCCGGGCATTTTGCCGGAGCGCCCACGCAATTTACGGAGCTACTGCTCCGTGAATCTCGGGTAGCGCAGAAAATTTGCGGGGGCGCAGGGCAAAAACGTTGCCCTGCGCCTCCGTAAAAAAAGCGCAAATGTACCTGAATCTAGCCCAATATGTTTTACAAGAACTATTTTTGTTCATGGTCCATTAAAGTCCCAATTCCACTGTCAAAGGGACAGAGGAAATCAAACGCGTTTCAACAGATAAGGTCTTCTTCAGGGATAATTTTTTTATTATTATTATTCATTATGTAACCATAAGTTTTACAAGAACCATTTTTGTTCATGGTCCATTAAAGTCCCACTTTTGAGGAACTTACATCCAGCCAGGAAATGAGGCGGCTCTATCTGACTTGTTTCAGCTTCTAATGCACATTGTGAGAAGCTCTCCAGTGTGCAGTGACATCAGAGTAAGGCCCCTTTCACACGGGGCGGATCAGTAATGATCCGCCCCGTGAACCTCCGCTTGCTCAGCGGGGATCGCTCCGTTGATCCCCGCTGAGCCGGCGGATGACAGGGCGGTCCCTGCACACTGTGCAGGGACCGCCCTGTCTTTTCTCCGCTCTCCCCTATGGGGGGGATCGGATGAACACGGACCGATCCGCCAGAAGGATGGAAAGTAGGTTTTTCCTCCGTCACACTTTGGCGGATCGGAGCTGGTCGGATGTCAGTGGGCATGTCACCGCTGACATCCGCGGCTCCATAGAGGAACACGGAGCGCCCGTTCAGGTCCGCCTAAAAAACTGGCAGGCCGCCCGTGTGAAAGAGCCCTAAGCAGTTTCAGTTTAGTAGAGGAACCTGTGCAACTGTGCAAGACTGTGGAGGAGTTCAGATTTAATATGACCTTTCTATCTGCATCTAAAATGATAAACCGCTCTACTATCCACAACCAAGATGATTAATAATCATGGCAAGCGGGCAGACTGTTCCACATTGCGGAAATCCCTGAGTATATAAAAGATATGGCGCTGGTTGTGTTCTGGGACTTTGTTCTGTTGCGGTATATCGAACGTGGAGAACTCCTGACCCCATAACAGAAAACAGCAATCTGATTTGTCAGGTGTGCGCAGAACAGTCTGTTTAACTTGTCAACGCTCGTGTAATTGTTCCGCCTGATTTCCCGTAGATACCGCAGGAAAGCCAGTGAACCAAAATAGAAGACGCCTTCTATAAAATATGAATTAGCTGAGAAGTCCAGGAATAATGTAAATTCTTTGGTAACGCTGCAATGACTACTGGAAGTTAATGGGACTATATATGTTTTTTTAAATATAAATGCAATCAATATACAATTTTATATATATATTTGTTAATTACTTTTATTATTAATAATAGTATTATTATAAAATAATGAATATATATATACACCACAAAAATATTATTGCACAATACATAATGAATAAAAATAAAAAAAATTATCCCTGAAGAAGACTTCTACCATATCTGTTGAAACGTGTTGCATTCCCTCTGTCCCTTTGACAGCGGAATTGGGACTTTAATGGACCATGAACAAAAATGGTTCTTGTAAAATTTATTGTTACATAAATACAGGGCTTTTTGTTCAATGGGAACGCGGGGGAACGCGGGGGAACGCAGTTCCGGCACCTCTCCCACTGAATGTATGCAATGTCAAGTGGTGCTCTGTCAGCTGCTGGGGGATCTATTGTCGGAGGTGCACCTACTGCTGGAGGTCATCTATTTTTTGCAGGTGGGCATATTTTTGCAGAGAAAGTCTGTTGTTGCTGGTGGGGAATCTATTGTTGCTTGGGGTGGGTCTTATGTTGCAGGTGGTCCATTATTGCCGGAGGAGATCTATTGTTGCTGGGGGGGTCTATTGTTGCTGGCTGCAGGGGATCTATTTTACTGCTTAGCTTTTAATCAAATTCCATACAAATTACTTTGCACCACAAATGATATTTGGTTCTGTATTCCCCTAAAAAGGGTAGTACTGAGAGGTGGGTAGGTGGTGGAACCAAGGGATGGTGCTCAAAGGTGGGTAGGGGCAAAGACAAGGGGTGAATTGGAGAGGGGGAGTTCCTGTACCTATTCTCTGAGAAAAAAAGCTCTGCATAAATTATATATATATATATATATATATATATATATATATATATATATACACACTATGGCCCAGATTCTCTAGATGGGCGTAAAACTGCGGCGGCGTAACGTATGTCATTTACGTTACGCCGCCACAAGTTTTACAGGCAAGTGCTTTATTCACAAAGAACTTGCCTGTAAAGTTGCGGCGGCGTAGCGTTAATCCCCCGGCGCAAGCCCGCCTAATTCAAATGAGCCGGGTAGGGGGTGTGGAGCATTTAAATCAGGCGCGTTCCCGCGCCGAACGTAATGCGCATGCGCCGTCTCTAAAATTTCCCAACGTGCATTGCGCTAAATTTCGTCGCAAGGATGTCATTGGTTTCGACGTGAACGTAAATGGCGTCCAGCCCCATTCACGGACGACTTTTTAAATTTCGACGCGGGAACGACGGCCATACTTAACATTGGTTGCCCCTCATATAGCAGGGGCAACTTTACGCGTCGCAAATCTAACGTAAACGTCGTAACTTCACTGCGTCGACCGCACGTACGTTCGGGAATTCGCGTATTTTGCTAATTTGCATACTCGACTGGGAAAACGACGGAGGCGACACCTAGCGGCGAAAAAAAATGCATTTAAGATTTGACAGCGTAAGAGCCTTACGCCTGTCGGATCTAATGGATATCTATGCGTAACTGATTAGAAGAATCAGTCGCATAGATACGACAGCCCAGATTAGGACTTACGACGGCGTACATTGCGTTGCGCCGTCGTAAGCCCTTTGAGAATCTGGGACTAGAATGTGAAAAGTATTGTGATGCCTGCCTTTCCATGCCTTTAATGGCATCTCAGTCTTAAGCCTCGTACACACAGTTCGCTTGTTGGCAGAGGATGTCCAACATTGTTACTGTTATTACGCTCCTTTAGACAATTGTTTTCCAATTTTCCACCAACAAATGTTGGATGACCGGCTAGTAAATTTTCGGCGGACAACGGCTTTGCGTCTGATTTTCGTATGGCCAGTACACAAATCCGTCACACAAATATTGAAAGTACAAACACACATGCTCGGAATCAATGCTCACCAAACACCAAATTGGCAGAAGGGTCCCAAAGAGTGGAGCTCAAGAGCTGAAATTCCTTGTAGTACGTCACTACGTTCGTGTTTGTGGCACGACAATTGTGTAACGTTAGTATGCAAGACAAGATCCCGACACACGCCCATTTGACAAAAATCAGACGCTCGGTTGGCCAACAATCGTACCGTGTGTATGAGGCTTTAATCCGTAGGGTTCAATATTGAGTTGGCCCACCCTTTACAGCTATAACAGCTTCAACTATTCTGGGAAGGGTGTCCACAAGGTTTAGGAGTGTGCCTATGGGAATGTTTGACCATTCTTCCAGAAGGGCATTTGTGAGGTCAGGCACTGATGTTGGAGGAGAAGGCCTGGTTCACAGTCTCCGCTCTAATTCATCCCAAAGGTGTTCTATCGGGTTGAGGTCAGCACTTTGTGCAGGCCAATCAATTTCCTTCACCCCAAACTCGCTCATCCATGTCTTTATGGACCTTGCTTTGTGAACTGGTCCAAATCATTTGGTGGAGGGGGGATTATGGTGTGGGGTTGTTTTTCAGGGGGTTGGGCTTGGCCCCTTAGTTCCAGTGAAGGGAACTCTTAAGGCGTCAGCATACCAAGACATTTTGGACGATTTCATACTCCCAACTTTGTGGGAATAGTTTGGGGATGGCCCCTTCTTGTTCCAACATGACTGCACACCAGTCCAAGGTCCATAAAGACATTGATGAGCTTGGGGTGGAGGAACATGACTGGCCTGCACAGAGTCCTGACTTCAACCCGATAGAAACACCTTTGGGATGAATTAGAACGGAGACTGTATGCCAGGCCTTCTTGTCCAACATCAGTGCCTGACCTCACAGATGTACTTCTCAAAGAATGGTCAAACATTCCCATAGACACACTCCTAAACCTTGTGTACAGCCTTCCCAGAAGAGTTGAAGCTGTTATAGCTGCAAAGGGCGGGGCCAACTCAATATTGAACCCTACGGACTAAGACTGGGATGCCATTAAGGTTCACTAGTTAGTTATACCTGTGGTTTCCCTGCTGCTGATCTTTCTCCCATTACTAACTTACCATGCCTTTTTCTGCATTGTGACTCTGTGTGGAGGTGACCATCCTGAAAGAGGAGCAGAGCTTTGCTTCCTCATGTCAGAGCAGCAGGGTGGGGGTGGGGGTTAAGAAGCTCAGAGACAAAGGAAGCCCAGATCCATAGAATGAATTAAGCAGGGAGATTCTTGCATTGCCAGCCCTTAGTACAGCTTCCTCTCCAGCAAGGAGCACAGTGAGCAGTAGAATGCTGACATCACCAAAGTTCACTCCAAATCTCACGAGACTTGCATTCAGAGTTAGCAGTGCCTTAGATCTCACACTGCAGATATAGAAATGTACATCTGTAGGCAGAGGAGGGGCAGAAATCAATATTTTTGGGCACTATTTAGGTACAATTAACATTTTCTTTTAAAGCGGAGGTCCACCCGATTTTTTTTTTAAAGCCATCTGCTACAAATACTGCAGCTGCTGACTTTTAATAAATGGACACTTACCTGTCCAGCGCGCCCGCGATGTTGGCAGCCGAGGCCGAGCAATCGTTCATCTCTCGTCTGCCCCCCCCGCCATCCTCGGTGAGGGAATCAGGAAGCGAGTCGCGCAGCACTTCATTACTAGTCCCCACTGTCTCCTGGGACCAGAGTGTTTCCCAGAAGACAACGGGGGTGACGCGAAGGGCGTGACTCCCGCGGGAGTCTATTCCCGGAAGTGGGTGCAAATACCTGTATTATACAGGTATTTGCACTCCCCTTCCCCCTGAAAGGTGCCAAATGTGACACCAGAGGGGGGGAGGGTTCCGAAAAGCAGAGGTTCACTTTTTGTGTGGATCTCCGCTTTAAGAAAGCACATCTTCGCTCTTTCAGGTCCACTTTAATTGCAGCATACTCGAGTTATAGGTTGATATGCCTTTTCTAGGTTTTATTGCCTCTCACAAAGAGTATTTCCCCTCTCTGCTTCCAGCTGCCTGCAGCAGACTGATGACATAATTTCAGTTAAGGCAAAGCCTCTGGCCCAGATTCAGATACAATAGTGTATCTATCGACGGACGTAATGTATCTCAGATACATTACGCCGCCGTAAATTAGGGCGCAAGTTCCGTATTCAGAAAGAACTTGCGCCCTAAGTTACGGCGGCGTAACGTATGTGGTCCGGCGTAAGCGCGCCTAATTCAAATGTGGATAATGTGGGCGTGTTTTATTAAAATTAATTGTGACCCCACGTATTTGACATTTTTTACGAACGGCGCATGCGCCGTTCGTGAAAGAATCCCAGTGCGCATGCTCGAAATTACGCCGCAAATCTTCAATGCTTTAGATGTGAACGTAACTTACGTACAGCCCTATTCGCGAACGAACAGATGGGGAAGGCTGCCGCTCCAGGTGAGCACACCTAAGGCAATCAATGTCCACTCAGAAACCAACGGGTGCAGGCAATGCATGAGCTATGACTAAGCATTGAGGTTCAATGTGAAACGCGTCAGTTGTTTATTTCCCACTGTATGCTGTTTTTTTGTAGTGCATTTCTTTTTACCCAATAAAGGGCACGTCTTTTTTAGACTTATTGGAGTGCGGCTGTCCATATATGTTTCTTCTTTTTGCATCCTATTCGCGAATGACTTACGCAAACAACGGAAAATTCGACGCTGGCCCAACATCCATACTTAAAGCGGGAGTTCACCCATTTCTAAAAAAAAAATTTTTCTCCCCTTAGATTCCTGCTCGTTCGGTCTAGGGGAATCGGCTATATGTATTAAAATATGAGCAGTACTTACCCGTTTTCGAGCTGCATCTTCTTCCGTCGCTTCCGGGTATGGGTCTTCGGGAGCGGGCGTTCCTTCTTGATTGACAGGCTTCCGACGGTCGCATCCATCGCGTCACTCGTAGCCGAAAGAAGCCGAACGTCGGTGCGGCTGTATACTGCGCCTGCGCACCGACGTTCGGCTTCTTTCGGAAAATCGTGACGCGATGGATGCGACCGTCGGAAGCCTCTCGGAAGACTGTCAATCAAGAAGGAACGCCCATTCCCGCAGCCCATACCCGGAAGCGATGGAGAGGATGCATCTCGTAAACGGGTAAGTACTGCACATATTTTAAAACAAATTGCCGATTCCCCTAGAGAAAACGAGCATTCATCTAAGGGGAAAAAGTGCCCTCTAAGGGTGAACCCCCGCTTTAACATAGGATACCCCTCATTTAGCAGGGGTAACTTTACGCCGGAAAAAGCCTAACGTAAACGACGTAAAAAAATGCGTCGGGTGAAAGTACGTTTCTGAATCGGCGTATCTACCTAATTTGCATATTCCTTGCGTAAATCTACGGAAGCGCCACCTAGCGGCCAGCATAAATATGCAGCCTAAGATACGATGGTGTAAGACACTTACGCCGGTCGGATCTTTGGGAAATCTATGCGTAACTGATTCTATGAATCAGTCGCATAGATACGACCCCGCAACTCAGAGTTACGACGGCGTATCCGAAGATACGCCGTCCTAACTGCTATCTGAATCCGGGCCTCTGTGTATAGCCACATCTATAATTAGCTTTTAGATTTAGTTATCTGGACAGCTGGGGGCGCAGAATGCTACCGGGGCACAAATTATTTTGAGAAAGTTCCTTCCACTGAGAATTGCACATCCATTCGCAAGTAATAATCAGAAACAAAGTAATTCACCATCCACAAGGCTGATCTACCATCGGAATTCAGTCAAATCTGGGAGTACATAGACAGATTCACTATTAGAGACTGAAAGACTGAATCCAGAAAGAGACGAATACTACTGAAGTGGATTTACTAAACGCAAATAGACTGTGCACTTTTCACAGTAAATTCCCCCAATGGGAGAGCAGATCATTCTCTAATGATGGACAGCCATGTGATGGACACTGAGGGGTAGATTCAGATAGAATTTATGCCGGCGTATCCATAGATACGCCGCGTAATTGCTAAGTAGCGCCGGCGTATCTACTTTCTGTATTCAGAAAGCTCGATACGCCGACTTTAGCCTAAGATACGACTGGCATAAGTCTCTTACGCCGTCGTATCTTAGGGTGCATTCTGACGCTGGCCTCTAGGTGGCGCTCCCATAGATGTCAGCGTAGAGTATGCAAATTACATACTTACGCCGATTCACGAACGTACGTGCGCCCGGTGGTATTTTTTTACGTCGTTTGCGTACGTCGTTTTCGTCGTAAGGCTGCTCCTGCTATTAGGAGGCGCAGCCAATGTTAAGTATGGACGTCGTTCCCGCGTCGCGATTTTAAAATTTTACTTCGTTTGCGTAAGTGGTCCGTGAATGGCGCTGGACGCCATTTACGTTCACGTCGATACCAATGACATCCTTGCGACGTCAATTACCGCAATGCACGTGGGGAAATTTTAGGGACGGCGCATGCACAGTACGTTCGGCGCGGGAACGCGCCTAATTTAAATGAACCACGCCCCCTACGGGATCATTTGAATTACGCGCGCTTACGCCGGCCCCTTTTACGCTACGCCGCCGCAACTTTACAGGCAAGTGCTTTGTGAATCAAGCACTTGCCCGTAAAACTTGCGGAGGCGTAACGTAAATGTCATTTGTTACGCCGCCGCAGTTTTGCGCGTCCCTACCTGAATCCACCCCTGAGAGCGAAGCTTGGATTAATTCTCTGAATAAGGACAATAAAGCTTCCCTTCTGGAGTGGATAGAAAGGTTTAATATTAATCTTGTACAGGTTTATGGTCAGAGTAAATATATTGGCCCTTCCTGCAGATTGGGTTGGAGAGGCTCCTCCACTTGGGACAAAAATATTTGTCGACAATATCCCTCAAGAGATCTATGAACGTAAATCAATTCCACTGTATCAGACTGCTGGAACATTGTTTGTCTTCTGGTGGCTTGTCTAGTGGACAGATTTCACAAGTTTGTGTCTCGTCCATTTTGTGCCCCTTAGGCCCCATACACACGAGAGGATTTATCCGCAGATACGGTCCAGCGGACCGTATCCGCGGATAAATCCTCTCGAGGATTTCAGAGGATTTCTATGCGATGGCGTGTACACACCATCGCATTGAAATCCGCGCTGAAATCCTCTGCCGATGACGTGTCGCGCCGTCGCCGCTATTATGACGCGGCGACGGGCGTGACGCTGTCATATAAGGAATTCCACGCATGCGTCAAATCATTACGACGCGTGCGGGGAATCCCTTTAGACGGATGGATCCGGTAAGTCTGTACAGACGAGCGGATCCATCCGTTGGAATGGATTCCAGCAGATGGATTTGTTGAGCATGTCAGCAAATATCCATCTGCTGGAAATCCATCCCAGGGGAGATTTATCCGCGGATAAATATCCGTTGGAGTGTACACACCATAGGATCTATCCGCAGAAACCCATTTGATGGGATTTATCTGCGGATAGATTCTATGGTGTGTATGGGGCCTTAGGTGTCCATAGATTTGTGCAATGCATGAATCTATCTATGGTAATAGTCAGGTAGCAGGAGAGAGGAGGCGGCGCCCCTGTGCCCTTTATGGACGCACCACCACTGGTGGGCAGTAAAACTGTGTCTCAAACTCCTATTTTTACTGCCCCACCCTCCCCAAGTGCTTTGGTGAATGATCCATTATCATAATAATATTCCCTGAAAATACTTTGTTTGTTTTCCAGCATCAATCCTGGCTCTAAATGGATCAATGGCCCAGATTCAGAGAGCAATTGCGTCTGCGTAACCATAGTTACGCAGCGCAATTGCTTACTTGCCTCGGCGTATCGAATGCTCCTGATTCAGGAACCTCGATACGCCGACTGCAGCCTAAGGCTGCATTCACATCTAGGCGGACGAAATCGCGGCGTTTTGTCGCCGCAAATCGTGGTAAAAATACTGGCGTTTTGTACCGCGATTTGCGGCGACAAAACGCCGGTATTGTCCGCCTAGATGTGCCCCAAGATGACCCCCTCTATGGAGATGATTGCCATCTCCTATGCCGATTGCCGAACGCTCGAAGACGCCTGAAAAAAAGGTCCGGGACCTTTTTTCACGCGGCAGGCGACAGGCGTCCGGCGTTCGGCGTGGAGATGTGAACCATCTCCATAGAGGGACATCTGTTTTCAGCCCTCTGGCGGCAGCAGCGTAGCGCTACAGGCGTAAAAACGCCTAGGTGTGAATGGGGTCTAAGAAATGACTGGCATAAGGCTCCTTATACCGTCATATATCATCTGCATTCTTACGCAGGCCGCTAGGTGGCGTTCCCGTTGTGGTCAGCGTATAGTATGCAAATTGCATACTAACGCCGATTCACAACCCTACACGAGCCCTGCGTACGCAGTTTACGTCGTTTGCGTACGTTGGTTTTTGCGTAAGGCTGCCCCTGCTATTAGCAGGGGCAGCCAATGCTACGTATACCCGTCGTTCCCGCTTCGCGAATTTAAAATTTAACGTCGTTTGCGTAAGTGAATCGTGAATGGCGCTGGACGCCATTCACGTTCACTTTGAAGCAAATTACGTCCTTGCGACGTCATTTGCCGCAATGCACGTCGGGAAAGTTTCCCGACGGAGCATGTGCACTACGTTCGGCGCGGGAACGCGCCTAATTTAAATGATCCACGCCCCCTACGGGATCGTTTAAATTACGCGCCCTTACGCCGGGCATTTTTGAGGAGCGCCCACGCAAATTACGTGGCTACTGCTTCGTGAATGAAGCGTAGCGCAAATAATTTGCGGGGGCGCAGGGCAAAAACGGGACGTAAGAAGTGCGCAGCGGTACCTGAATCTGCCCCAATGTTTATTTATTTAACATGAATTTAATTGTTTATGACGTAATCAAAAATTCTGCTTTGCATGCGGCTTTGATTGATTGGTACACATCTCTGCAACATACCCGTCTGTAAATGAGGTTTTAATTTCCTGAGCTTAGGCGTTACCTAATCCTCTGTAATACGATTTTCAACGGCTAACAATTGATTGGAAAATCTCTTATTAGCTGAACGTAAACAGATCGCCGTTCGCACGAATGGATACCCGTTGGTAATGAATTGACTCGCATCACGCAGCAACCGATTGCTTGTATTTATGAGCAAAAGGCACAATGTGCTGACTGCGACTAGCAATAATTATTACATATATTTCATAATCGGCTTCACTTAATAGGAATGCAGATTTCACTGTGAGTAATAAAGTCTTGCAGCGGAATGGGCCGTCCAATTAGAAAGGAATTAGGCAATAAAATACTTAATTTTTAAATCAATGCTATTATCTGCTTGAGGTTTTATACATCGCTATTTAGCTAATTCAGGAACTGGTACCAGTAGTCAAGGAAGAAGACTAATTAAAAATCTTGATATATTTTTTAAGTTAGGAGCTACTAGAATGACAAAGTACATCCAATTAATGTTTTTATCTGCTTTTCTTGTAATTGGAGGGCAGCTAATATGAAAGTCAATAAATGTGCAATGGTGAGGGCGTGGCCTGATGGGCAATGCAGTAGGATGTACGTGAGTGCTGCTCCATTCCACTAAGGGTGGTTTGCTGTTTTATTAGGTCAGGGTTTGACAAATTTGCTTGGAATCTAGGAGCCAGCTAAAAAAGTTAGGAGCCAGAAAACGCGCCCCGTCCCGACGAGCTTGCGCGCAGAAGCGAACACATACGTGAGCAGCGACCGCATATGTAAACGGTGTTCAAACCACACATGTGAGGTATCGCTGTTATTGGTAGAGCGATAGCAATAATTCTAGCCCTAGACCTCCTCTGTAACTCAAAACATGCAACCTGTAGAATTTTTTAAACGTCGCCTATGGAGATTTTAAAGGGTAAAAGTTTGTCGCCATTCCACGAGCGGACGTAATTTTGAAGCATGACATGTTGGGTATCAATTTACTCGGCGTAACATTATCTTTCATAATATTAAAAAAATGGAGATAACTTTACTGTTGTCTTATTTTTTAACCTCTTCCATACAGGGCAGTTATACACCCATCCATACCGGGCCTATTCTGGCACTTCTCTCCTACATGTACAAATCATAATTTTTTTGCTAGAAAATTACGCAGAACCCCCAAACATTATATATGTTTTTTTAGCAGACACCCTAGGGAATAAAACGACGGTCATTGAAACCTTTTATCTTGCACGGTATTTGCGCAATAATTTTTCAAACGCCTTTTTTTGGGAAAAAAATTGTTTAATGAATTAAAAAAATTAAAAAACAGTAAAGTTAGCCCAATTTTTTTGTAAAATATGAAATATGATGTTACACCGAGTAAATAGATACCTAACATGTCACGCTTTAAAATTGCGCACACTCATGGAATGGCGCCAAACTTCGGTACTTAAAAATCTCCATAGGCAACGATTTGAAATTTTTTACAGGTTACCAGTTTAGATTTACAGAGGAGATCTAGTGCTAGAATTGTTGCTGGCGCTCTAACGCACGCGGCGATACCTCACATATGTGGTTTAAACGGCGTTTACATATGTCGGCGGGACTTGCGTGTGCGTTCGCTTCTGCGCGCAAGCTACCGGGGACAGGGGCGTTAAAAAAATAAATTTTATTTATTTATTTATTTTTATATATTTATTTCTTTTTTTACACTTTTTTTTTTAATTTTTTTTTTTTTTGATCACTTTTATTCCTATTACAAGGAATGTAAACATCCCTTGTAATAGGAATGTGTGTGACAGGTCCTCTTTATGGAGAGATGTGTGGTCAATAAGACCCCACATCTCTCCTCCAGGCTGGAAAGCATGAAATCGGTGAAAAAAAAATTCACCGATCTCATGCTTGTGGTTGCTTAGCAGCCGCAATCGCGGCTTTGTTTACTCACGGGGACCCGGGCGTGACGTCATCACATCGCGCCCGGGTCCTCCGACGGTCATAGAGATGACTGGTGACCATCTGGTCACCAGTCATCTCTATGCTTCCTGCGAGCGCCGGACGATTCGTTCTCCGGGCCCCCGATGGCACGGGAGAGCCCGGAGAAGCACCGGATGGCGGCGGGAGGGGGGGGATGTCCCCTCCCGCCGCCTGTAAGAACGATCTAGCGGCGGAACCGCCGCTATGATCGTTCTTACGTTGTGCAGAATCGCCGGCACAAGAGAAGGATATCTGAATGATGCCTCTAGCTGCAGGCATCATTCAGATATCCACCCGGAAAGCCCAGGACGTCATATGACGTCCACTCTGAACGGCAGAGGTTCTTTGTGGACGTCATTTTACTATGGGCCGGTAGGGAAGTGGTTAATTAAAAAAAGTGTAATTTTTTCCCAAAAAAGTGTGCTTGTAAGACCCCTGCGCAAATACGGCGTGACAGAAAGTATTGCAACGATTGCCATTTTATTCTCTAGGGTGTTAGGATAAAAAATATATATAATGTTTGGGGGTTCTAATTAGAGGGAAGAAGATGGCAGTGAAAAATAGTGAAAAATTACATTAGAATTGCTGTTTAACTTGTAATGCTTAACTTGTAATACCAACGGCCACCACCAGATGGCGCCAGCTTACACATCTGGTGGTAATAACTTGTAATACCAACGGCTCACCACCAGATGGCGCCAGCTCACAAACTCTCCGGCCCCTAAACCTTCTGGACACTAGGCATGAGCCCGATGTTCGAGTCGAATACCCTTTAGAAGTCTATGGGAGAAATCAAAAGTGCTAATTTTAAGGGTTTATATGCATGGTATTTTCATAAACAGTGTCTGGGGACCCGGGTACTGCCCCAGGGGACATGTATCAATGCAAAAAAAAGTTTTAAAAACAGAAGTTTTTTTATTTTATTTTAGCGCAGGTTTCCCCTTAAAATCTATACCAGACCTAAAGGGCCTGGTATGGAATTTGGAGGGCCCCCTACGCAATTTAATTTTTTTTTATTTTGGTTCGGGGTTCCCCTTAATATTCATACCAGACCCAAAAGGCCTGGTAATGGACTTTTATCTGTATTGCTGCCCCCCGACAATTCATTATAGCCGCTAGTAGTTTTAAGTTACCGTATTTTCCGGCGTATAAGACGACTTTTTACACCGGAATTTCACAGCCAAAAACCGGGGGTCGTCTTATACGCCGGGTATAGCAGCTGCTCACTCGATTTCAGTTCGCCAGGCGCTCTGTAAGTCTGTATTCTGTATTCTGCACCGCTCAGCCAATCCCGATGCACTCTGTTGATGACAGAGCATGCTAAGCCTGCTTGGATTGGAGTAATAACCTCTGCCAATCCGAGCAGGCTTAGCATGCTCTGTCATCAACACAGTGCATCGGGATTGGCTGAGCGGCGCATATACAGACTACATACAGCACCTGGCGGCGGCGGCATTTTCGTTTTGAAAAGGCATTCCATACAGCATTACAAAGCATCCAGCGGCGGGGGGTCGTCTAATACAGTGAGTAGACCATAAAACCACCGTTTTTTGCAGTGTATTAGGGGGTCGTCTTATATGCCGAGTCGTCTTATACACCGGCAAATACGGTACTTTTTTTCCTTTAAGCCTCGTACACACGACCGAGGAACTCGGCAGGCAAAACACATCGTTTTCCTCGTCGAGTTCTTGTTAGGCTTGTCGAGGAACTCGATGAGCCAATTTTCTCCATTCCCGTAGAGGAAAAATAGAACATGCTCTCTTTTTGGCTCGACGAGTTCCTCGACAGTTTCCTCGATTAAAAATGTACACACGACCAGTTTCCTTGGCAAAAAAACTCTCCCAAGTTTCTTGATGGATTCTCCCGAGGAAACTGGTCGTGTGTACGAGGCCTGAGAAATGTCATTTTGTGCAGAGACAGTTCTAAACACGGGAAACACGCGCCACTTTACAGGCATACTATACCCCGCCCCAGGTACGAAATTTAAAGGAATATTTCACTTTTATTGTTTCACTTTAAGCATTATTAAAATCACTGCTCACCGAAAAAAACGGCTGTTTTAAAACTTTTTTTGCATTGATATATGTCCCCTGGGGCAGGACCCAGGTCCCCAAACACTTTAACAATAACTTGCATATTAACCTTTAAAAATGTTTGATTTTTCACGCTCGTGTCCCATAAACTTTACTGGGGTTCGCGTGTTCGAACACTTTTTTTGCCTGTTCGCATGTTCTTCTGCGAACCAAACCGGGGGGTGTTCGGCTCATCCCTACTGGAGACAATCTGTTATACCATAGTAGTGGAATCCCGAAGTTTTTCCATATGCAAAAACACTGTGAACACTTCTGACCACAAAGTTGCTGCACAGGACACTCAAGCCTACAACAAAAAACAATGGCAGAGGAACAACCAAAACCCTATCTTGCCGTCAGAAAGTCGCCACTAACCAATGCGCATCGATAGGACCCATATTGTTGCAATTATCAAGTTAACTCAATTTGCCACCACAATCCTCAGGTGCTTACAACCAGACTAGAAAAGACAGTGAAGGCAGGCCAGGAAAAAAAAAGACATGGCAATTGCAAAGCCCCAAAAAGCCACAGACTCCCATACCAACCACTTATTAATGTTCAATAGAAAAATCAAAGACCTTTATAGCCAAGAAAGATGACACAATATAAGGATTGGCTTTCTACCAGAGACAATTACACAAGAGCAACTAAGACTATACAGTCTTTAACCACTTCCATACAGGGCACTTACGCACCTTCCCGCCCAAGCCAATTTTCAGCTTTCATCACTGTCGCACTTTGAATGGCAATTGCGCGGTCATGCTACACTGTACCCAAACAAAATTGGCGTCCTTTTTTCCCCACAAATAGAGCTTTCTTTTGGTGGTATTTGATCACCTCTGCGATTTTTTTTTTTGCGCAACAACTAAAAAAAGACTGAAAATTTTGAAAAAAAATTACGTTTTTATTTGTTTCTGTTAATTTTTTTGTAAATAAGTAAGTTTTCTCTTTCAATTACGGGCACTGATATGGCGGCACTGATGGGCACCTATGAGATGACACTGATGGACATCGATGAGGTAGTACTGACGGGCACAGATGAGGTGGCACTGATTGGCGGCGCTGGTATGCGGCACTGATGGGCACACATAGGCGGCACTGATGGGCACACATAGGCGGCACTGATGGGCACTCATGGGCGGCACTGATGGGCACTCATGGGCGGCACTGATGGGCACTCATGGGCGGCACTGATGGGCACTTATGGGCGGCACTGATGGGCACTCATAGGTGGCACAGATGGGCACTCATGGGCGGCACTGATGGATACTTATGGGTGGCACAGATGGGCACTGATAGGTGGGCACTGGGCATGGATGGGCACTGTGGGGTGGCACTGATGGACACTGTGGAGTGTCACTGATGGACACTGTGGGGTGGCACTGATGGACACAGTGGGGCGGCACTGATTTACCCATGTGTGCCAATCAGTGCCCATTTGTGGGCACTGATTGGCATCTTTTTTTTTATGCTTTTTTTTTTTTTGCCCAGACTTTTTTTTGCCCCCTTTTTTTTTTGCCCTTCCCTGGTCCAGGGTGGGCTTCCTTGGTGGTCCAGTGTGGCGATCCGAGGGGGGGCTGCGCTGATAAACAATCAGCGTGAACCCCCCCTGTCAGGAGAGCCGCCGATCGGCTCTCCTCTACTCGCGTCTGTCAGACGCGAGTGAGGAAGAGCCATCAACGGCTCTTCCTGTTTACATCGTGATCAGCCGTGGTTGGACACGGCTGATCACGTGATAAAGAGTGTCCTTGAGAGACTCTTTACCGAGATCGGTGTTGCGGGGTGTCAGACTGACACCCTGCAACAACGATTGCCGCGATGCGCCCCACGGGGGCGCGCAGCGGCTCAGAATCCTGAGGACGTCATATGACGTCCAGTCAGGATTCTACAACCACTTTGCCGCCGTCAATCTGTCATTGGCGGGTGGCAAGTGGTTAAAGATTTATTAGATTGTCCCACAGAATCACCAGTGGAATTCAACAGAAAGTAATCCTTCCCAGCCAGGTAAATCTTAGCTGCCCACTCACTGCTGGCAGGGGCCTTGTCTACCTGAGAATCTACCTAGAGACGTAATTTGCTGCCTATAAAACTTTCCAATTGTACAGGGTCCTCTTACCCCTGCCAAGAACCGCAGTCACCGATATGTACCCTTTTATTCCAGTACCAAGCAATCAGAAACAATGCATAGCACACAGGGCCAAGTGTTTTCCACCAGACGTTGGGAGAAAAAAAAGCCTTCTCATGTAAATCTTAGCTGCCCACTCACTGCTGGCAGGGGTCTTGTCTACCTGAGAATCTACTGTGTGAGATGTAATTTGCTGCCTATAGAACCTTCAATTGCACAGGGTCCTCCTAGTCCTACCCCTGCCAAGAACTGGAGTCACTGATATGTCCCCTTTGATTCCAGTACCAAGCCATCAGAAACAATGCATAGTACACAGGGCCAAGCTCTCAGAGAGATACAGAGCGATCTATTCTCTCAGGTCAGTTCTTCAGAACCAGGGACTGATTGTCTTCAAGTTACCAACAGCCTTCCAGTGAGTGTTCAAACCAGCACTCAAAAGCCATACCCAATAGACACTGGGATACTAAGCCTCCCTTGGTCATTCTTAGCTGCCCACTCTCCACTGGCACAGGTGTCCCATTCCTTTCCCTAGTAAATCTTCCAATCGCACACCTTCCTGGGGTAACGGCTCAAAAGTACAAAAATGGGTGCTGAAGCGATCACCAGCTGTGTACTGGAACAATCAACCACATGAACATACTGTATTTGCTGGCGTATAAGACTACCTTTTACACTTAAAAAAACTGGCCAAAAAGCAGGGGTCGTCTTATACGCCAGGTCAGCTTTGGTTACATACAGTATATACTGCTTAGCCAATCCTGGTGAGCGATTGTATTCAAATGAATACAGAGCTTGCTCAGATTGGAGTAACAACCTCTGCCAATCCGAGCAGGCTACATTTAGTAGCCTGCACGGATTGGCTTTGAGAGTCAGAGAGGCGTGGGCTGATGATACAGCCTCTGCCAATCCAAGCAGGCTTTGTATTCAATAATAGAACACATCGCTCGCCATGATTGGCTCCAGCTCCAGCAAGAAGAATATGGCTCCAGAAGGAAGAAATATGAAGCGTCGGAAGCATCCAAAGGGGGGTCGTCTTATACGGTGAGTACAGGCAAAAAACCTTAAAAAAATGTAAAATTAGGGGGTCGTCTTATACGCCCGGTCGCCTTATACACCGGAAAATACGGTATTCGCCAGCACACCACGGATCATATATAATGTTCAAAAAAGTTTTAATGCACATAAAACATCACAAGAGGTGCAACGTTTCGAGGCCCCATAGGACCTCTTCGTCCTCAGCTCTTAGAGATACACAGCTGGGTTTATCCTGCCAGGTCAATTCTTCAGACACAGGGATCAATTGTTCCAATGTCACCCACAGTCTCCCAGTGAGTTTACGAACTAGCAAACAAAAGCCATACCGAACAGACACTGGGGTACTAAGCCTTCCTAAGTCAATCTTAGCTGTCCACTCTCCTCTGGTACCGGGGTCCCATTCCATTTCCTGTCCTTAGCTCTTGGAAAGACACAGTTGAGTCTATCCTGCCAGGACAATTCTTTAGATACAGGGACCCATTGTCCTCATGTCACCCACAGCCTCCCAGTGAGTGTGCGAACTGACACCCACAAGCCATACCCAACAGACACTGGGAACCTAAGCCTTCCCAGATCAATCTTAGCTGCCCACTTTCCACTGGCACAAGGGTCCCCTTCACTTCCCCAACCTCAGCTCACAGAGTGACACATAAGGGTCTATGCTGCCAGGCCAGTTCTAAAGACATAAGACCTATTATCCCCAGGACACCCACAGCCTTCCAGTGAGCATAGGAACTGGCACCCAAGAGCTGTACCCAACAGGCACTGGAAGAATCTAGCGCATTATCACTCCAGTCTCTACTCCGGACCTTTGAAGGTATATCAGCACTTTTCAGCAGAACACACAGCAGAAAGGTTTTAACCTAAATTCAGCTCCACTAAAAAGGATGGCAGTGCCATCATGGTCCCTTATTTTATCTATTCACTTCAAAAGTTGTAGGAAAAAAGTGAGAAAAACCCATGGCAATGGCCATAACGAAACATGCCTTACACGCTACACCTGTAAAAGCCTCCCTTGTGTACAAATCCAAAAGCCCAGAGACTACTGCTGGGCCCCGCCAACTTGGATGTGATGTCAACAGTTACTTAAAGTGGAGCTCCATCAAAAAGGGAAAGCTTCACTTTTCTGCCTCCTCCCCAACTCTGCCACATTTAGGAACTTTTGGGGGGGGGGGGGGTTCCTGTCAAACCAATTCGCCCCCGGCGAAGTGAGCCGGAAGTTCGGCCCCCTCCTCCCCCCCCCCCTGCAGACTGCCCATTCACAAAGTGCTGCACGATTCTCTCATGCGCAGTAGAAAAATGGCTGTGAAGGGAGAGAGGGAGGCGCCAGCACCCAAGAACCGATTCAAGAATTGACTCGGTTGAGGACACTGCTGGATGCCTGGACAGGTAAGCGCCCTAATAGTAAAAATTAGAAGCTATAGTGTTTGTAGCTGCAGGCTTTTATTTTATAAATTTTGGGGGAGGGGGGGGCATTCTATAGCAGTGGGCTCCAAACTGTGGCCCAGGGGCCAGTTGCGGCCCTTTGCGTGCCTTTATCCGGCCCTTGGGGCAGTGTTCCTCTCACTGATACAAGACAATGGGCCTGATTTACTATGCTATGTGCGCTGCGCTGGTTCATGCGTTAATTAGTACTCCGGGTGGAGGCTTAATTGGGCGCATGAACCAGCGTAGCAGCCGGCGCATTGAAACTAATATGTAAAGCCGCGCCGAACTCCCTATAGAAGAAGAGAAATCAAAAGTGTTCATTTTAAAGGCTAATCTGCAAGTTTTGTCCTAAAAAGTGTTTGGGGACCTCAGTCCTGTCCCAGGGAACATGTATCAATGCTTTTTTTATTTTTTAAAACGGCCGTTTTTTCGGGAGCAGTGAAATTAATAATTCTTAAAGTGAAACAATAAAAGTGAAATATTCCTTTAAATTTCGTACCTAGGGGGGGTGTAATGTCAGCATGTGAAATAGCGCATTTTTCCCGCACTTAGAACTCCCCCTGCACAAAGTGACATTCAGAAGGAAAAAAGTCATTTAAAAATTCATACGCGGCTATAATGAATTGTCGGCTCTGACAATTCTAAAGGGATTCACTCATAAAACAAACAAAAAAATGTGTAGGGGTTCCCCCAAATTAAATTACCAGGCCCTTCAGGTCTGGAATGGATATTAAGGGGAACCCCGCCGTAAAAACCAAAAAAAAAAAAGACGTGCGGTTCCCGGCAAATATCCATTCCAGGCCCTTCAGGTCTGGTGTGGTTTTTAAGGGGAACTCCACCCCAAATTGAAAAAAAAAATGGCGTGGAGTCCCCCTAAAAATCCACACCAGACCCTTATCCGAGCACGTTGACCTGGCCGGCCGCAGAAAAGAGGGGGGGACAGAGTGCGGCCCCCCCCCCTCTCCTGAACCGCACCAGGCCACATGCCCTCAACATGGGGAGGATGTCCCCATGTTGATCGGGACAAGGGTCTCATCCCCACAACCCTTGCCCGGTGGTTGTGGGGGTATGCGGGCGGGAGGCTTATCAGAATCTGGAAGACCCCTTTAACAAAGGGGACCCCCAGATCCTGGCCCCCCCCCTATGTGAAATGGTAATGGGGTACATTGTACCTCTACCATTTCACCCCAAAAAAAATGTCAAAGTGTTAAAAATGACAGTAGCCGGTTTTTGACAAATCTTTTAATAAAATCTTCTTTTCTTCTTTCCTTCGGGTTTCTTCCGCTGCTTCTTTCTCGTCCACATCTTGCCCGACGTCTTCTTCTATCTTCTCCGTCCGTCCTTCAGCCTTCTGGTCACGCATCTTGCCCGGTGTCTTCTCCTGTTTTCTTCTCCGTCCGTCCACCAGCCTCCTCGTCCGCATCTTGTGTCTTCTCCGGTCTTCTTCTCGGTCCGCCAGCCTTCTCGTCCCCGGACCCAGCGTTTGAATTTGAATTGGGCCGCCGTGTTCCCGCTCCTGGGACCCGCCCCCCTCTGACGCCACAAGTAAACTCCTTAGAAGGTCATGTGCGTCAGAGGGGGGCGGGGTCACAGAGCGTCACACAGCGGGGGAATTCAATTTCAATCGCGCCGCCCGGAGAAGAAGTTCCCGCCGTGTCACACTCATGTGACCCCGCCCCCCTCTGACGCACATGACCTTCTAAGGAGTTTACTTGTGGCGTCAGAGGGGGGCGGGTCCCAGGAGCGGGAACACGGCGGCCCAATTCAAATTCAAACGCTGGGTCCGGGGACGAGAAGGCTGGCGGACCGAGAAGAAGACCGGAGAAGACCCAAGATGCGGACGAGGAGGCGGAAGGACGGAGAAGAAGACAGGACAAGACAACGGGCAAGATGCGTGACCAGAAGGCTGAAGGACGGACGGAGAAGATAGAAGAAGACGTCGGGCAAGATGTGGACGAGAAAGAAGCAGCGGAAGAAACCCGAAGGAAAGAAGAAAAGAAGATTTTATTAAAAGATTTGTCAAAAACCGGCTACTGTCATTTTTAACACTTTGACATTTTTTTGGGGGTGAAATGGTAGAGGTACAATGTACCCCATTACCATTTCACATAGGGGGGGGGCCAGGATCTGGGGGTCCCCTTTGTTAAAGGGGTCTTCCAGATTCTGATAAGCCTCCCGCCCGCATACCCCCACAACCACCGGGCAAGGGTTGTGGGGATGAGACCCTTGTCCCCATCAACATGGGGACATCCTCCCCATGTTGAGGGCATGTGGCCTGGTGCGGTTCAGGAGAGGGGGGGGGGCCGCACTCTGTCCCCCCCTCTTTTCTGCGGCCGGCCAGGTCAACGTGCTCGGATAAGGGTCTGGTGTGGATTTTTAGGGGGACTCCACGCATTTTTTTTTTCAATTTGGGGTGGAGTTCCCCTTAACATCCACACCAGACCTGAAGGGTCTGGTATGGATATTTGGGGGGACCCCACGCCATTTTTTGGGGTTTTTTTTACGGCGGGGTTCCCCTTAATATCCATTCCAGACCTGAAGGGCCTGGTAATTTAATTTGGAGGGACCCCCTTTTTTTTTTTTTTTATTTTTTTTTTTAATGAGCAATGACTCTATTCTTTATAGCCATGAGTACTTTAACCACTTGCCCACCGGGTTAATTCTGGCACTTCTCTCCTTCATGTGAAAATCACAATTTTTTGTCTAGAAAATTAATCAGAACCCCCAAACATTATATATTTTTTTTTAGCAGACATCCTAGGGAATAAAATGGCAGTCATTGCAATACTTTTTGTCACACCGTATTTGCGCAGCGGTCTTACAATCGCACTTTTTTTGGATAAAAATCACTTTTTTGAATTAAAAAATAAGACAACAATACATTTTGCCCAATTTTTTTATATATTGTGAAAGATAATGTTACGCCGAGTAAAATGATACCCAACATGTCACGCTTAAAAATTGCGCCCGCTCGTGGCATGGCGTCAAACTTTTACCCTTTAAAAATCTCGATAGGCGACGTTTAAAAAATTCTACAGGTTGCATTTTTTGAGTTGCAGAGTAGGTCTAGGGCTAGAATTATTGCTCTCACTCTAACGATCGCGGCGATACCTCACTTGTGTGGTTTGAATACCGTTTTCATATGCGGGCGCTACTCGCGTATGCGTTTGCTTCTGTGCGCGAGCTCGTCGGGACGGGGCGCTTTAAAAAATTTTTTTGGGGTTTTCTTATTTATTTTTATTTAGTTTTATAATTTTTTACACTTAAATAAAAAAATAAAAAAAAAATGATCAGTTTTCTTCCTATTACAAGGAATGTAAACATCCCTTGTAATAGGACTAGTGTGTGACAGGTCCTCTTTATGGAGAGAGGCGGGGTCAATAAGGCTGGAAAGCATGGTATTGAAAAAAAAAATAAAAGATCTCATGCTTTCAGCTGCAATCATGTTCGTTCACCACAGTGGTGTAGTGTATAGCACTTTGACCTAGCAGCAAAAGAGTCGTTGGTTCGAATCCCGCCCGTGACAGCATCTGCATGGAGTTTGCATGTTCTCCCTGTGCCTGCGTGGGTTTCCTCCCACAATATAAAAACACGCTGTAAATCGGTTCCGGTCTAAATAAGCCCTAATATGCAGTAGTATATTTAGGTTTGGTTCTGCCCTAGGCCTGACTACATATCTGCACCTCCTAATAGAAAAATGACCCACCCCTTCCTGTCAAGGTCACACCCTGTTTTTGTATAACCCCGCCCAGTAATTTTCAGGGGACCCACACACTAGTTCTGGGGGGGCACTGGATTCCCTTAACCACTTCCATACCAGGCACTTAAGCACCTTCCCGCCCAAGCCAATTTTCAGCTTTCAACACTGTCGCACTTTGAATGGCAATTGCGCGGTCATACAACACTGTACCCAAACAAAATTGGCGTCCTTTTTTCCCCACAAATAGAGCTTTCTTTTGTTGTTATTTGATCACCTCTGCGGTTTTTTTTTTTGCGCAACAACTAAAAAAAGACTGCAAATTTTGAAACAAAAAAACGTTTTTATTTTTTTAGGTTAATTTTTTTGTAAATAAGTTTTTCTCTTTCAATTACGGGCACTGATATGGCGGCACTGATGGGCACCGATGAGATGGCACTGATGGACATCGATGAGGTAGTACTGACGGGCACAGATGAGGTGGCATTGATTGGCGGCGCTGCTATGCGGCACTGATGGGCACTCATAGGCGGCACTGATGGGCACTCATGGGCGGCACAGATGGGCGGCACTTATGGGTGGCACTGATGGATACTTATGGGTGGCACAGGTGGGCACTGATAGGTGGGCACTGTGCATGGATGGGCACTGTGGGGTGGCACTGATGGACACTGTGGGGTGGCACTGATTTTCCCAGTCAGTGCCCATTTGTGGGCACTGATTGGCATCTTTTTTCTTATTTTTTAATGCTTTTTGTTTTTTTGTTCTATTTTTTTTTGTTTTTGCACACCCTGGTGGTCCAGGGTGGGCATCCCTGGTGGTCCAGTGTGGTGATCCGAGGGGGGGCTGCGCTGATAAACAATCAGCGCGAACGCCCCCTGTCAGGAGAGCCGCCGATCGGCTCTCCTATACTCGCGTCTGTCAGACGCGAGTGAGGAAGAGCCATCGATGGCTCTTCCTGTTTACATCGTGATCAGCCGTGATTGGACACGGCTGATCACGTGGTAAAGAGTCTCCGTGAGAGACTCTTTACCGAGATCGAAGATGCAGGGTGTCAGACTGACACCCCGCATCACCGATCGCCGCGCTGCGTGCCCCCACAGGCGCGTGCGGCATGAAATCCTGCAGGACGTCCTGTCAGGATTGTGTAACCACTTCCCGGACGTAAATCGGCCATAGGCTGGGCGGGAAGTGGTTAATTTGCATAGTTTTTCTCTCACTTCCTGTTTGGCTATGGGGCAGGAAGTGAAGGCAAATCTCCCCAATTGGACACAGATAATACAAAATAAACTGACAGGGCCTATAACCCTCCCTCACTCTATCCAAAATTAAAGAAAATAAAACTTGTTGATTATAGTTCTTGTCAGGGGCGGACTGACCATTGAGTCACTCGGGCACTGCCCGAGGGCCCCATGCCACTAGGGGGCCCCATCCGGGTTGCCAGGCTCAGTAAAACCAGGGACAGTATGTAAAAATCTGTGTTTTTTTTAGATCTGTCCCTGATATGTCCGAAAATGACATGCTTTTAATGTGAATATCCCAAGATTTTAGCTGCCCGCCTCTGCACTACCTCCTGGCGTGGTGGTCATCTGTAAGCCAGAGGGGCCCCATAATCTTCTATTGCCCAGGGGCCCCATGAGTTGTCAGTCCGCCCCTGGTTCTAGTTTAAGCACAAATTTCATAGAGTTTTATTGAGAGCCCTAAGAAAATATAACCATGCCAATAGGCCAGGATAGAGCGTTGCTAATATGTAGGAATGTGTGTGTTAGAGCACCCCACCCAATGTTAACTAAAAAATTATTAATTTGCAAATAAGTATTATCTGCTAATTTTTTTGGGGATGTCTGCACCCCTGATAGTGACAACATTTGTGAGGTGTCTTCACCCTTTCTAATTCATTCACTTCCTGTCACATAGCCAAACAGGAAGTGAGGGTAAAACCTTACTAATATATTTTCTTGTGGACACAGAGATCAATCTAAATAGTTTCCCATTATGTAAATTGCACTCTAGCATTTTGCTGTGTACACCCCAAATTATTAGGGATCTTGGACTTTGGGGTCCATTTACTAAAGGCAAATCCACTCCTACAAGTGCAAAGCAAGGAAGAAAGAAAACAAAACAACTTTGCTTCTACAGGATTGGATGTTAAAACCATCAGTGCTTCCTCTCTGATTTTCAGCAACTATGCTTGTACTGCAGAGTGGCTTTGCCTTTACTAAACCCCAAACTAAATAATCATTTGGGGCAGGGATCCTCAAACTACGGCCCTCCAGCTGTTTTAGAACTACACATCCCATGAGGCCTTGTAATGCACTGACATTCACAGACATGACTAGGCATGATGGGAATTGTAGTTCCTGAACAACTGGAGGGCCGTAGTTTGAAGACCCATGATTTGGGGTGTACACAGCAGTGCTGGAGTGCAATTTGCTTAATGGGGACACTAGTTAGATTGACCTGTGTCCCCAAGAAATGACACTGGTAGGGTTTTAACCTCACTTCCTGTTCAGCTGTGTGACAGGAAGTGAAGCCAATTTTAAGAAAAGGGACACAAAGCTCAACACAAAAATAAAAAAACACAAAGCAGGGGTTCTAACACTCACTTGGCTTCCCTCAAACACCCACAATTTGAATAGGATTGCCTTGCGCTAGATTTAAGCACAGTGCTGTAAATCAGCACGTCAAGCCTGTCCACCAATAGCAAACCCCCCCCCACAGGCCATGTTTGCAGGTTTTCCTTCATCTTGCACATGTGCTTTAAAATACAGTCTGGACAGCAATTCTTGATAAGAGAAATCCACAAAACATGTCCTGTCGGGGGTACTTGAGGGCTGAGGACCACTGCAGAAAAAATAAAATACTTACCAGTTTTTGTCTTTAAAGTCATGGGGAATAAACATGGCAAACATTTCATGATTACACACCAGGAAAGAAGCTTAGACACACATAATTTGTTAGGCCCAAACCGATTTCAGCTGCAGCTGTCAACATATGTAGCATGAAAAAGTAACAAAAGACAAACTTAACAATTTTAAAGTAATTTTTATTGGTCAACAAAACAAGGAAAGCGAAAAAAGACAAACAAACAAACACAAACAAAAATACATTTCAAAATTCTAAATAACCATAGCTTCACACATTTTTCATAAAATAAGGCCACATAGACAAATACATCAAAGTGAACATCATTTAAAAATAAACCAAAACCATTGGCAAAATAAAACAAAACCCATGCAACAAACCACATTTGTGTTTAGCAACAGCATTTCTGCCAGCCTGCCCCTTCTGAGGGCAGCTGAGGACTGATCGATCCAAGCTTTTTATAACAGTGCTAGTAATGAAGCAATTGAAATCACATGAACAAATTGCAGTCTCTAGTTTGGGTGAGCTTGTAATTGGGCACACCTGCAATTAACCCAAACCACGCTCTATGAGCATCCAAGGAGTGTTTTTCACCTTTTAAAAAGAAAGGATATTTTTTTTCTAAGTGTTTGAGCATGCTCAGTTCATCACACATGTAGGAACCAAGCTGCAATGGAATGAGAGCTTTTTTTTTTTTTTGTTTCCCCTGATCTGATGCTTTCCAGCCTGAAGGGGAGGTGTTAAAGACAGAAGTAAACACGCACATTTAATAATCTATTTGTGGGAAAAAAAGGTTGCCAATTTTGTTTGGGAGCCACGTTGCACGACTGCGCAATTGTCAGTTAAAGCGACGCCGTGCCGAATCCCAAAAACTTGCCCGGTCATTGACCAGAAATATGGTCCGGGCTCAAGTGGTTAAAAATTAACAAAACACAAAAGTGAGCCCAATTGTTGGGGATAATGTGAAAGATGATGTTACACTGAGTAAATAGATACCTTACATGTCACGCTTTACTATTGGAAACACTCCTGCAATGGGGCCAAAATGAATTCCGTGAATATCCCCATAGGCGACCTTTTATTTTTTTTTCCAGGTTACCAGTTTATAGTTACAAAGAAGGTCTAGTGGTAAAAGTATTGCTCTCGCTCTAACGCACGCATCAATACCTCACATGTGTGGTTTGAACGATGTTTATATATGTGGGCGGGACTTGCGTAAGTCCCGCCCACATATGTAAAAATTATTTTTACTTTTTGCTATAATAAATATCCCCAAAAATATATATTGTAAAAAATAAAAAAACCCTCAGTTTAGGCCGATACGTATTCTACATCTTTTTGGTTCCAAAAAATCGCAAATAGCGTTTAGTGTTTGGTTTTGGCAAAAGTTATAGCGTCTACAAAATATTTTTTTGTTTGTTTTAACTAGTTATTGGGGCGATCAGCGATTTTTATCAGTACTGCGACATTATGGCGGACACATCGAACACTTTTTTGGAACCATTGGCATTTTTCTATCGATCAGTGCTGTAAAAATGCATTGCTTACTGTAAAAATGCCACTGGCAGGGAAGGGGTTAACACTAGGTGTGAGGGAGGGGTTAAATATGTTCCCTGGGTGTGTTCTAACTGTAGGGGGGGTGGGACTGACATGTGTAAATGACAGATCGCTGTTCATGAAGGGGAACTCCAGACCCAAAAGCTTCCAGCTCCTCCCAGTTTGGTCATTCCACTTCCTGCTGGAGTAGAGAGAAGACCTGTCTTCCAGAGCTCCTGTGTTCCAGAGACCAGCCACCAGGACCAGCCTCCAGCCCCAGCCCCCAGCCCCAGCCCCTGGCCCCGGAAGAGGGGAGGCATGGCCTCCCTCAGCCCAGGTGAAGGACCAGCATCCGGCCTCCGAAGTAACCAGCAGCACCTGCCCTCCTCCAGCCAGACGAAGATCAGCAGGGATGACCGCCTCTTCCTGGGCACCCAGCAGGGTCTCTCGGACTGGACCACCACACTACCAGGTGAGACTGAGGCCAAAGCCAGGAAGAGGTGTGATAAGATCAAGTCCCTGCTGGTTAGGATAGCCCAGGCCTGCGTGGAAAAAATGTCAGCTCTCGCAGGCCTGAGGGACAAGAGGGACAGGTGCTCCAGCAGTAAGAGGTCGGAGTACAGGGAGGCCATTAACACCCACCGGCTGCAGGTGAAGGAAATTTGGGACTATATTGGGGGATTTTGTGAACGTGGGGCTGGAGAAGTTGCTTTCCTTGAGGAGCTCAGGAAGACCCTCCAGCAGGCCAGCCAGGAAGGAAGTCAGACGGCAAGGAGGAGCAGCGGGCGGTCGGGGTCCCAACCCTCCAAGCAGCCGGGGAAGTCAGGAGAGCCTGGGTGTAGTGGGGGGGGTGGAAGCTCTGGTGGTGCAGGGCCCAGTAAGGCCATAAAACCTGGGGAGGGCTCCCGAGAGCCGATCCCTCGGTCCGTGAAAAAAGGGGCTGGGGGGTTGGCTATGACAGGGGAGCCCAGTGATCCAGGAGGCCGCAGGGCCCAGGCGCCGCCGGAGGTACCCCCCCGGTGTCTTCGGGTCAGCATGCCCAGGCTCCCTCAGGATGGTCACGCTGCCACAGCTGGGGCCCACCATGTGCCGGCCTCCATGACCCCTCAGCGTGCAGTAGAGCGGGATGATCTGGCAGTGAAAGTGTCAGGGACTGCTCCTGCAGCTGCTATGTCACCGGGAGAGAGGCAGGTACATGGTGGAGGTATAATAACAAAGTCAGCTTCAGGCAAACAGCTGGTGTGTAGTGTGACCAAGATGGCGCCGGCTGCTGGGGGAGGAGCAGCTGAGGCCACATTCCCCAGTGGGAACCAACCCCTTTTCAGGGAAGGGGGATGTGGCCAGCTCCCATCCAGTGCTCGGGACCCGGAAGTGACCGCCAGCGAACCGGAAGTGCACCCCCCGCGAACCGGAAGTGCACCCCCCGCGACCGGAAGTGCACCCCCCGCGACCGGAAGTGCACCCCCCGCGACCGGAAGTGCACCCCCCGCGACCGGAAGTGCACCCCCCGCGACCGGAAGTGACCCCCCACGATCAGAACTGCCCCCCTGCGAATCTGCGGCTGGTGTCACCGGCTTGGAGGACCTGGGGGATGAGAGGCCGGGGGTGCGGGGGTGCCTAGTCCCGGATGCTGCAGCAGGCACCTCCAGGCACCCCCGGCAAGTAATGGACAGCATGGACGGTAATATGGACGGTAAGCTGCCACCCCCCCAGGTCCCCATGGACATTACCACAAGCCCCGAGGGGCTCCCTGCAGGACAGGCGGGGTGGGGGGAATGTCAGGTGGGACCCCTCCCGGTGGACTGTGCAGCTTATGACTTTATCCGGCAGTTGGAGGGGTCCCAGGGGGGCATCCCCCCAATACGGGTTGAGTCCCAAGGGGCTGGTGAGGTCGCAGAGGGGTCTGGTTGGGGGAGTTTGGTGGGGGAGGTACCCCCCTCTGCTGTGGCCCCAGGGGGGGAGGGGCCTGTAGTCAGGCCAAGGGTGGTGGGTCAGGGGGGTCAGGGTAGTTCAGTGGGGGTGGGTGCAACACCACCGGCAGGGATGGGGGCCCCCCCGTTCCCCCCCACTTCTGGGGGTGCTGAGGGGGGTGCCCCGCTTCCGGAGAACATCTTTCGGGGGTCTCCGGAGGCCAACTTATTATCTGCCCTAAAGGGGGGTCGCTCTTTCGCCCAGGTGGCGGGCTCTCGTGCCCCTCTGGACCACCTGTACAGCCGGTTTGGCGCCCAGAATTTCCGCGCCCCCCCTGCTGACCAGGAGAGGACGCAGGGGTCGGCGTGGACGAGGGGTACAGGTGGTCCAGAGAGGAGGCGTAGGAATGTTGTCCAGCTTCGGTACGAGGGTCCGGACCCCTGCCCCGCCCGAGGGGAGGTGGTGGACCTGGTACTCTCCTTGGGTTTTGGGGTGGGTGACCTTTTTGCTGTCATCCACCCCACCAACACACGGGAGTTTGACATCAGTTTTGTCACTCCCGTGTGTATGGAACGCTTCATCACCAGCTTTGGGCTGGTGAGGGGCGTTGACCCTTGGAAGAAGTACAGGCTCATTCCCATCTCCAGGCAGGAGGAGGTAAAGAACATCACCATCCTGGTGAGGAATGAGTCGCTCCCTCCGGAGGACATTGCCACCTGGCTTGGGAGGTACGGGCAGTTGCAAACCCCCCTGAGAAAGAACCTCGATGAGCGCGGGGTCTGGACCGGGGCTTGGTTGGCCAGGATCCGGCTTAAGAGGGAGGGCAACAGTGTTGCCCACCTCCCTGGCAGCGCCTTCCTGGGCAGAGACCGGATCCTGGCCTTCTACCCGGGACAGCCCCGTCGTTGCTTCAAGTGCGGCAGCCCGACCCACATGAGCTCGGACTGCACGGTGGTCAGATGTGGCCGGTGCCACGAGTTTGGCCACCAGTCCGACTCATGTGGGAAGATATGCTGCAACTTGTGTGGTGAGATGGGGCACCCGTTTAGCAGGTGCCCCAAAGCATATCGGGGTTCTTCCTCAGGGGGGGGACCTCCCGGGCCGGGAGCGGCCGAAGCCCCCCCGGCGAGTGATGGCCGGGGGGGTGGGGATCCTGGGGCCCCTAATGCCCCTCCGGAGGGACCAACAGGCCCACAGCCTCAAAGAAGGCGGAGCAGGCGTGGGCGAGGGGCTCCCCCCCCGGGAGATACGGGCTCAGTTGGCCAGGAGGCTCCCGATCCTCCGGAAGGCGAAGCCGGTGGGGAGGAGTCGGGGAGGCCTGGGGGTCCCGGGCCTGAGGGTCCGGGGCCCCGGCTTTCCCCTCCTTTAGTTGCAGGGCCGATCCCCCCCCCTCCACCTGTTCTATCTGCCTCCCCATGCAGCCCCCCCTCATCTTCCCATCCCCGTCCCCCCCCCCCCTCGTCCCCCCCCTCCCAAGTCCCGTCCCCCCCCTCCCCCTTCTTCTGCCGATCCCCTTTCTGTCCCCCCCCCTGTCTCTGGCCCCCCTCCTGCCTCTCCCATCCCCCCCCCTTCTGGACCCAAAGTCTCCTCTGGCCTTGTGGCCATGGAGACGGAAGCTGCTCGAGCCTCATCTAAGAGGGAAATCTCGAGCAGCGGGTCCGAGGAGGGGGGTGGCGTAGTCACCTCAGAGAGATGGCAGGAGTGGGAGCAGGTGAGACGCAGGAAGAAGGGGAAGGCTGTAAAATCTGGGGGCGGGAGGTCCCCTGTGAAGGGTGGGGTTCCCCCAGGGGCACGAAGTGGGGTGTCCCTGGGGAACCCGTTTGGTGTCCTCTCCTCCTCCTCGGACTCAGAGGAGGAGGAGGGAGTGTAAATATGTAAATATGTTTTGGTGTTTGTAGTATGAAGGAGAACGTGACCCTTTCAATCATTTTGATGGCGGTACCCTCTCCAATACGGCTTGCGACCATTAATGTCGCAAGTATTCGTTCTGCACGAGCTCGTTTTATGGCCTTTGATTTTCTCAGCCGTGTTGAAGCTGACATTTTGTTTTTGCAGGAGACCTGGCTGGCATCTGTGGCAGAGATGCATCTAGCAAAGAGGGAGTGGAGATGTGGGCCCTCCCTCTGGTCTCTTGCGGCCGAGCCCTGCAGTGGTGTTGCGGTCCTTTTTAAGACTGGTTCGGTGGCTTGCCGGCGAGTGATTGAAGTGGAGATTGGTAGATGTCTGGTGGTGGACGCTGTCGTGAGGGGGCAATTCCTCCGGCTCATTAATTTTTATGGGCCTCAAACCAAGAGGGAGAGGAAGAGCCTCCTTACGGCGGTTAAGCCTTATCTTTTTACATCCCAGCAGGTGATCTTTGGTGGTGACTTCAATATGATCACTAGGCCCAAAGACCGGGCAGGTGCCGCCAACCCTCTGGGATATGATAGTACTTTTTTGAATAGCGTAGTGAGGGAGGCCGGGTTGGTGGATGTGCACGTTCGTCACCTCCCCAACCTCACTGGTTTCACATTTTCCCGAGGTTGTTCTAAGAGTAGATTAGATAGGTTTTTTTTAAAGGGGGACTCTGCTTGCTCGGCTCCAGAGCTGCAGTCGGTGGAGTTCTCCGATCACTGTATGGTATCTGTGGCCCTGAATGTCGCCGACACTCCTCAGAAAGGGAGGGGTATGTGGCGCCTGAATGGGTCGCTACTGGAGGATCCTGAGGTTAGGGAAGCCTATGAGGTTTTCTTCCTGGACCAGACCTCGCTCCTTGAGGGCAACTGCTCCCGCCTTGAATGGTGGGAAGTAGTTAAAAAGAGGTCTGGTGACTTTTTCCGGGAAATCTCTGGGTACAGGGCAGCTTCCAAGTACCAGGCCTACCAGAGACTACGCAGGCAGCTTGACCGCCTGGTGTCCTCTGGGGGCTCTCGGGAACAGATATCCGGTCTGAAGGCGCAGATGAAGGAGTGTCAGTACGACCGTCTCGCCTCCCTGGTTTTTGAGAGGGATTATGGGAAGTTTATCTCTCCTGATCCCTACAGGAGCTGTGGTGAGGCGGCGAGTTCGAAGGTCGTACACGGCCTGAAGGATGCCTCGGGATCTCTGGTCCGGTCCAGATCGGGGATCCTGGGTGTCGTCAGAGACCACTTTTCGGACCTCCTGAAGAAGCGGCCTCTAGACATGGAGAAAGTCAGGGAATTCCTTGATGAGACCCCACTGGAAGTGAGGTCTGACCTTCCTGACTCTCTGACAGAAGAGATCTCGGTGGCTGAAGTCGAGCAGGCTATCAGCTCTTTAGCATCTAAAAAGTCGCCTGGGCCCGATGGGCTCACGGCAGAGTTTTACAAAACCTTTAAGAGCCTCTTGGCTCCTCATTTGAGGGATGTGTACCGTGAATGTTTGGCCTATGGCCTGCTGCCTCCCTCAATGAGAAGGTCAGCTCTGATCCTTCTGTCAAAGGGGAAAGACCCGTCTGTGGTGGAGAATTGGCGTCCGATCGCCCTTCTTACCACAGATAGGAAGATACTGGCAAAGATCTTGTTTACACGTCTGTCTGCTTTGGCGGGCAGGATGCTGTCTCCCTCTCAGCACTGCACAATTCCTGGCCGGGGCACTTTTGGTGCCGTCCTGAACGTCCGGGAGGCTGTGGAAAGGTGCAGGGCTGATGGCAGCGAGCGGTATCTGCTTGCACTGGATCAGGCTAAGGCGTTTGATCGGGTGAATCATGAGTACCTTTGGCTGCTTCTGAGGAGATACGGTCTGCCTGATCAATTTGTTGATTGGCTACAGGTATTGTATAGGGGAGCTGAGAGCTTCCCTCTTGTCAACGGTTGGGTGGGTCGGGCCTTTTCTGTGGACTCTGGCGTCCGGCAGGGCTGCCCGTTGAGCCCCCTCCTGTACGTCTTTGCGGTTGACCCCTTCGTAAGGAGGCTAGACTGCGAGCGTCTTGTGGGGGTTCCGGTGGGACCTGTCGGGGGTCCGGTTTCGGCAGTGAAGGTCGTGGCCTACGCGGATGACGTCTCGGTGGTGGTATCTGGTCGTGAGGAGGCCCATTATGTGGAATCCCAGATCGGGTGCTACTCTGAGGCGTCAGGTTCGCTGGTCAATTGGGACAAGAGTGAAGTTTTCTGGATGGGGAAGGAGGGGGAGCAGTTCCCCCTTCCGGACGTGTTCCCCACGCCCGTACCAGAGATTCGAGTACTTGGCATTCATTTCGGCCCGGGTGATTATCCCAAGCTAAATTGGGAGCGCAGGCTGGTGAGTGCCACTCGGAAGGTGAAGGCCTGGAAAGGTTGGAAACTTTCCCTGAGGGAAAGGGTATGCTTGGTCAAGACGTACTTACTGCCTGAGTTTCTCTTTGTGAGCTACGTGTGTCTTTTGCCAGCATCTCTCTATGCTCGGGTCTCTGGTCTGTTCTTCCTGCTGTTGTGGGGAAACAGACTGAACCTGATCAAGAGGGAGGTCACATACCGCCAGCGAAGGCAAGGAGGGTTGGACATGGTCAACCCGGTGGTGTTCTTCATCATCATTTTTGTAAAGTACAACTTGCAGTCCATCTTTGTGGACGCGCCTTCCTGGTGGGAATGTTCATGCAAGGACTGGCTCTTGCTGTTCCTGAGGAGGTGGGAGGAGGGGGGGAGGCCCGGCGATCTGAGGAGATCGCATGGGTATCTCCCATCCTACGTCCCCCTGGCATTGAAGGTACTGAGGCAGTGGCGGATAACTGCCCTTGAGGTGGGCTCTCTGGGTCGGCGTGAGCTGTACCTGAGGGTCATGGCCTCGGACTTTTTGAAGCCCCTGTCTTTAAGGGACTGTCCTGAGAGGGTCCTCACGGAGGGGTTAGCCCTCTTGAATTCTTCCAGAATTCCGAACAAGTTTTGGGATCTTGCATGGAGGTCGTTCCATGGACGACTGTACGTCCGTGCAAATCTCATATATCTGAACCTAGGGGACAGGGGCTGTCCCCGACGGGAATGTGGAGGGACATCGGAGACCATGGACCATTTTCTGGTCCAATGTCCCTTCAACATGGAGGTTCTTACGGGGGTAGGGGGTGCCATTGGCTACCCCCGCCTTCCGGCCCTGACCTATGCTGAGCGGGTGTATGGTGACTTCGGGGTCCGCAGGGGTTTTGAGTTATCGTCACTTTATTTAGTCAGCGTAGTTGTGCTTTACTACACTTGGCACGCTCGGTGTTTGGTGTCCACTAGGGACAAAATCCTGTCTGTGCATGAGGTGGTGGGCGATATCTTTCGGGAGTTGGTGAAGGTGCGGGATCTGGAAAGGAGCAGGGTCGGGCCTGAGAGGTGTGCCCATTTATGGAGGGGGTTCCTCTTCCAGCCCCCTTAGGCCATGACCCTGCCCCTCTCCACGGGTAGGGGCAACTTTCCTTTCTCACCCCCCTTAGATTTTGTTTTATAGTTTATTTTTGAAATAAGGCTACAGACATGTCTGATTATCATGTTCTCGCTCATACGTGGGTTGTAGGTATTTGTTGTTCTGGTGGTGGGGTGTGTTGTGGGTTGGCGATGATCTGGACAGTAGTGGTTTTTATGGACTTTAATATTTCCCTACTGTACCAGTGAGCCGTTTTAAGTTGGTTTTGTTCTTTTTTTTTTTGTTGGCAATGATCTGGACAAGCTTTTTCTGATGGACTATAAAGACTTTTTCTTGTACCAGTGAGCCTGTTGTAAATACCCGTTCTAATGTTGTTTGTGTTTTTTTTTTGCAGTTATTTTCTTGGAGGGTGGTATGATGGTTTGTGTGTGTTGTTTGTTTTGTGTTATTTAGTTTATTTTGTATATTAACTTTTTTATGGTCGTAGTTTTAAAAATAAAAATCTCCAGACCCCCCCCCAAAAAAAAAATAAGGTGGGTTCCCTCCAGGTGCATACCAGGCTCTTAGGCTTGGTCTGGAACATAAGGGGTTAAACCCGCGCACAAAAAAATAGCGTGGGGTCCCCCCCAAGATCCAAACCAAGCCCTTATCCCAGGCACGCAGTCTGGTCAGACAGGAAGGGGGGTTGGGACGAGCGAGCCCCCCCCTCCCTCCTGAGCCATACCAGACCACATGCCCTCAACATGGGGGAGTGTGTGCTGTGGGGGAGGGGGGCACTGCCCCCCCACCCCAAAGCACTCTTGTCCCCATGTCGATAGGGACAAGAGCCTCTTCCCGACAACCCTGGCCGTTGGTTGTCGGGGTATGCGGGCGGAGGGCTTATCAGAATCTGAGAGGCCCCTTTAATAAAGGGGTCCCCAGATTCCGGCCCCCACCCTATGTGAATGAGTATGGGGTACATTGTACCCCTACCCATTCACCTGGGGAAAAAAATGGAAAAAAATAATACACCACACATGAATAAATTAATTTATTAGTCAGCCGGGGGTCTTCTGCCGGGGCCCCCCACCACCACCCCATTAGGCCCCGGGCTTCGCCATCTTCTGCCGGAACCCCCTTCACCAGTGAGGCTCCTGCCTTTGGGGGAGGGTCCCGGGCTACTACGACGGTTTCTGCGGGGGGGTGCACTGGCACCCCACCCCCGTCTTCAGCGACGTAATTCACCGGGACCCCCTTCACCAGGGAGGCTCCTGCCTTTGGGGGAGGGTACCGGGCTTCCACGACGGTTTCTGCGGGGGGGGTGCACTGGCACCCCACCCCCGTCTTCAGCGACGTAATTCACCGGGACCCCCTTCACCAGGGAGGCTCCTGCCTTTGGGGGAGGGTCCCGGGCTTCCACGACGGTTTCTGCGGGGGGGGTGCACTGGCACCCCACCCCCGTCTTCAGCGACGTAATTCACCGGGACCCCCTTCACCAGGGAGGCTCCTGCCTTTGGGGGAGGGTCCCGGGCTTGTACGGTGTCTTCCGCCGGAGGGCGCCACTCTCCGGGCTTCTGCGATGCCTTCCGCTTCTGCCTGTCTCCTCCGCGGAGCACAGGGCTTGTCTCCGCTGTCTTCTCCCTTCTCTTCCATTCGATGTTGACACGACGAGGTCCGGCGCTGGAATGCCGTCTGAGCAGTGGGCATGGACTTATATAGGGCAATGCCACCATGTGACCTCAACCCATGTGACATCACATTCCCATCATGCCCAGGGAATGTGATGTCACATGGGTTGAGGTCACATGGTGGCATTACCCTATATAAGTCCATGCCCGCCGCTGACACGGCATGTCAGCGCGGAACCTCGTCGTGTCAACATCCAATGGAAGAGAAGCAAGAAGACAGCGGAGGCAAGCCCTGTGCTCCCGGAGGAGACAGGCAGAAGAAGGAAGAGAGAAGAAAGAAGACGGAAGAAAGCCCTGGCTCCGCGGGGGAGCCAGGCAGAAGAGGGAGCAGAGAAAAGACCGGGGAGTTGGCGCACCCCCGGCAGAAGACCAGGAAGACCGGAACCCTGGCGGAAGGCACCGGAAAGACCGGGGGATAGGCGCCATCCCCCGGCAGAAGACCCCGAAGTCCGGATGCCCCTCCCTAATGAAAAAGAGCTTAAATGGGGTGGGGGCATCCGGCGGAAGGCTCCGGAGAGGACCGAGGGATGGCGCCCTCCCCCGGCAGAAATCACCGAAGCCCAGGGTCCCGGCGGAAGATCGGGAGAGAAGAAACCCCCCCTTGTAAGAGAGCTAAAGAAGAAAGGGGGGGCTCCGGAGCAGATTAATAAAATATTTTATTGTGTGGTGTTTTATTTTACTTTACATTTCCCCCATGTGAATGGGTAGAGGTACGATGTACCCCATACTCATTCACATAGGGTGGGGGGCCGGCATCTGGGGGCCCCCTTATTAAAGGAGCTCGCAGATTCCGATTAGCCCCGCCCGCATACCCCGACAACCAATGGCAAGGGTTGTCGGGAAGAGGCTCTTGTCCCTATCAACATGGGGGCAAGAGTGCTGTGGGGTGGGGGGGCAGTGCCCCCCTCCCCCACAGCACACACTCCCCCATGTTGAGGGCATGCGGTCTGGTATGGCTCAGGAGGGGGGGGGGGGCGCTCGCTCGTCCCCGCCCCCATTCCTGTCCGGGCCAGACTGCATGCTTGGGATGAGGGCTTGGTTTGGATCTGGGGGGGACCCCCGCGCCGAATCGGCACGGGTTTAACCCCTCACGTTCCGGACCAAGCCTAAGAGCCTAATGTAGCCCTGGAGGGGGACCCGCGCCGATTTCAAGTTTGAAATTTGGCGCGGAGTTCCCCTTCAGGGCTGAAAACAGCTCGGAGATTCCCGTGCGCCGCGTCACGCAGCGCAATCACGGGTACGCCGCTTGGTATTTACCAAGATTTTCACGGCGTACTGACAAGGCGCACGGGAATCCCTGACTTTTCTCTCTGCGCATGCCCAGTATGCAAATGAACCTCCCGAGGTTCAGGCGCACTGTGCAAGCGTACGGGGATCTGTTTTCAAAAAACACTTTCCCTTTCAATTCGGCCCGCCAAACACTTCAAAACACATGTCACTTCACTTCCCCTGCATCCCCCCACCTCCCCCCCTAATAAACTCCTGCCCAAACCCCCGCAATTTACAGTTTAATGTGCCGTGCGCCAGGTCTGTACTGGTGCACAATGCACCCTCTCCTGGGCGCACGGAGCACATTAGTAACTAGGGAAATACACTGCACTAGCAGCGTATTTCTTTAGTAAATCACCAAACGGCTGCTACTCCTGCTTTTACTCCATGAGTCATGGAGTAAAGGCTTGGTAAATCAGCCCCAATATTCCAACCACTGACACCAACGATGGGGCCTAACTCCTCCCACTGATACCAAGTATGTGCCATTATTCTTCCTATTGACATCAATGATGGGACATTAATCCTCCCACTGACACTAACAATGGGGTGCTATTCCTCCCACTGACACTGATTGGGCATTATTCCACCTCCCTAAAGTCTGAAAGTCAGTAAACTGGCCCTTTGTTTAGAAAGATTGGAGACCCTGGTTCTATAGTATTCCCCTTCTCTCCTCCCCTGACAGCTGTGTAAAAGGTAAGGGAGAGAAGTGAAGGGAGGGGTGGAGGAGCTGGGACAGTACAGACACTGGGGTAGATTCAGGAACGATTTACGCCGGCGTATCCATAGATACGCCGCGTAAATTCAAAGCTACGCCGGCGTATCTATTTTCTGTATTCAGAAAGCAAGATATGCCGACAGTAGCCTAAGATACGACTGGCATAAGTCTCTTACGCCGTCGTATCTTAGGGTGCATTCTCACGCTGGCCGCTAGGTGGCGCTTCCGTAGTTGTCAGCGTAGAGTATGCAAATTACATACTTACGCCCATTCACAAACGTACGTGCGCCCGGCGGTAGTTTTTTACGTCATTTGCGTATCTCGTTTTCGGCGTAAGGCTGCTCCTGCTATTAGGAAGTGCAGCCAATGTTAAGTTTGGACGTCGTTCCCGCGTCGCGATTTGAAAATGTTATGTCGTTTGCGTAAGTCGTTCGTGAATGGCGCTGGACGCGATTTACGTTCACGTCGAAACCAATGATGTCCTTGCGACGTCATTTACCGCAATGTACGTCGGGAAATTTTAGGGACGGCGCATGCGCAATTTAAATGATCCACGCGCCCTTACGTCGGCCCCTTTTACGCTACGCCGCCGCAAATTACGGAGCAAGTGCTTCGTGAATACAGCGCTTGCTCCTGTAATTTACGGCGGGGGTAAAGACGATACGCTGCGTCGCCGTATCAGTGCGCGCCCCTACCTGAATCTACCCCAGTAATAGACACTCCTAAAAGAGAAGAGGGCTGTGACAAGGGCCAGATTCACAATGGAGATACGACGGCGTATCTGCTGATACGCCGTCGTATCTCTGTTTCTATCTATGCGACTGATTCATAGAATCAGTTACGCATAGATAGCCAGAAGATCCGACAGGTGTAATTGTTTTACACTGTCGGATCTTATGATGCAATACTGTGGCCGCCGCTGGGGGGAGTTTGCGTCGTAAACCAGCGTCGGGTATGCAAATTAGGAGTTACGGCGATTCACAACGGATTTTCGCGTTCGCTACGTCGCCGCTAGTCTAGTTTCTCGTCGCAAAGTTAGTCGTCGTTTTAGCTGCCCTAACTTTAGTCAGCAAGTGTATTGCTGTATAAAGTATGGCCGTCGTTCCCCCGTCGAAATTTAAAAATCAACGTCGTTTGCGTAAGCCGTCCGGGAATACGGAATTACGCTACACGCGTCGCCGTTCGAAAAAATGACGTCACGGCGCGCAATGCACGACGGGAGTTCTGAAACGGAGCATGCGCTGTAGGTCCGGCGCGGGAGCGCGCCTAATTTAAATGGCACACGCCCATTTAAATTGGCCCGCCTTGCGCCGGCATAGGTTTTCATCGCAAGTGCTTGGTGAATCAGGCACTTGCGATGAAAAATTGCGGCGGTGTAACGTATCTACGATACGTTGCGCCGCCGCTCTCCTATGTGAATCTGGCCCAAAGAATTTCTGTTATTTTCTCAAAAGGATCACATACAACAAGCTTTATTTTCACTCCTCAGATGAAGGCGAGGACATTTTGTAATTTATTCCCGATGGCGAGCAGAAACTCGCCAGTCTTTGTGTTTTATTCATCGCGCGCTCCTCACTGTCTCCGAGCTGCCTGTTTTTGCTGCAGGTCCTATAAATTTGGGTTGCGTCTGTGCGGCTTTAAATAGAAAACCTTTGCTACCAAAATACTGCTTTTCTCTCGCCGTCTCTCTCCGCGTCTCTGAAGATTTATTTTCTTCCCTTTGCGGTGTGGACAACTGTGCATTGTAAAATCTTACACGTAATTAGTTGTGCCGCGGATTATAAATATAAGTGCCACAGCAATTTTCAAAACTCAATGGGCCTTAAAATTTTCTATAATTTCTTTTGTTCCAGAATGAGAAGATTCCATTGTTTCATTGTGTTTCTTTTTTTGTAAAGGATTGCACCATGCGCGGCGCGATATGTGTAGCCCTGTCATCTCACAAAGTGATATCGTGTTTTATTTATACGCCTGGCGAAAGGATGCATAACTCAACACTGTGATATAGTACAAGCAAATTCATTTTTTGGGGGTATTTCAACCAGTGGCGGCTCGTGTTTTTTTGTGTGGGAGGGGGTGGCAAACAACCAAACCCCCCCTTGGCATCTCAAAGCCCCCCACACCCACTCGCTGTCTGCCGGTCGGTCCACTTACCCCAACCTAAGGGTCGGGCATCAGGCAGCGGCGGGTATCGGTGGACATCAGGCTGCCGCGGGGATTGGGGCATCAGCGGACATCAGACTGTGGCGGGTAGCGGCTCCTGTGTCTTCTCCTTCTCGCTTCCGCCGTGCGTCTCCTCCCCACCTCCTAGGCCTGTCCTTTCAGCCAATTGGGTGACGGGTATCAGACCCGCTTCTCAATTGCCTAGGAGGAGGATCAGTGTTGCAACTGTGAATATTCATTTGTTGTTGCAACACACCTGGGTGGGCTCCGTACACAATGCTCTGAGCCCCGAGCCCACCCTATTTTGAAGCCTATTAGAGCCTCTGGCTCTAATCAGTGCTTCAAAAAACATACCCCCACCCATCCCAGCCATAGGAATTCATGCGCCCGGCGTCCTGAAAGGGGCTGGGCGCATGGATAGGGAGGGCGGCGGCATGGATAGGGCGTTGGGGTCATTGGTGTCAGTGGGTGGAATAGTGGCCCATCATTGGTGTCAGTGGGTAGAATAGTGACCCATCATTGGTATCAGTGGGTTAAATAGTGGCCCATCATTGGTGTCAGTGGGTAGAATAGTGGCCCATCATTGGTGTCAGTGGGTAGAATAGTGGCCCATCATTGGTATCAGTGGGTGAAATAGTGGCCCATCATTGGTGTCAGTGGGTGGAATAGTGGCCCATCATTGGTGTCAGTGGGTGGAATAGTGACCCATCATTGGTATCAGTGGGTGAAATAGTGGCCCATCATTGGTGTCAGTGGGTGGAATAGTGACCCATCATTGGTATCAGTGGGTGAAATAGTGGCCCATCATTGGTGTCAGTGGGTAAAATAGTGACCCATCATTGGTAACAGTGGGTGAAATAGTGGCCCATCATTGGTGTCAGTAGGTAGAATAGTGGCCCATCATTGGTATCAGTGTGTGAAATAGTGGCCCATCATTGGTTTCAGTTGGAACAACAGAACATCTCATAATGCATCCCACGTGGTGATGGAAACAGGTGCTAGCTCTGCATGTAGGTATGAATTGAAGAAAAGGCTGGACAACCGCACTTAGCCTTTTCTTCAATTCAGAACCTCATCATTGGTGTCAGTGGAAGGAATAATGGCTCATCATTGGTCTCAGTGGGAGGAATAGTGGCTCATCATTGGTGTCAGTGGAAGGAATAGTGGCTCATCATTGGTGTCAGTGGAAGGAATAATGGCCCATCATGGGTGTCAGTGGGAGGAATAGTGGCTGATCACTGGTGTCAGTGGATGGAATAGTAGCTCATCATTGGTGTCAGTGGAAGGAATAGTGGCTCATCATTGGTGTCAGTGGAAAAAGTAGTGGCTCATCATTGGTGTCAGTGGAAGAAATAGTGGCTCGCCATTGGTGTCAGTGGAAGGAATAATGGCTCATCATTGGTGTCAGTGGGAGGAATAGTGGCTCATCACTGATGTCAGTGGATGGAATAGTGGCTCATAATTGGTGTCAGTGGAAGGAATAGTGGCTCATCATTGGTATCAGTGGGCAGAATAGTGCCCCATCATTGTTATCAATGGGCGGAATAGTGCCCCATCATTGGTATCAGTGGGAAGAATAGTGCCCCATCATTGGTATCAGTGGAAGGAATAGTGGTTCATCATTGGTGACAGTGGAAGGAATAGTGGTTCATCATTGGTGACAGTGGAAGGAATAGTGCCCCATCATTGGTATCAGTGGAAGGAATAGTGGTTCATCATTGGTGTCAGTGGAAGGAATAGTGGTTCATCATTGGTGTCAGTGGGAGGAATAGTGGTTCATCATTGGTGTCAGTTGGAAGCACAGCAACTCATCATTGGTGTCAATAGGAGGATTACAGTGGCAGAATATATGGCCCACACTTAGCGACAGTGGGAAGGATAATGCCCCAAGGGCCGGAGAAAAGCAAGCAAAGGGCCACATCCGGCCCCCCGGACCACAGTTTGGAGACCCCTGCTTTAGAAGTATATTGGGAGATTTATTAAAACTGGGGCACTCAGAATCTGGTGCAGCAGTACATGATAGCTAATTAGCTTCTAACTTCAACTTGTTCAAATAAGCTTTGGCAATAAAACCTGGAAGCTGATTGGTTCCTCACTCTCCAGTTTTAGTAAATAACCCCCATAGAGTCTCCCCCTTGCGTTCTGTAATTACTGACTATATGAATGAGCGGCGCTCACTTCGTCTATGTACAGTATTCTTTTTTTTTTACGTAGATTGAAGATATTGGGCCAGATTCTCGTAGGAGCGCGTATCTTTGTGCGGGCGTAACGTATTTGATTTACGTTACGCCTCCGCAACTTAGACGGGCAAGTGCTGTATTCTCAAAGCACTTGCTCTGTAAGTTACGACGGCGTAGCGTAAATCGGCCGGCGTAAGCCCGCTTAATTCAAATTGTGAAGAGGTGGGCGTGTGGTATGTAAATTATCCATGACCCGACGTGATTGACGTTTTTCACTTACGGCGCATGCGCCGTATGTGGAATATCCCAGTGTGCTTTGTGTCAAAGTACTCCGCAAGGACGTATTGGTTTTGACGTCCAGCCGCATTCACGGACGACTTACGCAAACGACGTAAAAAATTCAATTTTCGTTGCGGGAACGACGGCCATACTTAACATTAGTGCGCCGCACTTACGCCACCATATAGCAGGGGTAACTTTACACCGGGAAAAGAACCTAACGTAAACGGCATAACTTTACTGCGTCGGCCGGGGGGTACGTTCGGGAATTTGCGTATCTAGCTGATTTACATATTTCGACTAGTAAATCAGCGTACACGCCCCTAGCGGCCAGCGTAAATATGCGATCCGACGGCGTAAAAGACTTATGCCTGTTGGATCTAATAGATATCTATGCGTAACTGATTCTAAGAATCAGGCGCATAGATACGATGGCACAACGCAGAGATACGACGGCGTATCTGGAGATACGCCGTCGTATCTCTTTTGAGAATCCGGGCCATTATTATTATATGATATTTATATCCAACAGTCTACGTAGTGCTTTACAAAATAAAGGGAGGCAGTACAGTTGCAATACAATTCAAGACAAGGGAGATTAGAGGATCCTGCTCATAAGAGCTTACAATCTAAAAAGGAGAGGCGAGTGATACGAAAGGAATTAGCAGCGATAGGATAAGTTGATAGAGAAAGATTGGCTTCCTTGAACAGACACGTTTTCCCCGATAAGAAGTGAACTCAGCACTCCTATCAAGTCATCTAACCAAGCAATAATCACCACTCTAGTGGTTTAATCACCCCATTTCATGTGTATTAACTCTTCCCATTAAAGTCACATAATAATGACATTATGAAAGGTCATTTAGCCCTCTAGGACCTCGTTTCAACCTTGGTGGCTGGACAGGACCACTTTTATTGCAGTGCTGGAACTACAACCCATAGGATCCATTTATCATTTACTGGAGCTCCTTACCAATTTCTGTTCTATAGGTGTCGATGTACGCAGTGCCCTTTATTATACTGACTGCTTAGTGGAGGGTTTGCCTTCGTCACTACATGGTCCTAAAATAGGGCAAAATGTACCTAGCATGTGCACAGATTGAGCATACGTGTACAGTATTAGAAATCCTATACTGTAGCTTGCCTGTAATTTAACCACTTGATCACTGGGCACGTAAACACCCTTAACCACTTAAGCCCCGGACCAATATGCTGGCTAAAGACCCAAGGGGTTTTTACAGTTCGGGACTGCGTCGCTTTAACAGACAATTGCGCGGTCGTGCAACGTGGCTCCCAAACAAAATTGGCGTCCTTTTTTCCCCACAAATAGAGCTTTCTTTTGGTGGTATTTGATCACCTCTGCGGTTTTTATTTTTTGCGCTATAAACAAAAATAGAGCGACAATTTTAAAAAAAATGCAATCTTTTTTACTTTTTGCTGTAATAAATATCCCCCAAAAACATATATAAAATTATTTTTTTCCTCAGTTTAGGCCGATACGTATTCTTCTACCTATTTTTGGTAAAAAAAATCGCAATAAGCGTTTATCGATTGGTTTGCATACATTTTTTTATAGCGTTTACAAAATAGGGGATATTTTTATTGCACTTTTATTAATTATTATATTTTTACTACTAATGTCGGCGATCAGCAATTTTTTTCGTGACTGCGACATTATGGCGGACACTTCCGACAATTTTGACACATTTTTGGGACCATTGTAATTTTCACAGCAAAAATTTAAATTGCATTGTTTATCGTGAAAATGACAGTTGCAGTTTGGGAGTTAACCACAGGGGGCGCTGAACGTGTTAGGCTTCACCTAGTGTGTGTTTACAACTGTAGGGGGGTGTGGCTGTAGGTCTGATGTCATCGATTGTGTCTCCCCTATAAAGGGGATGACACGATCGATGTGCCGCCACAGTGAAGCACGGGGAAGCCGTGTTTACATAAGGCTCTCCCCGTTCTTCAGCTCCGGGGACCGATCGTGACGGAGCGGCTATAAACGAATAGCCGCGCCGTCGTCCCGGATCGCTCCCCGAGGTAAGCCGCCCGCCGCACGCAACGGGGGGGGTCCCGATCGGACCCCCGACCCGCGGTAAGGCAAGGACGTATATATACGCCCATCTGCCTGTCCGTGCCATTTTGCAGATGTAAATAGTCGTGCGGCGGGCGTTAAGTGGTTAATCACCGTTTTTTTTTTTTTTTTTTGCGCTATAAGAGAAAAAAGACAGAAAATTCTGTAAAAAAAAGAATTTTTGCAGAGTATTGCGGGGTATTGCAGAGTAGTGTTGGGTATAACGACGTATCTGCACTGCGTCGGCCGACCGTACATTCGTGAATTCGCGTATCTAGCTGATTTACATATTTCTAGGCGTAAATCAGCATACACGCCCCTAGCGGCCAGCGTAAATATGCAGTTAAGATACGACGGCGTAAGAGACTTACGCCGGTCGGATTTAATACAAATCTATGCGTAACTGATTCTAAGAATCAGGCGCATAGATACGACCGGCCGGACTCAGAGTTACGACGGCGTATCTGGAGATACGCCGGCGTAACTCGTTTGAGAATCCGGGCCATAGTGTCTACAAAATAGGGCATAGTTTTATGTCATTTTTATAAAAAAAAAATTTTTTACTAGTAATGGCGGCGATCAGCGATTTTTATCGGTACTGCAACCTTATGGCGGACACTTCGCACACTTTTTTGGGACCATTGGCATTTTTATAGCGATCAGTGCTATAAAAATGCATTGATTACTATAAAAATGCCACTGGCAGGGAAGGGGTTAACACTAGGGGGCGAGGAAGGGGTTAATTATGTTCCCTAGGTGTGTTCTAACTGAAGGGGGGGTGGGACTGACTAGGGGAAATTACTGATCGCTGTTCATACATTGTACATTACACACACAGCTCCCGGTTCTCGCTCTGTAACGAGCGATCGCGGGTGCCCGGCGGTGATCGCGCCCACCGGGCATGCGCATCGGGACCAGGGGCGAGTGGGCGGCGGGCACGCGCCCCTAGTGGCTGATTCGCGAGGTGACATAGATCTATGTGACCTCGCGCAGGGGAGCCGACCTGCCGTCGGCTGGTCGGCAAGTAGTTAAGCGCCACCCTTTGGGCAAATTTTGCTAATGTTGTGTTATGGTGAGCATTGCTTCCGAGTATGCGTGTTTGTACTTTGGAGTTCTGTCCGACGGACTTCTGTAAAATCCAACAACACACATTTGTTAGCAGACAGTTTTAAAGCATGCTATCCCACATTTGTCCATGGAAAATCTGACAACAATTGTCCGATGGAGCCTACAAATGGTCAAATTTTCTGACAACAGCCTGTCATCACACAATTCCTGTGGGATAATCGATCGTGTGTGCGAGGCTTAAGTCTCCATCTTCCACCACACACCGAAAATATCAGTGCTGGATGGACTTCCTGATTCTTTAAAGGGGTTGTAAAGGATTTTTTTTCCCCCTAAATAGCTTTGTTTACCTTAGTGCAGTCCTCCTTCACTTACCTCATCCTTCCATTTTGCTTTTAAATGTCCTTATTTCTTCTGAGAAATCCTCACTTCCTGTTCTTCTGTCTGTAACTCCACACAGTAATGCAAGGCTTTCTCCCTGGTGTGGAGAAAGCCTCTTGAGGGGGTGAGCAGGAGTGTCAGGACACCCACTAACACACAGCTCCTTTCTCTATCTGCAAAGTAGAGAGTGTCCTGACTTGCCTGCTCGCCCCTCCCCCCTCAAGAGGCTTTCTCCACTCCGGGGAGAAAGCCTTGCATTACTGTGTGGAGTTACAGACATAAGAACAGGAAGTGAGGATTTCTCAGAAGAAATAAGGACATTTAAAAGCAAAATGAGGTAAGTGAAGAAGGACTGCACTGAGGTAAAGGAAGCTATTTAGGGGGGAAAAAAATTCCATTACAACCCCTTTAACCACTTAAGGACCGGACCAATATGCTGCTAAATGACCCAAGGGGTTTTTACAATAAGGCACTGCGTCGCTTTAACAGACAATTGCGCGGTCGTGCGACGTAGCTCCCAAACAAAATTGGCGTCTTTTTTTCCCCACAAATAGAGCTTTCTTTTGGTGGTATTTGATCACCTCTTCGGTTTTTATTTTTTGCGCTATAAACAAAAATAGAGCGATAATTTTGAAAAAAAATGCAATAGTTTTTACTTTTTGCTATAATAAATATCCCCCAAAAACATATATATAAAAAAAAAATTCCTCAGTTTAGGCCGATACGTATTCTTCTACCTATTTTTGGTAAAAAAAAATCGCAATAAGCGTTTATCGATTGGTTTGCGCAAAATTTATAGCGTTTACAAAATAGGGGATAGTTTTATTATTTATATTTTTTTTTTACTACTAATGGCGGCGATCAGCGATTTTTTTCGTGACTGCGACATTGTGGCGGATACTTCGGATAATTTTTTCACCCCTTTTATGCGACCATTGTCATTTTCACAGCAAAAAATACATTTAAATTGCATTGTTTATTGTGAAAATGACAGTTGTAGTTTGGGAGTTAACCACAGGGGGCACTGTAGGAGTTAGGGTTCACCTAGTGTGTGTTTACAACTGTAGGGGGGTGTGGCTGTAGGACTGACGTCATCGATCGAGTCTCCCTATAAAAGGGATCACACGATCGATGCAGCCGCCACAGTGAAGCACGGGGAAGCCGTGTTTACATACGGCTCTCCCCGTTCTTCAGCTCCAGGGGGCGATCGCGATGGAGCGGCTATAAACGAATAGCCGCGCCGTCGTCCCGGATCGCTCCCCATGGGAATCCGACCGCCGCATGTGGCGGGGGGGGTCCCGATCGGACCCCCGACCCACGTCTAGGCAGGGACGTACAGGTACGCCAATGTGCCTGTACATGCCATTCTGCCGATGTATATGTACATGCGGCGGTCGGGAAGTGGTTAAGAACAATCCTCTGTTCTCACATACGATGTGCGGAGCCAAGTGCCATTATGATAGTTAGTTTTATTCTCTTCTGAGGTCTCACTGCAATCTCTCAGTTTTAATGCCGGGCTTTCAGCCTGTTTGTTTTGTTCTGCAGTGAAATAATTGGCCGACGCTTATTGTTCATCCATTTCCGAGGAACCTCTGTTCCGGCACTTTTTAAGAATGGGAGTATTACAGTACCAGTGCGGCTTTCGTTTAAAGCTTTAATACTTCTGACTGCATGACTTTCAAAGAGGATGGCTGCTTTGTGTGTGTCGGGAAAGATGCTGAGAAATTCCTTTTGATATTCACGTTTTGGCTGGCTCACCACCCGCCATGCTCTTACAAAACCTCTTTTTCTCGGAGTCCCTTGTAGCAGACTCATCTCCCCAGAGGTATATTGAAGGAGGAAGCGCGATCCTTGTATTTTTACACCGACGCGCAAGGCGCGTATTCTAGAGAGTTACTTGACATGGTTCCCCTTTATTTTCTTCTAAAGAGACATCAACGTCAAACAAGGGAAAATGTTGGAGACAGTTCACAATGGCAACTGCCTTCATTATTTAGGTACTGAGGCCTTAGTAGAGAAATAAACAGGAATGCTGGCCATTTTGTGTAGAAACCCAATCGTTCAGTCCCAATTTTTCATCTGATGAATAGGTCACTACTTTCTATTGTCTATGGGGCAATCAGGAGGAAGAAACCCTCATTTACACACTCAATTGTTCAAGCAATATCTGTCAGAGTGCTTGACACGGTTGCTGTTTTCAATTGATCTCAAACTGATCACAGTTTTTCTTGTGAGCCTTTTTTCAATTATTATTCAATAGTAAGATCAGTCAACAAGTGCTGTTCATGTTTTGTTCATGGTTATAGATTGAGCTATTACTGTATTAATAGCCGATAAAGCACTGCACAAACTGTTGGCGCTATATAAATCCTGAATAATAATAATAATATTCTATATTCGATGATGTCCTCCTCCCACTTGGCCTCAAATAAATTGTCCAGGATTTATTTAAGGGCCAAGGGGGAGGAGGACGTCATCGATTCCCAGAGGAGACCGGAGGTGGTCTTGTGGGTACGATATATCGATGACGTCCTCCTCCTATGGCGTGGCAGTGAGCCAGACCTACAGACTTTTATGTCATCTCTTAATCAGAATGACAGGGGTATTAAATTTAATTTCGAGGCTAGTATGGAACAAATTAATTTTTTTAGATCTTACGATTAAGATAAAAGATGGGAGATTTATCACGTCTACTTACTTTAAAGCTACGGACAGAAACTCCTATATAGCCTTGGATAGTTGCCAACATGAATCTTGGCTGAAGGCTGTACCCCGAGGACAATTCATATGCCTTAGGCCTCGTACACACGACAGAGATTCTCGGCAGAATTCGCCGAGAAACTCGGTCAAAACCCGGATTCTGCCGAGAATCTCTGTCGTCTGTACAGTTTTGGCTCGATGGAGCCGCCGAGGAGCTCGACGAGAAAATAGAGAACATGTTCTCTATTTTCTCGTTGGCCGCGTTGTTCTATAGGAGAAGGCGGCCCGCCGAGCTCTTCGGCGGCTTCATCCCAAAACGAGACGAGGAACTCGACGTGCCAAGCACGTCGAGTTTCTCTGTCGTGTGTACGAGGCCTCAGATGCAATTGTACTGAGGTGGGGGCCTTTGATGAACAGGTGTCTGTGTTGTCTGCCAGGTTTTTGGAAAAAGGTTATGATTCAGAATCATTTGCCCAAACTGTCAGAACCATTAGAGGAGTGGATAGATCATCACTTCTGACAGAGAGAGAGTTCATCAATCAGAAAATAAAATATCTGTACCTTTCATAACCACTTTTTCTGTACAACACTGTAGGGTCAAACAATTGATCCAAAAACATTGGCATATACTAGGAAGTGATCAGGTCCTTAAGAGTATATTACCTGTCAGACCCCAAATCAAGATTGTTCCCAGTGTTTCTGATTCCCCAAAATGTACTAGATCCTTTTTTAAACAACTTACTGAATACCACCGGTGTAAGAACTGTCAAGTCTGCACTCTAAACAGCTGCAGGGACAGATAGATCTGCAATTTTGTGTCCACCAGCACAGGTCGGACTTTTGAAGTGGAGCCATTCATTACGTGCTCCTCCGAGGGGGTGGTGTACCTCATCCAGTGCCCGTGTGGGCTCCAATATATAGGGAGGACCAAAAGGGCCCTGAAAGTGAGACTGAATGAACACATCAGTAACATCAGAAGGGGCTTTAAAGATCCTTCAGTCTCCAGGCATTAAGATGAGGTACACTACAGAGATAAATCAAAAACCGTCTATATGGGGATATACAAGTATTGGAGGGGCAGTTCTCTTGAGAGGGAGATATCCAAGCAAGAACTGGATATACAGATTAAAAACATACGTGCCATTTGGATTAAACGTTGACACTGACGTCAACGCCTTTATTAACCATTCCTGATTAGTCACTTTATGATAGGTTGGTTAGATAATGGTTTACGATTATGCACAGAATTTACTTATAATATGTAACTATATGTGTGTTTTTATTTGTTTTTGTTTTGGACTGTTTTAATTTGAATTCTGTTTGCATTATGCACTACAAAATTTTGTCACCATACTTGGTTCTGGTTCATCACCTACTACGGACTAGCTTTCTGTTTTGTATTTATGATTTATATAATTTCCTGACATGGGAAGTCGGGCTTATTATTATAAGAATTTATAGCCCCCCAAAAGGAGTTTGCGGCCCTGGTAGGTATGGGCCACACATACATTCACATTGAGCATGTTTAATTGTGTTTAATTAGTATTGGGCTGTTCCTTCAGTGCCACCCAGGAACTCACTTGTAGGACACTAGTAATTTTTTGATGTGCAAGGGCCAATATCTTGACTTTACATCCTACTTACTTACATTTTTTAGTTTTAGGTCGACAATATTGGCTCTCTAGGCAGTTTTTGAATCCCCACACATTATGTCGAGTTGTTCGGCTTATGTGTGGGATCTTTACAGTAATTTTTACAGTCGGTCATTGGGTATTGTGCCGGGTTAGGATATTTTCTCCTACATATAATTTTATATATTTATGTCAGGGGCGATTATTATGGACTTTAGAATTTTTAATTTTATTCATACTTATATATAAAAAAATATTAGAATAATAAAAATAAAATAATTTTTATTTAATCTCTCCAAGCAATTAAACATTGCTAAAAGGGAGAGTTTTAACCATATAATGGGGAAATTGCTACAATTGTTCTTTCCCTTAAGTTTATTTTAAATCAATTTATTATGTGTTTATGCGTAACTTTCCAAATATACAAAACATTTTTGTCATACTGATAAATTTGTCTATGATGGCCTATTAGATCAATACCGGCATTGCCCAGAAGGTGTCGCCTAGTGTCGTAGTAGGGCTTTTTATAATTATAAATATCAGCAGGTGTTTGATCTCCATAGATGTAACAGATGCAGATATTTTGCGTCAAATTCTGCCTTTACACCACCCCATTGTTCTTTATGATGGACATTTTGTGTCGTCCGCGGTGTCGGGCGCCATGTTGGAGCCCTCTCTGCTCACTATTGCGCATGTCCAGGAGGTGGTTGCGAACCAGAGCGAGGCTTCGTTTTTTCTATGTTTGTTTAAATAGAGGTGACGCAGCGCGCCGCCCATGCCCCTGGAAGAAGTAAGATATTACGAAACGGACGTAGGGCGGAGCGGCGCGTTGACGTCACCTCAAGCTCCAAATGATCCCCCAGCAGGACGGGTGTCTGGAATTTGTGTACCGGCCGGCACACCAGATTTAAGGCATTATTTTTCTGCAATATTGTAAGTGTAATACAACTCTTTTTAATAAATATTTTATACATTTAATGCGCGGCTGTCATTGTCTTTTGCATGTTGGGCATTTATGCTGGTGATCTGCAACTATTACTGGATGAGATCCATTGCTTAAAAGACCGAATCTGTCTGAGCTGTGTGGTTGGAGTGAGATCTTTAATTATACTCTTTTAATGATCCCCTGTCATAAGGGATCATGGCAAGTCGGTAAGGAGCCACTTTTATTGATTGGTGGAGGATTTATCACCTTTTTTGGACACGTTTTCCATCAGACATTGGATTTTTGCACAGAGCACGGGTGTACAGCATTTATTGAGTAAGCACTTATGGACTTTATTTCTGATTTTTTTTTATATTAATTTTGACATTCATTTTTATTAATTATAATATCATTATAAATATTGGTTTATTTTTTGCACATATTTTTGGACATATATTTTTGGACATATATTTTTGGACATATATTTTTGGACATATAGTGACACATTACTATATGCCATCAATCACATATTTGTATATCACTATTTTTGTCTGTTTTTTGTTTGGTATTCTTAATTTGGTAAAGTTACGCAGAGCCAAAAATTGAATATCCTAATCAAGAAGTATTGTAATAATAAAGAACTTAATTTTTTAACTAAAACAAACTTTTGTACCTTTGAAGATAATGTAACCTTATCTATTTCATTTGCCATTGGGGGAAGGGGAGACTAAGAGCCCTTTCACACTGGTGCGTTTTTGCGTAGTTTTTGCGGTAAAAATAGCTATTAAAACGCTCATAAAATGCTCCCCATGCATCTCAATGGACCCTTTCACACTGAGGCGTTGCGCTGGAGAAGCGTTGAGAAAAGTCCTGCAAGCAGCATCTTTGGAGCAGCTTTTGAGCGCTAAAAAAAAATGCTCCAAAAACGCCCCTCTCCATTGAAATGAATTGAAAACGCTGTAAAAACGCGGTAAAACGCAGTAAAAATCGATGTAAAATCACAGTAAAAAAGCGGTAAAATCGCGGAAAAACGCAGTAAAATCGCGGTAAAATAGCGGTGTTTTACTGCTATTTTAACGCTCCGCTATAGGCGTTTCCAGTGTGAAAGGGCTCTAAAGGCGGCCATACACGGTTCAAATTTCGAAAGAATTTTCTTTCGAAAATCGTATCAAAGAATTTTCATACGAATTTCGCACCGTTAGTGGGCTGCAGCAACAGCTGATTTTCGTGCGGCAAACAAATTTGAGAAATCCGACATGTTGGAAATTTTTTGAAAAACAAACGATTTTCTGATCAATGATGGGAGAATCGTGCGAGAAATGTAATAGAAAAAAAAATGCGCATGTGCAAGAAAAGAATATTCCCGGAGAGAAACGAATATTCCCGGCAACATGAAGGTTTGGTCAGCCAAATTTCGAAAATCAATGGTGGCATCATTGGATCACCAAAAAAACGAACTTTCTGATTTTGAAAAGAAAATTTGTTTGAAATTCGACCGTGTATGGCCTGCTTTACTCAAGTTTCCTAATTACAAACACATGTTTGAGCTTCTTAGAAAAGCATATAAAGCTTACAACAAAATGTATACTTTCACAAGTATAAAAGTCTATATAATTTCACTTTTTCAATTTTTAGAAGACATAACGATATATATAAGTCAATTATTCTCAGAGACACAATTCATTTGTTAATATTTGTTAATTTATGACTATTAGATTAAAGAAAACGTTTTTTATGGTTTACTTATATCAGAGTGGTGGACAGGAAGGGGGGTGCCCCAGGCTGCTCTTCTGATTTGGACTAAAAACACCTCCCCCTCTCTTTTTTCAATTACATAAAGTGGTGTTGTTTTGTAGTGCACATAAAATTGCCTGGAAGTCTGACAAATTGGTTTGAGATTTCAGTTCAGTCCACGGGAAGTTACAAGGACACTGGATGTCTAGTAGAATCAACAGTGTTTCTTTACTTGCAAAAAACAAATGTAGCCACCGCATCTAAAACCTGGTGAGTTGTTTTTAGATTTAAAGTGGTTATAACAAGGCTTATATGAATAATGTTTGGTGTAATGGCGCTAAAACACTAGAAACCTTAAAAAGACTTTAAAACAATATTCTCATCACTAGGCCCATAAGTAAATAAGGAAATGTGTACGTAGTGAATCCTCCAATGGATGTGAGTAAAATGTGTTCCACTCTGGGTTAATCCTGGAATACCATCCGACATCCACAAAAATGTGGAGGGTATTTGTAGTGGTAAATAATAATACGTAACCAATAATGCGTGAACAGCTGTGCCAAAACACTGCACAATGTTGCAACAATGTAATCAAAAGTGGATAATGAAAACAAATCCAATATAATTAAAACACCAAAAACACTGGTCTATTAAGGTGCAGCGTGCAATGATTAAAGTGCAAAAAATATTAATTCAAGTGATCCACAATAAAAATAAATGACATGCAAAAATCCGCATGAAAATAAATAAATAAGAAATGTCCAGTGAGATAATAAGCTATTAACGATGTCTCTAATAGTCCACCAATTGAAGTAGGAGTAGAAACAAAGTGATAATAATAAAGTGTTCCAGTGCATATGATAATAAAGAATATAAATTCATGAATGAATGTTCAGTGAAAGAAAATTGTGCTCCAAATCACAGATCCTTATATCCACAGCGTTCAGTGATCAAATGCTGGATATGCATGCATGCTTAAACTTCCACCATCAGGCTTCCCAGAAGTGTCGGACAGACTAGGTGTTCCAGCCCCTTACCTCAGAGCGGCTTGTAATCAAGCCTAAATGGATATCTCCCAGGCAGTCTGCTGTTCATCCAACACCTCAGTCCCACGATTCAGTCACAGCTGCTTGCAGTCTCTCAGAGGGAATACAAAGCAAGGGGAGCCTCCATAGTGTAGTAATATTAAAACATTTATTAAAGAAACAAGTAAACACTCACAGTATAAGTAGTGAAAAGTCGGCGAGTACGATCTATGTGTCCACCCGCTCTGCGGCCGCGAGCGGGTGACGTCACCAGCAGCTCCTCCACGTCCTCACGCGTATCGCAACTGTTGCACGTTGCTTACTCATAGGATCCTCATAGAGGTGGGGGGGCCCGCAGTGCGCCCCCCTGCCCCAGAGCACCCAACCCCCCCATGTTGAGGGCATGCGGCCTGGCACGGCTCAGGAGGGGGGGGCGCTCGCTCGTCCCCACTCCCTTCCTGACCGGCCGGGTAGCGTGCTTTGGATACGGGTCTGGTATGGATTGTAGGGGGACCCCCTACGTCAATTTTTCGGCGTGGGGGGGTCTCCTTACAACCCATACCAGACCTAAGGGCCTGGTATGCTCCTGGGGGGGAACCCATGACGGTTTTGTTTTTACAAATTGCCGTGGAGTTCTCCCTCGGGAATGCATACCAAATGCCGTCGCTGGAATGGGCTTTTACATGGTGTGACTAGTTTACACTTTGTAACACCAGCCCTAGTTTTACACTTGCAAAATAAAACTTACGGCGAAAAAACGAAGCTGGAAAGCTTTGTGGATCGCCTTAAGTGCTAATTTGCATACTAGAAACGGCATTTCGACTCGAAATGCCCCCAGCGGCGGATGCGGTACTGCATCCTAAGATTCGGCAGTGTAATTCAATTACACATGCCTGATCTTCTGCCTAACTTTGGAAAAAGCCTTTTGAGGATCGTTTCCAAAGTTAGACACAGACTGAACAGCAGTTAAGTCTGCGTATCTCTTTTGAGGATCTGGCCCTTTGTTTTTTCTCATGAAAAAAAACAAAGTTTTTCAAACTTCATTTTAAAAAACGACGTTGCCTACACACCATCGTTTTTTCAAAATGCTCTAGCTAAACGCGGTTACGTACAACACGTACAACGTCGTTTTAGCCCACACACAATCATTTTTTATGACACAAAAAACAACATTTTGAAAAACGACATAAAAAATTTAAGCATGTTCGAAAAAAAAATTTGGTCGTTTTTTAGAAGACAAAAAACGACATAAAGCCCACACACGATCATTTTAAATTATGTTTTTTAAAACGTCGTTTTATTTCATCACAAAAAACGACCGTGTGTACGCGGCATTAGGGGTCCAAGTAAAAAAAAATTGCTGTGTGGATGTCTTATGCATTTGCACAGGCACCTTTATATGATTAATGTATTGTTTGTAATTTTATTATTTCCTATTATCATCGGCTCCATCCATCCTCCGCACTGCTTCTCAATCTTCCTCCCGACTTCCCTGCTGGCATGGCTTATGTCTATTTAGGGGTTCCTTCATTCCCTGCCAGGCCCCCAACCTGAGGATTGGCTAAGGGCCCCTAAATATTTAAGACAACCCCTCACAGCTTCCGCCCACTGTCTTCTAGAATGTTCTCTAACATTCTAGAAACTGGGGGAGGCACCAGAGAGCTGCCAGGATGAGTCAACCAGCCCTGGCCTCTAATAACCCTGACCCAGATTCAGTGACTCAGTGGGCCAGACTATAGTTTGCCTACTCTAATTCTAGTTGCACACACTAGAGCAGTGGTCATCAACCCTGTCCTGCAGGGCCCACTAACAGGCCAGGTTTTATGTATTACCTTGGGGAGATGCAGTCTAGAATACTGCAATCACTGAGAAGCAAATGATATCAGCTGTGATGTATTTCAGTTATCTTGCAAACCTGGCCTGTTAGTGGGCTCTGCAGGACAGGGTTGATGACCACTGCACTAGAGCAGTCATTCTCAATCAGGGTTCCTCCAGAGGTGGCTAGGGGTTCCTTGAGCTGTGGCCGATTTACCTCCTGTCTGATGGTGCATACATCGTTCTGAGCCAATGCCACTTGGAGGAGACAGTGGTATGACAGTGGAGGAGACAGTGGTATGACACGAATGATCTTTATAGCAGTCTGTAAGGGGGCCATTCTTACCACCACTGTAAAAAAGGGCCACCAAGACCTGAAACCTGAAAATTATTTTAAGGGTTCCCCTGGGGTAAAAAGGTTGAGAAAGGCTGCACTAGAGGGTGCTAAATTTATACAAGGAATAAGTGCACATTTTGCTAACTACAGTTAATTGAAGCAAATTAAGCAAGCACCTTTTTTCCTTTTGCCGCGTACACACGATCGGTCAAACCGATGAGAACGGTCTGATAGACCGTTTTCATCGGACCAAACCAATCGTGTGTAGGCCTCATCCGTTATTTATCCATAGGTTAAAAAAAAAGCAATCTTGTTTTAAATTTAACCGATGGATACCTAACCGATAGAAAAAAAAAAACGATCGTTTGTAGGCACGTCCACCGGTTAAAAATCCACGCATGCTCAGAATCAAGTCGACGCATGCTTGGAAGCATTAAACTTCATTTTTTTCAGCATGTCGTTGTGTTTTACGTCACCGCGTTCTGACACTATCGTTTTTTTAACTGATGGTGTGTAGGAAAGAAAGTTACCGCTCCAGGTGGATTGTGTTAGGATGATCAGTATGGTCTGAGGAGATCAAGGGTGCTGGCAATGCACAAGGCAACAAGTGGAAAAAGAAAATATGGACAGCCGCACTCCAAAAAACCTTGATGGTTGTCTTTATTTAAAAAAAAGGAAAACTGCATTACAAGTCACAGCACACAACACGGGAGTAAAACACCTGACGCATTTCGCACTATAAATTAGTGCTTACTCCCGTGTTCTGTGCTGTGACTTGTAGTGCACTTTTTTTTAAATAAAGACAACCATCAAGGTTTTTTGGAGTGCGGCTGTCCATATTTTCTTTTTTCACTTGTTGATGGTGTGGAGGCATGACTGACCATCAGTCATCTTCATCAGTTAACCAATGAAAACGGTCCATCAGGCTGATCGTGTGTACAGGGCATAACTCTTGCTGTTCCCTGAAAGTACTATTGGAATTCTCCTTCTCCTACTTGTTCAGTTTTCTGTCTGACGTCTGTGGACCTTTTAATTCATAGAAGTAGGTGCATCAAAGAAAGCAACCCTACCAGCACCGTGATTTAGCAAGAAATGAGCAAGGAGTCTTGCGGATGCTCTCTTTGATATAACAATAGATCTGATAACTCTTTGCCTCTCCTCTCCCTCTTCGATTTTATTGTACAGCTGCGGGCCACTCAAGGAAGAAAAGCTTAACTAGAGAAATAATTATTTCTTGCCTGCAAGCTGCTGACAATGACCTGCTGGTTATGAGGTCGGCATATGGGTTCATTTTCACTTTTTCCAAGACTTATGATTCAGCAAGTTGCTAGACCCAAATTACAGAATAGTGACCCTTCACCTGAGTGTTACCCAAGGCTCATGGGGCCAGATTCATAAAGGGGATACGACGGCGTATCTCCTGATAAGCCGTCGTATCTCTGTTTCTATCTATGCGACTGATTCATAGAACCAGTTACGCATAGATATCCCTAAGATCTGACAGGTGTAATTGTTATACACTGTCGGATCTTAGGATGCAATACCGCGGCCGCCGCTGGGGGGAGTTTGCGTCGTAAACCAGCGTCGGGTATGCAAATTAGGAGTTACGGCGGATCCACAACGGATTTTCGCGTTCGCTACGTCGCCGCTAGTCTAGTTTCCCGTCGCAAATTTAGTCGTCGTTTTAGGTGCCCTAACTTTAGTCAGCAAACGTATTGCTGTCTAAAGTATGGCCGTCGTTCCCGCGTCAAAATTTAAAAATGAACGTCGTTTGCGTAACACGTCCGGGAATACGGAAGTACGCTACGCGCGTCGCCGTTCGAAAAAATGACGTCACGGCGCGCAAAGCACGACAGGATTTGCGAAACTGAGCATGCGCAGTAGGTCCGGCGCGGGAGCGCGCCTAATTTAAATGGCACACGCCCATTTGAATTGGCCCGCCTTGTGCCGGAGGCCGCCGGCGTCGTTTTCATCGCAAGTGCTCTGTGAATCAGGCACTTGCGATGAAAACTTGCGGCGGTGTAACGTATCTATGATACGTTACGCCGCCCCAGTTCTATGTGAATCTGGCCCATGGTACTTTCACCTTGCCACTGGTTGGTGCGTTTGGTGGGAGTTCAAGTCTAATCTTAGGATTCTTCTCACCCTTTGTGCACTTCTTGAAAAAAGTGGAAACTTTCTGTTGCTACGGGCTGTATCTCAAGTGAGTATTTATAAGACAAGCAGAGAGATGCCCGTAGGAAGTAGTTTTTTTTCCTTTTGTTCTGTAAAAATGTCATATTTGCATATTGTACATGAATATTTATGTGATTTTCTTTAATAAGTTATCATTTAACTGGCGCATTTTAACAGAATTGGAATAATTGAATATGAATGTCTTTGGGACAGAGCTAAGCAGAATGGAATATGTAGTACAGTTAAAGTGACCCTGTCGGGTCTTTCAAATAATGACAAACTAACATTACAGCTAAAGAGCTGACACCACAAGGTGCATGTACACACATTCATGTTTTGTTAAAACCACTTAGCACATTTAGGGCAAAGTGGCAGGATCTCTTATTAGCTCACTCGCTCGCCCACAGTTCTCCACACTCTTTATTCACTGGTAAATTCGAGAGGTGGTCAAGGGCTAAATGAAGAGGCGGCTACAGGCTGAATAAAGAAGTGTATACGGGATAATTGTAGAGATGTTTTATGCCGTGTACACATGATCGGACATTCCAACAACAAAACCATTGGCCCAGATTCTCGTATCTGGGCGTAAAACTGTGCAAGTTTTACAGGCAAGTGCTTTATTCACAAAAAACTTGCCTGTAAAGTTGCGGCAGCGTAGCGTAAATCCCCCGGCGCAAGCCCGCCTAATTCAAATGAGCCGGGTAGGGGGCGTGGAGCATTTAAATTAGCCGCGTTCCCGCACCGAACGTACTGTGCATGCGCCGTCCGGAAAATATCCCAGGGTGCATTGCTCCAAATGACGTCATTGGTTTCGACGTGAACGTAAATGGCGTCCAGCCCCATTCACGGACGACTTATGCAAACGACTTAAATTTTAAAATTTCGACGCGGGAACGACGGCCATACTTAACAGTATGGGGGCAACTTTTTGCGTCGCAAATCTAACGTAAACGTCGTAACTTCACTGCGTCGACCGCGCGTACGTTCGGGAATTCGCGTATTTTGCTAATTTGCATACTCGACGGGGAAAACGACGGAGGCGACACCTAGCGGCAAAAAAAAAAATTGCTTTTACGATCCGACGGCGTAAGAGCCTTACGCCTGTCGGATCTAATGGATATCTATGCCTAACTGATTCTAAGAATCAGTCGCATAGATACGACGGCCCAGATTAGGACTTACAACAGCGTACATTGCGTTGCGCCGTCGTAAGCCCTTTGAGAATCTGGGCGATTGTTTTTTTTTTTATGATGGATGTTGGCTAAAACTTGTCTTGTATACACACGGTCACACAAATGTTGTCGAAATTCCGATCGGCAAGAACGCGGTCACATACAAACGTACAAATGGAACTATAAAAGGGAAGTTCAATACCAAGTGCGCCACCCTTTGGGCTCCTGCTAATCTCGTGTTAGTAGAAGTTTGGTGAGAGACGATTTGCACTTATATGTCATCTGCTGCTGCTCCCGAGTCCTGGACCAGATTGTGCTCCCTATTATATGGACTCCTCAGGCTACCAATTTTTCTACCAATTTTGCCTGGCAAATAGTTGATGTGTGCCCTGGGATACAAAGGCTTTGCCAATTTTATCAGTTTATATAGCGTTGCCTTCCTCTTTATTTTTGTTATGACCCCTAATACTTGCCTATGTGTTTTACTTCAAAAAGGACAGTGTGTTTGTGAGTAGGCAGGTACATTTCAAAAATACAATGTCAAATTAACAAGGAACACCAACCAACCTCCTCAAGGTTAAAAAATACAAGATAATAAGGTTGTTGTGGTAACTTGACACACACAACGAAAAAAAATATTAGGGAGATCACTAGAATTTTTTTTTAAATAAATAAAAAAACAGGAGATTTTAATTTAAAAAAGAAAAAAGATCACTATAAAAATAAATTCTAAACGTTATTATGGAGATCTGGCTTAAAAAAATAAAAAGATTATTCAGGAGATCACGAGAAATAATATAGAAATCAGTTTGTCAGAACTCTGTGTGAATATCAGCAGCAAAACAACTGCTTCTCGTACTTGATTCAAAGCATGCATGGAATTTTGTGCGTCGAAAATTGTCTACACATGCTCGGAAATTTACGAGAACATAGGGCCAGATTCACCAAAGAGATACGACGGTGTTTCTCCTGATACTCCGTCGTATCTCTGTTTCTATCTATGCGACTGATTCATAGAACCAGTTACGCATAGATATTCATAAGATCCGACAGGTGTAATTGTTTTACAGTGTCGGAACTTAGGATGCAATACCGCGGCCGCCGCTGGGTGGAGTTTGCGTCGTAAACCAGCGTGGGGTATGCAAATTAGCAGTTACGGCGGATCCCTGATGGATTTTCGCGTTCGCTACGTCGCTGCTAGTCTAGTTTCCCGTCGCAAAGTTAGTCGTCGTTTGACCTGCCCTAACTTTAGTCAGCAATCGTATTGCTGTCTAAAGTATGGCCGTCGTTCCCGCGTCGAAATTTAAAATTTAACGTCGTTTGCGTAACACGTCCGGGAATACGGAAGTACGCTACGCACGTCGCCGTTCGAAAAAATGACGTCACGGCGCGCAAAGCACAGCGGGAGTTAGGAAACGGAACATACGCAGTAGGTCTGGCGCGGGAGCGCGCCTAATTTAAATGGCACACGCCCATTTAAATTGGCCCGCCTTGCGCCGGAGGCCGCCGGCGTAGTTTTCATCGCAAGTGCTTTGTGAATCAGGCACTTGTGATGAAAACTTGCGGCGGTGTAACGTATCTACGATACGTTACGCCGCCGCAGTTCTATGTGAATCTGGTCCAAATTTTGTTGTCGGAAAATTTGAGTAAACTGGCCCTTTGTTTAGAAAGTTTGGAGACCCCTAAATTAGCTAATGGCTAAATGAAGAGGCGGCTACAGTCTAAATAAAGAGATGTACAGTATATGGGCTAAATCAAGAAGTGACTATGGGCTTATTCAGGGGTCTCCAAACTTTCTAAACAAAGGGCAAGTTTCCTCTACTTCAGAATTTAGAGGGACCCGACTGTGGCCATTGGGAGTAGAAAATGATCCAGCGTCAGTGGGAGTAAACAAGGCTCCATCCTTGGTTTTAGTGGGAAGGTACAGTGCCCCATTGTTGGTATCAGTGGGAATAATTACATAGTTGGTGAGGTTGAAAAAAAGCACACGTCCATCAAGTCCAACCAGTATGTGTGTGTGCGTTTATGTTAATATTACTTTGTATATACCTGCATGTTGTGGTCATTTGGGTGCCCATCTAATAGTTTTTTTTAAAGTTATCTATGCTCCCTGCTGAAACCACTGCTTGTGGAAGAGAATTCCACATCCTCTCTTACCACTCTTACTGTAAAGAACTCTCTATGCAGTTTAAGGTCAAACCGCTTTTCTTCTAATTTTAGTGAATGGGCGCGTGTCTTTTTATGTTCCCTTGCGCGGAAAAGTTTTATCCCTGTCACACACTATTCCTATTACAAGTGATATTTACATTCCTTGTAATAGGAATAAAAGTGATCAAAAATAAAAATTTAAAAAAAAAAGTGTAGAAATAAAAAAAAATAAGTTAAATAATTCTTTTTTTTTTTAAATGCCCCTGTCCCCGGTAGCTCGCGCTCAGAAGTGAACACACACGTAAGTCCCGCCCACGTATGTAAACGCCGTTCAAACCACATATGTGAGGTATCGCCGCGTGCGTTAGAGCGACCTCCTCTGTAACTCTAAACTGGTAACCTGCAAAAAAATTCAAAGCGTCGCCTATGGAGATTTTTAAGTACCGAAGTTTGGCGCCATTCCCTGAGTGTTCACAATTTTAAAGTGTGACATGCTAGGTATCTATTTACTCGGCGTAACATCATCTTTCATATTTTACAAAAAAGTTGGGCTAACTTTACTGTTTTGTTATTTTTTAATTCATGAAACCATTTTTTTCCAAAAAAAAGGCGTTTGAAAAATTATTGCGCTAATACCGTGCAAGATAAAAAGTTGTAATGATCGTCATATATATAATATTTGGGGGTTCTGAGTAATTTTCTAGCAAAAGAATGATGATTTATACATGTAGGAGAGAAGTGACAAAATAGGCCCGGTATTGAAGTGGTTTAAAAGCCCGGTATTGAAGTGGTTAACATTACAATTTCAGAATCAAACAACCAGTAAATAGTCTTTTACATACCGTATTTATCGGGGTATTGCGCTCTCCGGCGTATAGCGCGCGCCCCTAATGTGGACCCGCATTCCTGTAAAAAAAACATTTTAGTACTTACAGTTTTGGTGTCTTGTGCGGCGTCCATCGGCGGCCTCGTCGGGTCCGGCGTCCGTTTGCGGCTTCGGTGGTGTCCTCCTCTTTGGGTCAGTCTGCGGCTTCGGTGGTGTTCTCCCGCGCTGTTACCCGTCGAATCGCCGCTTCCCGCGCTCAGTTTGAATGCCTGTGACGACATATACCGTCGTGCAGTACACTCGGGTACATTCGGCCAGGCTCGGCTTCGCTCGTGCTCACGCTCTGTGACGTTTATGCGTGAGCACGAGCAAAGCCGAGCCTGGCTGAATGTAGCCGAGTGTACTGCACTCGGTATATGTCGGCGCAGGCATTCAAACTGAGCGTGGGAAGCAGGTATCGGCGTATATCACGCACCCACGATTTTCCCCTTATTTTAAGGGGAAAAAAGTGCGCGATATACGCCGATAAATGCGGTATATCCTGGGGAATATTGTGGATAAATATTACTGCCACATTTTAAAGTACTCCAAAATATATTTTTAATGTCCATTATTTTCTTGCTCACCCTGTGCCCAAAAGTGACTCTCGTTACAGTATCATTGGGAGTAATAGTACCCCATTACTGGTGTCAGTAGGAGGAAAAGTGTCCCATCGTTGGTATCATTGGGAGGAATAGTGCTCCATTGTTGGTGTCAGTGGGAGAAATGGTGCCCCATCATTGATGTCAATTGGCAGAATATTGAGGAATAGTGCCCCAAAGGCTGGACAAAAGTGAGCAATGGGCTGGTCTAAATGGAAATGGTCACTAGGACAAATAGAGAGGGTCAGTTTAACCACTTCAGCCCCCGGACCATTTCGCTGGTCAAAAACCAGGCCACTTTTTGCGATACGGCACTGCGACGCTTTAACTGACAATTGCGCGGTCGTGCGACGTGGCTCCCAAACAAAATTGACGTCCTTTTTTTCCCCACAAATAGAGCTTTCTTTTGGTGGTATTTGATCACCTCTGCAGGTTTTTTTTTTGTTGTGCTATAATCAAAAATAAATAAATGTCCCCAAAAAATATTTTTTTTATATATTTTTTCCTCAGTATAGGCCGATACGTATTCTTCTACATATTTTTGGTAAAAAAAAAAAAAATCACAATAAGCGTTTATTGATTGGTTTACACAAACGTTATAACGTCTACAAAATAGGGGATAGGTTTATGGCATTTTTATTATTTTTTTTTTTTACTAATAATGGCGGCGATCAGTGATTTTTTTATTGTGACTGCGACATTATGGCAGACACTTTTGACACCATTTTGGGACCATTGGCTATAAAAATGCACTGATCACAGGACACAAGAGGTGGGATTTATGATTTCTCCAATCACAAGCAGGGGGTGGGGACTGTGCTCTTCCAGGCATTCCCGGTCAGGACAAGTGCTGTCAGTAAGTAAAGCGGTGATGTGGCGGCCTTTTTTGGGGGCATTAGTTGGCTTGGGGAATGACTGTGTCAGTTTCATTCAGGGACACTGTATTGTCCTGGAATAAAGGTGCCCGGGATAGACCTGAAAAATGCGGGACTGTCCCGGGCAATCCAGGGCACATGGTCACTCTTGTTTACATTAGCATCTCCCCGCTCTATCTCTTCGTGAGACGATCGTGGGGACCCACGGCCGGGTTCGCGGCATCTTAAAAGGGACGTACCTGTATGCCCATATGCCTGTCCGTGCCATTCTGCCGACGTAAAAAGCTGTGTGGTGGGCCTTAAGCGGTTAACTAACAAGGATTAAAAACAATAAAAAAAAACTAAAAGTAGTTCCAACCCCTGACCACTTTATTTAACAAAAAGTTTTAGCTTTAAATGCACTTTAAAGCGGGGGTTCACCCAAAAAACAAGTATATAACATTAGATTCAGTATACCTCAAACATGTAAAGTATGCGTTTTTTTTTTGGGGGGGGGGGTGTGTACATACGGAATTATCGGTCTTTTCCTCCTGGCTTCTGGGTACTCACTCCCGCGAGACTGGGCGTTCCTGTGCAGTGCCGCAATGTCACCTGGGACTTCGCCCAGATGATTGACGTGCCTGAGAAAAACTCCCACCGGTGCATAAGGCGCGGCATGACTTTCCGAAAATAGGCGAACTGCGAGTCGGGTCTATACAGCGCCTGCGCAGTCATCGCTACCCGGCTCCTAGTCGATGCGCAGGCGCCGTATAGAGCCGACTCGCAGTTCGGCTATTTACGGAAAGTTATGACGAGCCTTATCCACCAGTGAGAGTTTTTCTCAGGCACGTCAATCATATGGGCGAAGTCCCAGGTGACATTGCGGCACTGCGCAGGAGTGAGTACCCGGAAGCCGGGAGGAAAAGACCGATAATTCCGTATATACACCCCCCCCCCCCAAAAAAAATGCATACTGTACATATTTGAGGTACTGTATACTGAATCTAATGTTATATACTTGTTTTTTTGGGTGAACCCCCGCTTTAATGTTAATTTCTTTTTTAAATAATGTAAATTTACACCTACCACTGCACTCTTGGTGGATTTCAAAGTATCCAGTTGGGTCTCTAAAGAATAAAATATGATATTAGCGGTGTGTGTGGAGCCCACGCAGATCAATATTATGCCTCTATTATGTGTAATCCTTCATATAATCCGATAAGTGTCGTAAATGTATAATTCAGGTTCAGCCGTTGCTTTGAGAAATTAGGTTTTATTTGAATTTTTTTTCCTATTTCTGTTTTCTATTGATTTATATAACCTGATTTAAAATGAGCCTGCTCAGTAATGTACGTCTGGTTACGTGACCGGCGTGTAACGAGCTCAGAGTGACGCTGCCAATTGGTTAAAATATGAAAAGCAGGACATACAAGTTAAACACACTCTGGGTTATTTATTAAGGGCAATATTTAAAGTGCGATAACAGCAACCAATCAGAATTGATATTTTTTACTGATCTAAAATATTTTAAAAAAATAATACTACCAAACGTGAACCTGTGATTTGCCCATGCAAAGCAGTTTGTTCATATAAAGCTGGAAAAGACACAATTTAATGCAGCTCTGTATTCATTAACCACTTAAGACCCGGACCATTATGCAGCTTAAAGACCTGGCCCCACTGGGCACAGTGGCGATAAATGATGGCACAGTGGCTGCATTTGATGGCATGGCGGCTGCATTTGATGGCATGACACGGACTTTACACGGACTTTGGGTTTTTCCCGAACCCGGACCCGAACCCGAATAATTGGAAAAAGTTTGGGTGCGGGATCGGAGTTCAGGAAAAAAAATGCGCGGAGGTCCCCGCAAATTCAATAACCAGACCATTTAGGTCTGGTATGGATATTAAGGGGAACCCCGCCGTCAATTTAAAAAAAAATTACGTGCGGTTCCCCCTAAATATCCATAACCAGACCCTTCAGGTCTGGTATGGATATTAAGGGGAACCCCGCCGTCAATTTAAAAAAAAAATGACGTGCGGTTCCCCCTAAATATCCATAACCAGACCTGTTATCCAAGCACGTTGACCTGGCCAGCCGCAGAAAAGAGGGGGGGACAGAGTGCGCCCCCCCTCTCTCCTGAACCGCACCAGGCCACATGCCCTCAACATGGGGAGGATGTCCCCATGTTGATGGGGACAAGGGTCTCATCCCCACAACCCTTGCCCGGTGGTTGTGGGGGTATGCGGGCGGGAGGCTTATCAGAATCTGGAAGACCCCTTTAACAAAGGGGACCCCCAGATCCTGACCCACCCCCTGTGTGAAATGGTAATGGGGTACACTGTACCTCTACCATTTCACGAAGGAAGTGTAAAGTCTTGTAAAAAAAAACACACACACACACCGTAGAATAAAGTTCTTTATTAATAAAAAAGAAAAAAACTCCAGCGGTGATAATCCACTCGTTCCCGGCTTCCTGCTTCAACGTTGTCCTGATCCTGCGATGGCTGCGGGTGATCTCCAGCGATGAGAAGATCCAGCGAAGGGTGATCTCCCCTCCAGCGGTCTTCCCTCTTCCTTGGCTTCCCCAGTGACGTAGCAGAGGGTACGGGGTCACGTGACGGGTGGCCCTGCCTCCTCTATATAAGTAATGTCACAGCTTCAGCGCGTCATTCGCTGGGCTGTGTCCAGCGGTGAGAGGATGTCGGCGATGCTGCTCTCTGGATGGATGGATCTTCTCATCGCTGGAGCGGAGATCACCCGACGCTGGATCTTCTCATCGCTGGAGATCACCCGCAGCCGTCGCTGAATCAGTCAAACGTTGAAGCAGGAAGCCGGGAACGAGTGGATTATCACCGCTGGAGTTTTTTTCTTTTCTTTTTTTTTATTAATAAAGGACTTTGGGCCAGATCCACAAAAACCTGACGTAACTTAAAAAATCCAATTTAAGTTACACTGGCTTAAAGTTTCTACCTAAGTGCCTGATCCACAAAGCACTTATCTAGAAATTTCAGGCTGTGTAACTAAAATTCCGCCGGCGCAAGGCGTTCCTATTCAAATGGGGCGAGTCCCATTTAAATGAGGCGCGCTCCCGCGCCGGCCGTACTGCGCATGCGCGTCGGCCGTACTGCGCATGCGCGAAGTTACGTTACGCCGAGTTTTGAGGATCGCGACGGCTTAAAGTTGCGTCGGGGAAAAAAAAAATGACAGCGGCATGCATTCCTGAGGGAGAACTCCATGCCAATTTTCAAAGAAAAAACCGGCATGGGTTCCCCCCCCAGGAGCATACCAGGCCCTTAAGTCTGGCATGGGTTGTAAGGAGACCCCCCCACGCCGAAAAATTGACGTAGGGGGTCCCCCTACAATCCATACCAGACCCGTATCCAAAGCACGGTACCCGGCCGGCCAGGAAGGGAGTGGGGACGAGCGAGCGCCCCCCCCTCCTGAGCCGTGCCAGGCCGCGTGCCCTCAACATGGGGGGGTTGGGTGCTCTGGGGCAGGGGGGCGCACTGCGGGCCCCCCCACCCCAGAGCACCCTGTCCCCATGTTGATGAGGACAGGACCTCTTCCCGACAACCCTTGCCATTGGTTGTCGGGGTCTGCGGGCGGAGGCTTATCGGAATCTGGGAGTCCCCTTTAATAAGGGGGCCCCCAGATACCGGCCCCCCACCCTAAGTGAATGGATATGGGGTACATCGTACCCCTATCCATTCACCTGGAGGCAAAAAGTAAAAGTTAATAAACACACAACACAAGGCTTTTTAAAATAGTTTATTATTCTGCTCCGGACGCCCCCCCTGTCTTCGTTATTAGCTCAATTACCAGGGGGGGCTTCTTCTTCCGCTCTCCGGGGGTCTTCTTCCACTCTCCGGGGGTCTTCCGCTCTCCGGGGGGGCTTCTCCGGACTCCGGGGGGGCTTCTCCGGACTCCGGGGGGCTTCTTCCATCTTCTCCCCTCTTCCGCTCTTGACTCGGCGAACCCCGGTTCTTCTGCAGCTCTCCGGTGCCTTCTTCTTCAGCGCTGGCTGCCTGCTATGTTTGTGTGTTAGCTCGATTTCAAACAGGCAGCCGGCGCGGTCTTCTGTGACGCCAGGGTCTTCTGGTCTTCTGTTCTTCCGATGTTGCCTCGTCGCCTGTTGTCGCTGTAATGATGGAAGCGCGCCTTGCATCACATTTATATAGGCATCACCGTCCCATCATGCTCCGGTAGGTACCCACGTGGTGGGTGCCTACCCACGTGCACCCACCACGTGGGTACCTGCCGGAGCATGATGGGACGGTGATGCCTATATAAATGGGCTGCAAGGCGCGCTTCCATCATTACAGCGACAACAGGCGACGAGACAACATCGGAAGAACAGAAGACCAGAAGACCCTGGCGTCACAGAAGACCGCGCCGGCTGCCTGTTTGAAATCGAGCTAACACACAAACATAGCAGGCAGCCAGCGCTGAAGAAGAAGGCACCGGAGAGCTGCAGAAGAACCGGGGTTCGCCGAGTCAAGAGCGGAAGAGGGGAGAAGATGGAAGAAGCCCCCCGGAGTCCGGAGAAGCCCCCCCGGAGTCCGGAGAAGCCCCCCCGGAGAGCGGAAGACCCCCGGAGAGTGGAAGAAGACCCCCGGAGAGCGGAAGAAGAAGCCCCCCCTGGTAATTGAGCTAATAACGAAGACAGGGGGGGCGTCCGGAGCAGAATAATAAACTATTTTAAAAAGCCTTGTGTTGTGTGTTTATTAACTTTTACTTTTTGCCTCCAGGTGAATGGATAGGGGTACGATGTACCCCATATCCATTCACTTAGGGTGGGGGGCCGGTATCTGGGGGCCCCCTTATTAAAGGGGACTCCCAGATTCTGATAAGCCCCCGCCCGCATACCCCGACAACCAATGGCAAGGGTTGTCGGGAAGAGGTCCTGTCCTCATCAACATGGGGACAGGGTGCTCTGGGGTGGGGGGGCCCGCAGTGCGCCCCAGAGCACCCAACCCCCCCATGTTGAGGGCACGCGGCCTGGCACGGCTCAGGAGGGGGGGGGCGCTCGCTCGTCCCCACTCCCTTCCTGGCCGGCCGGGTACCGTGCTTTGGATACGGGTCTGGTATGGATTGTAGGGGGACCCCCTACGTCAATTTTTCGGCGTAGGGGGGGTCCCCTTACAACCCATACCAGACCTAAGGGCCTGGTATGCTCCTGGGGGGGAACCCATGCCGGTTTTGTTTTTTACAAATTGACGTGGAGTTCTCCCTCGGGAAAGCATACCAAATGCCGTCGCTGCAATGGGCCTTTACAAGGTGTGACTAACTTTACACTTTGTAAAACGAGCCCTAATTTTACACTTGCAAAATAACACTTACGGCGCAAAAAAGAAGCTAGAAAGCTTTGTGGATCGCCTTAAGTGCTAATTTGCATACTAGCAACGGCATTTCGACTCGAAATGCCCCCAGCGGCGGATGCGGTACTGCATCCTAAAATTTGGCAGTGTAATTCAATTACACATGCCGGATCTTCTGTGTAACTTTGGAAAAAGCCTTTTGAGGATCGTTTCCAAAGTTACACACAGACTGAACAGCACTTAAGTCGGAGTATCTCTTTTGAGGATCTGGCCCTTTATTCTTTGGTGTCAGTGTGTTTTTTTTTTTTACAAGACTTTACACTTCCTTCGTGAAATGGTAGGGGTACAGTGTAACCCATTACCATTTCACACAGGGTGGGGGGTCAGGATCTGGGGGTCCCCTTTGTTAAAGGGGTCTTCCAGATTCTGATAAGCCTCCCGCCCGCATACCCCCACAACCACCGGGCAAGGGTTGTGGGGATGAGGCCCTTGTCCCCATCAACATGGGGACATCCTCCCCATGTTGAGGGCATGTGGCCTGGTGCGGTTCAGGAGAGGGGGGGGGCGCACTCTGTCCCCCCCTCTTTTCTGCGGCCGGCCAGGTCAACGTGCTCGGATAACGGGTCTGGTTAGGGGGAACCGCACGTCATTTTTGTTTTAAATTGACGGCGGGGTTCCCCTTAATATCCATACCAGACCTAAAGGGTCTGGTTATTGAATTTGCGGGGACCTCCGCGCATTTTTTTTTTTTAAAGTCCGTGTCCCATTGACTACAATGGGGTTCGGAGTTCAGGTTCGGGTTCTCGAACCCAAACTTTTTTTTTTAAGTTCGGGTTCGGACCCGAACATCCAGGTGTCCGCTCAACTCTAGTCACGATTTATCCCACTGACACCAACGCTGGGGCACTATTCCTTCCACTGACACTGTCAATGGGACACTATTCCTTCCAATAACACCAACAACGAGGCACTATTTCTGAGGCATTTGCTATTTCCACTGCCCTTTGTTTAGAAAGTTTATAATATAGTTTGACTTTCAAAAATTGCATTTGCATAACCGCTGCTCCAATACCGTGTGACATAAGAAATTGCAACGATCGCCCTTTTATTCCCTAGGGTCTCTGCCCAAAAAAAACCGTAGGTTTGGGGGCTCTAAATATTTTTTTAGCAAAAAAATACTGATTTTAAGTTTGTCCCAAAAATAGCTTTAGATTTGTAAGCCAACAGAATGGGCCTTGCATCAGTTCACGCACCGCCACCTAGTACATAACCCCTCCTGCCAAAACATATTGTGAGACTGGCGGCAACGAGTCGTTAAAGTTATCGTTATGGGATCTTGGAGCGTTATCAGCAATAAATAAGTTGGAGTGTTACCTTCGGGAACATTTAATGTCACCGTGTTTACGATGCGGTCCAGGCTGCTGAATGAAAATCAAATTTACTTTACGACCCACAGGTGGCACAAGAATCTCTTAATTGCGACAAGCGTTGATGGCTGTAAACCGCCTGCGTTCCTCCCGAGCACCTCGCGTTTCATGTATTTTTACATCGGCTCAATACTCCGGTGACCCTGGGGGGAAGTACGTTCGGCTTTAACACTTTTTGCAGCTGCATCTATAAAAATGCCAAGCTGTCGGCTCTGCAAAAACTTTCTTTCTTGTTCGTTTTTTTTTTTTTTTTTTTAATTAAGTGTAGAAATTGACTGAAAACACGATCACAAGGAGCTTTATTACCTTTCAAATACACCATACCACCAATATTTGTGATGAGAATCCTCTAAATCACAGGTCTTTAAACTTTCTAAACAAAGGGACAATTTACTGGGCCAGATTCAGAAAGAGATACGACGGCGTATCTCCTGATACGCCGTCGTATCTCTGAGTGCGCTCGGTCGTATCTATGCGCCTGATTCAGAGAATCAGTTACGCATAGATATCCCTAAGATCCGACAGGTGTAAGTCTCTTACACCGTCGTATCTTAGGCTGCATATTTACACTGGCCGCTAGGTGGCGCTTCCGTCGATTTCAGCGTATAATATGCAAATTAGGTAGATACGCAGATTCACAAACGTACGTCCGGCCGGCGCATTTTTTTACGTCGTTTACGTTAGGCTTTTTCCGGCGTATAGTTACCCCTGGGTCTATAAGGCGCAGCCAATGTATGGCCGTCGTTCCCGCGATGAAATTTTAATTTTTTACGTCGTTTGCGTAAGTCGTTCGCAAATACGACTGGACGTAATTTACGTTCACGTCGAAAGCATGACGATTTGCCGACGTCATTTGGAGCATGCGCACTGGGATTCAGTCGCGGCCGGCGCATGCGCAGTTCGTTCGGCGCAGGGACGCGCTTGATTTAAATGATACATGCCCCCTACCCGCCGAATTTGAATTCCGCCGGGTGATTTACGCTACGCCGCCTCAACTTTACAGACAAGTGCTTTGTGAATAAAGCACTTGCCTGAAAAACTTGCAGTGGCGTAACGTAAATGACATACGTTACGCCAGCAGAAAGATCCGCTGATCTTTCTGAATCTGGCCCACTGACTTTAAGACATCGGGGGGGGGCAAACTGGGGGCCCAGCGAAGAAGCAGAAGATGCCCCAGCGCCAGTGGGCTTAATCATGCCTCGGTCTTGGTGGTCAGTGGGAGTGGGAGTGATTTTTTTTATAGTATTTGTAGTCAGTTATAGGAATAATGCCCTATTGTTGGTATCAGTGGAAGAAATAGGACCTCTTTATTGGTGTCACTGGAAGGAGTAGTGCCAAATACTTGGTGTAACGGAATGGCCCGTGATACCCAGAGACTTTTGAAGGATGTGGGGTACTCCTGTGCCAGCTTCACTAATGACTCTTGGGTCTAGGGTCATCCTATGTCCCTTTTGGGCATAGGATGACTGAGAAATGATAATTCATGTGTTGCAGGATATCTTGACATATTACAGGTGGTTTATTCTGACCCCAACAGGTCAATAAGAGTGTCTCATTCAATGTGTAACATAGACTGTTGAGATGTTAATTAAGTCCATCTGGCTGTGGTGATGGGGCTTGCTGTGATTGCATTCTGTTGTCCATTGTGATAATTAGGTCTGCTCCTAAGATATTTCATTGTGTATGCTAATGACACTGTTTTGTGTGAAGATACTATTGATAATTGATGTGGAATGTGACTTGTCAGCTGTAGTAATTAACTCACCTGAATTTCATTATCTAAAAGAATGTGTAAAGTGGTGGGTGGAGTTGAGTCATTGTCCACTCTTAGTTTCAACTGTATATAACAAGCTGAGTGTACCATTAAAATATTCATTCGTTTGAACCAGAGACAGAGCTGTGTGTCTCGTCCTTCTGGGGAATGGAATGGATCGTGTCTGCTGGATTGTGGAGTGTCGGATAAGCTGTCTTGGGTTGGTGGAATGGAATATCGTAAACGGTGTTAACCCTTGACCGTTACACTTGGTGTCATTGGTAGGAATAGCACCTCATTGTTGGTGTCAGTGGCAGGAATACTGCCCAATTTTGTTATCAGCGGGAGGAATAGTATCCTGTCATGGGATCAGTTGAAGGAAAATCACCCTATTGTTGCCATCATTGGGAGGAATAGCACCACATTGTTGGCATCATTGGGAGGAATAATACCCCATTGTTGGCATCCTTGTGAGGAATAGTGCCACATTGTTGGCATAATTGGGAGGAAACGTGCCCCATTGTTGGCATCATTGGGAGGAAACGTGCCCCATTGTTGGCATTATTGGGAGGAATTGTGCCCCATTGTTGGCATCATTGGGGGAATAGTACCCCATTGTTGGCATAATTGGGAGGATCAGTGCACCAAGGGCAAGATAAAGGGAATCAAAGGGCTACATCTGGGCCATGAGCAGCAGTATGGGGACCACTGCTTTAAAGTGGATGTAAAGCCGCTCTCATCCTTTCTAAACTACTGCCATAGTGCTGATCTATAAGGATATAGACGCCTCCTGCATGTATCCTTACCTGTCAAATGTCTCCCCTCTGTCTGTTTTTAAGAACTGAAAAACTGCAGATTCTGTGGGTGGATCTGTTTTCTGGAGCTCTGTGGGTGGAGTTGTGATGTCAGTAGACTCCCCGCCCACCTCTAAACTCCCCTTGTCAACATGCATTTTTTCCTATGTATTCCTTACACTAAATTCTGCTATGATCACCAACATCCAGTCAAAATCCAGAAAAGTAACCACATGACTTCAGAAAAGGAGTGTGGGTGGGAATTAAAAAATAATGCCTGTCTCCAGCCTAGTGCATGAGATATGTAAATAACCCGTCACTCACAGCAAGGGGGCGGAGCGGACTAAGGTTTTTCTCTGTAAGTCTGTTTTATTTCACTGAACAATAAAAGAGGATTGCTCAGAGCTGGAGTAACTCTGTGTGGCAAGACTGGGCACAGATGATAGGAAATCTTATACTCTACATTGTGACATAAAAAAAAAATCGGGTTTACATCCACTTTAAGGCCCCTTTCACATGGGGTGGGTCCATCCAAGCGGAATTTGCCTGCTCAGTGGGGGATCTACCCGCTGATCCCCGGTGAGCAGGTGGATGACAGGTCTGTGTCCGCTCCGCTATGCAGGGTGGACACGGACACAGCCCGCTCTCCTCTATGGGGTGGTTGGATAGAAACAGACATGCAGTCCGTTTCCATCCGATTGTCATCATCCGATCTGATCCACTGGACAGATGGCAAACGTATTGCCATACGTCTGTTTTCAGTGGATTTTGTCGGATTGGATGCCTGGCGAGTGTCAGAGGACACATGTGCGCTGTCATCCGCCGCCCTATAGAGGACAATGAATGGTCTGATCTGGGCCACCTGAGAAACTAAAAGGCAGACCAGATTGGTGTGAAAGACTCCTAAATGATTTAAGGCAGGGGTAGGCGACCTTAAAGAGGTGGAGATCTACCTGAACAACATGGAGTCAAGGATTACTGGGCACAGTGTCGCCTCATCACACCTGATTTAAACTTCTAATTGCCGTACTACTGTGCCGCAAACGCGTGCATTGCACGGCAATCATGGGTTTAATTCAGGTGGTGAGGAGGCAACATATCACCTTCTCACCACCTGTTAAACACACTTGGATCGCTTTTCAGAGGAGCAGCAGTGCCTGCTGCACTTGTGAATGAGCCCTGTGTGCCATTTGGCAGCACATCAGTGTAAAAGCAGTCCTATACTATTATATCCAGTGTATTGCTTCACACCCGTGGCGGCTGGTGCTCCAAATTTTTTGGGGGGCGCAAACGGAAAAAAAAATTGCAGCCTCACTGTGCCCATCAAATGCAGCCACTGTGCCATCAATTGTCACCACTGTGCCATGCCATCAAACGCAGCCACTGTGCCATCAATTGTCACCACTGTGCCATGCCATCAAATGCAGCCACTGTGCCATCAATTGTCACCACTGTGCCATGCCATCAAACGCAGCCACTGTGCCATCAATTATCACCACTGTGCCATGCCATCAAATGCAGTCACTATGCCATCAATTCGCACCAATGTGCCATGCCATCAAACACAGCCACTGTACAATCAATTGTCACCACTGTGCCATGCCAAACGCAGCCACTGTGCCCCTCAATTGTCGCAAATGTGCCAATTGTCGCCACTGTGCCAATTGTCACCACTGTGCCCTTTAATTGTCGCCACTGTGCCCATTGTTGCCACTGTGCATGTCACTGTGCCCTTTAATTGTTGCCACTGTGCCCATTGTCACCACTGTGGCCATTGTCACCACTGTGCCCATTGATGCCACTGTGCCCTTTGTCACCACTGTGCCCATTGATGCCACTGTGCCCTTTGTCACCACTGTGCCCATTGATGCCACTGTGCCCTTTGTCGCCGCTGTGCCCTGTGAAATGCACTTACCTTACTTCTTCCACGTCCCTCGATGTCTTCTCCCGCCTTGGTGACGCTTCAGCCAATCGGGTTACCGATAACCAGAATCGGGGAACCTGATTGGCTGAGACAGCCGTCAGTCTTATCCAAGGAACGCACCCCCCGTACGTCCCGAGCATAAGACATCTGGGAGCCGAGGGCTGTACTCGGAAAGCCTATCAGAGCCGCTGGCTCTGATAGGCACTTCCGCACAGCCAATCAGCTGCCGTTATTCAGGTGGTCGGCGCTCTAGTTCCGGCCATCTCTGAATAGACCAGCGGCAGCTGGCAACAATACCATACATTCATGCAATGCATGAATGTATGTTATTAGACTCAGTGGCGGGCGAGAGCCAGAGGGGGCGGCGCTCCAGCGCCCTCTATGGACAAACCGCCACTGCTTCACACAGACCTGAAGATCTCTTCTTTCATGCTGCTGGCACCACTCTGGAGACTGCTAGTAGGGATAAGAGATGGAGTGCAGTTGGCATCACTCGGCATGTGACAGGAGCCGGCACCACAGAGGAGGCATCAAATGATGTGGCTCTCGCTCCCTACTACAGCTCCAGCTTTACAAGTAGTCCCTCTGCATTGCACTCTGTTTGATGCTCTATAATGGCGATTCAGCAAGCCAAGACCACGATCTACCAGTCACCTGTCCAAGATCTACTGGTAGATTGTAATCTACAGGTCGCTGACCCCCGATTTAAGGTGTTTCCAGTGGAGGGCGCAACATTCAAAGGCATTTTAGACAATTGTGCTATTCCAACATTACTGTAACATTTTAGGAAGGGTCCTTTTCTGTTCCAAAATGACTGTGCCCCCGTGTACAGACAGTTCCATATAGACGTGGCTGGATGAGTTTGGTGTGGAGAAATGATGGTACTATAATTTCGTTTTTAATAAATCCCTCACCCCCTTCCATTGGCGGTCGGTGCTCAAAATTCTTCTTGGAGGGTGCAACAAACTGAAAAAAAAAACATCAATTGCAGCCACTGTGCCCATCAAACGCATCTACTGTGCCATCAAACAAAGCCACTGTACCATCAAACGCAGCCACTGTACTCATAAATTGCCGCCACTGTGCCATCAAACGCAGCCACTGTACCATCAAGTGCAGCCAGTGTGCCATCAAACGCAGCCAGTGTGCTCATCAAACGCAGTCACTGTACTTATAAATTGCCGCCACTGTGCCATCAAATGCAGCCACTGTACCATCAAATGCAGCCACTGTACCATCAAACGCAGTCACTGTACTTATAAATTGCCGCCAATGTGCCATCAAACACAGCCACTGTACCATCAAATGCAGCCACTGTACCATCAAACGCAACCAGTGTACTTATAAATTGCCGCCACTGTACCATCAAATGCAGCCACTGTACCATCAAACGCAGTCACTGTACTTATAAATTGCCGCCACTGTGCCATCAAATGCAGCCACTGTGCCATCAAACGCAGTAACTGTACCATCAAATGCAGCCACTGTGCCATCAAACGCAGGCACTGTACCATCAAATGCAGCCACTGTGCCATCAAACGCAGCCAGTGTGCTCATCAAACGCAGCCACTGTACCATCAAATGCAGCCACTGTACCATCAAACGCAGCCACTGTACTTATAAATTGCCACCACTGTACCATCAAATGCAGCCACTGTGCCATCAAACGCAGTAACTGTACCATCAAATGCAGCCACTGTGCCATCAAACGCAGGCACTGTACCATCAAATGCAGCCACTGTGCCATCAAACGCAGCCAGTGTGCTCATCAAACGCAGCCACTGTACCATCAAACGCAGCCAGTGTGCCCATCAAACGCAGCCACTGTACAACGCAGCCACTGTACCCATAAATTGCCACCACTGTGCCATCAAATGCAGCTACTGTACCCATCAATTGCCGCCAGTGTGCCCATCAATTGCTGCCACTCTGCCCATCAATTGCTGCCAGTGTGCCCATCAATTGCCACTACTGTGCCCATCAAATGCTGCCAGTTTGCATACCCCGCCCGCCTGGCACTTACCCTTTCTCGGTGGGGCAGGAGTCACAGCGGCGATGTCCTCCACGGTCTTCAATGTCTTCGCCCGTCCTCTCTTCCCATCCTCTGCTATGATTGGAGGTCTCTTAGGTGTCCAATCACAGCGCCTGTTGTTTCAGTGTTAGGAAAGCGAATATACATTCGCTTTCCTAACACAACGCTGAGTGACCTGCGAGCGCCCAGCATGGGTCAAATTTTTTGACGTCTATTAGAGCCTATGGCTCTAATCAGGTGCTTCCAAAAAATACCCCCCCCCCCGCTGTAATTCAGGGTCCCGGCGCTTAAAAAGAGGCTGGGCGCCTGAATAGGGGGTGGCAGCGGCAACCATAGATAGATTCATGCTATCTATTGGTGATAGACAGGTGGCAAGAGAGAGGGGGGTGGCGTCCGTGCACTCCTTATGGACGCACCGCCACTGCCCCCTTCTCTTTTTTGTATTCTGTAAACTTCCAAATGCCCTTCATTTTTGCAGCCCTGCATTTTAAAAAATGTTTTGTGTTTCAAACATCATTTTTGTGACTTTTTATTAAAGGGTCGAATCACATAATAAAATGTGCACTTTGAACAGAGAACGTATTTTTTTCTACAACCCCCATACAATATGTGATCAGATCAATAATCCTCTCTTTTCTTTTTCTCCTGCAGAGCCATGTTTGACTATGACAGAAGCAAAGACAGCGGACTCCCCAGCCAAGGCCTGAGCTTTAGGTTCGGAGACATCCTACATGTCATCAATGCCTCTGATGACGAATGGTGGCAGGCCAAGAGAGTCATGCAAGATGGAGACAGCGAGGAGATGGGCGTCATACCCAGTAAACGAAGGTACCCGATATATTCATAAATCAGAATTAGAAATATTTTCAACACAATCTGTGGATGTGCTAAAAGCACAGTGAGGCAAATCTACCGTGTTTCCCCCGAAAATAAGCCCGGGTCTTATATTAATTTTGGCAACAAAAGACACAGTAGGGCTTATTTTCGGGGTAGGTCTTACCATGTAATGTGCTGTCTTTCCCCCCCTCTCTCTCCCTGCCTGTAAACGGAGTTAAAATGCTTGTAAAACCCTTTAATCCACTCTATTACAGTATTATATAATGTATAATGTGTGTGTTTCTGTAATATAATTGTGCCCAATACCTTCGTTATAGTGCAGCTCTGCGCTTCTGTGACCTGCCGGAGCTCTCTTCCCCGCAATTATATTACAGAAACACACACATTGTACATTATATAATACTGTAATAGAGTGGATTATAGGATGTTACAAACATTTTAACTAGGGCTTATTTTCAGGGTAGGGCTTATATTGCAGCCCTACTGGAAAATAACGCTAGGTCTTATTTTCGGGGTAGGTCTTATTTTCGGGGAAACACGGTATGCAAAAATTGTGTGGAATACATTGTTACATAGTTGGGTTGATCTTATCTGTCCTCAATTAAAGCTAATGGGGTGTAGTAGATCACACTGGGCTTGAAGGGGGGGGCGGGTTAAACTTCTGGGGGGGCCAGTGAAACAGATTGGATCCATCGATCAGCGCAGTGAGTTCCTGTAAAATTCCTAGTCAGGGATGGGCCTAACACCCCCCCCCCCTGGTTCGGTTTGCACCAGAACACCTCAAACATTCAACCCCCCCCCCATAACCCCCATCAGGGATGGACTGGCCATTGGGACTACAGGGAGTTTCCCGGTGGGCCGATGGCTCAGTGGGCCAGCTTCAGTGACAGCCCCCTCCGCTCCTCTGTCTCTCCCTTCCCGCAGCACTCACCTCCTCTCCCTCCCCGCAGAGCTCACCTGGGGGGGACAAAGAAGCAGGGGAGGACCAGAGGAGCAGGGGGGACGACAGAGGAGCATGGGGGAGGGGACAGACAGCTGACTCAACAGCTATGGCCTGGGAGTTTCTCACTTCTGCCTAATCGTGTCCCATAAGGGGGGGGGGGGCACCAAACTGTACCAGTACCAGCCATTCTACTCTAATAAAGTAGAACGGCTAGTGGCTAGTGAAGGGGGAGAGGGGGCTTGGGTGGTCGAGGGGGGGGGGGGGGTGCGGGAGTTGTCCGGCCGCCATAGAAGAGACATGTCAAAGTGGGCCAGTCTGGATGAAGTCCAGGGCCAAATTTTTGCACCAGTCCTTCCCTGACCCCCATGTTCCTATGCTCTGATTGACCCACAGCTATCACATGGTACCTGGGCAAATCACAGCACCCTGTACCATGTGATTAGCTGTAGCCATTTTTTTTTTTTTTGACACTTCCCTTTTAAAAAAAAAATTAAAAAATGGGTCACATTTATTCCTATTACAAGGAATGTAAACATCCCTTGTAATAGAAAAAAAGCATGATAGGTCCTCTTAAATATGAGATCTGGGGTCCAAAAGACCTCAAATCTCATAATTAAACAGAAATGCAATAAAAAAAATTAAAAAAATGGAAACAAAATAAAGTGGTTAAAAAAGGTCATAAAGGGGGTAAAATCTTGCAGAGCTGAAGCGGTTAAGGAGATTTCTTCCTTTTGTTGCGTTCTAATATATAAAACATCCATTCGCCCAGCGACATTAGAGACATTCCCGGGACGGACGGACGGGCGGGCGGATGGAAGGACGGGCGGACGGACGGGCGGGCGGATGGATGGACGGGCGGGCGGGCGGATGGACGGGCGTCAGAGTGTGATTAATCGTCAGGCTGGATTTCCAGCTGCGGTTTTGCTGATTTATGGACAGCAGCCACTCGGGTTTACTGGAGAATCTGCATATTCCCTGAGAGAGGATGAGGAGGACGGCAGCCCAGGAGCATCTTGTAGCTGAGCTGCTGCTGCTCCATATGAAGAGCTGCCAGCTAAACTGGAACTAAACCCCTTCGATTTAAAATACAATTACATTTAAGGCATGCCGGGATTGCTAACTGTCACAGTTGCTTGTGCTCTCAACCAGACTGTCAAACCATCCAATGGCTGGTGTCATAACTGATCACATCTGCAGCATCGTGGCAGTTGCAGATCACACAGAAGCAGCTTCCCTGGCTGAAAAGGGACAGCAGGGTTTAGTTCCGCTTTAAGGTGGTCTTGGCTTTTTACAGACCCAGCAGAGGAGGCTTTTTTTGAAGCCCTGAGCAATTACACCGAATGGATTGTGTCTATCAGATATCCTGGGAACACTTAGGAATAGCTGGATGGGTGATCTAGATCGGGGGTCTCAAAACTGTGGCCCAGGGGCCCTTTGCTTGCCTTCATTCAGCCCTTGGGGCACTTTTCCTTCCACTGATAGGAAAAAAATGTTTTCCCTAAATAGCTTCCTTTACCTTAGTGCAGTCCTCCTTCACTTACCTCATCCTTCCATTTTGCTTTTAAATGTCCTTATTTCTTCTGAGAAATCCTCACTTCCTGTTCTTCTGTCTGTAACTCAACACCGTAATGCAAGGCTTTTTCCCTGGTGTGGAGAAAGCCTCTTGAGGGGGCGAGCAGGAGTGTCAGGACACCCACTAACACACAGCTCCTTTATCTGCAAAGTAGAGAGTGTCCTGATTCTCCTGCTCGCCCCCTCCCCCCTCAAGAGGCTTTCTCCACACCAGGAAGAAAGCCTTGCATTACTGTGTGGAGTTACAGACAGAAGAACAGGAAGTGAGGATTTCTCAGAAGAAATAAGGAGATTTAAAAGCAAAATGGAAGGATGAGGTAAGTGAAGGAGGACTGCACTAAGGTAAAGGAAGCTATTTAGGGAAAAAAAAATCCTTTAAACCCCTTTAACCACTTAAGGACCCCTTCACGCAGATATATGTCGGCAGAATGGCACAGCTGGGCACAATCACGTACCTGTACGTGTCTCTTTAAGCCCAGCCGTGGGGTCGCGAGCGTGCCGCCGGCAGCGCGCTCGCGATCCGGTCTTTAGCTCCGTGACTGCGCCCGCGGAACCCGCGGACCCAATCGTCGCCGGTGTCCCGCGATCGGTCACTGGAGCTGAAGAACGGGGAGAGGTGTGTGTAAGCACTCCTTCCCTGTTCTTCACAGTGGCGCGGTCATCGATCGTGTGTTCCCTGTTATAGGGATTAGGGAAAGACGATCAATGACGTCACACGTCCAGCCCCGCCCCCTACAGTTAGAAACACACATGAGGTCACACTTAACCCCTACAGCGCCCCCTAGTGGTTAACTCCTAAACTGCAATTGTCATTTTCACAGTAAACAATGCATTTTTATAGCACTTTTTGCTGTGAAAATGACAACTGTCCCAAAAATGTGTCAAAATTGCCCGATGTGTCCGCCATAATGTCGCAGTCACGAAAAAAATCGCTGATCGCCGCCAATAGTAGTAATAAAATTATTAATAAAAATGCAATAAAACTATCCCCTATTTTGTAAACGCTATAAATTTTGCGCAAACCAATCGATAAACGCTTATTGCGATTTTTTTTTTACGAAAAATAGGTAGAAGAATACGTATCGGCCTAAACTGAGGAAAAAAAATGTATATCTTTTTTTGGGGATATTTATTATAGCAAAAAGTTAAAACTATTGCATTTTTTTTTCAAAATTGTCGCTCTATTTTTGTTTATAGCGCAAAAAATTAAAAACCGCAGAGGTGATCAAATACCACCAAAAGAAAGCTCTATTTGTGGGGAAAAAAAGACGCCAATTTTGTTTGGGAGCCACGTCGCACGACCGCGCAATTGTCAGTTAAAGCGACGCAGTGCCGAATTGCAAAAAGGGGCAAGGTCCTTAACCTGCATAATGGTCCGGGTCTTAAGTGGTTATTAATGAGCATTTTGAAACACAAGCAACTTTTTTTTTTATTCTGACTCGGTTTGCGAGTGTTGTCTCTCCCCGGATCCGATTGAAGCCGTTCGGAGCCGTTTGTAAATACTAGGAAATACTCAGTTCCCAGGTGTTTCCGAGACTTTCCAAGGTCAGCCGAGCTGCCCCCCCGATCATTTCCGACACCCCCCTCCTCTGGCCACATGCGGTATTGCATGCCATTGAAGTCGATGCGGAACAAATAATTTGACTTCTATGGGGAAACTCGCTTTGATATGAGAGTGCTTTGGATTACAAGCATTCTCCTGGAACAGATTATCTTCGTAATCCGAGGCACCACTGTACCCGTAATAAATAAATAAATGGCTGCCTTAATACAACACATGTTAGCACAAAGATGTAAACAGTCTCTTATGGTCTCTGCGTTTGCCGGATACTATTACAATTTACTTATTGCCTTATCTGATTGTCTGGAATTTGCTCTATAATTGGGAAAAAGGACATTTAAAAAAAAAAAAATCACATTTTGTGTATTTGTTGAATTCGCAGTTGTGTCGCGTCGCAGATCCATTTGCAGATGCTATTTTCTGTCTTTGTGGTTTAGCTGGCAAATCTACATTAAATCTGCAGAGCATAAGCCGCCTGTTATTGTGTCGCCGGCATAAGCAGAACGTTATCTCCCCAGTCAGCAGCGATATTACCAGAGCGGTCACGCTTCATTTAACTGTTGGCCTCAGCTTGTGTTAAAGTGGAGCTGAAGTCAAAAAGAAAAGTTTTCTTTTCTTACAGAAGACGTAGAAAAGCGGACACATAAGGCCAGATTCACGAATAATTGCGGCGGCGTAACGTATCGTAGATACGCAAGTTTTCATCGCAAGTGCCTGATTCACCAAGCACTTGCGATGAAAACCTACGCCGGCGGCCTCCGGCGTAAGGCGGGCCAATTTAAATGGACGTGTGCCATTTAAATTAGGCGCGCTCCCGCGCCGGACCTACCACGCATGCTCCGTTTCCGAACTCCCGCCGTGCTTTGCGCGCCGTGACGTCATTTTTTCGAACGGCGACACGTGTAGCGTAATTCCGTATTCCCGGATGGCTTACACAAACGACGTTGATTTTTAAATTTCGACGCGGGAACGACAGCCATACTTTAGACAGCAATACACTTGCTGACTAAAGTTAAGGCACCAAAAAAAAGTGTAACTTTGCGACGGGAAACTAGACTAGCGGCGACGTAGCGAACGCGAAAAACCGTCGTGGATCGCCGTAACTCCTAATTTGCATACCCGACACTGGTTTACGACGCAAACTCCCCCCAGCGGCGGCCGCGGTATTGCATCTTAAGATCCGACAGATATTAGGGATATCTATGCGTAACTGATTCTATGAATCAGTCGCATAGATAGAAACAGGGATACGCCGTCTTATCTGCTTTGTGAATCTGGCCCATAGAGCTTATAGCTCAGTGGTAGAGTCACTGCCCTCCATACCCTTCAAAAAAAGAAAAGCGGTACATTGTATGATTTACTTTTTTGTTTTTAACCACTTCAGCCCCGGAAGGATCTGCCCCCCTAATGACCAGGCCATTTTTTTTTTTGCGATGCTGCGTCGCTTTAACTGACCATTTCGCGGTCGTGCGACGTTGTCCCCAAATATAATTGATGTCCTTTTTTTACCCACAAATAGATCTTTCTTTTGGTGCTATTTGATCACCTCTGCAGTTTTTATTGTTTGCGCAATAAACAAAACAAAAAAAAAACACAATTAAAAAATATATATATATACTTTTTGCTAAAATACATATCCATTTAAAAAAAAAAAAAAAATCCTCAGTTTAGGCCGATATGTATTCTACATATTTTTGGTAAAAAAAAAAATCACAAAAAGACCTGTTTCACACTGGGGCGTTTTCAGGAGCTTTAGCGTTAAAAAATACCTTTCACACTGAGGAGTTTTTAGGCGGTTTAGCGCTAAAAATAGCGCCTGAAAAACTGCTGCCCTGCAGTCTCAGGCTGCATTCACAACTGAGCGTCGGTCGGTCGTTTTTTCGGGCGTTTTTTTTGGCGTTTTGTCGCGCGTATTAATGCTTATTTGCGCGTTTGCATACAGCGTCGTCCGACGTTTTTGTACTTCGACGTTTTTTATTTTAGCCAATAGGAAAAATGATCATCTTTTCATCACTTGTTGCTATGTTGGTAGATTTTTTTAATCTTCTGCCTGGGTGAAAAGTTCTATTGATTAAAGCGACGAAACGCCCGTAGAAAACGCTTGTTGTTGCGCTAGTCGCTTGAATCAAGCGTTTCCATTACTTTCTATGGGAAATGGAAACGCTCAAAAACGACCAACCCGCCCGATACGCGTGACAAAAAAGGGTCCGGAACTTGTTTGAGCTTCAGTCGTTCGGCGTCAGGCATATCGGCGTGCAGATGTGAACCATCTCCATAGGGAATAATGTATTTCTTCCCCTCTAGCTTTTTTGAGCGTCGCGATTCAGGCGACAAAACGCTCAGGTGTGAATGCAGCCTCAGTGTGAAAGCCTGAGTGCTTTCACACTGAGGCGATGCGCTGGCGGGACCGCTCCAAAAGTGCTGCTAGCAGCATCTTTGGAGCGGTGAGAGGAGCGGTGTGTTTACCGCTCCTCCGCTGCTCCTTCCTATTGAAAGCAATGGGACACCGCGGCTATACCGCCGGCAATGCGCCTCTGCAGAGGCGCATTGCCGGTGGTATTAACCCATTTTCGGCCACTAGCGGGGGGTTAAAACCACACCGCTAGCGGCTGAATACAACCGCAATAAAAATAGCGGCGCTATACCGCCACCGCACCTCCCAACTGTGTGTGAAAGGGGCCTTAAAGCGACTGAAAGAAGCTGCATCTGCAATCCCAATGTGAAAGCCCGAGTGCTTTCACACTAAAGCGCCTGAAAAACGCCCCAGTGTGAAATCGGTCTTAGCGTTAAAAAAAAGCGCCTATAATAAATACAGGAACAGGCAATCTGTAGACCAGTGATGGTGAACCCCAGATTTTTTGGAACTACATTTTCCATGATGTTCATGCACTCTGCTGTGTAGATGATCATGGGAAATATAGTTCGAAAACATCTGGGGTGCCAAGGTTCCCCATCACTGGTCTAGGGGTTGCCTTTTTCTGTATTTATTGCTGAACAACTTGGATGGTGTACCGGGAGATAGGTCTAGGCCAGGGGTCTCCAAACTGCGGCCCGAGGGCCAATTGAGGCCCTTTGATAACCTTTATCCGGCCCTTGGGGCACTATTTCCCCCACTGACACCAACAATGGGTCACTATTTCTTCCACCGATACGAATGATGGGATACTATTCCTCCTCCTAATAGGGGCAATACTCCTCCACTTTGACCACCAACTTAGAGGCCATATTTACTCTCAATGATGCCAGGCCTGTGACATTTCTGCCCCCGCTGGCCACACTCTCTGGCCCTCTTAAGTTCTGAAGGACAATAAACTGGCCCATTGTTTGAAAAGTGTGGAGACCCCTGGTCTAGGCCATCACTACCCAAGACTGTTTCATTGAGCCAGAGGAGCAGGGCCACCATCAGGAATTATGGGGCCCCTTACACAGCTTCAGGCGTGGGCCCCCTGGAGCAGAGAACCGGGGGGGGGGGTGCTAATATATATATATTTTTTTTTTAAAGGGGGGTTGCCATCTGGGGCCCTGGGGACCTCTGGGCCCTATATATATATATATATATATATATATATATATATATATATATATATATATATACAAATTATTATTATTTTTTATAAAAATAAATTACAAAAAAAGGGGGGTTGCCATCCGGGACCTCTGGGCCCTTTAATAAAAAAAAAAAGGAAACCTCTGGACCCTTTAATAAAAAATAAATAAAAACAAAAATAAACATTTATTAAAAAAAAGGGGAGTTTCCATCCAGGGCCCTTTAATATTATATATATATTAACGGCCCCTTGATGGAAACTCCCTTCTTTTTTTTATAAATGTTTATTTTTTTTATATAATTGTTTTATTTATTTTTTATTAAAGGGTCCAGAGGTTTCCTTATATATACATATATATATATATATATATACACAAAATTAAACAAATGAACATTTATAAAATAAAAATGGAGTTTGCCACATGGGGCCCTGGGGACCTCTGAGCCCTTTAATATATATATATATATATATATATATATATATATATATATATATATATATATATAAAAAGAACTAAAAAGAAAAAAAAGAAATAATATAAAAAAAATTAAACCATTTATAAAAAAAAGGGGGGTTGCCATCTGGGGCTCTGGGGACCTCTGGGCCCTTTAATAATAATAATAATAATAATAACCTCCAGACCCCTAAAAAAAAGAAATTGGCCCTTTAAAAAAATAAAAATATATATATATATATATATATATATATTTTTTTTTAATAAAAAAAAAAAGAGGAGGTTGCCATCAGGGGGTTGCCATGCGGGCCCTTAGGGACCTCTGGGCCCCTTACAGGTGTACTGCCTGTACCCCCCTGATGGCGGCCCTGCAGAGGAGTTAATGTTGATGTGTGCCTGGCTGCCGTTGCACTAGTGGGAAAAGAACCCGGGACTAAATAAGCTTTAATCCGGAATCCACAATTGAATTTGGTAGCTTGTGCCCCCCTGTCACTGACAAAAAAAAATATTTCAACTCCCATTGGTTGCACCATATATTTATCAAGTAACATGCATTGTAGTACTGACCTACCTTTTTTTGTTGTTTCCCTTTTTTAAATGTCCCACAGTTTACTCATTAGGGAGCCTGAAATGATGCAAGACATTTAGCTCGTTATTTAAACATCAGTATTATAAAATTCACAACACCCTGAAAGCAATCTCGGAATTTTATTTTGTCCAATAAAATTTTCATAAGCCCAGCGGAATGCATCATCAAATTTATATCATCGGTGTACTAGATGAATATTTTATTTCAAAGTTTACTGCATCTTACCGGGATCGCAAAACTAATGAGACTTCCAGAGATTCCAAAACTTAGAAGGTGCGTTGTGGTTGTGCTATAAAATTGTGGATTTATTCCCTGGTAAAAGAAGAAAAAAATCTGAGCATAAATATTAATTTCTTGTCCCGGCAAATTTCTTTGGGCATTTTTGTTCCTTGAATAAATATAGAGTGACGAACGCAAGCGCTGAACAGTGTGGATAGTTGAAAATCAGTTTAGGTTTAGTGGTCCCATGGATCTGCAACCGATAAGAATCATGAGCTGCGCAGTACGATAGTCAACTCCTCACCGAGTGATAGATTAGATAAAGGAAGCTGCTTTATGTACATTTCCATATCCGTTATCATTTCTTAGGTTTTCTGCCTCTTTTTTTTTTTGCATTGTATATGCTTCAAGATAATGGCCCAGATTCAGGTAGAACCGCGCAATATTTGCGTGGGCAAAGGGCAACGATTTTTGCTCTGCGCCCACGCAAATATTTAGATTTGCCCGCGATTCACGGAGCAGTAGCTCCGTAAATTGCGCGGGCGCTATGCTAATTAGCCCTGCGTAAGGGCGCCTAATGTAAATGATCCCGCCGGGGGCGGGAATCATTTAAATTAGGCGCGCTCCCGCGCCGAGCGAACAGCGCATGCTCCGTCGGGAAACTTTCCCGACGTGCATTGCGGCAAATGACGTCGCAAGGACGTCATTTGCTTCTAAGTGAACGTGAATGGCGTCTAGCGCCATTCACGAATCACTTACGTAAACGACGTGAAATTCAAATTTCACGAGCGGGAAGGGTGGCTATACTTTAGCATTGGCTGCGCCTACTATGAGTAGGAGCAGCCTTATGCTAAAGTCGCCGTACGGAAACTCCGTACCTTGCGTGCGCAGGGCCCGCGCAACTTTTGTGAATCGGTGTTAGTATGCAATTTGCATACTATACACAGATCACAATGGCCGCGCCCCCTAGCGGCGAACGCAAGAATGCAGCCAAAGATATGAAGGCATAAGGAGGCTTATGTCTGTCATATCCTAGGCTGCAGTCCGCGTAGCGATGTTCCTGAATCAGGGGCATTAGCTTCTTGAATCTGGGCCAATGTTTGGAATTTTTTTTTAATGCTGAAAATAATAATAAAAAAAAAAAAAAAAAAAAAAATTCTTATAGCTGATATCCAGGCTAAGCAAAATTGACTTTGGGCCAGATTCAGGTAGAAGTGCGGCGGCGTAACGTATCGTAGATACGTTACACCGCCGCAAGTTTTCATCGCAAGTGCCTGATTCACAGAGCACTTGCAATGAAAACCTACGCCGGCGGCCTCCGGCGTAAGCCCGCGTAATTCAAAGGGGCGTATGCCATTTAAATTAGGCGCGCTCCCGCGCCGGACCTACTGCGCATGCTCCCTTTTGAATTACCCGCCGTGCTTTGCGCGAAGGGACGTCATTTTTTTCGAACGGCGAAGCGCGTAGCGTAATTCCGTATTCCCGGACGGCTTACGCAAACGACGTGAATTTTTAAATTCCGACGCGGGAATGACGGCCATACTTTATACAGCACATACGTGTGCTGTGTAAAGTTAAGGCACCCAAAACGACGACTAACTTTGCGACGGGGGACTAGACTAGCGGCGACGTAGCGAACGCGTAAAACCGTCGTGGATCGCCGTAACTCCTAATTTGCATACCCGACGCTGGTTTACGACGCGAACTCCCCGCAGCGGCGGCCACGGTACTGCATCCTAAGATCCGACAGTGTAAAACAATTACACCTGTCGGATCTTAGGGCTATCTATGCGTAACTGATTCTATGAATCAGTCGCATAGATAGAAACAGAGATACGACGGAGTATCTGAGATACGACGTCGTATCTCGGCTGTGAATCTGGCCCTAAATACCAGAGAGATCAGTACTCATACCTTGGTGTGCTTGGTGTATTTCTTCCAGATCTGTGCAGTCATTTAGTGTGAGACTTTCCCTCTGTAGAGGAGCTTCCTGTAAAAAAAGACCGGTCACTGCTGCTCTCCAGTGGCGGCTGGTGCTCAATATTTTTGGGGGGGCGCAAACGGAAAAAAACAAAAACAATTGCAGCCTCACTGTGCCCATCAAATGCAGTCACTGTGTCATGCCATCAAACGCAGCCACCGTGCCATCAATTGTCACCACTGAGCCATGCCATCAAACGCAGTCACTGTGCCATGCCATCAAACACAGCCACTGTGCCATGCCATCAAAACGCAACCACTGTGCCATGCCATCAAACGCAGCCACCGTGCCATCAATTGTCACCACTGTGCCATGCCATCAAACGCAGTCACTGTGCCATACCATCAAACACAGCCACTGTGCCATGCCATCAAAACGCAACCACTGTGCCATGCCATCAAATGCAGTCACTGTGCCATGCCATCAAACGCAGCCACTATGCCATCAATTGTCACCACTATGCCATGCCATCAAACGCAGTCACTGTGCCATGCCATCAAACACAGCCACTTTGCCATCAATTGTCACCACTGTGCCATGCCATCAATTGTCACTACTTTGCCATCAATTGTCACCACTGTGCCCATCAATTGTCACCTCTGTGCCATCAATTGTTACCACTGTGCCCATCAATTGTAGCCACTGTGCCCCGCAATTGTAGCCACTGTGCCCCGCAATTGTCGCCACTGTGCCCCGCAATTGTCGCCACTGTGCCCCGCAATTGTCGCCACTGTGCCCCGCAATTGTAGCCATTGTGCCTCGCAATTGTCGCCACTGTGCCCATCAATTGTAGCCACTGTGCCCATCAATTGTAGCCACTGTGCCCCGCAATTGTAGCCACTGTGCCGCGCAATTGTCGCCACTGTGCCCCGCAATTGTCGCACTCGCCACTGTGCCCAGTAAAATGCTGCCACTGTGACCTGTAAAATGCCCCCCCCCCCCCCCCCGGCACTTACCTTTCTGGGGTCAGCTGTGCTTCTACCGTCCCTAGTCCAGTCCCTCGTCCCGTCCTCGATGGCGCTTCAGTCAATCAGGTTACCGATTATATTTAAGCGTATTCTGGAAACCAGATACGCTTAAATTTGGCCAAGATACGACCGGCGTAAGTCTCCTACGCCGTCGTATCTTATGTGCATATTTACGCTGGCCGCTAGGGGCGTGTACGTGGATTTTCGTGTCGAATATGTAAATGAGCAAGATACGCCTATTTACAAACATACGTACGCCCGTCGCAGTAAGCTAAGCCGTTTTACGTAAGACATACGCCGGCGTAAAGATAAACCACCAAAAAGATGGCGCAGCCCGTGCAAGGTATGGACGACGGAACTGCCGTTGTATTTTACGTTGTTTGCGTAAGCGTACGTGAATGGGGCTGGGCGTATGTTACGTTCACGTCGAAAGCAAGGAGTATTTGCGACGTGATTCTGAGCATGCGCGCGCATGCGCCGTACCACCGGCCCTCATTTACATGGGGTCACGGGTATTTTACATGGAGCACGCCCCCTACCTGCCTATTTTGAATTAGGCGGGGTTACGCCGGGCCATTTGCGCGACGCCGACGTAACTTAGGGAGCAAGTGCTTTGTGAATACAGTACTTGCCTCACTATGTTACGTCGGCGTAGTGCAAATGGGATGCGCTACGCCAGCATAAAGATACGCCGCCATACGTGAATCTGGCTAACTGATCCCTGATTCCAGGGAGGGGGCACTTGCCCCCCCCCCTGCCCCAACCTGCGGATGCCCATGTACACAGCCATTATAGCAGCGATTAGGAAAGGAAGGCACACAAGAAGAACCTATAAAAGTGTTGCACGTGTAACCTTTCTTAGTACATTTGGCAAAAATATGATATTGTAACGTAGGCCGTTGTCATAACTCTTATTCCTTTTTCCTCCTAACACTCGCTGTACAAGAGGAATATATGAGCAACTGAGAAACAATCGCATCTGTTTGTTGCCTTGAGGGAAATGCTGACAACAAGGAATGCCGCACATTTGTGAGCATTCTATAAACATTTGTAAATAACTGCCAACAGGCAACTCCGCTACCTATACAAATTGTATTATTTCCCATCGGGCACCGTGATGCTAATTGTAGGTATAGGCAGACATAAAAGCACACAAAGTTGAACTCCAGGCACAAAAACATGAATTTAAAATTAAATACACCCCTTAAAGTGATTGTAAAGTAATATTTTTTTCTAATAACAAACATGTTAACAAAGATCTCCTGTGGTCGTGGGTGTAATTGCCACCATCCCTTGTAAATCATAACAACGTGTATCCTATTTTTTGGGGATTTTTAAGGCAAATTCAGACAGTATTAAAAAAATATATATTATTGTATCACATTAAGAACAAAATATAAAAACAGTAAGCTATTTTTTTAAAGATCACAAAAAATAAATCTGAATTATAGAGGAGTATTTTCAACAATAAGGTATATTTAAGATGAATTAAAGTTTGGTATATTGAAGATGCATTAGAGTGGTATTCTCCAGCTACTTGCTTATATGGGTTCCACCGTAGGTGGTGAATTGGTGGATGGTTATCGGTAGGTGGGGTTATCCATTGGTAGATGGTTATCTGTAGGTGGGGGTATCAATTGGTGGATGGTTATCCATAGGTGGGGGTATCCATTGGTGGATGGTTATCCGTGAATAGGGGTTTTCATGGGTGGGGGTATCAATTGGTGGATGGTTATCCATAGGTGGGGGTATCCATTGGTGGATGGTTATCTGTAGGTTTGGTTATGCATTGGTGGATGGTTACCCGTAGGTGGGGGTATCCATTCATGTATGGTTAACCGTAGGTGGGATTATCCATTGGTGGATGGTTAACCGTAGGTGGGGGTATGCATTGGTGGATGGTTATCCGTAGGCGGGGATATCCATTGATGTATGGTTATCCGTAGGTGGGGGTATCCATTGGTGGATGGTTATCCGTAGGTGGGGGTATCTATTGGTGGATGGTTAACCGTAAGTGGGGGTATCCATTGGTGGATGGTTATCTGTAGGTGAGGGTATCCATTGGTGGATGGTTAACTGTAGGTGGGGGTATCCATTGATGGATGGTTATCCGTAGGTGGAGGTATCCATTGATGGATGGTTATCCGTAGGTAGGGGTATCCATTGGTGGATGGTTATCTGTAGGTGGGGGTATCCATTGGTGGATGGTTATCCATAGGTAGGGTATCTATTGATGGATGGTTATCCGTAGGTGGAGGTATCCATTGATGGATGGTTATCCGTAGGTAGGGGTATCCATTGATGGATGGTTATCCATAGGTAGGGGTATCTATTGGTGGATGGTTATCTGTAGGTGGAGGTATCCATTGATGGATGGTTATCCGTAGGTAGGGGTATCCATTGGTGGATGGTTATTTGTAGGTAGGGGTATCCATTGGTGGATGGTTATTTGTAGGTGGGGGTATCCATTGATGGATGGTTATCCATAGGTAGGGGTATCTATTGATGGATGGTTATCCGTAGGTGGAGGTATCCATTGATGGATGGTTATCCGTAGGTAGGGGTATCCATTGGTGGATGGTTATTTGTAGGTAGGGGTATCCATTGGTGGATGGTTATTTGTAGGTGGGGGTATCCATTGATGGATGGTTATCCATAGGTAGGGGTATCTATTGATGAATGGTTATCCGTAGGTGGAGGTATCCATTGATGGATGGTTATCCGTAGGTGGAGGTATCCATTGATGGATGGTTATCCGTAGGTAGGGGTATCCATTGGTGGATGGTTATCTGTAGGTGGGGGTATCCATTGGTGGATGGTTATCCATAGGTAGGGTATCTATTGATGGATGGTTATCCGTAGGTATGGTGGTATCCATTGATGGATGGTTATCCGTAGGTAGGGGTATCCATTGGTGGATGGTTATCTGTAGGTGGGGGTATCCATTGGTGGATGGTTATCCATAGGTAGGGTATCTATTGATGTATGGTTATCTGTAGATAGGGGTATCCATTGGTGGACGCATACCTCACCTATGGATAACCATCCACCAATTCAACCCATATTAGCAAGTAGCTGGGGAATACCACTCTAATGCATCTTCAACATACCAAACTTTATTGCAGCTCAAATATACCCAATTGTTGAAAATACTCTCCTATATGCTGGAAAAAAATATCTTACTGATTTTCTATTTTGTTCTTAATGTGATGAAATAAAAAATGTTTTTATTTTTTATTAATAATGTCTGAATTGCCGTAAAAATCCCAACAAATGAGGATGCACATTGTTATGATAACAAACATGTTATACTTGTCTGCTCTGTGCAATGGTGTTGCACAGAGCAGCCTTAATCCTTTTCTTCTAGGGTCCCCCGCCAGTGCTCTGGGCTCCTCCTCTTCTCCATGTGCCACCAGAGGAAGACACTTTCTATAGTGGCACACATGCAGGCTCGTTCCTGAGCCAGATTGTGTGTCTATTGCCAGCCCGCCCCCCACCCACCCAGGGTCGGTCTTTATTACAGGGAGCTCCTGCACATAGGCAAAGATTAATCCACAGATCTGGAAGTAATACACAAAGCACACCAAAATTCAAGTACGGATACACATGTATTTGGACAATAGAGTTCATTTTTAATCCAGTTATATAATCAATAATCTCTTGCCCATGGGTGCTCAACTCAACATGGGTGCGGAGCACTGTGCAAGCCTTAGTCCGAGATCCGAACCGAAGTCAAGTCCGCTCTGGCAACGAAGTACAGAAGAGTTAGTCAGAAGAAGAATGGCCGAGATCCAAGCCGGGGTCTGTTCCAATCTGGCAGCTGAATACAAAAGGACAAAGAAGTAGGTACAAATCCGAGGTCAATGGCACGCAGCAATCTAGAGTAGTCAAATAGGTTTCCAGGTCACAACAAGTTCAGACAGATCACACACAAGCAAAGGAACAAGGGGGGACTGAAGATAATCCAGCAATTTGGCAGTGTCTGGACTGGGCTTATATAGGGAAGCTTGAGGTCACTTCCTGGGCATTTTCCCACCTTTTTTCCATCAGGTTAAGGTCACTTCCTGTGCACCTCCTGTGTATTTTCCTGCCTTTTTCTATCAGTTTGAGGTCACTTCCTGTGTGCCTCCTGGGCATTTTCCTGACTTTTTCCATCAGGTCTTCTGTGCAGGTGCCGGTTGGCGCACTGGGACGTCTTTGGCACATGCTCAGTTGGCACATATTTCCTCTTGGGAAAAGTGCCAGCGGCGGTCCATCCATAGAGGGTGCTGGAGCGCCGCCCCCTCTGGCTCCGCACCGCCACTGAAAATAGCATACATTCATGCATTGCATGAATGTATGTTATTGTTGCCAGCTGCCGCTGGTCTATTCAGGACCACCTGAATAACGGCAACTGGTTGGCTGTGCAGAAGTGCGCTCTGATAGGCTTTCCGAGTACAGCCCTCGTCTCCCGGATGTCTTATCCAGGGAACATACGGGGTGCGTTCCGTGGATAAGACTGACGGCCGTCTCAGCCAATCAGATTCGCTGAATCTGGTTATCGGTAACCTGATTGGCTGAAGCGTCACCAAGGCGGCAGAAGACATCGAGGGACGTCGAAGGATTAAGGTAAGTGCATTTTACAGGGCACAGTGGCGACAATGGGCACAGAGGCGACAAAGAGCACAGTGGCATCAATGGGCACAGTGACAACAATTAAAGGGCACAGTGACATGCACAGTGGCAACAATGGGCAAAGTAGTGACAATGGGCACAGTGGCATCAATGGGCACAGTGACATCAATGCGCACAGTAGTGACAATGGGCACAGTGGCGACAATTAAAGGGCACAGTGGTGACAATTGGCACAGTGGCGACAATTGAGGGGCACAGTGGCTGCGTTTGATGGCATGGCACAGTGGTGACAATTGATGGCACAGTGGCTGCGTTTGATGGCATGGCACAGTGACTGCGTTTAATGGCATGGCACAGTGACTGTGTTTGATGGCATGGCACAATGGCTGCATTTGATGGCATGGCACAGTGACTGCTTTTGATGGCATGGCACAGCGGCTGTGTTTGATGGCATGGCACAGTGACTGCGTTTGATGGCATGGCACAGTGGTGTGAATTGATGGCATAGTGACTGCATTTGATGGCATGGCACAGTGGTGTTAATTGATGGCACAGTGGCTGCGTTTGATGGCATGGCACAGTGACTGCATTTGATGGCATGGCACAGTGGTGCGAATTGATGGCATAGTGACTGCATTTGATGGCATGGCACAGTGGTGACAATTGATGGCACAGTGGCTGCGTTTAATGGCATGGCACAGTGGTGACAATTGATGCCACAGTGGCTGCATTTGATGGGCACAGTGAGGCTGCAATTTTTTTTTTTTTTTTTACGTTTGCGCCCCCCAAAAAATTTGGAGCACCAGCCGCCACTGTATCCTACCATTGAAATCCTATTACAAGACCGTGGGTCTCTAAATCGGAGACATTTGGTTTTAGGATGACACTATCTCCTTTGTAAAATTAGCTTTTTTTTTTTCTTTTTTTTTTACGTCTGTCAGGTGGAGGTCTAATTATAATGACAGTTGTGATTTATAAGTATCTGCTGATATATCATGGAAATGTCACCAAAATTGCTGAAAGGCAAATTCCATCTCCTTTTTAATAAGGTTAAGTAATTGACGATGTCTTCAATCCCGTCTGTCAGCAATATCGGTTATACATCACGATGATGTGCCACCATCTTCCAGGAAATACAAGTATATGATCGAGGATAATCAAGTAAACACTGTCATCTAATATGGAAAATCAGCAGTTTTTCACATTTGGAGGAAAAATCAACAAACCGGGATAGAAAGAGTAGCTGGAAGATTGATGGTTCATGAAAAAGTAAACCTTTTAGAGAAATGTGATGTAGAAGAAACGTATTGATGTGGTGCCGAGTTTTTTCACGTAGGAGAAAAGAGCTTGGTGGGCTGTTTGCCTTGTTCCTTGGCAGGAAATTGATATTTTAAAGCGAAACGCCAGTTTTGTTTAGAAAGCAACAAAGTTCTCCATGTCAAATACTGTATAATGGACCCTAATTAGGTCAGCCTTTTAACGCATATATCTCCCATGGATCACAGAATCTTTTACATTTCCCAAATGCCGGGAGGACGTCAACAGACGTCCTCCCCTTCGCGCGCTCCCTTTGTATTTGCAAACACTCGTTTGGACATTTCTTTCTTGCTGTTGTATTTAAAAAAAAAAAATTATTATGCCGCACACACACGATAATTTTTTGGCATAAAAAAAACGTTGTTTTAAAAAAAAGTCATTTAAAATGATGGTGTGTGGGCTTCACATAATTTCTCGGCTTCTGAAAAACGTGCAAAACATTTTTTCGAACATGCTGCATTTTTTAACGACATTTTAAACTATGTCGTTTTTTGGGTTGTAAAAAATGGTCGTGTGTGGGCTAAAACGACGTTAAAAACCCGTGCATGCTCAGAAGCAAGTTATGAGATGGGAGCGCTCGTTCTGGTAAAAACTACCGTTCGTAATGGAGTAAGCACATTCATCACGCTGTAACAGACTAAAAAGCGCGAATCGTCTTTTACTAACATGGAATCAGCAAAAGCAGCCCCAAGGGTGGCGTCATCCGCATTGAACTTCCCCTTTATAGTGCCGTCGTACGCGTTGTACATCACCACGCTTTGCTAGAGCATTTTTTAAAAACGATAGTGTGTGGGCAACGTCGTTTTAATGATGAAGTTTGAAAAAAACATTGTTTTTCTAAATGCCGAAAAACGATCGTGTGTGTACGCGGCATAAGGCTTCTATCGCTAAAAAGAGTTCTGCCGCGTACACACGATCGTTTTTCGGGTTGTAAAAAATGACGTTTTTTTTTTATGTCATTAAAAACGATTGTGTGTGGGCTCCAGAGCATTTTTCACGATGTGAAAAACGACCCTTAAAAATTTCGAACATGCTCTAATTTTCCACGTGGTTTTTAACGTTGGCGTTTTTAACGTCGTAAAAAATTGGCGTGTGTGGGCTTTAACGACGTGAAAAACACGTGCATGCTCAGAAGCAAGTTATGAGACGGGAGCACTCGTTCTGGTAAAACTACCGTTCGTAATGGAGTAAGCACATTCATCACGCTGTAACAGACTGAAAAGTGCGAATCGTCTTTTACTAACACAAAATCAGCAAAAGCAGCCCCAAGGGTGGCGTCATCCGCATGGAACTTCCCCTTTATAGTGTCATTGTACGTGTTGTACGTCACCACGCTTTGCTAAAGCATTTTTTTTCACGATCGTGTGTAGGCAAGTCCGTTTTAACGATCGGGTTGAAAAAAACTTAGTTTTTTCTAGACCATTAAAAATTTCATTTTTTACAACCCGAAAAACGGTTGTGTGTACGCGGCATAAGAAAAAGAAAATACACTTTTTTTTCCTGTTATGACCAGTGTTAATTTTTTTAAAAAAAGTAGTTTTGCTGTAAAAAAAAGTATACATTCCGGCCCGGATTCACATACATTGGCGCATATTTATGCCGGCGTAGCGTGTCTTTTTTAGGCTACGCCGGCGTAGCGCAGAACGGCAAGCACTGGATTCACAAAGCACTCGCCCCCACTCGCTGTTAAAGATACGCTGGGTTTCCTCGGCGTAAGCCAGCGTAGGAGGTAGTGGGCGTGAGCCATGCTAATGAAGCGTGACCCCGTGCAAATGATGGGCCAAGCGTCATAGAAGTACTTAAAACGAACGGCGCATGCGCCGTCCCGTGGACATATCCCAGTGCGCATGCTCAGAATCATGTCGAAACTACTCCCTAAGATACGACGGATCACTGCCTGCGACATGAACGGAACCTACGACTAGCCCTATTCACATGTTACTACGTAAACGACGTAAAAAACGATGGCTGTGTTCCCTGGTGCAGCCATTTGCATTGATGCTGCTGACTTACACCTGCTTTATGCGGCTTAACTTTACGCCGGACGTACGACTTACCTAAACCGCGTATATTAATTCAAATCGTATCAATGGGAGCGCCCCTTGCGGCCAGCGTAATTATGCATCCACGATACGACGGCGTAGAAAACTTACGTCGGTCGGATGAAGTCTATTTTCAGGCGTATCTTGCTTTCAGAGTCAGGCGCATAGATACGACGGCGCACATTTACACTTACGTGGCGTATCTCGAGATACGTCGGCGTAAGTGCTACGTGAATCCGGGTCTTCATTTCTATATTTTGTGCCATTTATAATGACCCTATAATGATGTTTCTTTGGATTTTTTCTAAATTAAATAAAAAATTCATAAAAGTTCAGTGCTCCCCACCACAAACAGCAGAGATCTTTTATTTCCTTCCTTCATCCAGTGATTCGTGCACCTCCACACTCCTCTTCACTCCTCCTCAGATCCAAAATGGTCTCACCCCCCAACTCCCAGAATACTCGTATCCCACATATGGATTACATGAAATAGAAAGACGGATACATAGGCCCGGATTCACAAAGCACTTGCGCCGACGTATCTCCAGATACGCCGCGTAAGTGCAAATATGCGCCGTCGTATCTGTGCGCCGTACCCACAAACTAAGATACGCCTAAAAACAGGCTTCATCCCACCGACATAACTTGCCTATGCCGGCGTAGGGTGGGCGCATACTTACGCCGGACGCATGTGGAGCTCCCTATGATTTTCTATTCAAATATGCAAATGAGGGAGATACGGCGATTCACGAACGGAAGTGAGCCAGACGCAGGCTACGCGATGTGCGCCTAAGTTGTACGTCCGGCGTAAAGTTAAGCCCCATAATGCAGGTGTAACCCAGCAGCAGACGTGGAAAGGTCTGCACCAGGGAACTCAAGCCGGCGTATTTTACGTTGGACGTGAATATGGCTGGGCGTAGGTTACGTTGACGCCGTAGGCAGTGATCCGGCGTATTTTAGGCAGTTGTTCCGACGTGGTTTTGAGCATGCGCAGAGGGATGCGTCCACGTCCCGGCGCATGCGCAGTTCGTTAAACGTACTTGTCTGGCTCTCCAACCCTCATTTGCATGGGGTCACGCCTCATTTGCATGGCTTTGCATGGGGCAAGCCCACTTCCACCTACGCCGGCCTGCGCCTTCGAAACCTACGCCACGCCGACGCAGCTTTGGGACCACTGGCTTCCTGAATTCCGTGCTTGCCTCTCTGCGCTGCGTAGGCGTAGCGTACATTGAGATGCGCTACGGCGGCGTAATGTGCGCCCGCTCTCTGTGAATCCGGGCCATAGTGTTTCCCATTTTAAACCTTTATTTAAATTACACCAATAAAAACTCAATAAAACTTTGAAACCAACATCACGGAAAGGGATAGTCTTCATTGAAATACCCAAAAGATATTATTTGGTCAAACTGGAACCTGGAAAATTGCAAACAAGGAGAATTTATTGACTAAAAATGCACTTACATAGTACCCAGATAAAAAGCATGTACAGGAGATGCCAAAATCCCTTCCTCTAGAAACAAAGATGACCATTGGCCAGTTGTGCATGTGTGGCGGGGAGATTAAACATCACTTCCTGTCCATTTAACACAGTATTACAACAACAGGAAGTAATGGGCTAGCTCTCTAATTGGGTCAGGCAGCAACAAAACATATGTATTTAGAAGAGTGGGAAGAGGTTAGAACAAATTTCAGGTTTTTATCTTTATTTTCCTGTCCCAGTGACACTCACACCCTCTAATTTCTTGACCCAACTATGGGGCAGATCCAGGTAGATCGGCGCATTCTTCCGTCCGGCGTAGCGTATCTAAGATACGCTACGCCGCCGTAACTTACAGTTTTTTTTTGGTATCCTGAAAGAATGTCCGCTGTAAGTTACGGCGGCGTAGTGTAACTTAGGCGGCGTAAGGGCGCGCAATTCAAATCGATGTGATGGGGGCGTGTTTTATGTTAATACGTCGTAACCCGACGTAAATGCGCCGACCGTGGGGGTATCCCAGTGCGCATGCTCGAAATTAAACCGGAACAAGCCAATGCTTACGACGGTGACGTCATTCTACGCAAAGCCCTATTCGCGAACGACTTACGCAAACGATGTAACATTTTCAAAATTCGGGAACGACGGCCATACTTAACATAGGATACGCCTCATATAGCAGGGGTAACTATACGCCGAAAAAAGCCTTACGTAAACGACGTAAAAAAATGCGCCGGCCGGACGTACGTTCGTGGATCGCCGTATCTAGCTAATTTGCATACTCGAAGCGGAATTCGAAGGAAACGCCACCTAGCGGCCAGCGTAAATATGCACTTAAATTCCGACGGCGTACTAAGACGTACGCCTGTCGGATCGATCCCTCATTCAGTCGTATCTTGTTTTGTGTATACAAAACAAAGATACGACGGGGGAACTTTGAAATTACGCGGCGTATCAATAGATACGCCGGCGTAATTCGTTTGTGGATCTGGCCCTCAGTGGCGGTTCGTCCTTAGAGGGCGCTGGAGCGCCGCCCCCTCTGGCTCTCACCGCCACTGAGTGAAATAACATAGATTCATGCATTGCACGAATCTATGTTATTATCGCCGCTGCCGCTGTTATTCAGATGGTCGGCGCTCAATGTCCGGCCATCTGAATAACGCCAGCTGGTTGGCTGTAGGGAATTGTCTATCAAAGCCAACGGCTCTGATAGGCTTTCCCAATACAGCCGGAAGCTTATTCTCGGAGCGCACAGACTGTACGCCCCTTGAATAAGATGACAGGCGTCTCAGCCAATCACGTTGGCCGGTTCTGGCTACCTGTAACCTGATTGGCTGAGACGCCTGTCAGTCATCGAGGGCGGGAGAAGACATCGCGGGACGTGGATGCCTGACTCCAGTAAAGGTAAGTGCCGGGCAGGGGGGGGGAAACGCAATTTACAGGGCACAGTGGGGACAATTGGCACAGCGGCGACCATTAAAGGGCACAGTGGCTGCGTTTAATGGCATGGCACAGTGGTGACAATGGATGGCACAGTGGCTGTGTTTAAAGGCATGGCACAGTAGTGACAATGGATGGCACAGTGGTGACAATGGATGGCACAGTGGCTGCGTTTAATGGCATGGCACAGTGGTGACAATGTATGGCACAGGGGCTGCGTTTAATGGCATGGCACAGTGGTGACAATGTATGGCACAGTGGCTGCATTTAATGGCATGGCACAGTGGTGACAATGGATGGCACAGTGACTGCGTTTAATGGCATGGCACAGTGGTGACAATGTATGGCACAGTGGCTGCGTTTAATGGCATGGCACAGTGGTGACAATAAATGGCACAGTGGTGACAATGGATGGCACAGTGGTGACAATGGATGGCACAGTGGCTGCGTTTAATGGCATGGCACAGTGGTGACAATGGATGGCACAGTGGCTGCATTTAATGGCATGGCACAGTGGTGACAATGGATGGCACAGTGACTGCGTTTAATGGCATGGCACAGTGGTGCGAATTGATGGCACAGTGACTGCATTTGATGGCATGGCACAGTGACTGCGTTTAATGGCATGGCACAGTGGTGCGAATTGATGGCACAGTGGTGCGAATTGATGGCACAGTGACTGCATTTGATGGCATGGCACAGTGACTGCGTTTAATGGCATGGCACAGTGGTGCGAATTGATGGCACAGTGGTGCGAATTGATGGCACAGTGACTGCATTTGATGGCATGGCACAGTGGTGCGAATTGATGGCACAGTGGCTGCATTTGATGGCATGTAACAGTGGCTGCGTTTGGGCACAGTGAGACTGCAATTTTTTTTTTCCTTTGCGCCCCCCCAAAAATTTTGAGCACCAGCCGCCACTGCTGGCCCTATGTCTCCAGATAGAACACATGCAGCTATAAAAACTCGACAAGCGTTCTGACTGTGGCCCACTCCCCAGGACCTCTGGCTCTCTAGCTCCCTTGTTACCTCCTCCTTTTCTCGCCTTCAGGACTTCTCCAGAGCCTCTCCCATCCTCTGGAACTCCCTGACCCCGGTATGTCCTATCAGCCCCTACCCTGTCCACCTTTAAGAGATCCCTGAAATCTCATTTATTCAGGGAAGCCTGTCCCACACCCAAATAACAACTGTCCCCGAGCCACCCTCATCAGTTCATTCTCTGCGGCTATTACATTTTGGACCACCACCCCCTCCCTTTAGAATGTAGGCTCTACGAGCCGGGCACTCCTGTACCTCCTGTACCTTCTGTATTGTACTGTAATTGTGCTGCCCCCCAACCCCTCTTCATTGTAAAGCACTGCGTAAACTGCTGGCTCTATATAAATCGTGTGTAATAATAATATTCATTTTGGCTGTAGTAGGACTTTAACCACTTCCCGCCCGGCCTATGGCCGATTTACGTCCGGGAAGTGGTTATGAAATCCTGACAGGACGTTCTAGAACGTCCTGCAGGATTTCATGCCGCGCGCGCCCGTGGGGGCGCGCATCGCGGCGATCGGTGATGCGGGGTGTCAGTCTTACACCCTGCATCTCCGATCTCGGTAAAGAGCCTCCGGCGGAGACTCTTTACCACGTGATCAGCCGTGTCCAACCACGGCTGATCACGATGTAAACAGGAAGAGCCGCCGATGGCTCTTCCTCACTCGCGTCTGACAGACGCGAGTAGAGGATAGCCGATCGGCGGCTCTCCTGACAGGGGGGGTTAGCGCTGATTGTTTATCAGCGCAGCCCCCCCTCGGATCGCCACATGGACCACCAGGGATGCCCACCCTGGAGCACCAGGGTGGGCAAAAAAAAAAAAAAAGTCTAAAAAATAAATAAAAAAAAAACAAAGAAAAAAGATGCCAGTCAGTGCCCACAAATGGGCACTGACTGGCAACAATCAGTGCTGCCACCCCAGTGTCCATCAGCGCCACCCCAGTGTCCATCAGCGCCACCCCAGTGTCCATCAGTGCCACCCCACAGTGCCCATCCATGCCCAGTGCCCACCTAGCAGTGCCCATCTGTGCCACCCATAAGTATCCATCAGTGCCGCCCATGAGTGCCCATCAGTGCCGCCTATGTGTGCCCATCAGTGCCGCCTATGTGTGCCCATCAGTGCCGCCTATGTGTGCCCATCAGTGCCGCCTATGTGTGCCCATCAGTGCCGCCTATGTGTGCCCATCAGTGTCGCATACCAGCGCCGCCAATCAGTGCCACCTCACCTGTGCCCGTCAGTACTACCTCATCGATGTCCATCAGTGCCATCTCATCGGTGCCCATTAGTGCCGCCATATCAGTGCCCGTAATTGAAAGACAAAACTTATTTACAAAAAAATTAACAGAAAAAAATAAAAATGTAATTTTTTTTCCAAATTTTCAGCCTTTTTTTAGTTGTTGCGCAAAAAAAAAAAATCGCAGAGGTGATCAAATACCACCAAAAGAAAGCTCTATTTGTGGGGAAAAAAGGACGCCAATTTTGTTTGGGTACAGTGTAGCATGACCGCGCAATTGCCATTCAAAGTGCGACAGTGCTGAAAGCTGAAAATTGGCTTGGGCGGGAAGCTGCGTAAGTACCTGGTATGGAAGTGGTTAAGCTATGCTAAAATGAAATGCATTATTGATTGGGAGGCCACTGTAGCATACCATCGGTGTTATTTAGCACACCCATTGCAAATGATAAATTAGGGCATTAAAAGTTTTGCCCTAATGCAGGAACATAGGGCCAGATTCAGGTACATTAGCGCCGGTGTAACGTAAGCCGTTTACGTTACACCACCGCAAGTTTTCAGTTTTAGTGCCCGATCCACAAAGCACTTACCTGGAAACTTGCGGTGGTGTATCGTAAATACGTCCGGCGCAAGGCGGTCCAAATCGAATGGGCGGCTAACATTTAAATTAGCCGCCCTCCCGCGCCGGACCTACTGCGCATGCTCCGTTTCTTAACTCTCGCCGTGCTTTGCGCGAAGTGACGTCATTTTTTCGAATGGCGATGCGCGTAGCGTACTTCCGTATTCCCGTACGTGTTACGCAAACGACGTGAAATTTTAAATTTCGACGAGGGAACGACAACCATACTTTAGACAGCAATACGATTGCTGACTAAAGTTAAGGCACCCAAAACGACGACTAACTTTGCGACGGGAAACTAGACTAGCGGCGACGTAGCGAACGCGGAAAACCGGCGTGGATCGCCGTAACTCCTAATTTGCATACCCGACACTGGTTTACGACGCAAACTCCCCCCAGCGGCGGCCACGGTACTGCATCCTAAGATCCGACAGTGTAAAACAATTACACCTGTCGGATCTTATGGATATCTATGCGTAACTGGTTCTATGAATCAGTCGCATAGATAGAAACAGAGATACGACGGCGTATCAGCAGATACGCCGTCGTATCTCTTTTGTGAATCTGGCCCATAGGATTTACCAGTAGTGAGGACCAATAAAGTCATACCCAAATTCACAATTCAGCTCAAGACTTGCCCCTTCAGTTTGGGTGCCGACTACTGTAGTCTAAGCAATATAAAATAAAATATATCAGCTTCATGCTACTCGTAGCTCTTCTTGCATATTTATTAATTGTCAACAAAATGATTGCATACAGCAATGTCTCCACCTGGTACGCAGCCTTCCTTGACGCGTTTCATCACTCCTGGCTTGCTGACAAGGGTAGGGGAAGCAGACTAGGGTTGGCATGGTAGATAGATATTACATAGACTATAGGTCTGCCGAAAAACAAGTTAATACCCCTGAAAAAATAGAACACGTTTTTCCTTTAAATAAGTATGAATGTCCAGTTTTGGGGAACATCTTGTACTTCAACGACTGTTTAAAGAATGTTTCTTTCTGACAGGGTTTAAGCAAACCACATTAGCTACCATGGAAGCGGGTCAAGCTGACTTTTTATTGCCTTTTAGGGCTGGAAAATCTAAGCACAGCTCAATTTTCTTGTTTTTCTTGCCATTTTAGTTGCATCTAGGTAAGGTTATTGAGAAGGAAAATGATTTTGAAAGTTTATGTCAAAGAGAAGAGTTACAAAGTAAAAGTAAATAAAGTAGAGAGATTAAAGGAGTTGTAAAGTAAAAAAAAAAATCACCTTAATGCAATCTATGCATTAAGGTGAAAAAACATCTGATTCTGCCGCCCTCCCCCCCCAGAGTCCCCGTTATACAGGGAGTGCAGAATTATTAGGCAAATGAGTATTTTGACCACATCATCCTCTTTATGCATGTTGTCTTACTCCAAGCTGTATAGGCTCGAAAGCCTACTACCAATTAAGCATATTAGGTGATGTGCATCTCTGTAATGAGAAGGTGTGTGGTCTAATGACATCAACACCCTATATCAGGTGTGCATAATTATTAGTCAACTTCCTTTCCTTTGGCAAAATGGGTCAAAAGAAGGACTTGACAGGCTCAGAAAAGTCAAAAATAGTGAGATATCTTGCAGAGGAATGCAGCACTCTTAAAATTGCAAAGCTTCTGAAGCGTGATCATCGAACAATCAAGCGTTTCATTCAAAATAGTCAACAGGGTCGCAAGAAGCGTGTGGAAAAACCAAGGCGCAAAATAACTGCCCATGAACTGAGAAAAGTCAAGCGTGCAGCAGCCAAGATGCCACTTGCCACCAGTTTGGCCATATTTCAGAGCTGCAACATCACTGGAATGCCCAAAAGCACAAGGTGTGCAATACTCAGAGACATGGCCAAGGTAAGAAAGGCTGAAAGACGACCACCACTGAACAAGACACACAAGCTGCAACGTCAAGACTGGGCCAAGAAATATCTCAAGACTGATTTTTCTAAGGTTTTATGGACTGATGAAATGAGAGTGAGTCTTGATGGGCCAGATGGATGGGCCCGTGGCTGGATTGGTAAAGGGCAGAGAGCTCCAGTCCGACTCAGACGCCAGCAAGGTGGAGGTGGAGTATTGGTTTGGGCTGGTATCATCAAAGATGAGCTTGTGGGGCCTTTTCGGGTTGAGGATGTAGTCAAGCTCAACTCCCAGTCCTACTGCCAGTTTCTGGAAGACACCTTCTTCAAGCAGTGGTACAGGAAGAAGTCTGCATCCTTCAAGAAAAACATGATTTTCATGCAGGACAATGCTCCATCACACGCGTCCAAGTACTCCACAGCGTGGCTGGCAAGAAAGGGTATAAAAGAAGAAAAACTAATGACATGGCCTCCTTGTTCACCTGATCTGAACCCCATTGAGAACCTGTGGTCCATCATCAAATGTGAGATTTACAAGGAGGGAAAACAGTACACCTCTCTGAACAGTGTCTGGGAGGCTGTGGTTGCTGCTGCACGCAATGTTGATGGTGAACAGATCAAAACACTGACAGAATCCATGGATGGCAGGCTTTTGAGTGTCCTTGAAAAGAAAGGTGGCTATATTGGTCACTGATTTGTTTTTGTTTTGTTTTTGAATGTCAGAAATGTATATTTGTGAATGTTGAGATGTTATATTGGTTTCACTGGTAAAAATAAATAATTGAAATGGGTATATATTTATTTTGTTAAGTTGCCTAATAATTACGCACAGTAATAGTCATCTGCACACACAGATATCCCCCTAAAATAGCTAAAACTAAAAACAAACTAAAAACTACTTCCAAAAATATTCAGCTTTGATATTAATGAGTTTTTTGGGTTCATTGAGAACATGTTTGTTGTTCAATAATAAAATTAATCCTCAAAAATACAACTTGCCTAATAATTCTGCACTCCCTGTACTTACCTGACCCCTCGAAAGTCCCTCGCTCTGTCCCGAGATCCTCTTCGCCACTCAGCCTGGCCGCTGATTGGCTAGAGCAGATGGATTGAGAGCAGTGCAGCTATTGGCTGGCGCTGCTTTCAATCACATCCTGTGACGCGGCGAGCCGAGGGGCGGGGCTGAGTGATACAGCGAGCCGCTATGGCCGCTCGCTGTATCACGGGAGCGCGCCCGCAATTACTCTTTCGCATGACTGTGGTCAGTACTTGCGGGGAGGACCAGAGACAGCCGCCGAGGGACCCCAGAAGATGTGGATTGGGGCCACTCTGTGCAAAACGAACTGAGCACGGAGGGAGACAGGAGTGGAGCACGGAGGGAGACAGGAGTGGAGCACGGAGGGGGACAGGAGCGGAGCACGGAGGGGGACAGGAGCGGAGCACGGAGGGGGACAGGAGCGGAGCACGGAGGGGGACAGGAGCGGAGCACGAAGGGGGACTGGAGTGGAGTACGAAGGGGGACAGGAGCGGAGCACGAAGGGGGACTGGAGTGGAGTACGAAGGGGGACCGGAGCAAGGAGGGGGACAGGAGCGCGGAGGGAAATTTAAGCGAAGCACAGAGGGGAACAGGAGCGGAGCATGGAGAAGGACAGGAGCGGAGCACAGAGGGGGACAGAAATGGAGGATAGAGGGAGGGACCAGAGTGGAACATGGAGGAGGGACAGGAGCAGAGCATGGAGCTGGACAGGATTTGAGCATGGAGGGGGACCAGAGTGGAGCACGGAGGGGGACAGGAGCGGAGCACGGAGGAGGACAGGAGCGGAGCGCGGAGGAGGACAGGAGCGGAGCACGGAGCGGGACAGGAAAGGAGCATGGAGCGGGACAGGAGCAGAGTGCGGAGGGGGACCAGAGGAGCATGGTGGAGGACACAGAGGGAGACTGGAGGAGGATACGGGGGCAGTCGGGGACAATTGGTGCAGCAGTGGGGGGAGTTACAATCACTGATCTCCCTGTATAGATTTTAATAAAGCAGCTGAAAGTCACGGGAGGGAATGGAGAAGAAGCATCTATCAGCTGCTTTATTAAAATCTATACATGAAGATCGGTGCTTGTAACTTCCCCACCGATCATCCCTGACTGCCCAGGTATCAGATCAAGCATCGGAGCACGAGTACTCAGGCAAATGCCCGGTATCGTCACTGATACCAAAACTAGTATCCCTACCAACCAACCTGCAAAACAACCGAATTGGACCTGTCTAACAGTTTACGTTAAAAACACATTTGTAAATAAATGCGTAAGAAATAGTGCCCACGCAAAGGGACCTCTGTATATACTGTGGTCTCAACTCTAAGGGCCAGATCCACAGAGAGATTACGCCGGCGTATTTTCAAATTTCCCGCGTCGTATCTTTAGTTTAAATCCTCAAACCAAGATACAACGGCATCTGGGTTAGATCCGACAGGCGTACCGCTTCGGATCGTAGATGCAATACTTCGGCGTCCGCTGGGTGGAGTTTGCGTAGTTTTCCGCGTCGGGTATGCAAATTGGCTATTTCCGACGATCCACGAACGTACGCGCGGCCATTGCATTCTCTTACGTCGTCTCTAGTCGGCTTTTTCCGGCGTATAGTTAAAGCTGCTTTTTTGCGGCGTATAGTTAGATTTGCCATGTTAAGTATGGCCGTCGTTCCCGCGTCGAAATTTGAATTTTTTTTTGTTGCGTAAGTCGTCCGTGAATCGGGATGGACGTAAATCACGTCTAAGTTAAAAAAAATGACGTCGTTGCGACGTCATTTAGCGCAATGCACGGCGGGAAATTTAGAAACGGAGCATGCGCAGTTCATTCGGCGCGGGGACGCGCTTCATTTAAATGAAACACGCCCCCTAATCGCCGATTTGAATTACGCGGCGTTACGCCGCAGAGATAGACTACGCCGCCGTAACTTTCCGCGCGCAATCTTTCAGGATTCGAACCAAAGCGGGGAAAGTTACGGCGGCGTAGTGTATCTCTTATACACTGCGCGGGTGCAGATCTCTGTGGCGGCGTAACGTATCTCATTTACGTTACGCCGCCGCAAGTTTTACGGGCAAGTGCTTGATTCACAAAGCACTTGCCTGTAAAGTTGCGGCGGCGTAGCGTAAATCCCCCGGCGCAAGCCCGCCTAATTCATATGATCCGGGTAGGAGGCGTGGATCATTTAAATTAGGTGCGTTCCCGCGCCGAACGTACTGCGCATGCGCCGTCCCTAAAATTTCCCGACGTGCATTGCGCTAAATGACGTCGCAAGGACGTCATTGGTTTCGACGTGAACGTAAATGCCGTCCAGCCCCATTCACGGACGACTTACGCAAACAACGTAAATTTTTCAATTTCGACGCGGGAATGACGGCCATATTTAACATTGGTTGCCCCTCATATAGCAGGGGCAACTTTACGCGTCGCAAATCTAACGTAAACGTCGTATCTTCACTGCGTCGACCGCGCGTACGTTCGGGAATTCACGTATTTTGCTAATTTGCATACTCGATCGGGAAAACGACGGAGGCGACACCTAGCGGCGAAAAAGAAAATTGCATTTAAGATCCGACAGCGTAAGAGCCTTACGCCTGTCGGATCTAATGGTTATCTATGCGTAACTGATTCTAAGAATCAGTCGCATAGATACGACGGCCCAGATTAGGACTTACGACGGCGCACATTGCGTTGTGCCGTCGTAAGCCCTTTCAGAATCTGGGCCACAGTGTATAAGAATGTACAGATTTAATGCAGGCATGCCTTGGCTAAACTGGCTGAAATTATATGTTTGCATTAATAAAGTAGGAACATAAAATTTGTATTCCGTGCATATGAAGAAAAAAACACATACGTGCTTCCTGTCTATTTTTTTTTTTTTTTTATAATTTTTCATATTTCATTGTTTTTATGTTGTATTGTGTCAAATCTTCTGTCAGTTTGATTAGCATCAGAATAGAGCCCAAGAGAGGAATAAATGACACGAGTGCTATTTTCATGTCATTCCCTTGGTGAAGAGCGGAGTGAAATGTTCTGTTTCCCGTGTGCTCATTGTGTAGAAAAAAATAAATGAAGAGCTCAGATATGATAACATTGTCTGCAATAGCAATGTGGTTTGCTGAACATTAACTACTTAAGCCCCAAACCATTTTGTTGCTAAAGGACCAGGACCCTTTTTGCGATTCGGCACTGCGTCGCTTTAACTGACAATTGCGCGATCGTGCGACGTGGCTCCCAAACAAAATTGGCGTCCTTTTTTTCCCACAAATAGAGCTTTCTTTTGGTGGTATTTGATCACCTCTGTGGTTTTTATATTTTGCGCTATAAACTTTAAAAATAGAGCGACAATTTTGAAAAAAATTCAATATTTTTTACTTTTTGTTATAATAAATATCCCCAAATAATATATAAAAAAAACGTTTTTCCTCAGTTTAGGCCGATATGTATTTTTCTACATATTTTTGGTAAAAAAAAACACAATAAGCGTTTATTGATTGGTTTTGCGCAAAAGTTATAGCGTCTTCAAAATAGGGGATAGATTTATGGCATTTTTATTAATATTTTTTTTTTACTAGTAATAGCGGCGATCAGCGATTTTTATCGTGACTGCGACATTATGGCGGACACATCGGACACTTTTGACACTATTTTGGGACCGAAGTAATTAAAAAATGCACTAATTACTGTGAAAATTACACTGGCAGTGAAGGGGTTAACCTGTAGGGGGCGCCAAAGGGGTTAAGTGTGACCTAATGAGTGATTCTTACTGTGTGGGGGCGTGGCTTGGCGTGTGACGTCACTGATCGTCGTTCCCTATGACAGGGAACAGACGATCAGTGATAGTCTGACTAGGAAGCACAGGGAGAGGTTTGTTTACACTTCCCTCTCTCCGTTCTTCAGCTCTGTGACCCGATCGCGAAACACCGGCGGGGATCAGGTCTGCGGGTCCCGCGGGTGCGGTCACGGAGTACCCGACCGGGTCGCGAGAACGTCGCCGGCGACGCGCGTGCGACCCATGGCTGTGCATATTAAATGGGATGTACTTGTACACCAATATGCGCAGCCGTGCCATTCTGCCGACGTACATGGGCGTGCGGCGGTCGGCAAGCAGTTAAAGAGGAGTTCCACCCAAATTTGGAACTTCCTCTTAACCCACTCCTCTCCCCCTTACATGCCACATTTGGCATGTAATTTTTTTTGGGGGGGGAGTGGGGGCTTCAGCACGAGTGGGACTTCCTGTCCCACTTCCTCCTTCCTGTAGGCGACTAAGCTTAATCGCCTTCAGGAAGTGGCTGCTGTAGGCGATCGCCTAGGACACGTCACAGGTCCTAGGCGATCTCCTGGCCAATTACACGGCGCCGCGCCGCGCCGCTCGCGCATGCGCAGTGCCGCTCGCGCATGCGCAGTGGGTGCCCGGCCGTGAAGCCGAAAGCTGTCACGGCCGGGTGCCCACACTGAAAATGAAGACGCCGGCCGGGGAGGGGGGGAGAGGAGCGGAGCCCCGGCCGGCGTGTCGCTGGAGCGCTGGAGCAGGTAAGTGCCTGTTTATTAAAAGCCAGCAGCTACACTTTTTGTTGCTGCTGACTTTTAATAAACATACAAATGGCTGGAACTCCCCTTTAAAGGGGCATTAGACCCCAAAAGCGAACATTCACTATATTGCAGCTTACCATTTCTTAGGGTCCTTCCACTCGGGTGTATCATCTGTTCATTTTTTATCCATCTATTGACAGCAATGCAATCCTATGAGCAAACGGATGTAAACGGATCATCACCGTTTACATCTGCATCCGTTCAGGTCCATTTTTAACAGAACAGATCTGTATTTTTGTTCCATTGAAAAGAAAACGAATGTAAATGGACAAACGGTTTGTTTTTGCATTGGTTGTTAGGAGCTGGCATGCTAACTAGTCACTAGTGACCTCCGGAAGATTTACCCCCCTTCATAACCCATAGCCATACGGCACTGCGTTACTTTAACGGACAATTATGCGGTCGTGTCCCTTTTTCCCCACAAATAGAGCTTTATTTTGGTGGTATTTGATCACCTCTGCGGGTTTTATTTTTGCGCTATAAGCGGAAAAAACAGACAATTTAAAAAAGAAAAACTATATTTTTTACTTTCTTTTTACATATCCAATAATTTTTTTTTTTAAATCAAATTTCTTCATAAATTTAGGCCAATACGTATTCTGCTACATGTTTTTGGCAAAAAAATCCCAATAAGTGTATAATTATTGGTTAACGGGAACGGTATAGCGTCTACAACAGGGGTCTCAAACTGGCGGCCCTCCAGCTGTTGTGAGACTACAAGTCCCATAAGGCATTGCAAGGCGGACAGTTACAGGCATGACTCCCACAGGCAGAGGCATGATGGGACTTGTAGTTTCGCAACAGCCGGAGGGCTGCCAGTTTGCGACCCCTGCTTTACAAACTATGGGATATACAGTAAACTGACATTTTTATTTACTTATTTTTTTTACTAGTTATGGCGGCGATCAGCAACTTATAGTGGGACTGCAATATTGCGGCGGACAATCCGAATCTTTTAACACTTTTTTGGCAACCAGTGACACTAATACAGTAATCAGTGCTAAAAATATGCACTGTCACTGTCACTGTACTAATGACACTGGCTGGTAAGGGGTTAAACATCTATGGCAATTAAAGGGTTAAATGTATGCCTAGCCTTTGTTTTGATTTGATGTACACAGTGTGCTGTTTTTGCTAGGGGGAGAAATGGATTCTAGTCCCTGCTGGAACACAGAATCCATACCCCCCCCCCCCCCGTCAGAACGGTGATCTGTCTGGTTTTCATAGGCAGATCGCCATTCTGTGTTCTTTACTGACAGTCGGCAGGTGCTGGAGCACATTAAGCGCCCAGGACCAGCAGATCGGCTTCTGCTGTGAGTATTGACACTGTGCACGCACAACTGTGTGGCACATTGTCGGCTATAGTGCGCAGGCGCCGTCTACAGCTGATCGTGAATTCTGATGTTCGGAAGCTTTCGGCACTGCGAATGGCACAAAGCAAATCAGCACTGTCCAGACAGAGGGTCAGGGGTCCTGCAACTTAATAGGGCAAGTAGACATTCGTTAAAAAATAATTTGGAACAAAACAAATCGCACATTTATTTCGTTCCGAATATATTTTTTTTATGAATTGCGACAAATTTGTTAATTTGGAAATATCAGATCTAACGAAAACCCGTTTACCTAACTTTTCTAAATATTCGTAAATTTGAATATTTGAAAATCCATAAATTCGTAAATTCATAAATTCGGAAATTCGAAAACCCAAAAATTCTAAAATCTGAAATAATAACGAACTAATAATAACTTAACTATTACTACATATTACATTATAGGTATTGGAATTTCCTTTCAAATTTGGCTGTCAGTGAACATAATAACGAATACGAATTTATCCGAAAGTTATGGATTATCTAAAATAACGAATGCCGTATATCTAAACAAATAGAATGTAACGGATTAATAATATTAATAAAACAAAAATAATAATAAAACCTTTTTATTATTATTATCATTAATTTGTTCTGTTCCATTTGTTTAAATGCGACATTCGCTATTTCGGGTAATTCGTAACTTCAAGTAAATTCGTATTCGTTACATTCACTAACAGCCAACTTTAAAGGAAAATTACAATGTCCCGGATTCACAAAGCACTTACGCCGACGTATCTCGAGATACGCCGCGTAAGTGTAACTATGCGCCGTCGTATCTGTGCGCCGTGCCCACAAAACTAGATACGCCTGAAAATAGGCTTCCTACGACCGACGTAACTTGCCTACGCCGTCGTATCGTGGGCGCATAGTTACGCCGGGCGCATTTGCCCTCCCATAGATTTTCTATGCACATATGCAAATGAGGGAGATACGCCGATTCACAAACGTAGTTGCGCCCGGCGCATTATATACGCGGTTTGCGTAAGTCATACGTCCGGCGTAAAGTTATTCCACATATAGGAGGCGCAACTCATGCAAAGGTATGGACCAGGGAACACAGCCGTCGTATTTTACATTGTTTAGATAGTTCGTGAATATGGCTAGGCGTAGGTCATGTTCACGTCGTAGGCAGTGATTCGACGTATCTTAGGCAGTTGTTTTGACGTGATTCTGAGCATGCGCACTGGGATTCGTTCACGGGACGGCGCATGCGCCGTATGTTATTCGTATCTTTATGACGCTCAATCCATCATTTACATGGGGTCACGCCTCATTTGCATGGCTTACGCTTCCTTACACTTACGACGAGTTACGACTAAGAAACCCAGCGTAGATTTGGAGGCAAGTGCTTTGTGAATCCAGTGCTTGCCTCTGTGCGCTGCGTCGGCGTAGTGTATATTAGATACGCTACGGCGGCATAAGTATGCGCCGATGTCTGTGAATCCGGGCCAATATCTATAATTTAATAGTTGGTTATTATTAGTTAGTTATTCTTTCGGATTTTCTTTCTTATTTTCAGATTTATGAATTTACAAATTTTCGAATTTACAAATTTTCAATTTTACAAATTTTTTCATTTACAAATTTAAGAATTGCGATCATAACGAATGAACAGAAAAACAAAAAACGAATGAAACAAAAACAAACACATTTTGGGACAGTGACCATATCTACCTACAAGCTATAACCAGTGCTCGGCCGGTTACTGATAGAATTCACAAGACTGCTGTATACTGCTGATGAGAAAAGGTACTGTATTTATCGCGGTATAACGCGCTCCCGCGTATACCGCGCACCCCTAAAGTTGCCCCGAATCCTGTGGAAAAAGATTTTTTTGTACTTACAGTTTTGGTGTCTTGCGCGGCGTCCATCGGCGGCCTCGTCGGGTCCGGCGTCCCTCTGCGGCTTCGGGTGTCCTCTTCGTCGGATCCGGCGTCCGTCTGCGGCTTCGGGTGTCCTCTTCGTCGGGTCCGGCGTCCTTCTGCGGCTTCGGGTGTCCTCTTTGTCGGGTCCGGCGTCCGTCTGCGGCTTCGGGTGTCCTCTTCGTCGGGTCCTCGCGTCCTCCCCGCTCGTTTCCCGCGGAGTTTGAATACTGCGCCGACATATACAGCGTGCCGTACACTCGTGTATTGTCGGCAATGCTCGGCAACTCTCGCGCTGACGTCCTGTACGTCCAGGACGTGAGCGCGGAAGGAGCCGAGACTGCCCGACTATACCCGAGTGTACTGCGCTCGGTATATGTCGCGCAGTATTCAAAACTCGGCGCGGGAAAGCGGGTATCGGCGTATACCGCGCACCCACGATTTTGCCCTGATTTTCAGGGCAAAAAAGTGCGCGGTATACGCCGATAAATACGGTAATTACCAGTTTATATTTACTAAAATAATTGCATTTCCATGTTCTGTGGGAGACCAGATATAGTGAATGCAGGTTCCTGGGTTTAGTAACACTTTAACGCTATTGACAGTGCATCATATTTGTATTATTTTTTAATTTTGCTTAGAGTTATACTTTTAGTTAATAATTAGTCCCGCACACATCTTTGCATTAGATAAATATAGTCCTCCTAACTCATTTCATACATTCTTGTAGGGTTGAAAGAAGAGAGAGAGCGCGGTTGAAGACTGTGAAATTTAATGCAAAGCCTGGAGTCATTGATTCTAAAGGGGTAAGTAGAGAAAAAAATATATAGAAATAAAAAATATAAGTGTATTGAAATTGCTTTATAGTACAAGTGGTAAATCTTTACCGACATGCGTTATTATGGTATATAGTGCTGAACGTTTATAAAGCGGTTTAAGTAAAATACCTTAATACTAGTCAAACACCATAAAATGACAGTATACAATCATACAAATCCATCAATAAACCCTAAAACAATATAAATTCATCCAAATCAATTTGAATGAAATAAATATGGTATTTTTGAAACAAAAGAGTAGTGGTGATAAATATGCCAAATGAGAACAAAGTCAGAATAAAAATCTATATACATTTTATTACACATAAAACGTTGTATTAAAATAAAAAAAAAACAATATTAAAAACATACATATGCATAAAGAAACCTTTTGATTAATACAAAAATATGTAAATGTGATGGATACATGAGAATGAAATAAATGTCAATGAATTAAAAAATACACAGTGGAACCTTGGTTTATGAGTAACAAGCGTTTTGAAAGAGGAGTAACTTTTTTTTTTTTTAAATCCTGACTCAGTTTGCGAGTGTTGTCTCACGAAACAAGCAGAATTCAAGCTAATGGGGTGTGCAGTAACGCATTTGGCCAGAAGTGTGGGGGCACCTATGAAACTCAGAACTATTCGGAGCCATTTGGAAATACTCGGAATTACTCAGTTGCCCAGTGTTTCCGAGCCTTTCCGATAGGGTGGTCCCGATACCACTTTCTTAAAGTGGAGGTTTACCCAAAAGTGAACCTCTGCTATTCAGAACCTTCCCACCCTCCGGTGTAACATTTGACACCTTATAGGGGGGAGAGGGTGCAGATACCTGTATAAAACAGGTATTTGCACCACTTCCTGGTATAGCCTTTCACGGGAGTTCCGCCCCTTAATGTCACCATCCCCCCCCCCCGTTGTGTTCTGGGAAACACACGGCTCCCAGAACACAACGGGGACCAGTGACCATGCGCAGTAGAGAACCGGGCAGTGAAGCCGCATCGCTTCACTTCCCGATTCGCTCACTATGGATGGTGGCGGGGTAGCCGAGAGCCGAGCGGTAGCTGCTGGCTTTTAAAAAAAAAATTCAGGTGAACCCCCGCTTTAAGACCGAGTACAAGTACCGATACTTTTTTTTAAGTACTCGCCGATACCGATTACCGATACTTTTTTTTATGTCATGTGACAGTGGCACATGTGTCAGTATTTTTTTTTTTTTTTACTATTTTTTGTTATGTTTTTTACAGTGCTCTCTTCTTCTTCTTCTTTATTTTTTTAGGGGGGGGTGGATTGTGTCAGTGTGTTTTTTTTTATTGAAATTTGTATTATTTTTTACAATTCTTTTTTATTGCACTTTTATTTCTTTTTTTTATCAGCCCTGTTGGGGGTCTTTGGTGAGATATCAGGGGTCTTAACAGACCTCTGACATCTCCCCTTTGAGACAGAGAACGGGACTGAGGACACAGATTCCCCAGTCCCTTTCTCTGCAGCCTCAGATAAAATGAATGGAGAGAAGCTCCTCTCCATTCATAAACTAAAGCATCGTAAACACAGGTTACGATGTTTCAGTTATGTGAATGAACAGAGTCAGCGATCACTGACTCTGTACATTTGGAAAAGGAAGGAGCCGGATTTAGCGGCTCCTACCTCCGCCCTCCATCCTGATAGATCGAGAGGGTGGAGGAGGACATTTAGGGGGACACTGAGCACGGAGGGGGAGAGCAGCAGGAGGGGGACACAGAGCACGGACAGGGACATGGACCCGGAGGGGGAGAGCAGCACAGAGGGGGACACGAAGCACGGACGGGGACATGGACCCGGAGGGGATATGGAGCATGGATAGCAGTACGGAGAGGGACTAGGACCCAGGGGGGGAAAGCAGCATGGAGGGGGACACGGACCCGGAGGGGGGGAGCAGCACGGAGGGGGACACGGAGCATAGACAGGGACCCGGAGGGGCATACGGAGCACGGACCCGGAGGCACGGAGAGGGACAAGGACCCAGGGGGGGAGAACAGCATGGAGGGGGACACAGACCCGTGGGGGGAACACAGAGCATGGAGGGGGACACGGACCCGGAGGGGGAGAGCAGCACGGAGGGGGACACGGACCCGGAGGGGGAGAGCAGCACGGAGGGGGATACGGACCCGGAGCACGTACAGCAGCACGGAGGGGGACAAGAACCCGGAGGGGGAGAACAGCATGGAGGGGGACACACAGCACGAAGGGGGACGAGGACCCAGAGGGGGAGAGCAGCATGGAGGGGGACACACAGCACGGAGGGGGACAAGGACCCGGAGGGGGAGAACAGCATGGAGGGGGGACACACAGCACGGAGGGGGACAAGGACCCGGAGGGGGAAAGCAGCACGGAGGGGGACACGGACCCGGAGGGGGACACGGAGCACAGACAGCAGCACAGAGGGGGACAAGGACCCAGAGGGGAAGAACAGCATGGAGGGGGACACAAACCCGGAAGGAGAGAGCAGCATGGAGGAGGATACAGGGACGATCAGTGGTGATCGGTGCGGCTTTTGGGGGAGTTACAAGCACCGATCACTGCTGTATAACTTTCACTAAAGCAGCTGAAAAGGGGTCAGATCAGTGCTTGTAACTCCCCTGCCGCACCGATCACCCTGACTGCCCAGGTATCAGGTGAAGCATCGGAGCATTTCCCTGAGTACAAGTACTCGGAGAAATGCTCGGTATCGGTACCGATACCGATACTAGTATCGGTATCGGGACAACCCTAGTTTCTGAGATCAGCCGAGCTGTCCCCAGAGTATTTCCGAGGCTCTCCGGTGCCCCCCACCTCTGTCCACATGTGGTATCGCATGCAATAGAAGTCAATGCGGAACAAATTATCTTCGTTTCCATTGACTCTTATGGGGAAACTCGCTTTGATATGCGAGTGCTTTGGATTACAAGCATTCTCCTGGAACGGATTATGCTCGTAATCCGAGGTTCCACTGTGTATAAAGGGTACTTTAGAACAAGAAAAAAAAACTTGCCTGACTTTTTAGAACTTTAGGCTCAACTATAACCATACCTCCGGGCAGATATAAAATACATAAATGACTACAGCTCTGTATTCATTAATACATCCTTAATGCATTTTTTGTACATGCAAGCAGTGTAATTACCTAAATTTGAACTGGCCTCTTGCAGTTCATGTGCAGCAGAGCTCAGACTGGGAAGCAGCAACCCAGATAACAAGCAATTGAGCTTGAAAACGACTTGCTACTTTATTGCTAGACTTGCCAGGCTTCATAAGTTTTTTGCACAATTGTAGCAAGTCCACATTGCATGACTCCAGATTAACTTTTTTTTCAAACATTCTTCAAGTTCTGGTTCAGTAATGTTGTGTAATGGTCATCCCACCACAGGGGGCACCGTGACTGAATTTTCATGCTGTAGACTCAGCACTGCAACTTTGCCATTGCTAGAGACTGGCCAAGGAAATTTGCTATAAATTGTAAAAGTGTCAACTAGAACCTGTGCTTCAGTAATTCTAGTAAATCTTCTCCCCATTGCTGTTGTTCTAACTTTGGATAGTAAAACATTTTTTCCGCCATTAAATACCTTATACAGCCCACTTCCTGTGTCTTGTCTGGTCATTAGCCTAGGCTTATGACATCATGCACAGCTCTCTCTCGTTAAAGTTTGCCAGTAAGGGAGGTGGGATGAGTCATAAGAGGGCCAATGAGAGCTGCAGAGCTGGAGGTATGCCTCTGTGTGTCTGTGTAAATCCAGGAAGTGAACAGGCAGCAGCTTCAGCTGCCCACAGTTAAAATGGCTGCAGCCAGACTCAGTGGAGGGAGATTTCTGCGGCATATTTGGCAAGTACAGAATCACAGTATATATAAAATAATAAGCAAAGTGGTTGGAGAGAAGCTTCAGAATGGCAAAGATGTTTTTATTACAAATTATGTGAGCAGACTGCAGTTCTTCTTTCACGTGCTCTGCAAGTCTACAACATGCCAGTCAAAATTGTGCAGCAAGTTAACAAGACTTACAATTCAACACTACCACAAATGTGTGGCAAGTTATCCTTGCTATCTGGGAGCACAAGGATCCAGTCAGGTGTACTGCAGTGCCCAAAAAAGGAACATGCTGATAAGAGGAGAGAGCAGATTAATAGAAAGATGAGCTTCTCAGTCTGCTGCTTCTCCTTTCACTGTCCATTCACAGGCTGGGGGAGGGACAAGACCTGTAAGCATTACTTTAGCTGGGCGTGGATGGATCGGAATTTGTCCGGGTCGCCATCTATGGCTATTCTCTAGCGATCTAATGATTGACTCATGAACGGGCTTGTTGGAAAATTCTTATTCGATCAGCTCCGCAGCCAATCAGTGCATTTGACAAATTTGTTAATTTGGAAACATTTGAAATACCGAAAACCCATTTACCAAATTTTTCAGAGTATTCGTATATTTGTTCCGTTCCATTCGTTTAGATACGGCATTTGTTATTTTGGATAATTCGTAACTTTGGATAAATTCGTATTCATTACGTTCACTAACAGCCAAATTGGAAAGGAAATCCCAATACCTATAATTTAATAGTTAGTTATTATTAGTTAGTTAGTTAGTTGGTTAGTTAAGTATTATTTTGAATTTTTCGGATTTTCGTTCTTTCCAATTTTTGGATTTTCTTCCTTATTTTCGGATTTTCAAATTTTATGAATTTCCAAATTACGAATTTCCGAAATTACGATTTTTATGAATGAATTCTCGAATTCTTTAATAATAATAATAATAATAATAATAATAATAATAAACTTCTTATTATTTATTATTAATTCAATCCGTTTAATTTGTTTAGATGTGGTATTCATAATTTCATATAATTTGTAACTTCGGATAAATTCATATTCGTCACGTTCACTAACAGACAAATTTGAAAGGAATTTTGTTTTTTCGAATTTTCGGATTTTCTTTCTTATTTTAAAATTTTACGAATTTTCAATTTTTCCCGAAATTACGATTTGACGAAATTACGAATTTTCAAAATTACAAATGTACGAGTTTTTGAATTTACGAATTTCCTAATAATAATATCCGACAGGTGTAATTGTTTTACACTGTCGGATCTTAGGATGCAATACCAGGGCCGCCGCTGGGTGGAGTTTGCGTCGTATTCCAGCGTCGGGTATGCAAATGAGGTTTTACGGCGATCCACGACGGTTTTTCGCGTTCGGTACGTCGTCGCTAGTCTAGTTTCCCGTGGCAAATTTAGTCGTTGTTTTACCTGCCCTAACTTTACACAGCCCATGTTAAAGTATGGCTGTCGTTCCCGTGTCGAATTTCAATTTTTTTTTCTTGCGTAAGACGTTCGAAAAAATTACGTCACTTCGCGCAAAGCACGGCGGGAATTTCAAAACGGAGCATGCGCAGTAGGTCCGGCACGGGAGCGCGCCTAATTTAAATGGCACACGCCCCTTTGAATTACGCGGGTTTACGCCGGAGGCCGCCGGCGTAAGTTTTCACGCAAGTGCTTGGTGAATCAGGCACTTGCGATGAAAACTTGCGGCAGTATAACGTACCATTACGCCGCCGCGATTCTACGTGAATCTGGCCCAAAATTCCTTTCAAATCTGTCAGTGAACAGCCAAATTTGAAAGTATTTTGTTCTTTATTTTTCGGATTTTCTTTCTTATTTTCGAGTTTACGAATTTTCGAATTTATGAATTTACGAAATTACGGATTTACAAATTTTCGAATTTAAGAAATTACGAATTGACGAATTTTCGAATTTACGAATTGCGATCATAATGAACGAAATGAAAAACGACAAAAAACAAAACAATACAACTTATGTAGGAGGATTTGTGTATCACCCAAGGCCAGTCACTTCACTGGGTATATGGAAGGGTTTACAACCAAGTCTCCTACCCTGCCAGACAGGCCTGTGCTGTGTGGCAGAGCTGTGTAAATCCAGTGGCGTAGCGTGGGGGGTGCGAGGGGAGCCACCGCCCCGGGCGCAAAATTTAGAGAGGCGCTGTCATGAGTGTGGAGAGGAGGGAGGCGCTAACAACAGATGGGACATAGGAACATATGCATGATGACTTTCCTCGCCCCAGGCGCTGACAACCCACGCTACGCCACTGTGTAAATCTCAGACCTGGATGAACAGGAATACACATGCTTTGCTAGGTAATACGCTGTCATATATGTATTTTTTCTCTGTATTTATCTGTGTATGAGTTTGGCTTTAAGGAGAATAATGGGAGTGCATGCTGAGCGAGAGAGACTGGCGTGAAGCAGAGTGTTCCAGTGAAAGCTCCAATGTTAGAATATAATGGGGAGTAATTGAATTTCATCTCACGATGTTGTATGGAGACTGATGGGCCAGAACAGCATGATAGTACATCACTGCTATTATTATTACATTTCGCTCTGTTTGTGAATGAAATGCCGGCTGATTAATGAGTCAAGGATTATAATTAAAGCTAATTCATTTAGCTCTATGATGGTTCTTGGGACTGGCACTTCATAGGATGACTGTTCTCCGTCTTCCACAACAGAAAAATAAAACATTAGAGTTTGTTTACAGACCATTCCGGAAAGTCGGTGACCGCTATTTTTATTTTTTAGCGACCTTCTTAACCAGATGCCGACCACCTCACGCAGATATACGTCGGCAGAATGGCACGGGCAGGCAAAAGGACGTATATATACCGTACGTCCCCTTTAAGAAGCGGCATTGTGGATGCGCACGCGCCCGCCGTGAGCTCTGTGACTCCGACCGCGGGTCCCGCAGACTCGATGTCCGTGGGCATACCTGCGATCGTGTCACGGTGAGGAAGAACGGGGAAATGCTGATGTAAACAAGCATTTCCCCAGTCTTCCTAGTGACAGGACAGTGTACACGGCTTCCTGTAATCGTAAGCTGTGATCACTGTCATGTCACACATAGCCACGCCCCCTACAGTTAGAACACATCCCTAGGACACACTTAACCCCTTCAGTGCCACCTACTGGTTAACTCCCTTCACTGCCAGTGTAATTTTCACAGTAATCAGTGCAGTTTTATAGTACTGATCGCTGTAAAAATGACAATGGTCCCAAAAATGTGTCAAAAGTGTCCGATGTGTCCGCCATAATGTCGCAGTCGCAATAAAAATTGCAGATCGCTGCCATTACTAGTGAAAAAAATTAAAATATTAACAAAAATGCCATAAAACTATCCCCTATTTAGTAGACGCTATAACTTTTGCGCAAACCGATCAATATGCGCTTATTGCAATTTTTTTACCAAAAGTAGGTACAAGAATATGTATCGGCAGTGCCGATCCTGACCTCCCTGGGGCCCTAAGCAAAATGACATGGCACATTAAAAATGAGAAGCGGGGGGCGCTGACGACAGTGACATGTCACATTAAAGAAAGTTGAGAAGCGGGGGGAGGGGGTGTTCTGCTGTCGGAAATGACTCAGCCAGCGAGTTTAGAAGCGGGGTGAGGGGGCGAAAATGACTTCTCACCAGGCGGGGCCTCTAGTAATTTGGGGGGCCCTTCACAGCTTTGCAGGGCCCTAAGCGGCTTGCATAGTGAGACTATAGGGAGGATTGGCCCTGTGTATCGGCCTAAACTTTATCGGCCTGAGAAATCAAAATATGAAGATTAAAAATATGTTTTTCGGTGGACACGCCCTTTAACCACTTCAGCCCCGGACCATTTTGCTGGTCAAAGACCAGGCCACTTTTTGCGATTTGGCACTGCATCGCTTTAACTGACAATTGCGCGGTCGTGCGATATGTGGCTCTCAAACAAAATTGACGTCCTTTTTTTCCCCACAAAGTTTTTTTAGATCTTTTTTGGGGGATATTTATTATAGCAAAAAGTAAAAAATATAGGGCCAGATTCAGGTACACTTGCGGCAGCGTAACGTATCGTCTTTACGTTACACCGCCGCAAGTTTTCAGCGCAAGTGCCTGATTCACCAAGCACTTGCGTGTAAACTTACGGCGGTATAGCGTAAAGCCGTCCGGCGCAAGCCCGCCTAATTCAAATGGGGCGTGTACCATTTAAATTAGGCGCGCTTGCGCGCCGGACGTACTGCGCATGCTCCATTTTGAAATTTCCCGCCGTGCTTTGCGCAAAGTGACGTCATTTTTTTGAACGGCGACGTGCGAAACGTACTTTTGTATTCCTGGACGTCTTACGCAAAAAAAAAAACGAAATTTGACGACGCCCATACTTAAATATGGCTCATCTAAAGTTAAGCCATGTAAAAGCAAGCTTAACTTTGCGATGGGAAAAAACGACTAGCGACGACGTAACGAACGCGCGTACCTTCGTGGATCGCCGTAAAAGCTAATTTGCATACCCGACGCTGGAAAACGACGCAAACTCCACCCAGCGGCGGCCGAAGTATTGCATCCTAAGATCCGAAGGCGTACGAAGCCGTAAGCCTGTCGGATCTTAGCCAAATGCCGTCGTATCTTCTTTGTGAATCACAAATTAAGATACGACGCGGCAAATTTGAAAATATGCCAGAGTATCAGTAGATACTCCGGCGTATTCCTTCTGTGAATCTGGCCCATAGATTTTTTTTTCAAAATAGTTTTTGTTTATAGCGCAAAAAATAAAAACTGCAGAGGTGATCAAATACCACTAAAAGAAAGCTCTATTTGTGGGGGAAAAATATGTAAATTTTGTTTGGGAGCCACCTCGCACGACCGCGCAATTGTCAGTTAAAGCGATGCAGTGCCAAATCGCAAAAAGTGGCCTGGTCTTTGACCAGCAAAATGGTCCGGGGCTGAAGCGGTTAAAGGGCGTGTCCACCTAAAAAAACATATTTTTGATCTTCATATTTTGATTTCTTTGGCCGGGTTCACAATCGTGAGTTGAATAACGTGTTTACCACTTGACCTCTCGAAGATTTACCCCCCGTCCCTTCCTGACCAGGCCATTTTTTGTGATATGGCACTGCGTTATATTAACTGACAATTACGCGGTCGTGCGGCGCTGTACCCAAATTAAATTTATATAATTTTTATTTTATTTTGGGAGGTAGCTGGTGTGTTAAGAAATCATGGACTTCCCATTAGTATTGTCACAAATATGGGCAATGAAAAACGAGGTATCATAGATAAATTGACAGCGTTCTTTTGGTGGTATTTGATCACCTCTGCGGGGTTTTTTTTGTGCTGTAAACAAAAAAGAGCAACAATTTTGAAAAAAAAAACAAAAAAACATTTTTACTTTCTGCTATAATGCCCTGATGATCTGTGTAACTGTCCCCTGTCACACTTGCCGGCTACCGACTCTCCTCTCCTCATGCTGTGACACCATGTGAGGGAAGGAATGCCAATAACCATCACGTTTGTTTACATGTGATTGGACACAGCCAATCACATTGGTAAAGGGCCACTATGATTGAATGCAAAAGACAGAAAAAAAAATGAAAAAAACACTCAGTTTTTCTTAGTTGCTGTTATAAAATTTTGCTATTTGATAACCTCTTTTTTTTATTATTTTATTTTTTTTGTGCTGTAAACAAAAAAAAGCAACAATTAAAAAAAAAAAAAAACATTTTTTTTTTACTTTCTGCTATAAAAAAAAATTACAAAGAAAAAAATAGAAAAAAATCGAATTCCTTCATAAATCTGCGTTGCTTTAACTGACAATTGTGCTGTCGTACGACACTGTACCCAAATAAAACGTATGTCCTTTTTTCTCACAAATAGAGCTTTCTTTTGGTGGTATTTGATCACCTCTGCGTTCTTTGATTTTTTTGTGCTGTAAACAAAAGAGAGCAACAATTTTGAAAAAGAAAAAACATTTCTTTTACTTTCTGCTATAAAAAACCTCTGCGTTTTTTATTTTTGTGTGCTTATAAACAAAAAAAAGAAGAGCAACATTTTTGAATTTTTCTTTTTTTTACGTTTTGCACTAAAAAATTATCAAAATTTTTATTAATTTTTTTAATCTAATTTCTTTATAAATTGGCATTACTTTAACTAACAATTGTTCGGTCGTGCGACGCTGTACCCAAATAAAACTTATGCCTTTTTTTCTCACAAATAGAGCTTTCTTTTGGTGGTATTTGATCACCTCTGCACTTTTTATTTTTTGCGCTATAAAGAAAAAAAGACTAACAATTATGTAAAAAAAATATATATATTTTTTACTTTCTGCTTAAAAACACATCCAATAAAAAAATGTACAAAATCAAATTTCTTCAACAGTTTAGGCCGGTATGTATTCTGCTACATATTTTTGGTAAAAAAATAAAAATAAAAAAAAATAAGCGTATATTAATTGATTTGCGCAGAAGTTATATTGCATACAAACTATGGGATATTTGAATTTATTTATTTTACAAGTATTGGCGGAGATCAGCAACTTATAGCGGGACTACGATATTGCGGTGGACAACTCAGACACTAACTGACACTTTAACACTTTTTGGAGACCAGTGACACTAATACAGTGATCAGTGCTAAAAAAATATGCACTGTTACTGTACTAATGACACTGGCTGGGAAGGGGGTAACATCAGGGGCGATCAAAGGGTTAACTGTGTGCCTAGGTTGTGCTTACAGTGGGGATCGGAAGTTTGGGCACCCCAGGTAAAAAAAATTATTAATTTGCATAACGAAGCCAAGGAAAGTTGGAAAAATCTCCAAAAGGCATCAAATTACAGATTAGACATTCTTATAATATGTAAAAAAAAAAGTTAGATTTTATTTCCATCATTTACACTTTCAAAATGACAGAAAACAAAAAAATGGCGTCTGCAAAAGTTTGGGCACCCTGCAGAATTTATAGCATGCACTGCCCCCTTTGCAAAGCTGAGACCTGCCAGTGTCATGGATTGTTCTCAATCATCGTCTGGGAAGACCAGCTGATGTCAATCTCAAAGGTTTTAAATGCCCAGACTCATCTGACCTTGCCCCAACAATCAGCACCATGGGTTCTTCTAAGCAGTTGTCTAGAAAACTGAAACTGAAAATAGTTGACGCTCACAAAGCTGGAGAGGCTATAAGAAGATAGCAAAGCGTTTTCAGATGTCAATATCCTCTGTTTGGAATGTAATTAAGAAATGGCAGTCATCAGGAACAGTGGAAGTTAAAGCAAGATCTGGAAGACCAAGAAAAATATCACACAGAACAGCTCGCAGGATTGTGAGAAAAGCAATTCAAAACCCACGTGTGACGGCACGATCCCTCCAGAAAGATCTGGCAGACACTGGAGTTGTGGTACACTATTCCACTATAAAGAGATACTTATACAAATATGGTCTTCATGGAAGAGTTATCAGAAGAAAACCTCTTCTACGTCCTCACCACAAAAATCAGCGTTTGAACTTTGCAAAAGATAGACAAGCCTGATGCATTTTGTAAACAAGTTCTGTGGACCTATGAGGTTAAAATAGAACTTTTTGGCCGGAATGAGCAAAGGTACGTTTGGAGAAGAAAGGGCACAGAATTTAATGAAAAGAACCTCTGGCCAACTGTGAAGCATGGGGGTGGATCAATCATGCTTTGGGGTTGTATTGCAGCCAGTGGCACAGGGAACATTTCACGAGAAGAAGGAAAAATGAAAGCCGCGCAGGCGTGGTGCAGCAGCTAGTGGATTTGGTGTATTTGATAGGTTGACGATGTGCAGCAGAAAGATGTTCTTGTGGACGTGCTCGCGCATGCACATTACACCCGGTTGGAGAATTTGATGAGTTGGAACTTTTGACAAAACACCGCCGACTGCAGTTGCATGTCACAGCAGGAGATTAAAGGTACATGAGGCTGCAGATGGGCACAGTGAGGCTTCAGATGGGTACTGATGAGACAGGTAGGCACAGTGAGGCTGCAGATGGGCACTAATGAGACAGGTGGGCACAGTGAGGCTGCAGATGGGCACAGTGAGGCTGCAGATGGGCACAGTGAGCCTGCAAATGAGCACATTGAGGCTGCAAATGGGCACAGTGAGGCTGCAGATGGGCACAGTAAGGCTGCAGATGGGCACTGATGAGACAGGTGGGCACACTAACCTGTTAAGACCCGGACCAATATGCAGGTTAAGGACCTTGCCCCTTTTTGCGATTCGGCACTGCGTCTCTTTAACTGACAATTGCGCGGTCGTGCGACGTGGCTCCCAATCAAAATTGGCGTCCTTTTTTTCCCACAAATAGAGCTTTCTTTTGGTGGTATTTGATCACCTCTGCAGTTTTTTTTTTGCGCTATAAACAAAAATAGAGCAACAATTTTGAAAAAAAACAATGGGCCAAATCCTCAGCCAGGCGGCGTAACTTAACTTGCAGCAGTTAAGTTACACTGACTTAAAGTTTTTACCTAAGTGCCTGATCCACAAAGCACTTACGTAAAAATTTCAAGCCGTGTAAGTTAAGTGCCGCCGTCGTAAGGCGTTCCTCCTCTCCGGGGGGCGTTTACAATTTAAATGAGGCGCGCTCCCGCGCCGGCCGTACTGCGCATGCGTGTGACGTCATTTTCCCGACGTGCATCGCGCGAACGTAATTGACGCCGGGCGGCTTTGTGGATTGCGACGGGACACTAAAGTTGCGACGGGTGAAAAAAAGACGCGCCGGGAAAACAAATAATTATAAAAAAAAATGACAGCGTCGCTCGGCATGCATTCCTGAGGGAGAACTCCATGCCAATTTTCAATGAAAAAAACGGCATGGGTTCCCCCCCCAGGAGCATACCAGGCCCTTAGGTCTGTTATGGGTTGTAAGGAGACCCCCCTCCGCCGCAAAATCGACGTAGGGGGTCCCCCTACAATCCATACCAGACCCGTATCCAAAGCACGCTACCTGGCCAGCCAGGAAGGGAGTGGGGACGAGCGAGCGCCCCCCCCCCTCCTGAGCCGTGCCAGGCCGCATGCCCTCAACATGGGGGGGTTGGGTGCTCTGGGGCAGGGGGGCGCACTGCGGGCCCCCCCACCCCAGAGCACCCTGTCCCCATGTTGATGAGGACAGGACCTCTTCCCGACAACCCTTGCCATTGGTTGTCGGGGTCTGCGGGCGGAGGCTTATCTGAATCTGGGAGTCCCCTTTAATAAGGGGGCCCCCAGATACCGGCCCCCCACCCTAAGTGAATGGATATGGGGTACATCGTACCCCTATCCATTCACCTGTAGGCAAAAAGTAAAAGTTAATAAACACACAACACAAGGCTTTTTAAAATAATTTATTATTCTGCTCCGGAGGCCCCCCCTGTCTTCGTTATTAGCTCAATTAGCAGGGGGGGCTTCTTCTTCCGCTCTCCGGGGGTCTTCTTCCACTCTCCGGGGGTCTTCCGCTCTCCGGGGGGGGCTTCTCCGGACTCCGGGGGGCTTCTTCCATCTTCTCCCCTCTTCCGCTCTTGACTCGGCGAACCCCGGTTCTTCTGCAGCTCTCCGGTGCCTTCTTCTTCAGCGCTGGCTGCCTGCTATCTTTGTGTGTTAGCTCAATTACTAGCAGGCAGCCGGCGCGGTCTTCTGTGACGTCAGGTTCTTCTCTTCCCTTCTTCCCATCTTGACTCGTCGCCTCTTGTCGCTGTAATGATGGAAGCGCGCCTTGCATCCCATTTATATAGGCATCACCGTCCCATCATGCTCCGGTAGGTACCCACGTGGTGGGTGCACGTGGGTAGGCACCCACCACGTGGGTACCTGCCGGAGCATGATGGGACGGTGATGCCTATATAAATGTGATGCAAGGCGCGCTTCCATCATTACAGCGACAACAGGCGACGAGGCAACATCGGAAGAAAGGAAGAGAAGACCCTGACGCCACAGAAGACCGCGCCGGCTGCCTGTTTGAAATCGAGCTAACACACAAACATAGCAGGCAGCCAGCGCTGAAGAAGAAGGCACCGGAGAGCTGCAGAAGAACCGGGGTTCGCCGAGTCAAGAGCGGAAGAGGGGAGAAGATGGAAGAAGCCCCCCGGAGTCCGGAGAAGCCCCCCCCGGAGAGCGGAAGACCCCCGGAGAGTGGAAGAAGACCCCCGGAGAGCGGAAGAAGAAGCCCCCCCTGCTAATTGAGCTAATAACGAAGACAGGGGGGGCCTCCGGAGCAGAATAATAAATTATTTTAAAAAGCCTTGTGTTGTGTGTTTATTAACTTTTACTTTTTGCCTACAGGTGAATGGATAGGGGTACGATGTACCCCATATCCATTCACTTAGGGTGGGGGGCCGGTATCTGGGGGCCCCCTTATTAAAGGGGACTCCCAGATTCCGATAAGCCTCCGCCCGCAGACCCCGACAACCAATGGCAAGGGTTGTCGGGAAGAGGTCCTGTCCTCATCAACATGGGGACAGGGTGCTCTGGGGTGGGGGGGCCCGCAGTGCGCCCCCCTGCCCCAGAGCACCCAACCCCCCCATGTTGAGGGCATGCGGCCTGGCACGGCTCAGGAGGGGGGGGGGCGCTCGCTCGTCCCCACTCCCTTCCTGGCTGGCCGGGTAGCGTGCTTTGGATACGGGTCTGGTATGGATTGTAGGGGGACCCCCTACGTCAATTTTTCGGCGGAGGGGGGGTCTCCTTACAACCCATAACAGACCTACGGGCCTGGTATGCTCCTTGGGGGGAACCCATGCCGGTTTGGAATTTACAAATTGCCGTGGAGTTCTCCCTCGGGAATGCATACCAAATGCCGTCGCTTGAATGGGCCTTTACAAGGTGTGACTAACTTTACACTTTGTAAAAGCAGCCCTAGTTTTACACCAGGCAAACTAACACTTACGGCGAAAAAACTAGGCACAAAAGCTTTGAGGATCGCCCTAAGTGCTAATTTGCATACTAACAGAGGCATTTCGACTCGAAATGCCCCCAGTGGCGGATGCGGTACTGCATCTTAAGATCCGGCAGTGTAAGTCCCTTACAGATGTCGGATCTTCTGCCTAACTTAGGAAAACTGCTTCTGAGGATCAGTTCCAAAGTTAGAACCAGAGATACGACGGCTTACGCCGGAGTATCTCTTTTGTGGATTTGCCCCAATATTTTTAACTTTTTGCTATAATAAATATCCCCAAAAAAGATATAAAAAAAAAACTTTTTTTTTCCTCAGTTTAGGCCGATACGTATACTTCTACATATTTTTGGTAAAAAAATCGCAATAAGCGTTTATCGATTGGTTTGCGCAAAATTTATAGCGTTTACAAAATAGGGGATAGTTTTATGGCATTTTTATTAATAATTTTTTTCTACTACTAATGGCGGCGATCAGCGATTTTTTTCGTGACTGCGACATTATGGCGGACACATCGGACACTTTTGACACATTTTTGGGACCATTGTCATTTTCACAGCGAGAAGTGCTATAAAAATGCACTATATAGGGGAAAAAAAACGCACTAAGTGAACACCAAATAGGAAGCAGCAACTAAAAAGTGATATACACACAAAATAGACAATAGAAAAAATGTAGTTGCGCTGTGATAAACTGTAAAGAACTCTATGAACTATAACAAGTGATGATAAAAAATGTCCAAAGACCAAAGAAAACACTATTGAAATGAATTCTTCTGCGATTCAAAAATTGAGGAAATCCACCACCATAAGTGAAGACACCATAAGAAATGCAGGCTTACCAGATGGCAAGCAAAGATGGCTTGCGGCTATAAACCCCAACCCAGGCCTTTAACATGGACTGCAGCACACACCAGTGGAATTTTTCAATGGATCCTCAAAGGCACAGATGTCACCAAGTGGATGAGATACCCAAAAAATAATAGGACTCACAAGTGTGAAATACCGTAGAAAAAAGTGTAAAAGTGTAAAATTTTATGAGATATAACACTTACAAGAGAACGATCATATAGAAGCATAAAAATAAAGCCGGCCAGCTAAGCGAACGCCCGTCCGCTCGGACTATCACGCGATAACGTTAGCACGTCTCCTCTCCCGACGCGCGTTTCGTCACACAAATGGCATCATCTGGGGCAATGGCAGTGAAGGGGTTAACCACTAGGGGGCGCTTTAGGGGTTAAGTGTGACCTCATGTGTGTTTCTAACTGTAGGGGGGGCGGGGCTGGACGTGTGACGTCAGTGATCGTCGTTCCCTATATCAGGGAACAGACGATCACTGACATTGCCACAGAGAAGAACGGGGAAGGTTGTTTACACTTACCTCTCCCCATTCTTCAGCTCCTGTGACCCGATCGCGGTCACGGAGCTTCGGACCGGGTCACCTGTGCGCTGCCGGCGGCGTGCTCGCGACCCACGGCTGGGCTCTTAAAGGGGCGTACATATACGTCCATGTGCCCAGCCGTGCCATTCTGCCAATGTATATCGTCGTGCGGCGGTCCTTAAGTGGGTAAGGCTGCAGATGGGCACTTATGAGACAGGTGGGCACAGTGAGGCTGCAAATGGGCACAGTGAGGCTGCAAATGGGCACATTGAGGCTGCAAATGGGCACAGTGAGGCTGCAGATGGGCACATTGAGGCTGTAGATGGGCACAGTGAGGCCGCAGATGGGCACAGTGAGGCTGCAGATGGGCACTGATGAGACAGGTGGGCACATTAAGGCTGAAAATGGGCACAGTGAGGCTGCAGATGGGCACAGTGAAGCTGCAGATGGGCACAGTGAGGCTGCAGGTGGACACAGTGAGGCTGCAAATGGACACAGTGAGGCTCCAGATGGGCACAGTGAGACTACATATGGGCGTTGATGAGACAGGTGGGCACCGTGAGGCTGCAGATGGGCACTGATGAGACAGGTGGGCACAGTGAGGCTGCAGATGGGCACAGTGAGGCTGCAGATGGGCATTGTTGACCCTCTTTTCCACTTACAGTAGCTGCTGAATTTCCCACCCTAGGCTTATACTCGAGTCAATAAGTATTCCCATTTTTTTGTGGTAAAATTAGGTGCCTCGGCTTATATTCGGGTCGGCTTAAACTCGAGTATATGAGGTATAGCACTTACATAGTGCCCTCTGGTGTTCTTTAGTGTGGGGGTGGTGCCACTACATGGGTGCATTTAAAAGCAGCCTGAAGTTTAGGTTTTAGGTAAGCAAACATTTCATTTACTACCCTTCTTCTTTTGATGACTCAATTTTTCCACAATTTCGCATTAAAACGACAACCTAATTGTACCCGCCAGACTTCATTTTATTAGCGCCATCGTTCTTCGGAAAATGAGGAATGTGGCTGATGTGGAAGAGTCAGATGTAAATTCATTGCCCTTATCTGCCTTTTGACGGTTTAAAATGAAATCAATTTCCGTTTTGTTTTTCTCGCATTATTGTCTCCTCGCGTCTTCATTACGAACATCGGCATCTCGCGTTTCTCATTATGCCTCATCCACAGTTCTGTGATTGCGCAAACAGGCTGTTCCGTCTCATTTCAAATATATTACCATTTTCCAGGAACGACACCTGATAGGTTACAGAGCGCCGGGCCTCGATGTGCCCTTCCCCCTTCTAATCATAGAACATTGATATTATTGTCATTTCATTCCCCCAAGTGTTTGTCTTCAGTAGGATGGAAAGTGATGGTGCGGCTGTCATGCGAGAGGTAAAGCTGAGGTTTATGCCGCGTACACACGATCATTTTTCGGCATGAAAAAAAAACAATATTTTTCGGCATGTAGAAAAAACTTTGGCCAAGATTCACGTAAATGGGCGCAAAATTGTGCGGGCGTAACGTATTTCATTTACGTTACGCCGCCGCAAGTTTTTCAAGCAAGTGCTTTATTCACAAAGCACTTGCCTGTAAAGTTGTGGCGGCGTAGCGTAAATCACCCGGCGGAATTCAAATTCGGCGGGTAGGGGGCGTGTTTCATTTAAATGAAGCGCGTCCCCGCGCGGAACGAACTGCGCATACGCCGTCCCTAAAATATCCCAGTGTGCATTGCTCCAAATGACGTCGCAAGGACGTCATTAGTTTAGACGTGAACGTAAATGACTTCCAGCCCCATTCACGGACGACTTACGCAAACAACGTACATTTTTACATTTTCGACGCGGGAACGACGGCCATACTTAACATTGGCTGCGCCTCATAGACCCAGGGGCAACTTTACGCCGGGAAAAGCATAACGTAAACGTCGTAACTTTACTGCGTCGGCCGCGCGTACATTCGGGAATTCGCGTATCTAGCTAATTTGCATACTCAACGCGGAAATCGACCTAGCGGGCAAAAAAAAAAAATTGCATTTTAGATCTGACGGCGTAAGAGACTTACGCCTGTCGGATCTAATGAATATCTATGCGTAACTGATTCTAAGAATCAGTCGCATAGATACGACGGCGCTACGCAGAGATACGACGGCGTATCTGGAGATGCGCCGTTGTATCTCTTTTGAGAATCTGGGCCTTTGTTTTTCCAACTTCATCATTAAAACGACGTTGCCCACACACCATCGTTTTAAAAAAATGCTCTAGCAAAGCGCCGTGACGTACAACACGTACGACAGCACTATAAAGGGGAAGTTCCATGTGGATGACGCCACCCTTGGGGCTGCTTTAGCTGATTCCTAGTAAAAGACGATTCGCGCTTTTCTGTCTGTTACAGCGTGATGAATGTGCTTACTCCATTACGAACGGTAGTTTTACCAGAACGAGTGCTCCCGTCTCATAACTTGCTTCGTAGCATGCGCGGGTTTTTTTACGTCGTTTTAGCCCACACACGATCATTTTTTACAACCCGAAAAACGACAACGTTTAAAACGTCGTTAAATAATGCAGCATGTTCGAATTTTTTTTTTTTTTTGTCGTTTTTCAGAACCTGAAACACACGATCATTTTAAATAAAAAAAATTAAAAACAAAGGGCTAGATTCAGAAAGAATTTACGCCAGCGTATCTATCGATACGCCGCGTAAATTCAAATCTGCGCCGGCGTATCTTCTTTCTGTATTCAGAAAGCAAGATACGCCAAAATTAGGCTAAGATCCGACTGGCGTAAGTCTCTTACGCCGTCGTATCTTAGGGTGCATATTTACGCTGGCACTACCGTCGATTTCAGTGTAGAATATGCAAATGAGCTGGAATACGCAGATTCAGAAACGTACGTGCGCCTGGCGGATTTTTTTACGCCGTTTACGTAAGGCTTTTTCCGGCGTAACGTTACTCCTGCTATATGAGGCGTAGCCAATGTTAAGTATGGACGTCGTTGCCGCGTCAAATTTTAAAAATGTTACGTCGTTTGCGTAAGTCGTAATTCGAATAGGGCTTTGCGTAAATTACGTTCACGTCGAAAGCATTGACTATTTGCAACGTGATTAGGAGCATGCGCACTGGGATACGTTCACAGCCGGCGCATGCGCCGTTCGTGAGAAACGTAATTTACGTGGGGTCATGTTTTATTTACATAAAACACGCCCACCTCCTGACAATTTGAATTTGGCGCGCTTACGCCGGCAGATTTACGCTACGCCGCCGCAACTTACGGAGCAAATGCTTTGTGAATACTGCACCTGCCCGTCTAAGTTGCGCAGGCGTAGCGTAAATAGGATACGCTACGCCCGCATAAACCTACGTCCCCCTATCTGAATCTAGCACAAAGTTTTTTTTCATGCCAAAAAATGATCGTGTGTACGTGGCATAATGCTGCCCCCTCCAATCAATATGCTCGTTAAACTTTCAAATACAACATTACTGTTTTCATTACATAATGTGACAAGAAAAAGTATGTGAACCCGGTGGAAGCTGATAACGCACAAACAACTCCACATTTTTCATGTCTGTATTAACCACTTAAATACCGGGCACTTATACCCCCCTTCCTGACCAGGCCAATTTTCAGCTTTCAACACTGTCGCACTTTGAATGACAATTGCACGGTCATGCAACACTGTATTTTTTTGCTAAACAAATGAAAATGACAGAAAATTTAGAAGAAATTTTTTTTTTTTTCGGTTTCTGTTGTAAAATTTGTATACACTGCTCCCAAAACACCACTGCCCATTGCAATGAATGGGCAGCGCTTCCGAAGCACCTGAAAAGCACTTTGGAAGCGCCGCAACACAGGAGGTTTTAACCCCTTTATTTGGGGTTAAAAGCACCCCGCTAGTGGCAGAAAAGTGCCACTTAAACAGCGGTAAAGTGCCGATAAAACGTGCAGCGCTTTACCACGAACGCACAGACGGCCCCTGTGTGAAAGGGGTCTAAATGTCCCCTGTCACACTTGCCAGTTACCGGCTCTCTTCTCCTCATGCTGTGACTGTGTGTGAGGAAAGGAATGCCGATAAACGTCAAGTTTGTTTTCATGATCAGCTGTGATTGGACACAGCCGATCACATGGTAAAGGGCCACTGTGATTAAATGGTAAAGACAGAAAAAAAAAGATTTTGAAAAAGAAACCCCCCTTTTTTCTTAGTTTCTGTTATAAAATTTGGCAAATAAGTAATTTTTCTCCTTTGCTGATGTGCGCTGATGAGGCTGCACTCATGGGCACTGATAGGCGGGACTGATGAGGAGGCACTGATAGGCGGGACTGATGGGCACTGATGAGGTGGCATTGATGAGGTGGCACTGATAGGTAGCACTGATGGGCACTGATGGGCACTGATAAGGTGGCACTGATGAGGTAGCACTGATGAGAAGGCACTGATGGGCACTGATAGGTGGAGCTGATAGGCGGTACTGATGGGCACTGATAGGCGGTACTGATGAGGAGGCACTGATAGCTGAACTCGCACAGCTTTACTCCCACTGGCAGTCCCGATTTCGGGTGCGATTTAAGAGACATCTGTGCAGGTTTCTGCACAGATGTCAATGTAAATCGCGGCCCGAAATCGCAGAAAGTAGTACAGGAACTACTTTTTGAAATCGGTGCAGCGCCGCAGATGCGGCGTCGCACCGATTAGGACGGTGTCATTGCTACCATTTGCCGGCAAATGCCGCCGATTTGAGATGCGATTTCACATGTGAAATCGCATCTCAAATCGAAGCAAATCGTACCCAGTGTGAACCTGGGCTTGAGGTCATTTCACTGCATCTCTATGAGGTTAAGGTCTGGGCTCTGACTGGGCCATTCCAAACTCTAAGGCCGTGTACACACCAGCAAACATGTACGATGAAACCGGTCCGCCGGACCGTTTTCACCGTACATGTCTGCCCGGGGCTTTCTGTACGATGGCTGTACTAACCATCGTACAGAAAGCCGCGCGTATACAATACGCGGGGCGTGTCCGCGGTGTCGCCGCGTCGATGACGCGGCAACGTGGGCGGGCCTGCCAGTTAAATGCTTCCACGCATGCGTCGAAGTCATTCGGCGCATGCGAGGGATGGCGGGCGCTCGGACATGTACGGTAGGTCTGTACAGACGACCAAACATGTCCGAGCGGACAGGATTCCAGTGGGCTGTTTTAAAACAAGTCCAGGAATATTTGTCTGCTGGGAAAAGGCCCGGCGGGCAAATGTTTGCTGGAATCCTGCACGCTCGGGCCTACACACGACCGAACATGTCTGCTGAAACTGGCCCGCAGACCAGTTTCAGCAGACATGTTTGGTCGTCTGTACGGGGCCTAAGGCGTATTTTGTTTTTCTGAAGCCAGTCTGTGGTGAATTTACTGCAATACTTAGTCCTGGTGCATCACCCAACTCTGACAGCCGCCCTGACATTATCCTGTAAGATATTTTGGTAGACTTGGGAATGGCAAGTCGAGGCCCAGGCCCAGAGACAGTAAAGCAAGCCCAAATCATGATGTTCCCTCCACCATACTTCACGTTTGGGATGACGTTTTTTGATGTTGGTAAGCTGTACCCTTTTTGTGCCATGCAAAGTGTTGAGCCTTCTTCCCGAACAATTCAACTTTTGATTCATCAGTCCTGAAAAAAAAACATTTTCCCAGTAGTTGTGTAGTTGGCCAAGGTGCTCTTTGGCAAACGTCGGGCCTCAGCTATGTTTTTTTGGAGAGCAGCAGCTTCCTCCATGGTGCTCTGCCATGGACACCCTGCCTGTTCAAACACTGAGGCCCCGTACACACGTCCGAGGAACTCGACGGGCAAAACTCATTGTTTTGCTCGTCGAGTTCTGTGTGAAGCCGCCGAGGATCTCGGCGAGCCAACTTTCCTCATTGAACAACGAGGAAATCGAGAACATTTTCTCTATTTGGCTCGACGAGGAACTCGTCGGCTTCCTCGGCCGAAAGTGTACACACGCCGGGTTTCTCGGCAGAATTCAGCTCCGATCGAGTTTCTGGCTGAATTCTGCCGAGAAACTCGGTCGCGTGTACGGGGCCTCACATATAGTAGACTCGTGAACAGGGATGTTTACCAGTGTCTTCAAGCCTTCAGCGGTTACTCCTGGGTTCTTTACCTCATTGAGGATTCTGCATTGTGCCTTGGGAATCATCTTGGCTGGACGTCTACTTATATAGCGCTTCACCAGCATGGTCCCTTGCTCCTCGGCGACGGCTCTCCCTTCCCCTGCTCTCCACGGGTATTGGGGTTTTCTGTTTCCTCCCTCCTCCCCGGTGGCCAATTGGGACTCTTCTTCTTTTCGGCCAAGCGGAAAATGGGTCTCAGACCTGCTTCTGATTGGCTGGATTTAGGATCAGTGTTACAACAGCGAAAATTCATTCGCTGTTGTAACACCTGGGTGGGCTCATGGCGCAATGCTCTGCGCTCCGAGTCCATCCTAATTTGAAGTAGAGCCTATGGTTCTTATCAGGTGTTTACAAAAAAACACCCCCCTGCCACTGTAATTCAGGCGCCTGGCGTCCTGAAAGGGGCCGGACGCCTGAATTGGGTGCCACGGCGGCCATGGATAGATTCATTCTATGCATGAATCTATCCATTATTCATATAGGGGGTGTCGTCGAGAGAGGGGGCAGCGCCCCTTGTTGCCCTTAATGGACAGGCTACCACCGGTAGCCACAGTACTAAATTTTCTCCATTTATAGATAATTTGTCTAACAGTCGACTTATGTCCCCTCATTTACTAAGCTTTAGAACAAATGTCCTTGCAGAGTGCAACTGCATTTGTAAAGCTCACAGTCTATTTCCCTTCAGTAAATCAACCCCATTGCATCACGGTAATGTCCCGTGTATTAATATGTGGTATTATATAATGCTTAATGGAGAAACACAAAGTGATTTAAAAGCTTGTACCTTTAAATATGGATGATAGCCAACCAGGGGTGTCACATTAATTCTTAAGCAGTTAGTTTAATTTATTATGACAAGCTTTCTTATGAAAGAGCTATATGTTGCCCCTATCTTACTTTGGATGACTCTAAAACTGCTAATCAAAGCTAAGAGGGCTCCTAGGGTCCAAGAGCTGCTGTGCTGTCCACTGTCTGCCTGTAAAGTATATTGAGAGTGAAGATGTAAAGGCTCAGGCCTCGTACACACGACTGAGTTTCTCGGCAAAAACCAGCAAGAAACCAGCAGGAAACCGGTCGTGTGTACATTTTTCGACGAGGGAACTGTCGAGGATCCAGTCGAGCCAAAAAGAGAGCATGTCTTCTTTTTCCTCTACGGGAATGGAGAAACTTGCCTTGTCGAGTTCCTCGACAGCCTAACGATCAACTCGACGAGGAAAACGATGTGTTTCGCCCGCCGAGTTCCTCGGTCGTGTGTACGAGGCTACACAGGATAGAACTAAGGCTTTCTTTTAACCACTTAAGGACCCCTTCACGCTGATATACGCCGGCAGAAGGACACGGCTGGGCACAAGCACGTAACTGTATGTCCTCTTTAAGAGCCCTGTCTTAAGCTCCGTGACCGCGCCCGTGGGATCCGCGGACCCGATCGCCGCCGGTGTCCTGCAATCGGTCACAGGAGCTGAAGAACGGGGAGAGGTGAGTGTAAACACACCTTCCCCGTTCTTCATTGTGGCAATGTCAGTGATCGTCTGTTCCCTGATATAGGGAAAGACGATCAGTGACTTCACACGCCCAGCCCCGCCCCCTACAGTTAGAAACACATATGAGGTCACACTTAACCCCTACAGCGCCCCCTAGTGGTTACTCCTAAACTGCATTGTCATTTTCACAGTAATCAATGCATTTTGATTGCACTTTTCGCTGTGAAAATGGTCTCAAAAATTTGTCCGATGTGTCCGCCATAATGTCGCAGTCACGAAAGAAATTGCTGATTGCCGCCATTAGTAGTAAAAAAAAAATTATTAATAAAAATGCCATAAAACTATCCCCTATTTTGTAAACGCTATAAATTTTGCGCATACCAATCGATAAACGCTTATTGCGATTGTTTTTACGAAAAATAGGTAGAAGAATACGTATCGGCCTAAACTGAGGAAAAAAATTATGTTTTTTATGTATTTTTGGGGGGTATTTATTATAGCAAAAAGTAAAAAATATATATATTTTTTTTAATTGTCGCTCTATTTCTGTTTATAGCGCAAACAATAAAAAACGCAGAGGTGATCAAAAATACTGTTTTTGTTTTTTTCAAAATTGTCTGTCTTTTTTTGTTTATAGCGCAAAAAATAAACATATAACCAGTGAAGTGTCTGGCCTCAGGTGATACACAAATCCCTCCTTCATAAGTTGTAGACGTGTGCACTGCCGAAATAATTGTTCGTTTTTATTCATTTTGTTTTGTGTTTTTTTGTCATTTTTCGGGTCATTTGTTATGATCACAATTTGTAAATTCGAAAATGAGAAAATTTGTGAATTCGAAAATCCGTTAATTAGTAATTTCGTAAATTAGAAAATTCGTAAATCCGAGAAAATTAAAGAAATCAGAAAATTATAAAGAACGAAAATCTGAGAATTTTAAATAACTAACTAACTAATAATAACTAACTATTAAATGATAGATATTGGAATTTCCTATCAAATTTGGCTGTTAGTGAACGTAACAAATACGAATTTATCCGAAGTTACGAATTGTCCAAAATAAAGAATGCCGCTTCTAAACAAATAGAATGGAACAAATTAATAATAAATAATAATACGTTTTTATTATTATTATTATTATTATTTATTACCGTATTTATCTTCATATAGCGCGCCCCGGCGTATAGGGTGCACCCCAAACCTGGAAGGGAAGTTTCAGAAAAAAAAGAGAAAATACTTACAGTTTGAATGCCCCTCGTCGGTGTCTTGCACGGTGTCCAACGGTGGCTTTGTCCGGTCCGGCCTCCGTCGTGGTGTCCTCCCCGCTTCTCCCGCGCTGTTTTTGAGTCGATCCCCGCTTCCCGCGCTGTGTTTGAACGCCGCCGCCGACACTGGCTGGGCACACAGTTAACCCTAGGTCAGGTTATTTTGCATTGACCACCAGTGTGAGGACTCGTTCAGAAGTGTGACTATCATTGACGGTGCGCATCTGTAAAACACTCCACTGTGGACCAATTTTTAGAAAGCTTGGGTAGCGGCCTGTAAAGCCCATCTAAGCGGCATGCCATTTAATTTTTGCCTCAACATTGTGCTGTGCTCCTAGAGAAAAAGTGCTGCATGTATATTCTATCTATCTATCTATCTATCTATCTATCTATCTATCTATCTATCCAGCTGTCTGTCTGTCTGTCTGTCTCTATCTATCTATCTATTTATCTATCCCTATCCATGTCAATTTATCCATATCTATCTATCTATTATCTATCTATCTATCTATCTATCTATTTGTCTGTCTGTCTGTCTGTCTCTATCTATCTATCTATCTATCTATCTATCTATCTATCTATCTATCTATCGATCTATTTATCTATCCCTATCCATGTCAATTTATCCATATCTATCTATCTGTTTATCTATCTATCTATCTATCCAGCTGTCTGTCTGTCTGTCTGTCTGTCTCTCTCTATCTATCTATCTATCTATCTATCTATCTATCTATCTATCTATCTATCTATCTATTTATCTATCCCTATCCATGTCAATTTATCCATATCTATCTATCTATCTATCTATCTATCCAGCTGTCTGTCTGTCTCTCTCTATCTATCTCTCTATCTATCTATCTATCTATCTATCTATCTATCTATCTATCTATCTATCTATTTATCTATCCCTATCCGTGTCAATTTATCCATATCTATCTATCTATCTATCTATCTATCTATCTATCTATCTATCTATCTATCTCTCTTCTGTATCTCAAGCTCTAGGGACGTCATCATGTTAGCTATAAATTCATTTCGGGACCCCCATTAATTTGAGATAATAAAGTTCAGTTCCGATTGCAGTTCCACTCCTATAAAATTTTGCAGCAACTGCATAATCCGACCTTCAGTGTCGTTTCTAATTATTTGTACAATATAATAGGAAATGCTTCACCAAGTCAGAATAGAGAAGAAAAACACCTGCGTACATAAGCCCCACCAGGGGAACAAAATCGAGTAACGCCAGAATTCCTAATATGTTTATATAAATACATATATATATATATAATTAGCAAAATTACAGAAGTAAGCATTTACAGAGTGGTGTTTGGCGGGTGTACAGAAAAATATGCTGCCATTGGCAAAGCTTGAAATGAAAGAAAAAAGTTATACACTTAGCAGGACTTTTTTTTTTACTGGTCTATTATGTTTTTGGGTTAAAGGAAAGGCTACATTCTCAGTGATGTCACTGGTCTCTAGTGAAGAGATAGGCTACATTCTCAGTGATGTCACTGGTCTCTAGTGAAGAGATAGGCTACATTCTCAGTGATGTCACTGGTCTCTAGTGAAGGAAAAGGCTACATTCTCAGTGATGTCACTGGTCTCTAGTGAAGGGATATGCTACATTCTCAGTGATGTCACTGGTCTCTAGTGAATGGATAGGCTCCATTCTCAGTGATGTCACTGGTCTCTAGTGAAGGGATAGGCTACATTCTCAGTGATGTCACTGGTCTCTAGTGAAGGGATATGCTACATTCTCAGTGATGTCACTGGTCTCTAGTGAATGGATAGGCTCCATTCTCAGTGATGTCACTGGTCTCTAGTGAATGGATAGGCTCCATTCTCAGTGATGTCACTGGTCTCTAGTGAATGGATAGGCTCCATTCTCAGTGATGTCACTGGTCTCTAGTGAAGGGATATGCTACATTCTCAGTGATGTCACTGGTCTCTAGTGAATGGATAGGCTCCATTCTCAGTGATGTCACTGGTCTCTAGTGAATGGATAGGCTCCATTCTCAGTGATGTCACTGGTCTCTAGTGAAGGGATATGCTACATTCTCAGTGATGTCACTGGTCTCTAGTGAATGGATAGGCTCCATTCTCAGTGATGTCACTGGTCTCTAGTGAATGGATAGGCTCCATTCTCAGTGATGTCACTGGTCTCTAGTGAAGGGATATGCTACATTCTCAGTGATGTCACTGGTCTCTAGTGAATGGATAGGCTCCATTCTCAGTGATGTCACTGGTCTCTAGTGAATGGATAGGCTGTATTCACAGTGATGTCACTGGTCTCTAGTGAACGGATAGGCTGCAGTCTCAGTGATGTCACTGGTCTCTAGTGAATGGATAGGCTGTATTTTCAGTGATGTCACTGGTCTCTAGCGAATGGATGGGCTGCATTCTCAGTGATGTCACTGGTCTTTAGTGAAGGGATAGGCTGCATTCTCAGTGAAGTCACTGGTCTCTGGTCAACATATAGGCTACATTCTCAGTGACGTCACTGGTCTCTAGTGAATGAATAGGCTACATTCTCAGTGATATCACTGGTCTCTAGTCAACAGATAGGCTACATTCTCAGTGATATCACTGGTCTCTAGTGAAGGGATAGGCTGCATTCTCAGTGATGTCACTGGTCTCTAGTGAATGGATAGGCTACATTATCAGTGATGTCACTGGTTTCTAGTTAATGGATAGGCTCATAGGCTGCATTCTCAGGGATGTCACTGGTCTCTAGTAAAGGGATAGGCTGTATTGTCAGTGATGCCACTGGTTTCTAGTCAATAGATAGGCTGTGTTTCCAGTGATGTCACTGGTTTCTAGTAAATGGATAGGCTGAAGTGGTGGCTGCCTGCTGATGCTGAGACTTATAGGTAGATTAGATATGTTTAAGCGTATCTCTGATTGAGAATACACTTAAACATAGGACAGCGCAGATTCAGAGTTAGGTCGGCGTATCTACTGATACGCCGGCCTAACTCTCTGTGAATCTACCTACATGTTGCTTGCTGCAGAGAGAAGAAAGTAGGAATACCAGTGGCAGGGCACCCTAGGCAGCAGTGCACCCTAGGCGGCTGCCTAGTTTGCCTAGTGGTAGTACCGGCCCTGAGTGAATGGATAGGCTGCATTCTCAGTGATGTGACTGGTTTCTATTGAACGGATAGGCTGCATTCTTAGTGATGTCTCTGCTCTCTAATGATTGGATAGGCTGCATTCTTATGATGTCATTGGTGTTTGATAAGTCCCATTGACATCACTATGTGAAAGTAATAACTGTTCGGTGAGAAATGTGCCAGCTGCATTTTAATAATTGAAACACTTATTTTAAAAATGAAGATTGCATTCTGATATTTCCATAACGTATTATGACAGTGTTATCCCTAAGGCCAAGGAAGAAGTCCCAGAGCCTACAGATTTGCAGCTTAAAATCTGGAGAGCTTGCTGCCCCCTTCATGAAAGACATCATATATTAATTTTCTCTACACTTTTTGACAGGGCAAGTCCTATTTGCTTAATTCAAAGTTAAATGCCAACAAAGTTTCAAATGATTCAGGCAAGCACAGCCTGCACAAAGCAAGATGGATGATGAATTCATTTTGCATAACAATACATAATTGAATTGAGTTTATTATAATGCATTCTGAAAAGAGCACATTGTTATATTTTATCCTTTAATTATGCAATTAGGCAAATGAGCTTCTAAGGCAATTTCTGCAGAGTAACCTAGAAGATGATCATTACATCTTTGGGATAGTATTCACCATGCCGGTTATATCCTGATGAATGCTAATTCCATTTTTCTCGGTATCTTGATGGCTATTGAAAGGAATCCACACAGTGGGTTTTTATGACATATTTTTGCTTCAAGTATATATCTGTTTCAAGTAGGGTTCAAGTAGGGTTGCACCGATACCGATACTAGTACTATACCGATACGATACCGATACCGAGCATTTGCATAAGTTCTTGTACTCGTGCAAATGCTCCAATGCTTCACCCGATACCTGGACAGTTAGGGGTGATCGGTGCGGAGGTGGGGGGGGGGGGGAATACAAGCACCGACCTCCCTGTCTCGATTTCAATAAAGTAGCTGATAGCCCCCCTCCATGTCCTCCATGCTCCTCCGATCCCCCTTCTTGTCTTCCGTGCTCCTCCGGTCCCCCTTCTTGTCCTCCATGCTCCTCCGGTCCCCCTCCATGTCCTCTGTGCTCCTCCGGTCCCCCTCCATGTCCTCTGTGCTCCTCCAGTCCCCCTTCTTGTCCTCTGTGCTCCTCCGGTCCCCCTCCTTGTCCTCTGTGTTCCTCCGGTCCCCCTCCATGTCCTCCATGCTCCTCCAGTCCCCCTTCTTGTCCTCTGTGCTCATCCGGTCCCCCTTCTTGTCCTCCATGCTCCTGCGGTCCCCCCTCTATGTCCTCTGTGCTCCTCCGGTCCCCCTCCTTGTCCTCTGTGTTCCTCAGGTCCCCCTTCTTGTCCTCTGTGCTCCTCCGGTCCCCCTTCTTGTCCTCCATGCTCCTCCGGTCCCCCTCCATGTCCTCTGTGCTCCTCCGGTCCCCCTCCTTGTCCTCTGTGTTCCTCCGTTCCCCCTCCATGTCCTCTGTGCTCCTCCATTCCCCCTCTGTGTCCTCTTCCAGTCCCCCCTATCCCGGATCTGTCAGGATGGAGAGCGGAGGAAGGGGCCGGTAAATCTGTCATTTACCATCTCCTTCCTTTTCTGAATGCACACAGTCAGTGATCACTGACTCTGTCCATTCATTAACTTAACATTGTAACCTGTGAAAGGGACTGGGGAAACTGTGTCCTCAGTCCCTTTCCCTGTCTCAAAGGGGAGATATCGTGGGTTTGCAAGGGAAGTTGTACTTTGCAAAGAAATTTGCTCCCAGAGCTTAGTGAATGTGACAAAGTTTCACTTTGTAAAGAATACCCAATCATGTGCAAGGGAAATAAAAAAAAAAGCTTCACTTTGCTTGCACACGATTGGATGATGGAAGTCAGCGGAGCTTCACCTCATTCACTAAGCTCTGGGGGAAAGTCCTTTGTAAATTGCAACTTCCCTTGTAAAATAAACAACCTACTTACCTTAGTAAACTAACCCCTATAGAACATCCTTTCTCAACCAGGGTTCTGCAGCACTCGGGGTGCCACCAGAGGTCCTCAGTGGTGTTGTGTAATCCTTGTAGAGGAAGGCTGTCAGATAAGCCTGAGCTCCCGACCCCGGCCAAACTGTACATTGGCACTGGGAGCTCAGTGAGAGGAAGGGAGAGTATGTGCTGTGCTCTCTGCCTCCCCCTACAGTGCAGTACCTGGCTGTGTGAGGAAAGGTACTGTACTCCAAATTTTTAAAGGGCTCTATACGTGTGTATGTACGTGTGTCTGTGTCTGCATGTGTGTGTATGTGTTTCTGTTTGTGTGTATGTACATGTGTCTGTATATTGTGTCCAGGTTTCAGACGGTCTGAAACCCGGACACATAATTCAAAACCCAAACTATCCAGGTGAATCCCGGACAGGTGGCAACCCAAGTGTGTACATGTGAGTGTACATGCGTATGTGTGTGTGTACATGTGTCTGTATGTGTGTGTGTGTACATGTGTCTGTATGTGTGTGTGACTCAGGGACCTGTGATGTAGAACAATACATATCAGCCTAAATTCAATAAGTCCATAGGAAGTGAATCCAAAGACGGTGTTCAACACACTTCACATCAAAGTTGGTTAACAGAAGGTGAAAGAGAAGGAAACCATCACCGGCAACCGATAACGCAGCTGCTTACCCTCCTTAGTGGACCCTCATTTCAAAGGTCACACAAGCAGTTGAATAACAAAGGATGCCCTTCAAGCTCCATGCATCTCAGTTGGGGCCAGCAAACAGGAAATAGATATAACAACCCCGGTCTCAGCCTTCCTTCTCCAAGTGCTCCAGCAATGACCGCCATAGGTTATTCCATCCCATAGAAATATAAAGTGATAGACCTCATGGTGCAGTATATCAAAATACGTTTTATTAAATTGAAAGGAGATAAACTCACATGCTCTATCTGTCATAGCATTCAGTATTCCCTACCACGTCCCAGCATACACCAGCGTCACGACGCCGACTCCCCACTCGTGTCGTCATAGAGTGACATTGTGGATATTCAAGCATGAAAGCTGTGCCACCTCCCAGCATACACCAGCGTCACGACGCCGACTCCTCCCTGCGTGTTTCGTCATAGAGTGACGTTGTGGATATTCAAGCATGAAAGCTGTGCCAATACAAAAGTTCCCTTTATTGACATTAAAAACCTTTTCTTTAAAATGGCACTCTAGTAATCCATTGTGTAGCCCAATCCCGGAGGAGATTAATCAATACAAATATATACTGGCCCGGATTCAGATACGAGATACGACGGCGTATCTCCAGATACGCCGTCGTATCTCTGAGTGCGGGCCGTCGTATCTATGCGACTGATTCAGAGAATCAGTTATGCATATATTTCCCTAAGATCCGACCGGCGTAAGTGTCTTACACCGTCGTATCTTAGGCTGCATATTTATGCTGGCCGCTAGGTGGCGCTTCCGTATAGTTACGCAAGGAATATGCTAATTAGGTATTTACGCCGATTCAGAAACGTACGTCCCGCCGGCGCATTTTTTTACGCCGATTAAGTTAGGCTTTTTCAGGCGTAAAGTTACCCCTGCTATATGAGGCGTAGCTAATGTTAAGTATGGACGTCGTTCCCGCGCAGAGTTTTGAAAATTTTACGTCGTTTGCGTAAGTCGTTTGCGAATAGGGATTTGCGTAAGTTACGTTCACGTCGTAATTTTGAGCATGCGCACTGGGATTTTTTCACGAACGGCGCAAGTACGTCAAGTACGTGGGGTCACAGTGTATTTACATAAAACACGCCCACATCATCCCCATTTGAATTAGGCGGGCTTACGCCGACACACATACGTTACGCCGCCGTAACTAAGGGAGCAAGTTCTTTCTGCATATGGAACTTGCGCCCTAAGTTACGGTGGCGTACCGTATGTGAGCTACGTTACGCCGCGCCGGCAGATACTGCAATGTATCTGAATCCGGCCCACTGTGTCCATCCATATCTTTGTAACAAATGTGCCTATTAGGCCTATTAACATTTTTACTCAAAAACATTTTTTTTTTCTAATATACCCATTTCTTTGTTATGCGACGCTGAAGAAGAAATAAACAAAATGAATGAAAAGAAAAAAAAAAAGAAAAATATATATTTTTTTTTTAATAAACATCACACTAGAACTGTCCGTAGGTATAATCTTAGGATGTTCAATCTAATGGAAAGCGGAGTGCTAGTCTGCAAGGCCAACAATTTATAAATATTTTATTTATATTTATACAATTATATCCAACCATTCAATTGGTATTTTTGATTTTTCATCAGTAGATCTTGGCTCCTGATCCACTTTAGGAGCAATCCTCGAGGAATTTAAATTGCATTATTTATTTATGAAATGCTAGGTAACCAACAATGTTAGCGGTAGTCCCCGGTTTTACTGTGCGATCATCAATCACTGAAGGTAATACTCCATTATGGGAGTTGCATATTTGCAAAATTACTTTTGTATCAATGCTCATAACAGCATTCTTGTCCCCACATATTGTTCCACCAAACTATTATTTGGCTCCAAATGTGAAGTGGGATTGCTAGTCTAATTGAACCCTTTTTAAAATGAAGTCAGCCTGGCTACAAATATAACACGTGTAAGGCCCCGTACACACGACCGAGTTTCTCGGCAGAATTCAGCCAGAAACTCGATCGGAGCTGAATTCTGCCGATGCAACCCATAACTAAGTCACGTGGCGAGTGACGATACGCGTGGGGGAGGAGCCTATGTGACGGGACACGATCCGAGTGAGGAGACCATCACACTGAGCGGCAACCTGATTCAGAGCCTGTGTCAATCGGCGGATTTGTGAGTTAACACACCGTCGGTGTAGTCCCTGTCTTCCCTCCTTGTTTCCAACAATATTGCACTAGGAGGCTTGTCCTCTCTTTTTCTCTTTTTACTACATATATGTGGAGTTTCTGGCTGTAATCTTTGGGAAGATCTATCCTATTTATTTTGAAGCGGTGAGAAGGAGACGCCAGCTGATTTCCTGCAGGGCTGCATATGGGTCTAGTCCAGTTAACCCATTATGGACTCATTTTCTATTCATGCAGATAGGTAGTATTTGCATAGTGTTGTTGTTTTCATATATATATAATTTACACTATTGAATATTTTTATTGGATTTTATTGTACTCACCTTGCACTATTCGATATTAGCGCTATCTATATTCAATTCATATTATTTTGGTTTGGTTCACCTTTTTGATACGCAGCTCTTATCATTTGTTGTTTTTTGCCGGGTTTTTTCCTATTTTGGTTTTATTTGGTAGCGCAATAGTACCACTCTTTACATATTCACACAGAACTCGACGAGCAAAACTATGAGTTTTGCCCGTCGAGTTCCTCGGACGTGTGTACGGGGCCTGAGTCTTTCCTTCTATTATTATGTACTCTTTCTGCAGCACTATATCAAGCTGTCCTATGGCAGCAAAGTGGAGTTCTGGACCGCGGCTCTTACGCAGAGAGCAGCTTTTTGGATAGAGTAATGGAGAGTTATAATCCCTATCTGTTTTTTCATCCTCTGTGTCCCATTGGGGAGATTTCACTTCCTGCCCCAAACAGGAAGTGAGAGGAAATCCAATTGGAAGATGTCCCCTCTATTACTTTTCTGGGGGGGGGGGGGGACCCAAAATGCTTGATTTTCTTTTTACTTGCACTTTTAAAGATAATTGTAAACAGGACAAATAGAGAGGGTGAGTCTTCCTAACGGGGGCACAGACAGCACTTTAAACCTGACTAGTGTTCTTCTCCCCCTCTACTCTAAAAAAGAAAAAAGTTTTGCCTTTAGTTATACTTTAAAACTCAGGTGCTTACACTGCTTGCATTCAAAAAATACATTTTATGATGTATTAATAAATACAGAGCCGCATTCATTTGTGTCTTTTTTATATCTGCCTGGAGCTCAGCTTTAAATATTTAATAAAATCTTCCTTTTTTATTGAGAGTCGTGTGTAATTAGTTCCCAATGTAGCTATAATATTATGCTGAGTGGTAATAAAGGAAATGTTTCACGTATGAGGAGGACTGAAGGCTTTAAACTTCACTCTCTCAATCAACATTGAATATTTGAAATCCTTATGCTGCTAGCATTAGTAAATAGAAAGGAAAGGATATTATACTTTATTTGTTTTCAGCTTTTCTTTTTTTGTTACATTTCTGCAGTTACTTCCTGGTTTTCATGCCTAGGCAAATTATGTCATACATCATAAATATCAGAGCAGTGCTAAAAATTATTTTGTAATTGACAATTAATATGAATTCCACTGTAAAAAAAAACACCAATATATATATAAAAAAAAGTGAAAAAAAAAATACTAGAAACTAGGGATGTCCCGATACCTATACTAGTATCGGTATCGGTACCGATACCAAGCATTTCCTGAGTACTTGTACTTGTACAGTCAGGTATCGGGTTGGGGGGGGAGTTACAAGTCTTCTCTCTGTTGTCTTCTCCCCCCCCTGATGTCTTCTCCCCTGTGCCGTCTTGTTCCCCCCGTGATGTCTTCTCCCCGTCCGTGCTGCTCCCCCTCTGTGCCGCTCTCCCGCCGTGATGTGTTCTCCCCCTCCGTGCCGTCTTCTCCCCATCCATGCCGCTCCCCCCTCCGTGCCGTTCTCCCCCGTGATGCGTTCTCCCCATCCATGCCGCTCTCCCCCCGTGATGTGTTCTCCCCCTCCGTGCCGTCTTCTCCCCATCCATGCCGCTCCCCCCTCCGTGCCGCTCTCCCCCGTGATGTCTTCTCCCCGTCCGTGCCGCTCCCCCTCCGTGATGTCTTCTCCCTGTCCATGCCGCTCCCCCTCTGTGCCGCTCTCCCCCTGTGATGTGTTCTCCCCCTCGGTGCCGTCTTCTCCCCATCCATGCCGCTCCCCCTCCGTGCCGCTCTCCCCCTCGTGATGTGTTCTCCCCCTCCGTGCCATCTTCTCCCCATCCATGCCGCTCCCCCCTCTGTGCCGCTCTCCCCCGTGATGTGTTCTCCCCATCCATGCCGCTCTCCCCCCGTGATGTGTTCTCCCCCTCCGTGCCGTCTTCTCCCCATCCATGCCGCTCCCCCCTTCGTGCCGCTCTCCCCCCGTGATGTGTTCTCCCCATCCATGCCGCTCTCCCCCCGCGATGTGTTCTCCCCCTCCGTGCCGTTTTCTCCCCATCCATGCCTCTCCCCCTCCTTGCCGCTCTCCCCCCCTCAATATGTCAGGTTGGAGAGTGGAGGTAGGAACCCCTAAACCCGGCTCCTACCTTTTCCAAATGGACAGAGTCAGTGATCACCCCTGATATCTCACCAAAGCCCCCCAACAGGGCTGATTAAAAAAAAGAAAACAAAATTTGCAAAAAATTATTTAAAAAATAAAATGTAAATAATAATAATAATAGAAAACACACACTGACAATCCACTACCCCCCCCCCCCCATCCTCTTAAAAAAAATCACTGTAAAAAAAAAATAGTAAAAAAAAAAAATTGTGTAAAAAAAAATATATATTCTGTCACGTGACATTAAAAAAAAAGTATCGGTATTCGGTATCCGCGAGTGCTTGAAAAAAAGTATCGGTACTTGTACTCGGTCTCAGAAAAGTGGTATCGGGAAAACCCTACTAGAGAGTCCACATGAGTCCACAAAATTCTCCTTAATAAATACACTATATTGCCAAAAGTATTGGGACACCTGTCTTTACACATGAATTTTAATGGCAGCCCAGTCTTAGTCTGTAGGGTTCATAATTTAGTTGGCCCACCCTTTGTAGCTATAACAACTTCAACTCTTCTGGGAAGGCTGTCCACAAGGTTTGGGAGTGTGTCTATGGGCAGGGATCTCCAAACTACGGCACTCCAGCTGTTGCGGAACTACGTGTCCTATGAGGCATTGTAAAACTCACGATTCGCAAATCCTGACTCAATTTGCAAACGCCGTCTCACAAGACAACCAGGGTTCAAGCCGCTGGGGTATGCAGTACCGAATTTGGCCAGAAGTGCGGGGGCGCCGGTGACGCTTGTTCCCAAGTGTCTCTGAGCATTTCAGAGTGTCTCCAAATGTCTCAGAGTGTCTCCGGCGCCCCCGCACCTCTGGTCACTAACAGTACTGCAGTACCGTTTCTGACCAGCAGTCACTGTGGAACGAATTAACTGAGTTTCCATTGATTCCTATGAGGAAACTCACGTTGACATACGAGTGCTTTGGATTACAAGCATGCTTCTGGAACGGATTATGCTCGTAATCCAAGGTTCCAGTGTAGTATATTTAGAACAATAAAATCGCACATACATGATAAAATCAGTTTGAACGCAAAGCAGTAACAAATTCTTTGCCGGCAACACACATAACCCCTGCACTTCCAGGATCACTGAGATGTGATGAGGTCAGCACGCAGCTCCGGCCTACGCGTTTCGTCAAACATGTTTTTGATTTGTGGTGCTCAGATGCAGTGAAGTTCTGCTTTAAAGTGGTTGTAAACCCTTACAGACCACTTTAACCTACAGGTAAGCCTAGATTAAAGCCTCGTACACACGATCAGTCCATCAGGTGAGAACGGTCTGATGGACCGTTTTCATCAATTAACCGATGAAGCTGACTGATGGTCCATCGCGCCTACACACCATCGGTTAAAAAAACGATCGTGTCAGAACGCGGTGACGTAAAACACAACGACGTGCTGAAAAAAACAAAGTTCAATGCTTCCAAGCATGCGTCGACTTGATTCTAAGCATGCGTGGATTTTTAACCGATGGTCGTGCCTACTAACGATCGTTTTTGACCTATCGGTTAGGAATCCATCGGTTAAATTTAAAGCAAGTTGGCTTTTTTTTAACCGATGGTTAAATAACCTATGGGGCCCACACACGATCTGTTTTGACCGATAAAAACGGTCCTTCAGACCGTTGTCCTCTGTTTAACCTATCGTGTGTACGAGGCCTAAGGCTTACCTGTAGGTCCAAGAAATATCTCCTTAACCATGTAGGTTAGGGTTAGGGTCAGGTTTAGGGTTTCCCATTGAAGAATATGGCTAGGACTCAGGAATTGGAACAGGGACCTCCCCCAAAGGTCAAAGGTCAGAAGGCAGGTTCCCAGAGGTCAAAGGTCACATGGCGTGGCTGACCCACCCCCACCAAAGTGTACCGCCTACCCCAACTAAGTTGGGGAATGAACAAGTCGGGGAATGAACAAGTCGGGGAAAGCGTCAAAAAAAGGGGCACCGATGTCTACAGCGCAAGCGCGTCGTAGACAACGGCGTAGGCGCACTGAGCGTGCCGTTAGTGAAGGTGATCGTGCCATCACTAGCGCCTCCCGTGCGCATGTGGAGTGATGTCATTGCTGCTCTGGCCAGTCACAGCGCCGGAGCAGCGACATGCGGAACTCACTCCGGGAGAGATGGCGGTGGTGGAGGAGGTGATCGAGGACCTCTTTGGGGGCTTCAATCTCAGGTAAGTAATTCATAATAAGCTAGTATGCTGTGCATACTAGCTCATTATGCCTTTCTCTTGCAGGGTTTTTTTTTCTGGATTTTTTTAAGAGGGTTTACTTCCTCTTTAAGGAGATCAAACAGCTTAAATGATTCACCAAATAACAACCAGTGTGTTTGGCAAACCACTCTCCCTTCATCGGGGCTACCAAATAAAAAAAAATGTCTAAATATAAACAAGATCATATATTACCTAACTATACAGCAATTTTTGGGTGGAGTGAATTCAGAGCTCGTAATCCGCAGACTTGTTTTTGGTCAGCGCCTCAGAAAAAAAAATGACAACAGTGAATTAGCGAGATGTCAGGCGGCTGGCATTTCAAGAAGAATAGGTCAGCAGTGGAGGCCTCCATATTTCTATTAGTAAGAGTACACTCAGCACTGCACTGGATCTTACTTAGGGTGCCGTTCCAGAGGAGAATGTTATATCAACTCAAAGAAGCAACTGAATTCTAAATAAAAAAAACATGAAATAAAATTGATAAATAGGGGGAGTATTGTTTTTTTTTTTTTTAGGTGCAGAGCGAATTGCAAAAATATCAAATATAATATTTAAAATATTTTTTTTTGAAAACCAAAATTAAAAAATTGTTAAAAAGTATAACAATTGGCAAGTACAGTGTAACACAATAAGACAGAGCTGTAGGATAGACTTCCCAACATGTTTCGCCCCTGTGTTGTGCTTCTTCAGGGGATGCTTTCCAGATTTGAAGTACAAGCCTTCTATCAGAAAACAAAACAGAAACATATATATATATATATATCATAATCAGTTAGTTTAGAATTGCATATGATATATATTACATAGTGTTACATTTATTAAAATACATAGCAACTTATTATATATTGAACTGTTGGTATAAAGATATGAAACCGCCCCTAATATCCTGTACCACCACTGCGCCAAAGATTAAAATGTGAAATAAAAGCTGCCACTTAATATATAAAATATATATAAGAAATAAATATGTCTAAAATGTAAAATATATAACATATAAATAAACAATAACAAAGAAATAATAACAAAATAAATATTAAAACTGTATTATGATAAGATATTATTATTATGCCTAAATATTAAATGTAATACTTTCTAAACATTTACACTGTATTATTATTATGACAAAATATGATGATTATTACATGATATGTTGTTGTTTTTTTTCTGTGCCGTATTCTGTACATAATGTTACTTTAAATAATGAACCGCTATTGACTGATAGTATTTTTGTAGCCAAGACCTGTTGAAACTTTCCTACTATAAGAACACATATAGTCAGATCATACTATGGCCATTTTTTTTAAATTCCATTTTAGTTTATGTTTATTTTATGTGCATGCATGCCGCAACATGTTTTATGCTGAGCTTCATTCATTTTGTTTTTAGTCCTTAAACATTCGTTATTCTTCATTTCCTTTTTATGCTTTTGTGTGTGCCTTTCATCAGCATGCATTTTTTATTTATTTTTCTTAGGCATAGCATACTTTCTTTTCTGCTGAATGATTATTATAATTACTGCATCTCTTTCACCTCTGATCCTACAGTTGGTATTAGGGCACCTACGCACTTTGACATCCCGACAATTGTACTCTTCCTTTGAATTATTAAAGTGTATGTAAAGCCAAAACTTTTTTTTTTCAGTTTTTGGATTGCGTAGGTAATATTTAAGACCCCTGTAAATTTATTTTTTATTTTTTGCTGTTTGAGATTTTACCTTCACTTCCGAAAATTAACCACTTAAGACCCGGACCATTTTGCAAGTTAAGGACCTTGCCCCTTTTTGCGATTCGGCACTGCGTCGCTTTAATTGACAATTGCGCGGTCGTGCGACGTGGCTCCCAAACAAAATTAGTGTCCTTTTTTCCCCACAAATAGAGCTTTCTTTTGGTGGTATTTGATCACCTCTGCGGTTTTTATTTTTTGCGCTATAAACAAAAATAGAGCGACAATTTTGAAAAAAATTCAATATTTTTTACTTTTTGCTATAATAAATATCCCCCAAAAAGATCTAAAAAAAAAAAAATTTCCTCAGTTTAGGCCGATACGTATTCTTCTACATATTTTTGGAAAAAAAAATCACAATAAGCGTTTATCAATTGGTTTGCGCAAAATTTATAGAGTTTACAAAATAGGGGATAGTTTTATTGCATTATTATTAATATTTTTTTTTTACTACTAATGGCGGCAATCAGCGTTGTTGTTTTTTTGTGACTGCGACATTATGGCGGACACTTCGGACAATTTTGACACAATTTTGGGACCATTGTCATTTTCACAGCAAAAAATGCTATAAAAATGCACTGATTACTGTGAAAATGACAATTGCAGTTTAGGAGTTAACCACTAGGGGGCACTGTAGGGGTTAAGTGTGACCTCATATGTGTTTCTAACTGTAGGGGGGCTGGACGTGTGACGTCATTGATCGTCTGTTCCCTGAATGTTCGCTGACACTGCCACAATGATTTACACACACCTCTCCCCATTCTTCAGCTCCGGTGACCGATCACGGGACACCGGCGGCGATCGGGTCCGCGGGTCCGCTCGCGACCCCACGGCTGGGCTTAAAGAGACACTTACAGGTACGTGATTGTGCCCAACCGTGCCATTCTGCCGACGTATATCGGCTTGAATGGGTCCTTAAGTGGTTAAGCCCCATACACACGATCGGATTATCTGATGGGACTTGTGTGATGACAGGCTGTTGTTGGAAAATCCGACCATTTGTACGCTCCATCGGACAATTGTTGTCGGATTTTCCGCGGACAAATGTTGGATAGCATGCTTTAAAATTTTCCGCCAACAATTGTGTGTTGTTGGATTTTCCAAGCGTGTGTACAGAAGTCTGTCGGTCAAAACTCCAAAGTACAAACCATAAAAAAATAAAAAAATAAAATAAAAATAGGTTAAAACTCTAAAAAAAGGTTAAAACCATAAAAAAATCTGATGTGGGTTTTAAACATTCCTTACTCTTTCCAAAACGAATAAAATACGTTTTCTGGCTTTAGATATGTTTTAACCCTTTCAAGACTAAGCCTATTTCTGACATTTGGTGTTTACAAGTTAAAATCCGTTTCCGCTAGAAAATTACTAAGAACCTCCAAACATTATATATACCGGTATATATTTTAACAGAGAATCTAGAGAATAAAATGGCGATTGTTGCAATATTTTATGTCACACGGTAATTGTGCAGCGGTTTTTTAAACGCAACTTTTTGGGGAAAAAGACACTTTCATGAATTAAAAAAAAAAAAGGAAACAGTAAAGTTAGCCCAATTTTTTTGTATAATGTGAAAGATGATGTTACGCCGAGTAAATAGATACCAAACATGTCACGCTTTCAAATTGCGCACACTCGTGGAGAATGGTGACAAACTACAGTACCTAAAAAGGCGACGCTTTAATTTTTTTTATTTTTTTTTTAAGGTTACCAGGTTAGAGTTACAGAGGCGGTCTAGTGCTAAAATTATGGTTCTCGCTCTGACGATCGCGGCGATACCTCACATGTGTGATTTGAACATCGTTTACATGTGCGGGCGTGACTTCCATATGCGTTTTTTCCCGCTGCGCGAGCTTGCTAGGACAGGGGCGCTTTAAATTTATTTTTATTTTTTCTTATTTATTTCATTTATTTATTTATTTTTTACATTGTGTTTTAAAAAATAAATACATTTTGATCACTTTTATTGCTGTCACAAGGAATGTAAACATCCCTTGTGACAGTCATAGGTGATGACAGGTACTCTTTTTATGGAGGGATCGGGGGTCCCTCCTTTGCACTGATCATTAACCACTTCCCGACCGCCGCATGTAGATATAAGTCGGAAGAATGGTACGTACAGGCACATTGGCGTACCTGTACGTCCCTGCCTAGACGTGGGTCGGGGGTCCGATCGGGACCCCCCCCCCCCCCGCTACACGCGGCGGTCGGATTCACGCGGGGAGCGATCCGGGACAACGGTGCGGCTATTTGTTAATAGCTGCTCTGTCGCGATCGCTCCCCGGAGCTGAAGAACGGTGAGAGCCGTGTGTAAACACGGCTTCTCCGTGCTTCACTGTGGCGGCTGCATCGATCGTGTCATCCCTTTTATAGGGAGACTCGATTGATGACGTCAGTCCTACAGCCACACCCCCCTACAGTTGTAAACACACACTAGGTGAACACTAACTCCTTCAGCGCCCCCTGTGGTTAACTCCCAAACTGCAACTGTCATTTTCACAATAAACAATGCAATTTAAATGCATTTTTTGCTGTGAAAATGACAATGGTCCCAAAAATGTGTCAAAATTGTCCGAAGTGTCCGCCATAATGTCGCAGTCACGAAAAAAATCGCTGATCGCCGCCATTAGTAGTAAAAAATAAAAAAAAATAATAAAACTATCTCCTATTTTGTAAACGCTATAAATTTTGCGCAAACCAATCGATAAACGCTTATTGCGATTTTTTTACCAAAAATATGTAGAAGAATACGTATCGGCCTAAACTGAGGAAAAAAATGTTTTTATATATGTTTTTGGGGGATATTTATTATAGCAAAAAGTAAAGAAATATTGAATTTTTTTCAAAATTGTTGCTCTATTTTTGTTTATAGCGCAAAAAATTAAAACCGCAGAGGTGATCAAATAACTCCAAAAGAAAGCTCTATTTGTGGGGAAAAAAGGACGCCAATTTTCTTTGGGAGCCACGTCGCACGACCGCGCAATTGTCTGTTAAAGCGACGCAGTGCCGAATTGTAAAAACCCCTTGGGTCATTTAGCAGTATATTGGTCCGGGGCTTAAGTGGTTAAATGATTCTGTCCAATTAAATGTGTGATTCCAGCCCAGCAAGGCATGCTGGTAATTAAAGCATATCCAAAGCCAAAACGTTGTGAATTTTGGATAGAGTCAGAAAGAAACGCTTGCCAGTTTATTTTTTATTTTTACTATCTGTGTCCCAATTAGAGAGATTCTCCTTCACATCCTTTGGTGTCAGTAGGACAAATAGTGCCCCATTGCTGGTATCAGTGAAAGGAATTGTACCCCATCATTGGAGTCAGTGGGAGGGAAAGGGCCCCATCATTGGTGTCAGTAGGAAGAATAGTGCCCCATTGCTGGTATCAGTGAAAGGAATCATACCCCATTGTTAGTGTCAGAGGTAGGAATAGTGCCCCATTGTTGGTATCAATGAAAGGAATAGCGTCCCATCATTGGTATCAGTGAAAGGATTAGTAGCCCATCATTGGTGTCAGTGGGAGGAATAGCGTCACATCTTTGGCATCAGTGAAAGGATTAGTACCCCATCGTTAGTATCAGTGGGTGGAAAAAGCATCCCATCATTGGTGTATGTGAAAGGAATAGTGCCCCATCATTGGTGTCAGTGGGAGGGTTAGTGCACCATTAATAGGTAAAAGTGGGAAAAATAGTACCCCATTGTTGGTATCAGTGGGGAAAATCGTACCCCATCGTTGGTTACAGTGGGAGTAATAGTGCTCCATTTTTGGTATCGGTGGACGGAATAGTACCCCATTGCTGGTATCAATGGGTAGAATAGCGTCCCATCATTGGTATCAGTGAAAGGAAAAGTACCCCATTGTTGTTTAGAGTAAGAGGAATCGTGCCTCACCTTTGGTGTCAGTAAAAGGAAAAGGAACACATCATTTGTGTCAGTGGGAGGAATAGTGCCCCATTGTTGGTGTCAGTGGGGGGGATAGTGCCCCATTGTTGGTGTCAGTGGGGGGAATAGTGCCCCATTGTTGGTGTCAATGGGGGGAATAGTGCCCCATTGTTGGTGTCAGTGAGGGGGGGATAGTGCCCCATTGTTGGTGTCAGTGTGGGGGAATAGTGCCCCATTTTTGGCGTCAGTGGGAGGAATAGTGCCCAATTGCTGGTGTCAGTGGGGGAGGGGAATAGTGCCCCATTGTTGGTGTCAGTGGGAGGAATAGTGCCCCATTGTTGGCGTCAGTGGGAGGAATAGTGCCCCATTGTTGGCGTCAGTGGGAGGAATAGTGCCCCATTGTTGGTGTCAGGGGGGACTAGTGCCCCATTGTTGGTGTCAGTGTGGAGGGAGGGGGTTAGTGCCTCATATCTGTGGAGAGAACAGTGCACAGAGGGTCAAATAAAGGCAAACAAAAATCCATATCCAGCCCCAGACCACAGTTTAGAAGGCATTTCTTTAGACAGCTGACATTGTAGTCCTTGTGACTACTCAGAATGGAAGAGTTTGTCATTCTTGCGGTCCCAGTGGGAACGATCCTCAGCACAAATAGAGAGTGCGAATCTCCTCAGCAGCAGCAATACAAAACTGACAGGGGTTCTAACCCGCTCTTTCTATGATAAACAGAAAGGTTTTGGCTTTAGTACACTTTATATTATTTTACATATGTCATACCTGAGTGACCCCTGTAGAAGCTGACAGTCAGTATTAGACATGTGCATTCGTTTTCGTCCGAATGCATTTTCGTCCGAATTTCAGGTATTTTCGTTATCGTTTTTACAAACGATAACGAAAGCACAGAAAACGAAAAACGAAAGATCCGTAATAAAAAATGCTTTCTTTTAGTTTTCGTTGCGGTCGAATGTGCCTAACCTTAACTCTATTAGTCCAATATTATTCTACATAAAGAGAAAAGATTCGACATTATAGAGACATGAAGAAGAGTCGACATAGAGAGAAAAGATTTGACATAGAGAGAAAAGATTCGACATAGAGAGAAAAGATTTGACATAAAGAGAAAAGATTCGACATGGAGAGAAAAGATTTGACATAGAGAGAAAAGATTCGACATAGAGAGAAAAGATTCGACATAGAGAGAAAAGATTTGACATAGAGAGAAAAGATTTGACATAGAGAGACATGAAGATTCGACTAAGTAGCAAAAAACAACTGTAAAGTATGCATGTGAAATAGCGCATTTTTCCCGTACTTAGAACTGTCTCTGCACAAAGTGTCATTTCTGAAAGAAAAAAAGTCATTTAAAAATCACTTGTGGCTATAATTGTCTGCTCCCGGCAATTCAGAGAGAATTCATTCATAAAATTAAAAAAAAAAAGCGTGGGGTCCCCCCAAATTAAATTACCAGGCCCTTCATGTCTTGTATGGATATTAAGGGGAACCCCGCCGTCAATTAAAAAAAAAAATGACGTGGTTCCCCCCCAAATATCCATTCCAGACCCTTCAGGTCTGGTGTGGATTTTAAGGGGAACTCTACCTCAAATGTAAAAAAAAATGGTGTGGAGTTCCCCCAAAAATCCACACCTGACCCCTTATCCGAGCACGTAACCTGGTCGGCCGCAGAAAAGAGGGGGGGACAGAGAGCGCCCCCCCCCTCCTGAACCGTACCAGGCCACATACCCTCGACATGGGGAGGATGTCCCCATGTTGATGGGGACAAGGGCCTCATCCCCACAACCCTTGCCCGGTGGTTGTGGGGGTCTGCGGGTGGGGGGCTTATCAGAATCTGGAAGACCCTTTTAACAGAGGCGACCCCCAGATCCTGGCCCCCCCATGTGAATTGGTAATGGGGTACATTGTACCTCTACCATTTCACTAAGGAAGTGTAAATAGTTGTAAAAAACACACACACTCACACCGTGGAAAAATGTCCTTTATTAAAAAATAAATAAAGAATCCAGCGGTGGTAATCCACTCTCGGTCACGGCTCCCCGCTCCAACGTTGTCGGTATCTAGAGACAGGTGATCTCCTCTCCGCCGGGGTCCTGCCGGAGACAGGCCGGCGAATGACGCGACTGAAGCTAGTGACATTTCTTATATAGGTGAGGCGGGGCCACCCGTCACGTGACCCCGCCCCCCTCTGATGCACGGGGAAGCCTGGGCTTCCCCAGTGATGTAGCAGAGGGTGCATCAGAGGGGGACGGGGTCACGTGACGGGTGGCCCCGCCTCACCCATATAAGAAATGTCATAGCTTCAGGTCGGTGGAGACAGGCGACCGGCGATGCTGCGCTCTGGATGGATGGATCTTCTCATTGTTGGACCCCAGCAGAGAGGAGATCACCCGTCGCTGGATACCGACAACGTTGGAGCGGGGAGCGGGGAGCAGGGACCGAAAGTGGATTACCAAGTGGAAAGTGGATTACCAGCGCTGGATTTTTTTTTTTAGTAAAGGACTTTTTTCTGCGGGGTGTGTGTGTTTTTTTACAATTATTTACACTTCCTTCGTGAAATGGTAGGGGTACAATGTTACAATAGGTACCAATTCACATAGGGGGGGGGGGCAGGATCTGGAGGTCCCCTTTATTAAAGGGGTCTTGCAGATTCTGATAGGCCCCCCGCCCGAAGACCCCACAACAACCGGGCAAGGGTTGTGGGGATGAGGCCCTTGTCCCCATCAACATGGGGACATCCTCCCCATGTTGACGGCATGTGGCCAGGTACGGTTCAGGAGGGGGGGCGCTCTCTCGCCCCCCCTCTTTTCTGCGGCCGGCCAGGTTACGTGCTCGGATAAGGGGTCTGGTGTGGATTTTTGGGGGAACTGCACGCCATTTTTTTTTTATTTGGGGTGGAGTTCCCCTTAAAATCCACACCAAACCTGAAGGGTCTGGAATGGATATTTGGGGGGAACCCCATGTCATTTTTTTTTTAAATTGATGGCGGGGTTCCCCTTAATATCCATTCCAGACCTGAAGGGCCTGGTAATTGAATTTGGGGGGACCCCCATGCTTTTTTTTATTTTTTATGAATGAATTCTCTCTGAATTGCCGGGAGCCGACAATTCATTATAGCCGCAAGTGATTTTTAAATGACTTTTTTTCCTTCAGAAATTACACTTTGTGCACAGACAGTTCTAAGTACGGGAAACATGTACTGTTTCACATGCAAACTTTACACATCCCCCCCCCCCCCCAGGTTCAATGCTTCAATGATAAACTGCTATCTCATATACAATAAAGTGCAAAAGTGCATAGCTAAACAATTGCCAATTCATACATCCATGGTACAAAAATAACAAATTGCAATGTGCTTGAGCTGAATAGTGAGTCAAAACAAATAGTAACACAATAAAAATGAACAATAAATCAAGTCCTGTTAAGAATACAGTTCATTATTTCTTATATATCAGGAGTCTCAGGGGGGGCAGCAAACAGTGCATCCAACACCCCCCGTGGTCGGGTCCGGTTGGTCGGTCGGTGCACTTACCTCATCCATGGCGGGCAATCACGGGCGGCTTCCCCGGAAATCATGAACAGCTTCTCCTTTCCCTGCTCGGCAGCTTCTGTCTCCACCCTCCTCCTCGGGGCCAATCAGAAAGCTTCTCCTTTCACTCAATCGGGAAACGTGTCTCAGACCCGCGCTTCCTGATTGGCAGAGAAGCGATTCAGTATTAGAATGGTGAATATTCATTTGCTATTCTAACACACCTGAGTGGGCTCCAAGTGCAATGCTCTGCGCCCTACTTCCTGATGAAGTCAAATGACGAAACATACATCGAGGCGATATGCGCTTCCAGAAGCGGTTCAGTGTGAGAATAGTGAATACTCATTCGCTATTCTAACACACCTGGATGGGCTCCTAGCGCAATGCTCTGCACCCGGAGTCCACCCTATTTTGAAGTCTATTAGAGCCTCTGCTTCAAAAAAACTCCTCCGCCACTTTAATTCATGCTCCCTGTGTCCTGAAAGGGCCGGATGTATGGATAGGGGGTGGCGGTAGCATGGATAGGGGAGGCGGCGCCCATGTGCCCTTAATCGATGGGCTGCCCCTGATAAGTCTTTTTTATGGTATGTTGTGGGAAACCATCACCAACGTGAATGTATCAAAAATACCCAGAAGTGCTCAGTTTGCATGTCCACTCACCAGAGGGTCACATAACGCCATGGTTATAGCTCGCCCTCAATGGCCGGCGTGCGTTCCACTGCTGAGAAACAAGAACCAGAAACCTTGGTCCCGGAAGTGATGTGGCCGGAATACTACGCTTTGACGTATGCCTGGCTAACTGATGAAGTCAACGGATGAAACGTACGTCGAGGCGTAGTATTCCGGCCACGTCACTTCCCAGTCCCAGGCTTTGGGTTCTTGTTACTCAGCAGTGGAACGCACGCTGGCCCTTAAACACGAAGCCCGTTTCCAGCTAAATCTATGCGGGCAATCCTTAGTGCCGGGTGATATGCACTCCAAAATGTAAGCAGCCATTTACTGTTTTTACTTATTATGTTTTATTAAACGGTATTACTCCCCCTTTGTTTCTTACATTTATGCCATGTTGAAGAGAAGGAGAGCTATGAATAACTCGTGAGAGGTGCCACAAGGGAATAAAAGATATAACCCAGGCGTTGTTTGCCCCTTTTTTTAAGCTAAAGGGGTCATGGTCCTCTGGTGAGTGGACATCCAAACTGAGCACTTCTGGGTGTTTTTAATACATTCAAGTTGGTGATGGTATCCCACAACTTACCATGTTTAAGACTCGTCAGGGGCGGCCCACCTATTAAGGGCGCACGGGCTCCTCCTCCCTATCCATGCGTCCGGCCCCATTTAGGATGCCGGCCGCATGAATTACAGTGGCTGGGGTGTTTTTTTGAAGCACCGATTGGAGCCAGAGGCTTTAATAGGCTTCAAAATAGGGTGAACTCCGGGAGCAAAGCATTGTGTGTTAGAATAGAGAATGAATATTCACTATTCTCACACTGGATCGCCTCTGGAAGCGCATATCGCCTCAACATACATTTCATCATTTGACTTCATCAGGAAGCCAGGCGTAGCTCGAGGTGTAGTTTTCCAGCCACACAAGTTCCGGGTCCCAGGCTTTAGGTTCTTGTTACTCAACAGTGGTAAGCCGGCCCTTGAGCGTGAGCTGGGCTGTGGCAGTTTACAGCGGTGTTGGAGAGGAGGAGAGGTATGACCAACTCTTTAGAGGTGCCAGAAGGGAATAAAAGAGATATAACCCTTTTTAGCTAAAGGGGTCATGGTCCTCTGGTGAGTGGATATCCAAACTAAGCACTTCTGGGTGTTTTTAATACATTCAAGTTGGTGATGGTTTCCCACATTTACACATTTACTCATGATTTATAGGAAGTTATGAACAAGATTTTTTTGTTATATTTTATTGTGTTGCTATTTGTTTTGACTCACTATTCAGCTCAAGCACATTTCACTTTATTATTTTTGTATCATAGGTGTATTGTTTAACTATGTACTTTATTGTATATGAGTTAGCAGCTTATCATTGAACTATTTACACATTAGTAGCACCCCCTCATATAGACACTTTTCACAGTATAGGCACTCCTGCACTTTTGGGGAGCATCTTTTTAATTTGCACCTTTTAAAAATATTATACAGGGGTCACGTTGTGTTGTTATTATTAGTCAATAAACAACACAGCAATTTCCTACCTAAACAACGTGTTCTTACTAAATGGCTCCCTACAACGTCTTTGCTAAAGTCAAAGAAATTTTTGTTCTTATATTACTTTTATGGACTGTCTCAGTGGTGAACGGGCAAATTAGCATCCATGAATTTCTTTTGATTTTATTTTAATTTACATTTTTTTTTTTTTGAAGATCAAATATGCTTGAAATGTAAACGTGGTGCCTAACTTCAGTGACAGAAAGTTAACAAGGAATAGTTTGCAAAATGTGTGAGAAAGTGAAAATGATTCTAAAATGTGAAGCTTTAAAGCTTTCTATTTTTAAATATAGTTAAATTACTAAGAAATATACTAAGCACAAAGGTTAGATTTGATGGACTTGTGTCTTTTTTCAACCTCACCTCCTATGTAACTACGTAAAATGTGTGAAAAATGAGTCTTCAGCGTAAACTATATTGAGTTTTCCTAACATTCCAAATGTAGTCATAATCCAAAAAAAAAAAAAAAAAACAGTTAGAAAAATATACCGTATATTTTGTTTTTTGAATAAAAAGTTACCAGTAACTTATGTTACATATACGTAATCTTGTTTTTAAAATGAAACACTCTAATTTATACATTAATGTCTTATCTATTTAGATCCAGTTTTAATTAAACATTTTTAAAGATCAATATGCTTGAAATGTAAAAGTGTTGCTTAACTTCAGTGACAGAAAGTTAGCAAGGAATAGTTTGGAAATGTTCTAAAAAAAAGGGAAAAATTATCCTAAAGCATAAAGCTTTAAAGATTTCTATTTGTAAATATAGTTAATTTACTAATAAAACAAGTTAAAAATGAGTCTTCAAAGTAAACTATATTGAGTTTTCCTAGAATTCAAATGTGTGAGAAAGTGAAAATTATTCTAAAACGTGAAGCTTTAAAGCGTTTTATTTTTAAAGTTAAATAACTAATAAAATGTGTGAATAATGAGTATTCAAAGTAAACTATATTGAGTTTTCCTAGAATTAAAAATGTAGTTGTAATCCTAAAAGAAAAAAGGAAATTTGCTTCAAGTAAATCTTTACAACCAAAGACAATATATATTTATATATATATATATATATATATATATATATATATATATATATATATATATATATATATATATATATATATATATATATATATAAGTATATGTGTATATATATAAGTATATGTGTATATATATATATATATATATATATATATATATATATATATATATATATATATATATATATATATATATACATACCGTATATATATATATATATATATATATATATATATATATATATATATATATATATATATATATATATATACATATGTGTATGTATATGTATAACAGAGGTTACTGGTAACGTTAATGCAAAAAAAAAAAACGAAAGAAATATTTTGGTATATGCAATGTATATATATATCTATAGATTAATATCTTTAGATAGATAGATAGATAGATAGATAGATAGATAGATAGATAGATAGATAGATAGATAGATATAGATATATATCTATATATATAAATATATACTAATTTTGCATTAAAGTTACCAGTAACCTCTGTTACATATATGTAACTTTGTTTTTAATATGAAACATTCTAATGTATACATAAATGTAATATCAATTTAGATCCAGTTTAATATTTGGCATTTCTTACTAGTATAAAAAAAATACTTGATTTGTGTTCCAAAAATTGAGTGTGGATCTTACTCAGTCCCTTTGTGTGCTTTAATATAGATAGAGCAATGTAAAAATAGTTTATAACAAAAAAATAAATAAAAGTGTAGTTAGTAATAAGCACATATAGTATGATATGTGAGTATATATATATTTGTGGAACATTAAAAGCCTTCCACTGAAATGACTGAAAATGGAAAAGCTTATAGACAAATCAATAACTATAATTAAAGTAGCTTGTCAGTCATATTAGACATGACTCATTTCCGAGCAAAGAAAACATTTAATAAAAAGCATATTTTGAGTGAAAAGATTTAAAGTGGAAGTAAACCCTCCTATCGTTTTCAACCAAAGAAGCTGCCATCTTGACCTCTGTTCAATCTTCAGCTGCCGTGATGCTGTACATGTGATCAGTTATGACACCAACCATTGGATGGTTTTACAGTTTGGCTGAGAATACATCCAATGTGACAGTTACAATCCCGGCATGTGTCCGAAATGTAACTGTTTTTTTAAACTGTTAAATCTACGGGTTTACTTACATTTTAGATTTGGTTTTGCTGAAAAATTGTCTATTTTCCTACTTAAAGCAGTGTTCCCCCCCCTTTCAAAAATTTAAAGTCAGCAGCTACACATACTGTAGCTGTTGATTTTTAATATTAGGGCACTGTCCTAGAGTCCAGCGATGTCGAAACCCCAGCTAATGTTTCCATTGGCTCTCGGATTCTGTCACCACCAATCATAGTAAGGGAGCCTGGGCTGTAAAGACTTCTGATGTACCTCGTTGCGATGAGATCCAATGGAAGTGGGTACAGGGTACATGTCAAAAACAGGTACCTGCCCCCCCCATCGGCTCTCGGGTGCTGCCACCGCCATTCATAGTAAGGGAGCCTGGGCTGTAAAGCATTCTGATGTACCTCACTGCTGTGAGGTCCAATGGAAGTGGGGACAGTGTACATGTCAAAAACAGGTACCCGCCCTCCCCATCGGCTCTCAGGTGCTGCCACCACCATACATAGTAAGTAAGCCTGGGCAGTAAAGCCTTCTGATGTACCTCTCCGCAGTGAGGTCCGACAAAAGTGAGGACATGGTAGGTGTCAAAGACAGGTACCCCTCCCTCCACATCGGCTTTTGGGTGCTGCCACCGCCATTCATTGTAAGGGTGCCCAGCAGTGAAGCCTTCGGAAGTACCTTGCCACTGTGAGGTCCAACGGAAGTGGGGACAGGGTACCAGGCAAAAACAAGGTGGCAAATGTGAAAGGTGACTAATTTGGCACTAGAGGGGGGGAGGAGACAGATAAGCAGAGCTTCAACTTTTGGGTGGAACTTCGCTTTAATGTCTTAAATTGTTGATTATAATATTTGAATATAATAATCCATGTGTTCTTGGCCGTACAGTTTGATGTTAAAAAAAATAATAATAATTATAAAAGAAAAAATGTACAAGCCTCAAACCTACTAAACAACAAAAATTTGACCTAAATATGGTAGTTAAAAATGGTTTCTCAGAAGTTGATTTGGTCACTGTAGTTCTATCCACATTTACAGACTAGTTTTGTCAGCATGAGTGTGACAAGAATTAGACGCCCCTGTTTTTGCCCCCATGCCTTCTCTCCTTCACAGTCATTCAATGACAAGCGTAAAAAGAACCTCATCTTTTCACGAAAATTCCCATTCTACAAGAACAAGGAGCAGAGCGATCAAGAAACAAGTGACCCTGAACGTAAGTAGAACCTTGGAGATGATGTCACGTGTGGCACAGAAGTAATGGGTGACACGCATGACACGTACCCTCCCTCTCACCCCTTCCACACATCTAGGCATACAGTACTGGTAGGTAGGCAAGGCATTGCTACTGTGACCAGTGCATGAATACATCCTGGATCCACTGGCTATTCTACTTTCAAAGATATTATCTATAAGAATAACCGTTAAATTATCTCTGAAATCTGAATTTGGCCATTTTGTGAACTGATCCAATATTCAACCCATCAATTCACCAAGAACCCATTTAAACACAGGGTGATGTCACCCGCCCTAGTGAATTGATGGGTTGCATGGGTTACACTAGCAAAATGGCTGCCTGCGTTTCTAGATAGCATTTTGTCCAGGAAGCTTATGACCTTGGAAGAAGAAAAAATATATTTTCTTGAATAGTAAATGGATGTTGCTGAATTATTTGGAGACTTAGCTGCAAGTGCAAAACCTTGGCAATTTACATTTGTAATCAAAATTTAATTACATTATTTTAACACTGTTCATTTGTAATATTTAAATGATTACCTGATGAAAATGTAGCATTAATAAATCATCCTTGTCTAAGAGCATAAAAAAATGATATCAAAATATTTAAAATGATCTGGGATGTTTTAATGTAGCTAAAAAAACATTATAATGTTTAGTACATTGTTTAAAGAGAATATTGATGAAGAATGTATTGCCTTAACTACATGCATAGCGAGAATTGTGGTGACAATTTTATATCATTTTTTAATTTTAGCAACATTTTTCATTCTTAAAAAAACAAAAAAAAATGAATTTTAATATGTATAAAAACAAATAAATAAAAAAAATTGTATTTAAATAATTTAACATAAACTCTTTGGATTTTTTTTAGAACATACAGTAAACTAAAAATGCAAATTAGACCCTACTTTCCCCTGATCCTAGCCTGTAATAGGTGAATCTATTATTCAAATTATAGCAAACAATTTTGTATTTTTTTGCCCTCAGATCAAAAAAGTAAGGATGAACCTTAAGCTCTCATATTGCCTTTTCATGGCACATTACAGTAGTATATAAAAAGGTTTTGTGCTTGGTCAAGCTGTCTCTAAATCTTTTGTCTTACGTGCTTGAATTTCAGGGTCATCCTTCTCCAAGGTGATTGCTAATAATGGTGCAATAATTGCATTGCTACTGCCCTGTTTCTGCATTTGTTTGTCCAAAATCCATGCTACTAGGATATTTGAGAAATTTAAAAAAATATGGATCCAGGTTTTTATTCTGCATGGTCTGTCATGGTAGTATCCATTTCAACTCCACTGACTTCTTCCTTCCTCTTCTGCGCCTCCTCTTCCTCTCTCATTGCTCACTCTCTGGGTACTGCTGGGCAGGACATCCCTGGATTAGGTGACGACGGTTATGGAACAAAGGCTCTGAGTAAGTTCCCAGGAATGGTCACTACAACATTTAATTTTTTTTTATATTTTTCTCTTTTCTATCCCAATTTTATATCATTTTTATATATTTTTTTGGAGATTTTGCTGATTTTATTTTATTTTTTTATTCCCTCAAGACTTTCCTCTCCCAGCATGCACCAATGAGAAATTTTATTTGTTGCCCACTAGTGAATGCTAAAACGAAATATGCTTTCTATTTTATTGTTCTGCATGATAACACAATTGAATGCCATATTGTCTAAAAAATAACTTGCTTGTTCTCTAATGTTGCTTTTTATGCTAGTAACAATGCTTTATGTGGTTTATTATCGTATGCCTAAAATATATTTATGGTTTTACTATCTCAAATTTGTTTTCTTTGCTTTTCTTGATCTCTTCAATCTACACTATATTACCAAAAGTATTGGGTTACCTGCCTTTGCACGCATAGTAGATTTAATGGCATCCCAGTCTTAGTTTGTAGGGTTCAATATCGAGTTGGCACACCCTTTACAGCTATAACAGCTTCAACTGGGAAGGCTGCCCACAAGGTTTAGGAGTGTGTTCATGGGAATGTTTGACCATTCTTCCAGAAGCACATTTGTGAGGTCAGGCACTGATAATAGACAAGAAGAACTGTCTCACAGTCGTCGCTCTAATTCATCCCAAAGGTGTTCTATCGGGGTGAGTCAAGTTGCTCCACCCCAAACTCGCTCATCCATGTCTTTTTTTACTTTGCTTTGTGCACTGCTCCAGATCATTTGGTGGAGGGGGAATTATGGTGTTGGATTGTTTTTCAGGGATTGGTCTTGTCCCCTTAAGCCTCGTACACACGACCGAGGAACTTGACGGGCGAAACACATTGTTTTCCTCGTCGAGTTCCTTGTTAGGCTGTCGAGGAACTCGACAAGGCAAGTTTCTCCATTCCCTTTCGAGGAAATAGAGAACTTGCTCTCTTTTTGGCTCGTCGAGTTTCTCGACAGTTTCCTCGATGAAAATATCTCCCAGCAAGTTTCTTGCTGGTTTTTGCAGAGAAACTCGGTCGTGTGTACGAGGCCTTAGTTCCAGTGAAGGGTACTCTTAAGGCGTCAGCATACCAAGACATTTTGGAAAATGTCATGCTCCCAACTTTGGGGGAACAGTTAGGAGGAACTTGACTGGCCTGCACAGAGCCATGACCTCAATCCAATAGAACACCTTTGGGATGAATTAGAGTGCAGACTGCGAGCCAGGCCTTCTCGTCAAACAGCAATGCCTGACTTCACAAATGCGCTTCTGGAAGAATGGTCAAACATTCCCATAGAAACACTCCTAAACCTTGTGGACAGCATTCCCAGAAGAGTTGAAGCTGTTATAGCTACAAAGAGTGGGCCAACTCAATATTAAACCCAACGGACTAAGACTGGAATGCCATTAAAGTTCCTGTGCATGTTAAGGCAATACTTTTGGTAATATAGTGTATCTTTATAGAGATATTGGGGTCTATGTATAAATAATTTGCCATGCAAAAGCATTTGGACAACCGCAATGAATGATCACTGAATGATCGTCAACTACATCTAACAGCCATAATGTGTTTTTTACCTGAAATACCTCAATCATAGGAGATAACTATATTAAAATCAATACAGTGATCATTTGTTGTGCCTGTACAAATACTTAAGATGTCTACATGGTAATTGTTTTATCCATAAAACTCATAGATACAGGAAAACTTACGAAAACTGGCGCATACAGAATCTGGTGCAGCTGTGCATAGTAACCAATCAGCTGTCTAACTTTAGCTTGCTGAATTAAGCTTTGACAATAAAGCCTACAAGATGGTTGGTTACGATGCACCAGATTCTGTGTGCACCAGTTTTCGTAAATCTCCTCCATAGTGTTTTTGTAATTAGTAGTCAATTGATTGCAACATGTCTGTTTCTTATGCATCCTCTGTCCATGCAGGAGCTTAGAATACTTTGGATGCTATGCAAAAGTGCAAGACTCTGAAAGTCAAAATATATTTTGCCTTTGGGCACCCGAACAACATCAACCTCTAGAGAAGCAAGGTAGTGAGTTTTGTTCAGCAGCCACGGAACAAGCATATTAAATGATATCATTGCATATGCATAGATGCAGAACCTCTCTAAGCTCCATGGCCAGAAGGTACATAGGAAACTCCGGGGCTGATTTCTAAACGTATTCACAAGTTTATGTTTGCTTTAAATGCCCAGTCAGTTTTAGGAAAATATAATTTCTTTATAAACTTAGTTGAAGGGCTTGCAGCAATACTGAGGCGACTCCAGTTTTAGTAACTTTTGAGGAACTAAAAAAATAAATTGTTTAAAATGTTTCTTCAACTTGAGTTTGAAGTTTTTTACCCACTTGTTATCCATGATTCACCACTTAAAAGATCTTTTCTATAAAGGAAGGAAAATTTAACAATTTTGGACCTACCGTGTTCTTCCGTCCAATGTTCTAAACAGGCAGCTCCTTCTCTTGTGGGACGCAGGAACTAACACTCAAAGCTGCCTCCTTTTTGCACCAATAGAAAGAGCAGAATTTTCTCAACAAGAAAGGATATATAACTGAAAAGAAATTGAAAAAAGTGGAGCTGCCTAATTTTTGCCGTAAACCCTTCAATTGTGCACTGAACTCAGGCTAAATTTAAAATGACACCTTTAGAAAGTCAGCCATATTCAGTTTAAAAAACAAAGATAGGTTTCATAACTCCAAATTTCTACGTAGTTGCAATTATATGCTAGAATTGAAAAATGGACAATAAAATGCCCATTTACCATTGACTTAAAGTGGGCAATCCAGTGTATTTTTTTTATACAGCCACTTCATGTCTGTTAACAGGTAAAATTATCTGTAAGTTAATTATAATATTTCTGCACCTTTAATGTAAGAATGAACATCAAATATAAAGTGATGTATCCAGTGGACAGAAACATGATAGCAAGATTTTCTTCAGTAAAATGCTAAATTATATTATAATTATATAATATGTTATTATATTATAATTTCTCTTACATATGGTGTAACATATTAGAAAACAAATCTTGTCTGTAAAGGTCCTCATTTATCAGGATCAGGGTACAGTGAGTATCAGTTAGTCAATTTCAAGTGCACTTGTACTGTACTGTTGAAGACGTTTCACCGCATACTCCTTGGCTCCTTATTGGTTCAGGTATGTGGCAGATACATGGATCAATATAAAAATACATCTCATGTACACGCTTTTAGTGAACACATAAACTCTGTGGATAAGGTTTACATTGGAAGACACAGAATAATAAATGACCCTTATTTGGACTGGGTGTTACATGACAAGGTGGAGGTGACTTGGACACTGAAGTCTATAGAACAAGGGTCTGCTTTTGACTCCCATCTGTTCCCACTTTTAAGACAATGAACACAGGTATCTGATGAGCTCCCTTAAGCCTCGTACACACGATCAGTCCATCCGATGAGAACGGTCTGAAGGACCGTTGTCATCGGTTAACCGATGAAGCTGACTGATGGTCCGTCGCGCCCACACACCATCGGTTGAATAACCGATCGTGTCAGAACGCGGTGACGTAAAACACAACGACGTGCTGAAAAAAATGAAGTTCAATGCTTCCAAGCATGCGTCGACTTGATTCTGAGCATGCATGGATTTTTAACTGATGGTTGTGCCTACTAACGATCGGTTTTGACCTATCGGTTAGGAATGCATCGGTTAAATTTAAAGCCCGTTGTCCTCTGGTTAACCTATCGTGTGTACGAGGCCTTAAAGTTTGTGGTTACCCAAACTGGACTTTCTTTAAAACAACCACATGACTAATGAAATACTTGACTGACACCCTCTACGATAGTTTTTTCTATATCTCCTCCTCACATTAGGCTGGGCTTACAAGATCGTCAGATGTTAGACTAGGCTTGCATAATGTTATGTTTCGTGTACTCGCCTGCTTAACCTCTGTGTGGTAGCAACATGTATGGAACACCGATACTTTTATGTCTCAGGTATTATCTATTCATGTCCATTTGTATGTTATGTTACGATTATGCGCCTGCATATGCTGTACACTGCCTTTACTCTTCTCAATAAAGCACCACGTTGTTTGTAAAAAAAAAAAAAACAACAACATGACCAAGCAAAAACACAAGACCACCTGAGAGTAGAAATTGAACACATCAAGTAACATAATCATCACGTAGGTACAGGAGTATCAAAAATAACTGTTAACAAACATTGGGGGTTATTTACGAAAGGCAAATTCTCATTTGCATTACAAGTGCAAACTACAAGTGCAAAGTGCACTGAAAGTGCACTTGGAAGTGCAGTTGCTGTAAATCTGAGGGGATGATCTGAAATGAGGGGAAGCTCTGCTGATTTTATCATCCAATCATCTGCAAGCTAAAAAAAAACAAGGGAAAAGGTGCCCATGTCAATACATGTATCCTTGTGTATAGCTTATAGTATGGCACCTTCAGTACTTCCTCATTGGCAATTAGGCCCTCAATGAGAAAGTTCTCCACAAACTTCAAACTGTATGAAGCATAGCTTATAATTGCCTAGTGAGGGAGCCACCAGCTTCATGAGTAAGAGCTCCAAGCCATGCACCGGCCAAATAGAATGATACTTAGCCGTCCATGTAGGTCTTGAGAAGTCCAGATAGTTCCCAAAGGAAGTAGTGGTCTACAGGTTTGTATCCAAAGGAACCATGGTCTCCTCTATAAAAGGGATGAGATTTGGAGAGAGGCACCCCAAATGCTGATATTTTTGGGGGAAAAAGGGGAGCTGGAAACCTGACCGGTTTTACTGGTCACGCTGGCTGGTTTAGAGGCAAGTTGGTTACTGATACATAGTGGGTTATTTACGAAAGGCAAATCCACTTTGCACTTTGAATTGCACTTGGAAGTGCAGTCACTGAAAATCTGAGGGGTAGATCTAAAATGAGGGGAAGCTCTGCTGATTTTATCATCCAATGATGTGCAAGCTAAAATGTTTATTTTTATTTTCCTTGCATGTCCCCCCTCGGATCTACAGTGACTGCACTTTCAGTGCAATTTCAAGTGCACTTTGCACTTGTAGTTTGCACTTGTAGTGCAAAGTGGATTTGCCTTTTCGTAAATAACCCCCATTGCATCTCTGTGTTTATAAGCTCAGCAACACCCTGAGACAGAAAAACTTGTAAAGCTAAAGGACACAAACACAAGTAAGGTGTATGCATTCCAGTGTAGCGAGGAATCTTCCTACAGTACACCTTAAGAGGAGAGGTAGAGTTTTGGGCAATAAATACTGCTTAAAGTTATTGTATCAGCTATAGGGTCAGGAGTCTCATGGTTCCCAACTACACCCCTACTCTCCAAGGGGAATATCTTCCTGACACTTATTAGAAGTGAGGAGTTCTGCGGAGGACTGAGGAAGCCACTAGGATATGTGGTAAAAATGTCTTTCACATTACAGAACAAGGATAGCCTTGCTCTTAGGTACCATCACTCCCAGTATGTTTGCAGCTATTTAAATGACAGGAATCACATGAATGCTCTGTAGTGTTTATTGGCTTCCAACGTCAACCTTCCAAGTGTAAATTTTGCTATCAGCCAAAAGTGTCTGGAAAATAGAGAGCATAGAAATTCTAAAGCTGGGGGTCACCTAGATGAGAGTCACCAGAACAATAAAGAAGCCAAGGTTTTTTTTTTTATAATTGAAGCAACTTGTATTCCTCCCCTTGGAATCAGAAAAGTATATCTCTGGATATATATACTTGCATTTTGATGTTGTTCTAATGTTCAATTTAAGTACATATTGAAAAACTCAGTTATCTTTAGATGTGAACTAAAAAGATGTTCCACTGGCCACTTAGTGGTCCAGTATATCCCCAATCAGTGTGGTTATGCTAGACATCCCTAAAGCCTCGTACACACGACCGAGAAACTTGACGGGCGAAACACATCGTTTTCCTCATCGAGTTCCTTGTTGGGCTTTCGAGGAACTCGACAAGCCAATTTTCTCCATTCCCACCAAGGAAATAGAGAACATGCTCTCTTTTTGGCTCGTCGAGGAAACTGTCGAGAAACTCGACGAGCCAAAAAGAGAGCATGTTCTCTATTTCCTTGACGGGAATGGAGAAAATTGGCTTGTCGAGTTCCTCGAAAGTACACACGACCGGTTTCCTCGGCAAAAAAATATCTCCCAGCAAGTTTCTTGCTGGTTTTTGCTGAGAAACTCGGGTCGTGTGTACCAGGCTTAAGTCTGGTAAGTAACCCTCTATAAATACAGTAAATAACCAGATAATATCCAGATAGAAATAACAAGAAGAAGAAGAAGAGTCAGGAGGCCAACTCAGGGTATGTTGGTTCCATTCGATACTGATACGATCTAGGCTTGACTAGTTTTGCGCACCCAATGTGCTTCTTCTGGAGCTAGTCATATCTAATGGATAAGGATGCAAAAAAAGGAAGCATAAATTATATGCTAGCTCACATTTATTGGTATATACATTTGTATACGTCCTATTATACTGTATGTTGTCTTATTGTTTCAATTAAATTATACAAAATATTTTTTTAATTATGCCTAAAAAGTCCATTCTTTCTTCATTTTTGTTTTTCTTCTTTGCCAATTAATAGGAGGTGGCACAGTGTATTAATTAAAGTGGTGTCCACAGTACCACCCTGTGAAGACTCCTTACCCCCTTATTTCCGTTGCCTTTCGTATACTGTATACTATATCAGAAAACAAATCAGTATATCAGAAAATATAAGGATTTATTTTTTTCTTTTAAGCTTGGTCCTATACTAGTTCAACTACTGCCATTTAGTTGAAACGAGAGGCTTGGGAGTGAGGCCAAGCACAAATGTAACTGCGTACAGTATATCTCTGGTCTCAAAACAAATCAGTATATCAGAAACAATTTTTTTTCTTCTGAGCTCAGTCCTATACTAGTTCAACTACTGTCATTCAGTTGAAATGAGAGGCTTGGGAAAGAGGCCAAGCACAAATGTAACTGCTTAGAGTATATTTCTGGTCTCCAATTGCCTGGGTGGCTTGCAGGCGGCTTTTGGGAAGATATAATGGATAACTGATAAGTGGGATCTAGTGATATATGACCCCCAGGCCTCGTACACACATCCGAGAATCTAATTTTCCCTGACGAGATTCTTGGCAAGAAACTCTTGCTGCCGGAGTGTTCTGACTTTCATTTCAAAAGAACCGCGCTTCTCTTGAAAGGAAAGAACGTGGTGACGTCATCGCGTATGACGAGCATGTGCTCGTCACATTCCATGCCGTCGCCGCCATCTTGCTTCACCCTACCTATGCCGTGGAAGCTACCACGCATGCGTCAAAGTCATTTCGAGCATGCGCGGGTTTCCATGGCGACAGGCAAGTATACACACTCTCGGGTTTCTCGTCGGGAGAATCTCGACGAGATAAAAGAGAGCAGGTTCTTACAAGATGCAGGTAAAAACGTTACATATAAAAACAGATGCTGGCCGGCAACAAGCGGAGCTCTTCCTCCTCGGCGTGGTGACGTCACTCCGCTTTTTACCTGCATCTTGTAAGTACCACTTACACTTTTTAAATAAACAAGTTATAGGGAATTATGCCATGGTGCACCTTCTTTCTATTTATGTCCATCTGGTGGAGTCTGTGAATGCGAAGGAAGCCAGCTCTGGGAACTTCTAGTCTGGGTGTCCATTACAGCTTTCAAAGGGCGCGGCTGGGCTATAGTCGATTGCTAATCGAGCTTGCCCTTTTGGTAAGCGGCTTTGATACTCGGTGGTGGGTTTTCACTTCAGTGTGAAATATCTGTGAAGTCACAGTGGTGTGTAGTTTTTGGAGCATAACTTTCAAGATCAAATATTTATGTGTATATTGAATGGTGCACATTTGGACTATATATACATAGTACAACAACATTTTTTGGTTTCAGTGGACTTTAATGTTTTTGGTTCAGTGGTGCAGCTTTAACCCCCTTTTGTATCAGAGTAAAGGGGGCTGAATACAAAAGCATGCCACACTTCGCAGATATTTATTTGTAAAAAAAAAAAAAAATTGAAAACCATTTATCATTTTCCTTCCACTTCACAATTATGTCCCACTTTGTGTTGGTCTATCACAAAAATCCCAATAAAATACATTTACGTTTTTGGGTGTAACATGACAAAATGTGGACAATTTCCTGGGGTATGAATACTTTTTCAAGGCACTGTAGGTAAGTATAAATCAAGAAAAAACGCCAAACCCAAAGTTCTCTTTTAAGGCAGCTCTAAGGGAAAAAGGGGGTCCCATCTGGTACTAGTGGGGTGCACCTAATAAAGTGGCTGGTGAGTATATGTATATATATGTTAGAGAGAGATAGAGACTCAGATAGCCGGATTCAGAAAGACTTACGACGGCGTATCAGTAGATACCCCGTCGTAAGTCCGAATGTGCACTGTCGTATATTTAAGCGTATTCTGGAAACCAGATACGCTTAAATTTGGCCAAGATACGACCAACGTAAGTCTCCTACGCCGTTGTATCTTATGTGCATATTATTAAGCAGGCCGCTAGGGGCGTGTACGTGGATTTACACGTTGAATATGTAAATTAGCAAGATACGCCGATTCAGGAACGTACGTACGCCCGTCGCAGTAAGATACACCGTTTACGTAAGACATACGCCGGCCTAAAGATAAAGCACCAAAAAGATGGCGCAGCCCATGCAAGGTATGGGCGACAGAACAGCCGTCGTATTTTACATCGTTTGCGTAAGCGTACGTAAATGGGGCTGGGAGTAGGTTACGTTCACGTCGAAAGCATTGAGCCGACGTCGTTACGTAGGGAGTATTTGTGACGTGATTATGAGCATGCGCGCGCATTTACATGGGGTCACGGCTAATTTAAATGTAGCCCGCCCACTACATGCCTACTTTGAATTAGGCGGGGTTACGCCGGCCCATTTGCGCTACGCCGACGTAACTTACGGAGCAAGTGCTTTGTGAATACTGTACTTGCCTCACTATGTTACGTCGGCGTAGTGCAAATGGGATGCGTTACGCCGGCTTAAACATACGCCGCTCTACCTGAATCTGGCTATAAATCTTTAAAGCTAGCTTCACAAACATTATTACATGGGGAACAGGGATAAAACCTAGAAAACAGAAAAGATTGGTGACAGGGTTTTCTTTATTTTTATCTAAAAAGTCTCTTTAATGGCAGGTAAAGTAGACCGTTTTCATCCACAATATGAAGGAACAATTGCAATACATTCTTCTTTAATGAGAACTGCAGGACTGTCAGGAGTAGTCCTGAGCGGTTCCACACAACTGATGGGCAGTTAACTTCGCATCTAGATAAACACAATACCAATTATTTTATTTTGTTATGGGCAGAAATCAATATATTTTTTCCTAAAGAAAAACAATTCAAGCAGAAAGCTAAACCTTTTCAATTTTCATCTCCCATGACTGATGCCATTTTAATTAAACCCGGGATGAAGTAGATAAATGGAATCAATTTGCCGTAAATTTCTCTGCATGGGACATTATCGGTAGAGAGATTTCTTGTTGCAAAAACAAAAAAACATTTCGCATGAAGCTGTCTTAGAAGCTAGCAGTCCTAAGATAGCCCTGTAGTCCAAACAGTGGACACTTGTATTAAAATGGCCTTTAGTTCTCTCTTGTCTTCCTTCAAAAGTCAAAAAAATTTTTTTAGTTTAGTCGTAAATTTGTCTTCCTCTGCAGTTTTCACACGCAAGCTGAAATCAGGCTTTCATTGGGAGTTCATGATCTGTAAGCTTGTGGGCTTGCTTACATGATTAAGTGCTCATTTACACTTGCTTTGGCTTCAACACACATTAACGGCTTCGGACAGGCTTTGTTAAAGCTCTGTGAACACTAGTCAAAGCCCCTGTCACAAATAAAATGGTTAGCTTACAGGAAAAATGGTTAGCTTACAGTCCTGTTTACATTTGCTTTTGCTTTGCTTAAAAAATTATACTCCATGTAGCTTTAGTGTTGCTTCAAAGCGTCTTCAAAGCCTCCAAAGAAGTCTATGGTAAAGCCTGCTTGAAGCACCACTGAAGCCCCACAAAGCCTCGCCAAAGGTTCATCGAAGCCCTATCAAAGCCTCATGCAAAAGCAAGGTGTAAGCAGGACTGTAGGCTAAACATTTTATTTAGTCAGGCCTCGTACACACGACCGGTTTTCTCGGCAAGAACCATCAAGAAAACTGCTGGCAGAGCTTTCTTGCCGAGAAAACCGTTCGTGTGTATGAAGCTTTCAGGTTTCTCGTCTGGAAATCTGGCCAGAATCTCGACGAGAAAAATAGAGAACCTGCGCTCTATTTTCTTATCGAGATTCTTGTCGGCCTGTTTCCCGACGCGAAACCCGAGAGTGTGTATACTTACCTGTCGCCGTGGAAAACCCGCGCATGCTCGAAATGACTTTGACGCATGCACGGTAGCTTCCACTGCATAGGTAGGGTGAAGCAAGATGTCTCGTTCACAGCGCGGGACTTTCAAGGGGTCAGGTAAGTAATCGGGGGGGCTGGGGGGCCACTAATAATCGGATGTTTTTTCACCTTAATGCATAGAATACATTAAGGTGAAAAAACATTTACCTTTAAGACCCCTTTAATTAAAGGGATTGAACATAAATATCAAGCACACATTTTAGGAACTGCAACCAATTTTAAACATGGTCCCCCCACAATTTCAGTGGCTCAAATGCAATTGGACAAATGAATATAATCATAAATAAAATGTTAATTTTTAATATTTTCTTGAGAATCCTTTACTGGCAATGAGTGCCTGAAGTCTGGAACCCATGGACATTACCAAAGACTGGGTTTCCTCCTTTCTGATGCTTTGCCAGGCTCTAACTGCAGCTGTGTTCAGTTGTTTTTTGTTTGTGGGTCTTTCTGCCTTTAGTTTTGCCTCCAGCAAGTGAAATGCATGCTCAATTGGGTTGAGATCAGGTGATTGCAGGCCATTGCAGAATATTCCACTTCCTTTCCTTCAAAATCTTCTGGGTTGCTTTTGCAGTGTGTTTTGGATCATTGTTCATCTGTACTGTGAAGTGCCATCCAATCAACTTTGCTGCATTTGGCTGAATCTGGGCTGACAGTATGGGCCAGATTCAGAGAGAACTTACGCCGACACCAGATACGCCTGAAATTCTGTCTCCAACGTAAGTCTCCTACGCCGTCGTATCTTGGGTGCATATTTACGCTGGCCGCTAGGGGCGCTTCCATTGATTTACGCGTCGAATATGTAAATGACCTAGATACGCCGATTCACAAACCTACTTGCGCCCGTCGCAGTAAGCTACACCGTTTACGTAAGGCGTACGTCCGGCGTAAAGTTATCCCTCATAAAGCAGGGGTAAGTCATGTTAGGGTATGGACGTTGGAACAGCCGTCGGATTTTACATCGTTTGCGTAAGTCGTACGTGAATGGGGCTGGGCGTAGGTTACGTTCACGTCGAAAGCATTGAGCCGACGTATCTTAGGGAGTATATGCAAAGTGATTCTGAGCATGCCCGCGCATGCGCTGTTTGTTCGGGAATTCATTTGCATGGGGTCACGGCTAATTTTAATACAACACGCCCACTACCTTCCTAATTTGAATTAGGCGGGCTTACGCCGGCCCGTTTACGCTACGCCGACGTAACTTAGGGAGCAAGTGCTTTGTGAATACTGCTCTTGCCTCTCTATGTTACGTCGGCGTAGCGCATGTGAGATGCGCTACGCCCGCACAAAAATACGCCGCTGTCTCTGAATCTGGCCCACAATCTCTAAACACTGCAGAATTCCACCGGCTGCTTCTGTCTTATCATCAATAAACACCAATGACCCATTGCCACTGGAAGCCACGCATGCCCATGCCATCACATTGCAAGCTCCACCATGTTTTACAGATGACGTGTGCTTTGGATCATGAGCTGTTCCAAGCCTTCGCCACACTTTTTTCTTCCCGTCATTCTGGTACAGATTAATCTTAGTTTTGTTTGTCCAAAGAATGCTTTTCCAGAACTGTTCTGGCTTTTTTAGATGTTTTTTTGGCAAAGTCTAATCTGGCGTTTCTATTCTTCAGGCTTATGAATGGTTTGCACCTTGTAGTGAACCCTCTGTATTTGCTCTCGTGAAGTCTTCTCTTGATTGTAGACTTTGACAATTGTACGCCCACCTCCTGGAGAGTGTTCTTCATGTGTCTGGATGTTGTGAATGGGTTTTTCTTTACCATGGAGAGGATCCTGCGATCATCCACCACTGTTGTCTTCTGTGGACGTCCAGGCCTTTTTATGTTGCTGAGCTCATCAGTGCGTTCTTCTTTCCTCAGAATGTACCAAACATTGATTTGGCCACTTCTAATGTTGCTGCAATCTCTCTGATGGATTTTTTTTTAGTTTTTGAAGCCTTACAATGACCTGTTTCACTTGCATGGACAGCTCCTTTGAACGCATGATGTAGGTTCACAGCAGTAGATTCCAAATGCAAATACCACACTTAGAACCAACTCCAGACCTGTTACCTGCTTAATTGATTAAGAAATAAGGAAGAAGTAGCCCACACCTGCCCATGAAACAGCTTTTGATTCAATTGTGCAAATACTTTTGGTCCCTTGAAAAAGGGGGGGTATGGCTATTCTTAAGAGCTGTAATTCCAAAACCCTCTCTCCGATTTGAATGTACATACCCTCAAATTAAACCCGAGAGTGTGCACTTTCAGCCCATATTATATAACTATAGCTTACCATATATACTTGAGTATCAGCCAAGTTTTTCAGCACATTTTTTTGTGCTAAAAATGCCCCCCTTGTCTCACTGTCCATCTGCAGCCTCATGCGTCTGATCTCCCGGCGCTGTAACATGCAGTCAGTCTAGTCAATGGCAGTGTAACAAATGCCCCGCCTCTGCCTCCTCCTCGTCCTTGCCTGTGATAGGTGGGACACTGACTCGCTGCTTGGAAGAACTGAATCAGTGTTCCGTCACGGACGAGGGACGATGAGGAGGCAGAGGCGGGGCCTTCTTACACTGGTCACCGACTAGACTGAGTGCATGTCACAGCGCTGGAAATCAATTTACATTAGGCGACAGGGAGATGGACACAGTAAGGGAGACATGCAGATGGGCACAGTGAGGCGGCAGGCAGATGGGCACAGTGAGGTGGCATGCATATGGGTACAGTGAGGCAGCATGCAAATGGGCACAGTGAGGAGAAGTGCATATGGGCACAGTAAGGAGGCATGCATATGGTCACAGTGAGGAGGCATGCAGATGGGCACAGTGAGGAGGCATGCAGATGGGCACAGTGAAGCTGCAAATGTGCATTGTTGACACTCTTTTCCACTTACAGTAGCTGCTGCATTTCTCACCCTAGGCTTATACTCAAGTCAATACGTTTTCCTTTTTGTAGTAAAATTAGGTGCCTCGGCTTATATTCGGGTCGGCTTATACTCGAGTATATACGGTAAATATGTTTTGGTAAATACCTGAAAAAAAAAATACATATGGACCTAACTACGTATTGTGGTCTTGAAATGGTTTTAAATCATCTTAGTAGTTTTATGTTTAAGCTTTGCCTCCTGCTCTTTAAGTAATACCCAAGTCAGCTCTATCATTGACTACTGCTGCCTGCTCGCTTGCCTCTATTACTGTGCAACTACTACATTTACTTTAGGCTGGATTCATTGTCGAAGTACACTTTGCATCACAGTGTGAGCCAGCTGTCGGGGAATAGAGAGCTGTGTAACTGGAATGTGACAGATAGTGGTGAGATATGCTGATCAAAGCAACCCTGTCATGTCATGCTTAAGCTTTGCCTTCTGCTTTAGAAGCTCTATCCAGGTCGGCTCTAGCATTGACTGCGGTATCCTACTCGCATGCTTCTATCACTGTGCAATCACTACATTTACTTCAGTCGGAAGGAATGTCATTCTTTATACTTGCCTTTACAAGCTAACATACAAGCCACTATTATCATATTTAGGGTTGTCCCGATACAACTTTTTTAAGACCGAGTATAAGTACCGATACTTTTTTTCAAGTACTCGTCGATACTGATTACCGATACTTTTTGTTAACCACTTAAGCCACGGACCAATATGCTGCTAAATGCCCAAAGGCGTTTTTACAATTCGGCACTGCGTCGCTTTAACAGACAATTGCGCGCTCGTGCGACGTGGCTCCCAAACAAAATTGGCGTCCTTTTTTCCCCACAAATAGAGCTTTCTTTTGGTGGTATTTGATCACCTCTGCGGTTTTTATTTTTTGCGCTATAAACAAAAATAGAGCGACAATTTTGAAAAAAATGCAATATTTTTTACTTTTTGCTATAATAAATATCCCCCAAGAACATATATAAAAAAAATCATTTTCCTCAGTTTAGGCCAATACTTATTCTTCTACCTATTTTTGGTAAAAAAAAATCGCAATAAGCGTTTATTGGTTGGTTTGCGCAAAATGTATAGCGTTTACAAAATAGGGGATAGTTTTATTGCATTTTTATGAATTTTTTTTTTTTACTACTATTGGCGGCGATCAGCGATTTTTTTCGTAACTGCGACATTATGGCGGACACTTCGGACAATTTTGACACATTTTTGGGACCATTGTCATTTTCACAGCAAAAAATGCATTTAAATTGCATTGTTTATTGTGAAAATGACAGTTGCAGTTTGGGAGTTAACCACAGGGGGCGCTGTAGGAGTTAGGGTTCACCTAGTGTGTGTTTACAACTGTAGGGGGGTGTGGCTGTAGGACTGACGTCATCGATCGAGTCTCCCTATAAAAGGGATCACTCGATCGATGCGCCGCCACAGTGAAGCACGGGGAAGCTGTGTTTACATACAGCTCTCCCCGTTCTTCAACTCCGGGGAAGCGATCGCGACGTCCCGGATCGCTCCCCGCGGGAATCCGACCGCCGCATGTAGCGGGGGGGGGGGTCCTGATCGGACCCCCGACCCGCGGAAAGGCAAGGACGTACCTGTACGCCCATTTGCCTGTATGTGCCATTCTGTGGATGTACATATACATGCGGCGGTCGGGAAGTGGTTAATGTCATGTGTCAGTATTTTTTTTTATTTTACAATTAAAAATGTTTGTTGTTTTTTTACAATGCTTTCTTGGGGGGGAGTGGATGGTGTCAATGTGTTTTTTGTTAATTTGTATTATTTTTTACAATGAATTATTTTTATTATTTATTGCAATATTTTTTTTTAGCCCTGTTGGGGGTCTTTAGTGAGATGTCAGGGGTCTTAACATACCTCTGACATCTCCCCTTTGAGACAGAGAATGGGACTAAGGACACAGATTCCCAATTCCCTTTCTCAGCTGCACTGAAAATGAATGGACAGGAGACAGAGGCTCCTATCCATTCATAAACTGAAGCATCATAAACACAGGTTACGATGTTTCAGTTATATGAATGAACAGAGTCAGTGTTCATTCAGAAAAGGTGGGAGCCGGGTTTAGCAGCTCCTACCGCCACTCTCCATCCTGACAGAGGGGGCTGAGGAGGATATGGAGGGGGACACTCACCGGTCACTTTATTAGGTACACCTTGGTACACACTCCTGTGTGCTAAGAACAGGAAACGGAGGTTACAATTCGCACAGGCTCACCAATATTGGACAATGGAAGATTGGAAAAGAATTGCCTGGTCTGATCAGTCTTGATTTCAGCTGCGACATTCAGATGGTTGTGTCAGAATTTGGTGTAAACAACATAAAAGCATGGATCCATCCTGCCTTGTATCAACAGTTCAGGATGGTGGTGGTGGTGTAATGATGTGTGGGATATTTTCTCTGTACACTTTGGGCCCCTTAGTACCAATTGACCATCGCTTATACGCCACGGCCTACCTGAGTATTGTTGCTGACCATGTCCATCCCTTTATGACGACACTGTACCCAGTGGTGTATTTAGGTTTTGTGTTGCCCAAGGCACGACTATACTTGTGCATCCTCTAATTTAAATATGACCCATCCCTTCCTGTCAAGACCACACCCATTTCTGTTTAAGACCTACCCAGTCATCTGTAAACCACACCCCTTCCTCTGTAGGCTCCACCTCTTCCTTTCTGTACATTAAAAGTGGGTACCAAGTGCCTACTTGTAAGCTTCTTGAGGGCAGGGACTGATGTGAATGTACAATGCAGACCTCAAAATTTCAAGTCAGGAGCCACTAGCCAGGCTTTGAGTTACTCACCACCACTTGCCCCACCCAACACCTACCCTACCCCGCGCTTAAACACACTCTTGTATATAATCTCATGAGATGACACTGTAAGGCCCCTTTCACATGGGGTTGATTAGTTTTGATGGGCTTATTACCCCACACGGAGCATGCAAATCTATTTATGGCCATATGTGATATCCCTTTAGGTATAATACAGGAGACAACATTGTCCTATTTTAACAAGGATATTGTCCTTTTTTTTATTTGGAATTTTTGTGAATAAATAAAGTTTAGATTGTTTTGATAGATAGATGCCACAGGCATCCATTAAGCAGCTTCTGTATGATTGGACCATAGTTTACTACTATGCCTCTAGAGTTATTTATTGTGGTCATAGTTTTGGCTGCAGTGACTACACCCATATGTGTGAGTTGGCAGACACTTCGTGATTACCCAAATTTTTTTCATACATTTTCTAGGATTGACCTCGCCTATGCTACTCCTCTAATACTCCCTACTACCACTTCCATTGGCATATCGGATCATGTCCCTCTCTTGCTGGAGCTCAAACTCTTACCTGACCCCAGGGATGAGCTTTGGAGGCTCTCAAGATTTTGGATCTTAAGGCCCATACACACGATCAAATTTTCTGACAACAATGCTCAGACGGACGTGTTTTATCAGACAATCGGACAGTCTGTATGCTCCTTCTGACAATTGTTGTAGGAATTTCCGACATTAAATGTTGGCTGTGCATGCTCTCAAATTTTCTGACAAAACATGTGTCCCGTCGGATTATCCGATCGTGTGTACACAAATCAGTCTGACTAAAATCCAAAGTACAAACACGCATGCTCCCAACCAATGCTAAACATCAGACAACAATAGCAGAAGTTGCCCAAAGGGTGGCGGTAAAGAGCTGAAAAACCATGTGGTTTGGTGAATGTTGGCTGAAAAGGTTCTGCCGTCTGTATGCAGAACAAGTTCACGGCCAACGCCCTTCAGACCAAAATCCACGGAAAAGTCTGATGGAAGACCGATCGTATCAGGCTTTAGACACAAGAATTGACCCTGCCCATGTCCAGACCTCTCTACAGCGCTACTGGCCCATTAATATTGGTACTGCAAACCCCCTTGTAGTATGATAAATGGGGGTATCCCTGCGCTTAGGATAAAACAAAAAGGCTAGACTGCAGCCCCTCCTAAATAGATGGCCCCAAAGGGGTTACTATAGAGGATGTAAAAAGTGTGTGGGGGTATTGGCGCTGTCTGTAATAAACCTCCCTGTGTTTAGGGGGAATGGGGAGATGGGTGTGGGGCCCAGAGCACCTAAGGACCTATCCACACTCAGTGCCACAAGTGTGGGTGTTATGTAGATCTGCCTGGATATAGGGCAGTGGGGATGGTATGAGGTGCTAATAGTACTTTTTTGTGTAAACAGGTGGTACACTATATAGTATGTATTGAATATCAAATAGGTTGGTTAGTGCAATACCGTGTACAATGTGTGCGCATGGGTTTGCGCTTTGCTGAGTGTTAACCTCCCAGAGGATTAGTGCTGGAGACACTAACAAATGGTGTGTATCAAATAAAGGTACAAACTGTTACCAAACACTCATGGTGTACTATAAAAGGTATGTGAGATACCGTGTGACAACCAATAATAATCACTGTGAGTAGTGTGCACAGTACCATGAATAAGTGACAATTCCAGTATTAAATATACCAGATCAATAATGTGAATCAAACATAAAAAGTCTGAAAAAAACAACATAAAAAGCAAAAAGGCAATAGGCAAACAGCAAACAATGGAGTTTGCACTGAGTCCTTGCAAAAATATGTGAATGGTAAATAAGTTCAATAAGGTGTAAACATAAATATCCAATTGGAATAATATTCCGTGCAGCAATCCGTGATGGGTAGGTGGTCACTTTATACAATATGTGCTTGCGCTGTGGTTCCGGTGCTCCCCACCAGGGTCCCTACTCACCAGAGACACTCACCCCTGCAGGGGTAAAGTGCATATAGATGTACGTTGGGGTGGTCCCGTTGATCCTGTCCTCCCGTCAGTATGGTAACTCCAGTACATGTAGTAGGACAGCCTCCTAATTTCCCAAGGTCCTCCGGGAAGAAAGACAAACTCCCATAGCGTGATACGTTTAAAAAAAGGGGGTATTTTATTTGCACTACACCCGTAGAGTACTGGGGAATGCAGATATACAAACAAATCTATACCATATGCCAATACACTACAGATGTGTATGGTACGGAATAGGCAATAAAAAAGAGGATAAAAACAAATAAGAAATAAAAGTTGAAATAAAAATCCAATGGCACAGCACTTAAACCGGTATTAGTGACCGCCAGGCATGGGGAACGGCGTGCGTTCCAATAGAGTGTCAGCTGGTCAACCCGGAAGTGCGTGTGTCCGCTTTACGCACGTTTCGTTATGGCACGTCTTCGCTATGTCACGTCTTGTAGTATGGGTTGCTTCAAAAGTATTTATAAGAGGTCAGTATGCCACTTGTATTAGATCAGCCAGACAGCAATCTAAAGAAAACCCATGTTTACAATGACCTTCTCCGCCAATACACACAGTAACCCTTTTTTCTACTCTGAGAAGGGTACCTTAATTGTTGTTTTGGTGGCCCTTATCTGGAAGAAAGGAAAGTTATTTTGGTAATGTTCAGCACAGCTGGGTCAGTCATTTCCCTAGACATTTCCCCAGATATTTCTATCAACTCCTGCAGCTCACATTCCAGCTTATGGATGTCACACCAAGATAAAAAGTATAAGCGTCAGGCAAAGGCTGTGAATAAAACGTATCTATTAGCGGCACCGAGGTATAAAAAGCTGAGAATTAGATCTCCGTTGATACACAATCAGATTTCCAGTCAGTGGGGCGCAGATGAGAAGTAGCGGGTGGCCAAGGCATTATCTTCACAATGCAGGAGGCTTTGTCTGCTGGTGGACACAAATAAATCAGGCTATAATGCCGCAGATGCCAGCACTTACCATTATCCCAGGCTGGGGAACTGGAGTGTTACATTAAACCTTCATTTAACCTTCTGAGTTACATGTCACCAAGAATTACAGCGGAAGTAAACAATATAGAATAGACATTTACGGCTGAACTCCAGGAAAGTGGATAAATACTTCCAAAGGATTTGAATTTCTGTCCATCAGGTCTTGAGGTGTTTACAGCTAGGTTAGTGAACTCGGTTTTCTCTAGCGGAGTTAAATGTTACTGTATTATTGACATATCGGGCCAGATTCACGTAGCTCGGCGGATCTATAGATCCGCTCGATCTACGTGAAATAAGATCCGCTCCCGCAAGTTTAGGAGGCAAGTGGCTAATTCACAAACCACTTACCTCCAAACTTGCGACGGCGGATCCTAAATCCCCCGGCGGAATTCAAATTCCGCGGCTAGGGGAGTGTACTATTTAAATCAGGCGCGTTCCCGCGCCGATTTAAATGCGAATGCGCCGTCCGGGGAATTTCCCGGCGTGCATTGCTCCCACTGATGTCACTAGGACGTCAGTGGTTTCGACGTGAGCGGGACTTGCGACGCGCGTGTTCGTGAATCGGCGTACGCAAACGACGTTAGAAAATTCAAATTCGACGCGGGAACGCCGGCTATACTTAACATTGGCTGCGCCTGATAAAAGCAGGGGTAAGTATACGACGGGAAAGCCGATACGGAAACGTCGTAAGAAGACTGCGTCGGGTCCGCGTACGTTAGTGAATTTGCGTATCTCGCTGATTTACATATTATTCAAGGTAAATCAGCGGGAACGCCCCTGGCGCCATTTTTAAATCGAAAATAAGATCCGACAGTGTAACACATTGTAACACTGTCGGATCTAAGCCCTATCTATGCGTAACTGATTCTATGAATCAGGCGCATAGATAGGACCAGTGTAAGTCAGAGATACGATGGTGTATCTGTAGATACACCGTCGTATCTCTTTGTGAATCTGGCCCATCATGCTTTGTTCTGCACTGCAGCTCTGTATGGAGGCAATCATCTTTGCAGAGGCAGTGCTTTGCTTCCTAATGTCAAAGTTGCCCCTCAACCTCTCGTAATCTGATGACTGATGGTCAAGATTATATATAATGTTTAAGAAACAACAAGAGAGGTGAAGAAAGCAGAGATCCATAGAATTAATTAGACAGAAGCAGGGGGATCTTTGCACTGCAGGTCGTCAGGTGCAGCTTCCTCTTCAGCAAGGAGAAAAGTAAGCAAGCAGCACAGTAGTGACATCATAAAATCTCACTTCAAATCTGATAAGACTAGCAGTTCGAGTCAGCAATACTCTTTATGATCGCTCACTGCACACACAGTAATACCTCGGCTTGCGAGTAACGTGGTTTAAAGGGGTTGTAAAGGTACAATTTTTTTTCCTAAATAGCTTCCTTTACCTTAGTGCAGTCCTCCTTCACTTACCTCATCCTTCCATTTTGCTTTTAAATGTCCTTATTTCTTCTGAGAAATCCTCACTTCCTGTTCTTCTGTCTCTAACTCCACACAGTAATGCAAGGCTTTCTCCCTGGTGTGGAGTGTCGTGCTTGCCCCCTCCCTTGGACTACAGGAGAGTCAGGACGCCCACTAACACACAGCTCCATTCTCTATCTGCAATGTAGAGAGCGTCCTGACTCTCCTGTAGTCCAAGGGAGGGGGCGAGCACCAAGGTGCTGGAGTACAGTGACCTCATTGTCCAGTGGTGAGATGCCGATGCGCGTGCCTAGGGGCCACGATGTCCGCCAGGCACCCGCGATCGGCGGTTACAGAGACAAGGACGTGGATCTGTGTGTGTAAACACACAGATCCATGTCCTGTCAGGGAGAGAGGAGAGCCATCTGTGTCCCTTGTACATAGGGACACAGATCGGTCACCTCCCCCAGTCAGTCCCCTTCCCCCACAGTTAGAACACTATGCAGGGTACACATTTAACCCCTCTCTCACCCCCTAGTGTTAACCCCTTCCCTGCCAGTCACATTTATACAGTAATTAGTGCATATTTATAGCACTGATCGCAGTATAAATGTGAATGGTGCCAAAAATGTGTCAAATGTGTCCGCCATAATGTCGCAGTCCCAATAAAAATCGCAGATCGCCGCCATTACTAGTAAAAAAAAATAATAAAAAATTATAATTCTGTCCCCTATTTTGTAGGCGCAATAACTTTTGCGCAAACCAGTCGCTTATTGCAATTTTTTTTTTTTTACCAAACATATTCGGCCTAGACTGAGAATTTTTTTTTTTTTTTATTGGGATATTTATTATAGCAACAAGTAAAAAATATTATTCATTTTTTTCAAAATTGTCGCTCTTTTTTTGTTTATAGCGCAAAAAATAAAAACCGCAGAGGTGATCAAATACCACAAAAAGAAAGCTCTATTTGTGGGGAAAAAAGGACGCCAATTTTGTTTGGGAGCCACGTCGCACGACCGTGCAATTGTCAGTTAAAGCGACGCAGTGCCGGTAGCTGAAATTTCACCTGGGCAGGAAGGGGGTATATGTGCCCAGTAAGCAAGTGGTTAAACGATGCTCAGTTGGTACTAACGGGCCCAAAGTGTGCCAAGAAAATGTCCCCCCACACCATTACACCACCAGCCTGAACCGGTGATACAAGGAAGGATGGATACGTACTTTCATGTTGTTTACACCAAATTCTGACCCGACCATCTGAATGTTGCAGCTGAAATCCAGACTCATTAGACCAGGAAATGTTTTTCCAATCTTCTATTGTCCAATTTTGGTGGACCTGTGCGGACCATTCTCTGCAAATCCGAGAGATGGTTGTGTGTGAAAATCCCAGTAGATCAGCAGTTTTTGAAATATTCAGACCAGCCCGCCTGGCACCAACAACCATGCCACGTTCAAAGTCACTTAAATCCCCTTTCTTCCCCATTCTGATGCTCGGTTTGAACTTCAGCAAGTCGTCTCTACCAAGCCTAGATGCCTAAATGCATTGGCCCAGATTCAGGTAGAATCGCGCAATATTTGCGTGGGCAAAGAGCAAAAATTTTTCTCTGCGCCCACGCAAATATTGCGCTTTGCCCGCGATTCACGGAGCAATTGCTCCGTAAATTGCGCGGGCGATATGTTAATCAGCCGTGCGTAAGGCTGCCTAATGTAAATGATCCCGCCGGGGGCAGGAATCATTTAAATTAGGCGCGCTCCCGCGCCGAGCGAACAGCGCATGCTCCGTCGGGAAACTTTCCCGACGTGCATTGCGGCAAATGACGTCGCAAGGATGGCGTCCAGCGCCATTCACGGTTCACTTACGTAAACGACGTAAAATTTGAACGTCGCGAGCGGGAAGCGCAGCTATACTTTAGCATTGGTTGCGCCTGCTATTAGCAGGAGCAGCCTTATGCTAAAGTGGCCGTACGGAAACTCCGTACCTTGCGTGCGCAGGGCCCGCGCAACTTTTGTGAATCGGTGGTAGTATGCAATTTGCATACTATACGCCGATCACAAAGGCCGCGCCCCCTAGCGGCCAACGCAAGAATGCAGCCTGGGATGTGAAGGCATAAGGAGGCTTATGTCTGTCACATACTAGGCTGCAGTCGGTGTAACGAGGTTCCTGAATCAGGAGCACTCGTTACACCGGAGCAAGTAAGCCCTTGCGCCACGCAACCTATGGTTGCGCGGGCGCAAGTGCTTCTTGAATCTGGGCCCCTGAGTTGCTGCCATGTGATTGGCTGATTAGCAATTTGTGTTACCAAGCCATTGAACAGGCGCACCTAATAAAGTGGCTTGTGAGTGTAACGAGAGAACATTACTAGTGTGGTGACTCTTGGCATCATCTGGGACTGGGACCTCTCGGGACAGGAGAAGAGGTGAAGGGGACCCTCAGGCAATGTGTGACTGCCCTGAATAGATTTGAAAAGATGAGTATAAATAAAAAGGAAAAAATCCTGCCAATCCTTGCTTAAATTTTCATCAGTTGAAATGCTGTACACAGAAACATTAGGATGTCAAGACCATTCAGCATCAGATTAAATATATTTATATTCCAGCCGTCTCTCCTCTTTACTCAGCCCCCATCCCCTAAAGGATGCCCCCCGGCAGTAATTTTTCCTTTATAAATTCACGTACCTTTTTTTTCCAAAGTCCTCAGGCCGGTCACGCGTTGCCTCAAGGTCCCCTTGCCTCTTCTGGGCTGGCTGTGAGGTCCTCAATGCCCATCTCCATGAATTACTAAAAACGACCCTTACAGTGGCCACCACTACAAGGGTTAAATGCTTTTCAACTCAAATAGGTAGATTCAGAAAGAGTTAGGCCCCATACACACGAGAGGATTTATCCGCGGATAAATCCTCTCGAGGATTTGCGCAGATTTCCATGCGATGGAGTGTACTCACCATCGAATCGAAATCCGCGCCGAAATCCTCTGGCGATGACGTGTCGCGCCGTCGCCGCGATTATGACGCGGCGACGTGCGCGACGCTGTCATATAAGGAATTCCACGCATGCGTCGAATCATTACGACGCATGCGGGGGATCCCTTCGGACGGATGGATCCGGTGAGTCTGTACAGACCAGCGGATCCATCCGTTGGGATGGATTCCAGTGGATAGATTTGATAGCATGTCATCAAATATTTATCCGCTGGAAATCCATCCCAGGGGATAAATATCCGCGGAAACAGATCCGCTGGATTGTACACACCATAGGATCTATCCGCTGAAACCCATTCGCTGGGATTTTTCAGCGGATGGATTCTATCGTGTGTATGGGGCCTTAGGCTGGCTTATCAGTAGATAAGCCGACCTAACTCCGAATCTACGCCGCCGTATGTTTAAGCGTATGCTCAAACAGAGATACGCTTAAACATATCTAAGATAGGCCGGCTTGCGCCGTCCTATCTTAGATTGCAATTTTTCGGATGGCCGCTAGGTGGCGCTTCCATTGCGGCCGGCGTAGATTATGTAAATGAGCTTGTACGCCGATTCACGAACGTACGCCAGGCCGCCGCAGTCGAATTACGTAGTTTCCGTAAGGCCTTAGGCGGCCTAAAGTTATTCCACCTATGAGGGGGAATAACAATGTTAAAGTATGGTCGCCGTTCCCGCCGCGAGGTTCGAATTTTTTACGTCGTTTGCGTAAGTCGTCCGCGAATCGGGAGTTACGTCGTTTACGTCCACGTCGAAATCAATAGGCCCGTACGGCGTACTTAGCCACAATGCACACTGGGAAATGTAGGCGCCCGGCGCATGCGCAGTGGCAAAAAACGCCAAAAAACGTGAGGTCAAGCCTCATTTCCATACAACACGCCCCCCTCCAACCAATTTGAATTAGGCGCCCTTACGCCCGCTCGTTTGAGGCTACGCCGCTGTAGATTAGCAGGTAAGAAGATTGAGAATCATTACTAGCCTAGCTAATTTACGGCGGTGTAGCCTAAACAGGCTAGGCTACGCCGCCCTAAAGTTAATCCATTCTACCTGAATCTACCTATAAGTGATGAGGAATAAGATGTAGTACTTACCCTGCTCCAGCAGACCTTGGCTGATTCATCCACACATGGGCCCGGATTCACAAAGCACTTGCGCCGACGTATCTCCAGATACGCCGCGTAAGTGCAAATATGCGCCGTCGTATCTGAGCGCCGGACCCACAAACTAAGATACGCCTAAAAACAGGCTTCAACCCGCCGACGTAACTTGCCTACGCCGGCGTAGCGTAGGTGCACATTTAGGCTGGACGCTCCCATTGTTTAGCCATTCAAATATGCAAATGAGGGAAATACAGCGATTCACAAACCTAAGTGTGCCCGACGCAGGCTACGCGATGTGCACGTAAGTTATACATCCGGCGTAAAGTTAAGCCCCATAAAGGAGGTGTAACTCAGCAGCAGACATGCAAAGGTCTGCACCAGGGAACTCAAGCCGGTGTATTTTACGTTGTTTACGTTGGACGTGTGTCTGGCTGGGCGTAGGTTACGTTCATGGCGTACGCAGTGATCCGGCGTATCTTAGGCAGTTGTTCCGACGTGGTTTTGAGCATGTGCAGAGGGATGCGCCCACTTCCCAGCGCATGCGCAATTCGTGATACGTATCTGTCTGGGGCTCGGACCATCATTTGCATGGGGTCACGCCTCATTTGCATGGCTCACGCCCACTTCCACCTACGCCGACTTACGCCTTCGAAACCCAGCGCAGTTTTGGGAGCATCGGCTTTGTGAATTCAATGCTTGCCACTCTGCGCTGCGTCGGCGTAGCGCACAGGGGGATGCGCTGCGGCGGCGTAATGTACGTCTGCTGTCTGTGAATCCGGGCCATGGTCCCTACATTGTGAGCAGCCCTGCATAGTATATAATGACCTCATCGTGTAGAAGAGGTTTTTAGGGGACCAGATGCACAAATATAGGGAACAGTAGGCCTTGTCATGTGGCTCTTGCACCCCGTTTTGCAGCCGAAATGTGGCGGAACTCCATTCTGCCACCTCCGGCACTCACCCTTCACTCCCACTCCCTGCTGTCACTTGTAAACACAGTAGCCTTCCCTGTTTACAAGGGACTTCTTTGCTCTGGGATCCAACAGATCGCTGCACACAGGGCATGGAGGGGGCAGAACTCCAAAGAGAGAGAGAACGATCTCCCTGCAAGGCACACCACCTAAGTTAAGTTGAGTTGCATCTTGATATAGCGCGATCATTTACCTTGTAGGATCCCGACGCGCTTACATACACATACTAGGGCTGTTTTTTTTAGACAGGATCTGATTAACCACCAGCATGTCTACACAGGGAGATACTAGAGCCGGGCCTGGCAGGAGAGAGAGAGATATGAGTAAGCTTTGGGAGGGAGTTATGGTTGCACACCCTGCACTCTGTGCACAGCGCACCCCATAACTCTGCACTCTGTATGTACCGCACACCTAAACCCTGTATTCTCTACATAGCACACCCCTGAACTATGCAATCTGTATGAAGCGCACCCCTGAACACTAGGCTCTTTTTACAGCGCACACCTGAGCTCTGCTCTCTGTACGTAGCGCACTCCTAAACCCTGCATTCTGTGCATAGTGCACCCTTGAACTCTGAACTCTGTACATTGCACATCCTTGAAATCTGCACTCTGTACATAGCGCACCCCTAAGCTCTGCACTCTGTATTTAACACACCCCTAAACACTGCTTTCTGTGCATAGCGCACCTCTGCACTCTGTACACAGTGCACCCCTGAACTCTGCACTCTGTACATAGCGCACCCCTAAGCTCTGCACTCTGTATTTAACACACCCCTAAACACTGCTTTCTGTGCATAGCGCACCCTTGAACTCTGCACTCTGTATATAGCAAAGCCCTGAAATCTGCACTCTGTATATAGCACACCCTAGAACTCTGTATGTAGCATATCCCTGAACTCTGCACTCTGTATGTAGCGTACTACTTAAGGCTTCATTCACACCTAGGCGTTTTAACGCCTGAAGCCCGACGCTATTGCAGCCTAAAATACGCTGGAGGGGTGATTTAACATTGTTCTATATGGAGATGGTTCACATCTCCACGCCGAACGCCGAAACGCCGTACGCCTGAAGCTCAAAACAAGTCCCTGACCCTTTTTTTCAGGCGGCTTCGACGTTCGGCATAGCCGACAATGTGTTATCACCCCTCCAGCAAAAACAAGGTTAAAAATCAACGTGTTTTGTCGCGGCAAATCGCGGTACAAAACGCCGCAATTTGTCGCGGCAAATCGCGGTACAAAACGTCGCGCTAAGGTGTGAATGCAGCCTAACTATGCATGTAATGCGCTCCTGAACACGACGCTCAGTGCGTAGCGCAACCCACAACTCTGCCCTCTCCACATAGCATAACCCTTAAACTCTGTACTCTGTACATAGCGTACTCGTGAACACTGCACGTAATGCGGTCCTGAATACTGCGCTTAGTACGTAGCGCATCCCATAACTCTGTACGTAGCATAACGCTGAACTCTGCCCCCTGTACGGATCATAACCCTGAACTCTGCACTCTGTACGTAGCGTAACCCTGAACTCTGCACTTTGTATGTAGCGTAATCCTGAACTCTGCACCAGTGGTGGCTGGTGTCTTTTTTTTGGGGGGGGGAGGCAAACAACCACCCATCCTCCTAAGCGGCACCTGCGTGGTGAATGGGCTCGGCTCCGAGTGTCCTCTCCTCCATGGCAGCTTCCAGCTCCTCCTCCTAGGCGTCCAATAGGATTGACTGTCCTTTCAGCCAATCGGGTGACCGGTGTCAAAACCCGCTTCCTGATAGGCCGAGAGGAGGATCAGTGGTAAAACAGCGAATATTGATTTGCTGTTTTAACACACCTTGGTGGGCTCAGAGCACACTCTTTGCAACCAGAGCCCACCCTATATTGAATCCTTTTAGAGCCTCTGGCTCTAATCGGTGCTTAAAAAAAACAGCCCCTCCGCATTGGAATCCATGCGCCGGTGTCCTGAATGGGGCTGGACGCATGGATAGGGGAGTCGGCTACTAACGGGGGGGGGTGGCGCCCGTGCGCCCTTAGCCACTTGCCGACCGCCGCATGTATATGTACGTCCACAGAATGGCACATACAGGCATATGGGCGTACAGGTACGTCCCCGCCTTTCCGCGGGTCGGGGGTCCGATCGGGACCCGCCCCCGCTACATAAGGCGTTCGGATACCCGCGGAAAGCGATCCGGGACGACGGCGTGGCTATTCGTTTCTAGCCGCCCCCTCGCGATCGCTCCCCGGAGCTGAAGAACGGGGAGAGCCGTATGTAAACACGGCTTCCCCGTGCTTCACTGTGGCGGCTGCATCGATCGAGTGATCCCTTTTATAGGGAGACTCGATCGATGACGTCAGACCTACGGCCACACCCCCCTACAGTTGTAAACACACACTAGGTGAACCTTAACTCCTACAGCGCCCCCTGTGGTTAACTCCTAAACTGCAACTGTCATTTTCACAATAAACAATGCAATTTAAATGCATTTTTTGCTGTGAAAATGCCAATGGTCCCAAAAATGTGTCAAAATTGGCCGAAGTGTCCGCCATAATGCCGCAGTCACGAAAAAAATCGCTGATCGCCGCCATTAGTAGTAAAAAAAAATAAAATAAATAAAACTATGCCCTATTTTGTAAACGCTATACAAACCAATCGATAAACGCTTATTGCGATTTTTTTTTTTACCAAAAATTGGTAGAAGAATACGTATTGGCCTAAACTGAGGAAAAAAGAATTTTTTATATATGTTTCTGGGGGATATTTATTACAGCAAAAAGTAAAAAAATATTGCATTTTTTTCAAAATTGTCGCTCTATTTTTGTTTATAGCGCAAAAAATAAAAACCGCAGAGGTGATCAAATACCACCAAAAGAAAGCTCTATTTGTGGGGAAAAAAGGACGCCAATTTTGTTTGGGAGCCACGTCGCACGACCGCGCAATTGTCAGTTAAAGCGACGCAGTGCCGAATTGTAAAAACACCTTTGGGCATTTAGCAGCATATTGGTCCGGGGCTCAAGTGGTTAAAGGACAGGCGGCCCCTGCTCTGCACTCTGTACATAGTGTAACACTGAACCTTGCACTGTGTATGTAGCGTCCCCCAGATACAACCAGCCCTTTGAGGGCAACCATGCTGCTACACTGCACTGGAATTTATTTGCACATTTTAATACAGTATTGTTTTTAATTACACCAGAGTTACACTTCAATAAATACATATAGCATAATTTCATCTCCTCGCATCATACAGCGTAATGGTAGTTGATTTGATTATTTTATAATGACGCCTAATTCATTTTTACTGCTAACAGTAGAAACGTTGCCTTCGTGAACCGCCTTCCCCGCGTTCTCCGAGGAATCGGCCCGCTTTCATCAATCTGTAAAATAGGTCAAATTCCAGCTTTTTCAATTAACTGCAAAATATTTTCAACAAAAGGTGGGTCGTTTTCTCCCGAGCGCTCCGCGAAAATTTCATATTCATTTTCCGCAATGACACCCGGGAGACCGGGATAGGCGACGTTTTCCGTGAGACGCGGTCATTTCTCAAAGTTTTATTTCTCCGTCAACCGGTGCAGACAAGCTATTAACAAGGAAAGCTTTGTCAGCAGAACATTATACACATAAATCGGCTTCGCCGTTTACAGAATGCGACTCTTTTGTATATTACGGCGTCTGAAAAGCATTTTAATAGCTGGATTCAGGTACACGTGCCTAACGTTACGCAGGCGTAGCGTATCTCATATACACTAAGCCGCCGTAAGTTAAAGAGGCAAGCGCTGTATTCACAAAGCACTTGCGTCCTAAGTTACGGCGGCGTAGTGTAAATGTGCCGGCGTAAGCGCGCCTAATTCAAATTGGGAAGAGGTGGGCGTGTTTTATGTAAATAAAGCATGACCCCATGTAAATGACGTTTTGAACGAACGGCGCATGCGCCGTCCGTGGACGTATCCCAGTGCGCATGCTCCAAATTACGCCGCAAAGACTTATTGGTTTAGACGTGAACGTAAATTACGCCCAGCCCCATTCACGGACGACTTACGCAAACGACGTAAACATTTTAAAATTCAACGTGGTTCCAACGTCCATACTTAACATTGGCTGCGCCATCTTTTTGGTGGAATATCTTTAGGCCTGAAAACGCCTTACGTAAACTGCGTACCTTAACTGCGACGGGCAAGCGTACGTTCGTGAATAGGCGTATCTCGCTGATTTACGCATTCTAGGCGTAAATCAGCGTACACGCCCCTAGCGGCCGGTGTAAATAGACAGCTAAGATACGACGGCGCCAGCGGTCGTATCTTAGCTAGATTTAAGTGTATCTCAATTTGAGAATACACTTCGATATACGACAGGGCAGATTCAGAGTTATGACGGCGTATCTACTGATACGCCGGCGTAACTCTACCTAAATCTGGCTACATGTGTTCAGAGCAGCAAATATTTCCAATGTGTATTATTTGAAGTGAAGCTGTGGCAAGACAAGGAGCCTATCAGGTGTGCTGCATGCAAATGTGTTGACCAGGAATATGCCGATAGGAAGAGAGATCAGAAGGAGGAGGGGGTTGACCTAATCAGTCTGCTGCTGCTCATTCACTTCCCAATCAAAAGGCTCATGCCGCGTACACACATTTTTTGGCATGAAAAAAAAACTACGTTTTTTAAAACGTCATTTAAAATGATCGTGTGTGGGCTTCACATCGTTTTTCGGCTTCTGAAAAAAATGTCATTTTTCGTGTTGTAAAAAATGATCGTGTGTGGGCAAAAACGACATTTTAAACCCGCGCATGCTCAGAAGCGAGTTATGAGACGGGAGCGCTCGTTCTGGTAAAACTACCATTCATAATGGAGTAAGCACATTCATCACGCTGTAACGGACAAAAAAGCGCGAATCGTCTTTTACTAACAAGGAATCGGCTAAAAGCAGCCCAAAGGCAAATAGAACTTCCCCTTTAGAGTGCCGTTGTACGTGTTGTACGTCACCGCGCTTTGTTCATAATTTTTCTAAAACGATGGTGTGTGGGCAACGTCGTTTTTAATGATGAAGTTGGAAAAACGTCGTTTTTTGGACATGCTGAAATTTTTTTTTTTTTTTCATGCCGAAAAACGATCGTGTGTATTAGGATGGAGAGTGGAGACTATTGTAACTGCAATCTGTGTCCCCCCCCCCCCTGGCTGTGTATTATGTGATAGGACTAAGAACTCTTTCCCTGCCTTAGGTGGGTACCTAACTGGGGAGTCACTAGCACCAGTGGCTGAATGAAGTGGATGTGGAACAGAAAGGATATTCAGTTGGTAAGGGGGCGTTAGTTTAACGCTACGCCAATGCAGCGCAGAGAGGCAAGCATTGCATTCAGCAAGCCAGTGCTCCCAAAGCTGCGCCAGCGTGGCGTGGGTTTCAAAGGCGTACGCCGGCGTAGGTGGAAGTGGGCGTGACCCAATGCAAATGAGGCGTGACCCCATGCAAATAATGGGCCGAGCGCCAGACAGATACGTATCACGAACTGCGCATGCGCCGTGACGTGGACGCATCCCCCTGCGCCTGCTCATAACCACGCCGGCACAACTGCCTAAGCTACGCCGGATCACTGCGTACGCCGTGAACATAATGTACGCCAAGCCAGACACACGTCCAATGCACAATATGCCGGCTTGTGTTCCCTGGTGCAGACCTGAGCATGTCTGTTGCTGGGTTTCACCTCCTTTATGGGGAATAACTTTACGCCGGACGTACAACTTACGCGCATCTCGCGTAGCATGCGCCGGGCACACGCACATTTGTGAATCGCCGTATTTCCCTCATTTGCATGTTTGAATGACTAATCAATGGGAGCGGCACCATGCTCCCAGCCTAAGTGTGCGCCCACTCTACGCTGGCGTAAGCAAGATACGTCGGCGGGGTGTAGCTTGTTTTTAGGCGCATATTAGTTTGTGGGTCTGGCGCACAGATACGACGGCGCACATTTGCACTTACGTTGGCGTAACTTGTTATACGTCGGCGTAAGTGCTTTGTGAATCTGGGCCATAATGTCCATACATCTTGGGGGGGGGGGGGGGGGCAGTTCGCCCTGGGCTCTAGATAACCTTGTCCTGGCGCTGGGTATAGATAACCAAAACTAACCATACAATTTTTTTTTTGGGCAAACAAAATAAAAGTCATCTAACAGATTCCTCAATGCCCATTAAACAGCATTTCACTATTCAGGCAGACGGCTCCAGCGGCTGTCAGAATACACGAACGGTGCTCCCATCTGATTGGATGCAGGCTCAAATTATGCCAAAAGGAGCCCCCCCCAGCTCAAATTTTGGGATGATTTTGCATGAATTGGCCAAAAGTTGAACCTTGTATGGCAGCCTTAAGGAAGGGTTGGAATTTATGGTTAATGTTGCTGTGGAGATTTGCCCTCTTTTCCTGTTATGGGGAATGAACAGCGCTAATGTAATGACATTTGAACACCATTTAGTTCTGCCATGCTCTGGGACTAGGCTACCTGATGATGCCACCCTGGGAAAGGGGCACTTCATAAATGCCCGGGCTCAGAGGAGGTGAGTTCAATGATGGCTGGTCTGATCTGATGGTGGAAAGGAGAAACTGTGGGGGACAGCTCTAAATTGAAGGTAAGTATTACAGCAAAAACTTTTCCTGAGAGGCAAAATAATTTTTTTAATTCAAAACTGGAAATACCATTTATATATTATAACAAAAAAATATATGTTTTTAGGAGTTCTTAAAGTAAAACTTTATATGGAATTATCCAAAAAGATCAATTTGTGGTAGTGTCCCAGGGCCAGATTCAGAAAAGAGATACGACGGCGTATCTCTGAGTCCGGCCGTCGTATCTATGCGACTGATTCATAGAATCAGGTTACGCATAGATATCCCTAAGATCCGACAGGTGTAAGTGACTTACACCGTGGGATCTTAGGCTGCAATTTCACGCTGGCCGCTAGGTGGCGCTTTCGTTTGTTTACGCGAGGAATATGCAAATTAGTATTTACGTCGATTCAGAAACGAACGACCGCCCGTCGTTTTTTTTTTTACGTCGTTTGCGTTCGGCTTTCTCTCGGCGTAAAGTTACCCCTGCTATATGAGGGGTATGTGCGGCGTATCCTATGTTAAGTATGGCCGTCGTTCCCGCGCCAAGTTTTTTAAAAATTTTACGTCGTTTGCATAAGTCGTTCGCGAATACGGCTGGACGTAATTTACGTTCACGTCGAAAGCATGACGATTTGCCAACGTCATTTGGAGCATGCGCACTGGGATTCAGTCGCGGCCGACGTATGCGCAGTTCGTTCGGTGCGGGGACGCGCTTCATTTAAATGATACACGCCTCCTACCCGCCAAATTTTAATTCCGCCGGGGGATTTACGCTACGCCGCCGCAACTTTACAGGCAAGTGCTTTGTGAATACAGCGCTTGCCTGAAAAACTTGCGGCGGCGTAACGTAAATGAGATACATTACGCCAGCAGAAAGATCCGCTGATCTTTCCGAATCTGGCCCCCAATCTTTAGAAAACTAGGATCTGTGAAACCTCTTCTGGTTAGTCCAGGTCTGCGGATGATCTGTTAGGGCAGGGGTCCTCAAACTTTTTAAACAGGGAGCCAGTTCACTGTCCCTCAGATTCTTGGGGGGCCGGATCAATGCAGCCTCATAAATGCCCAGCAGCGCAGCCTGACCAGTGCCCAGCAGCACAGCTAGCCTCTCCAGTACCCAAGGCAGCCTGAACAGTGCCCAGCAATGTAGTCTGCCCAGCAAGGCAGCCTGATCAGTGCCCAGCAAGGCAGCCTGCCCTGTGCCCAGTAATGCAGCCAGCCTGTCCTGTGCCCAGTAATGCAGCCTGCCCTGTGCCCAGTAATGCATTCTGCCCTGTGCCCAGTAATGCAGCCTGCCCTGTGCCCAGTAATGCAGCCTGCCCTGTGCCCAGTAATGCAGCCTGATCTGTGCCCAGTAATGCAGCCTGATCTGTGCCCAGTAATGCAGCCTGCCCTGTGCCCAGTAATGCAGCCTGTCCTGTGCCCAGTAATGCAGCCTGCCCTGTGCCCAGTAATGCAGCCTGCTCTGTGCCCAGTAATGCAGCCTGATCTGTGCCCAGTAATGCAGCCTGCCCTGTGCCCAGTAATGCAGCCTGCCCTGTGCCCAGTAATGCAGCCTGATCTGTGCCCAGTAATGCAGCCTGATCTGTGCCCAGTAATGCAGCCTGATCTGTGCCCAGTAATGCAGCCTGACCTATGCTCAGTTATGCAGCCTGACCTATGCTCAGTTATGCAGCCTGACCTGTGCCCAAAAGGCCAGGAGGGCCGGGCAAAAGACCTTGGTGGGCCGTATCTGGCCCGCGGGCCGTAGTTTGAGGACCCCTGTGTTAGGGTGTAGTGGCCCTCTATGGCCGGGTACACACGGACAAACATGTATGGTGAAAGCGGTCCGTCGGACCGTTTTCACCATACATGTCTGCCAGAGGGCTTCTGTACGATGGTTGTACACACCATCGTACAGAAGTCCGCGCGTAAACAATACGCGGGGCGTGTCCGCGGTGTCGCCGCGTCGATGACGCGGTGTCGCCGCGACAATGACGCGGCGACGTGCGCGGCCCGCCTTTAAAATGCTTCCACGCATGCGTCGAAGTCATTCGACGCATGCGAGGGACGGCGGGCGCCTGGACATGTACGGTAGGTCTGTACTGACGACCGTACATGTCCGAGCGGGCTGAATTCCAGCGGGCTGTTTTAAAACAAGTCCAGGAATATTTGTCTGCTGGGAAAAGGCCCGGCGGGCAAATGTTTGCTGGAATTCGGCCCGCTCGCGCCCACACACGACCAAACATGTCTGCTGAAACTGGCCTGCGGGCCAGTTTCAGCAGACATGTTTGCTCGTGAGTATGGGGCCTATGTGTGTTTTATGTCTGGCCCAACCTACAGAATTAGGCAATTAGTTTGACCAGATAACCCAGTACAATTTCCCCAAAAATGAAAACTCCACACCTTGTATAAAAAAAAACAGTGGCTGGCACTTGAGGAGATGGAGAGTAACTTTAAGTAATTTAAAGTAACTTAAAGGAAAACTTTACTAAGTCTTTTAAAGCACTAATTGGTGCCAGTCACCCAACAGGAGGTATTGCAGCGTCCAATTACAATGATCCCTGTGGGTAACTGACCTATTTATAAATGAGAGTATATCTTGATTTTCTGCACTCTCGTCCATTACACTTTTAGTGAAATCAGATAACTTTAACCACTTAAGACCCGGACCATTATGCAGGTAAAGGACCTGGTCCCTTTTTGCGATTCAGCACTGCGTAGCTATAACTGACAATTGCGCGGTCGTGCGACGTGGCTCCCAAAGAAAATGGCGTCCTTTTTTTCCCACAAAAGGAGCTTTCATTTGGTGGTATTTGATCACCTATAAACCAATAGATTTGATTGCGCTATAAACAAAAATAGAGCGACAATTTAAAAAAACATACTTTTTACTTTGCCCACCACCAGAGTTGCCTCTAGATGCAGAGCCTGCTTTCCCTCGTGACCTCCAAAGGGAATACAACCTGCCCAAGAACCGCCTAATCTGTGACATGCATTTTTTGCTGTGAAAATGACAAAGTTCCCAAAAATGTGTTAAAATTGTCCGAAGTGTCCGCCATAATGTCGCAGTCACGAAAAAAATCGCTGATCGCCGCCATTAGTAGTAAACAAAAAATATATATATAAAAATGCAATAAAACTATCCCCTATTTTGTAAACGCTATACATTTTGCGCAAACCAATCGATAAACGCTTATTGCGATTTTTTTACCAAAAATAGGTAGAAGAATACGTATCTGCCTAAACTGAGAAAACATTTTTTTTATATGTTTTTGGGGGATATTTATTATAGCAAAAAGTAAAAAATATTGCATTTTTTTCAAAATTGTCGCTCTATTTTTGTTTACAGCGCAAAACATAAAAAAACCACAGAGGTGATCAAATACCACCAAAAAAAAAGCTCTATTTGTGGGAAAAAAAGGACGCCAATTTTGTTTGGGAGCCGCGTCGCACGACCGTGCAATTGTCAGTTAAAGCGACGCAGTGCCGAATCGCAAAAACTAGTCAGGTCCTTTAGCTGCCTAAAGGTCCGGGTCTTAAGTGGTTAATATTGCCCCCCACCCTCCCAATTTTTCATTATTCCTGGTGAGGTAGTACCTTTAGCTGCCCACAGCCACCTGGAACATTTGAGCAGGTCAAAAAGTGCTGAAATCTTGCTACTTTGGCTTTTACCATTCAGCAGCCTCCTGGAATCTGCCAAAAATACAATGGATGGCGAAAGGTCAGTTTTAAGAGCTGTACTAAAATGAAAAATTAGGTTTAGGGATTACTTTGAGGGATTAGATTCAAGGTGAATTGTGAGCTACTTTGGTTGTGAAAAGTCAACATATTTTGATTTACCTCCCTGGCGGTATGATTCTTTCAGGTTTTAGGTGCTGAAAGCGGTACCATTATTTTGCATGAAAATGTGGCGTTTTACATTGAAGGCCTGCAATTCTTAAGAATAACTCACTTAAATCTGTCCAAACAAGAGTCTAGTAGACATCCCGGGTATGATAAAATTTGAAAAACAAAATCATAAATTATAATATAATAAATAACGATAAATAATTATTACAAATAATAATATAATTCTAATAAAAATTATTCAATAATGTAATCAACTCAAAATCACTGAAATTTGCTCAGTTGCAGAATTGTCGCTGTCATTACTTTTATTTTTTTCCCACAAATCGCTATCGCACAATTCTGCAAGTGATTATAATTTATTATCGCTGTTTTCTAGCTGATCTAAAACCATTTTTGACATAAAGGGACACTTTTGGTTGCTATGGACAATCTACAGTTTGCAGGGAAAAATAACCGTTTTTATTATATAAAAGTACATGTAGGGCACTGGGCAGACCACTAGGGACAAGGGGGGTGTGTATTTTTTACATACAGTATACTGTAATCTATAAGATTACAGTATACTGTATGTATTGTGTTTATTTACTTTTTTTAATTTGGCGCCGATCTCCGTCCCCGTGCGTCGCAACGTCGCAGGGAACGGAGCTCGGCGGCACACAGGCACTGAGGACACCGCTCGATCACACAGCGGAGAGGCATCACAGGATCCAGGGACAAGGTAAATAAGGGGGGGTTAAGGTCACAATAACCAAGAAAGTTTTTAGAAGTAACTTTCTAAGACATTTTAGCAATGATTCAACCACCATCATACAGTTCTTCATCCTTAGTTTTCAATGAAAGAAAGCAGAAGAATGATTTTTACTCCTGGTGAAGCATTTTTTTGTTTTTTTCAGTGTTTTTTTCAGTGGTCATCAACCTGGTCACTTATTTTTTCCATTTCTTATTAACAACACAACTTTCAAGCTCATGGCCCTATGACACCATTACCTTAAGGCAAAAGTCTTTGAACTCCAAGCAAAGGACCAGTTTACTGTCCTTCAGACCTTGGGGGTTGTGGCCAGAGTAGAAAATGCATTGGGAGTAATCAATGCCCCATTATTGGTATTAGTGGAAGGAATAGTGCCTCATTGTTGGTATCAAGGTAAGGAATAGTGCCCCATCATTGGCATCAGTGGAAGTAATAGTGCCTCATTGTTGGTATCAAGGTTAGGAATAGTGCCCTATCATTGATATCCAGGGCAGCCATCACAAATTACACAGCTTAAGGCAGAGCCCCCCTGGAGCAGAGAACAAGAGTCTAGTAGACATCCCGGGTATGATAAAATTTGAAAAACAAAATCATAAATTATATGATACAATGTATGAACAGCGATCAGTCATTTTCCCTAGTGAGGCCACCCCCCCTACAGTTAGAACACACCCAGGGACATACTTAACCCCTTCCCCGCCCCCTAGTGTTAACCCCTTCCCTGTCAAGGGCATTTTTATAGTAATCCAATGCATTTTTATAGCACTGATAGCTATAAAAATGCCAATGGTCCCAAAAATGTGTCAAAAGTGTCCGAAGTGTCCGCCATAATGTCGCAGTACCGAAAAAAAAACCGCTGATCGCCGCCATTACTAGTAAAAAAAGAATATTAATAAAAATGCCATAAAACGATCCCCTATAACTTTTGCGCAAACCAATCAATAAACGCTTATTGCGATTTTTTTTTACGAAAAATATGTAGAAGAAAACGTATTGGCCTAAACTGAGGAAAAAAAAAATTTTTTATATATTTTTGGGGGATAGTTATTATGGTAAAAAGTAAAAATTATAATTTTTTTTTTAAATTGTCGCTCTATTTTTGTTTATAGCGCAAAAACTAAAAACTGCAGAGGTGATCAAATACCACCAAAAGAAAGCTCTATTTGTGGGAAAAAAAGGACGCCAATTTTGTTTGGGAGCCACGTCGCACAACTGCGCAATTGTCAGTTAAAGCGACGCAGTGCCGAATCGCAAAAAGTGCTCTGGTCTTTGACCAGCAATATGGTCCGGGTCTTAAGTGGTTAAAGGTCTAGTTGTCCTTCACTTGTTCTTCCATAGATGTTTACAATAAAATACCCAGAACTTGCCAATGTAGAAACGTCTCTCCTTTCAGCCACCACTTGTCCTTGCAACAAAGAGCTGGAGGTCAAAACATTGTTCCACCATCTAGATAAAAATGTTTATGGTCTGGAGGAAATATTGTCACCTACTTTTATAAAATGATGTCAGGACAAGGACATTTCAGTGTCCTGAAAACGTCTCCTCCAGCAATTATTTCAATTTGGGCAACTGGAGAGATAATTATATACTGACAGGGGTTGCTGCAGAGGGTCATAATTGATTGTATAGTGAGGTGAGGGGCGCTATATCAAAATAGTGGATGCGTGTCACAATGTGCGTTTGAGTAGTACACAGTGTAACTGTGTACCCAAATCTATGTGAAAAACCAAACAGATTATAGTCTAAACTCTATAAGTACAATAGTGCCAAATGCTGTGGAAAATAAATAAAATATATAAAAAAAAAAAAAAAAAAAAAAAAAAAACTTAAAAGAATGTCCAGCAAATAAATAGTTAAGTGCAAAATGGATCCAGTGTTGTATCAAGTCCAGGTGCAAAATGCAAATAATCCAATCCCAAATCGCAGGGAAAAGTGCAAATGCTAAAGTGCTTGTGAATCTTCAAAATAGCCAAAGTGCGAGAAAGAAGTGATCCGCCTTCACCTATAGGTCACCAGAATAATAATGGATGGCTCCTTACCACACGGTGTTGACCAGATTACTTAAAATATGGTCGATCAGGCTTGTTTTAAATGAGGATCAGCAGGGTCTCATTGGATTCCAATGTCAGCAATTGCAGCAAATGGTGTACCAAGAAAGGAGAAGAGATACCACCATAGTGTAAAACCATTTAATATACAAAAGTTAAAATTACAATGCCAGATGGCCTCTTACTGTTGCTGGTGCCCGTTCCCGGCACTGAGGCTGTAGGTGGTGGGGATAGTAAGACAAGATAAGAGATGGCCGCGTCCTGGTCCACTAGCGTGCGTTCCACCGCTAGTTGTCCATCAACCAGTGAGACCGGAAGTGCGTGGCTATGCGTGTGCGCTCGGATACCGCCTCGACGTCACGTTTCAGTTAAACCGTCTTCAGGAAGCGTATCCAGCACACGCAACAGACATCTATTATATAGGTCTGTTTATCAGCCTGTGGGAGGGGCAATCGGCAGCCTCTGTCCCAGTTACCAAAGCTCACATATTAAACACATTATGGCTGTGCAAACTGTCTCCAATCATAAATCAATACATACATGTATCCGCTCGCTGCTTAAAATACCTGAAATGTATCTTTGGATTCTTATTTGGACGTGTTGAATTTGTTTAAAACTCTGGCATTTTTAATATGCTATGCAATGGGTCCATAGTGTTCTGTGCGCCATCTAGAGGGGTTATGTGGTATTGTGCAAAATAGCACCAGTATTCTAAATCCATCTAGATGCAGTGCGTTTTTAGTTCTCCCAGTTATATTATTATTTAATATGTGTGCCATTTGCGTAGCCTGTAAATTAGTTAAAATAGGTTATAAAATAATAAAAATTAATAAAAATTATACAATCCTACTCGAGTAGTACAAGGAGTGTGTATGTAACTTTAGTTGTAAAACAATCAAAATTCTACACTCCAAGGCTCAGGTGGTGCAAGGAATGTGTGTTTTCCCTCTACCCTTTTGTTTTGTGTGAGCCCAATTCAAGATGGGTTGGCCGATGGGTGATGTGCAAACTGCCCAGCCCCTTGGAGTGGGGATCTCCCAAAGTCCTCTGGGTGTGTGTATGGAATGATGCACTAAACTGTTTGTTTGCTCACCCCATAGGTCTGCCGTTCACGCATCAGTTAAAAAACAATTAAGGTCAAGCTCTATATTGAGCCCTAGTGGTCGCATAGTCCTTAGACGATGTATCCATTGAGTCTCGTTCTGAGATACTGCCTTAGTAAGGTCAGTACCACGCCAATGTTTGGTAATCCTATCAATTCCATAGAATTTTAACAGACTCGGGTCCCTGTTGTGGTACAAGTCAAAATGCTTAGACACGCTGTGTTCTGGGTACCCTTTAATTATATTGGCCACGTGTTCGTTTATTCTGACTTTAAGTTCGCGGGTAGTCCGGCCCACGTATTGCAGAGTGCACGGACATTCTAGGACGTACGTTACAAATTTGGAATGGCATGTTATCAATGGTTTGATAGTGAATTCTTGTCCAGTTACACTGGACGTGAACTTACTGATCTTTTTTCCTTGCCTTTTTGTTTTCTTACAGGATCTGCAGCGGGTGCAGTAGTGGAAGCTGGATCCGTCCAGGAAAGTGTGTGGCTTTTCTGGAGGATCTGGGACATTGGTGGCTACCATATTTCTCAGGCCTGGTGCTTTCTTATAGATAAAGGTGGGATGTTTCGGCAGGATTTTGACCAAATCCATGTCTTTTAAAAGTATAGGCCAAAACTCTTTGACAATTTTCTCCACGCTTCTATATTGCCTGTGGTAACCTGATATAAAAGGTACATCTTCTTTTCTGGGGGGTCTCACTCTAGTTTCCAAGAGGGACTCCCTATCCATTGCCAAGACTTCTTGCTGCGTTTTCCACAATGCATTTTTGGTATAACCTTTTTCTATAAACTTCTCAGTTAATATTGCGGCTTGTAGTTCAAAATCCGCAACATCATCGCAGTTTCGACGGATCCTCATGTATTGCCCTTTTGGTATTGCACCCAGCCATTTTGGGTGATGGCAACTTGAAATAGGCACGAATCCGTTGCGGTCCGTTGGTTTAAAATACGTTTTTGTGAGGACCCGGCTGCCCTTTTTCGTTAGCGTAAGGTCCAAAAAATGGCTGGAAGTCTTACTGGACTCTGCTGTGAAACTGAGACCGTAGTTGTTGGTATTCATTTTGGATAAAAATTGTTCCAATGATGCTTGGGGACCTTCCCAGAATAGTAAAATATCGTCTATATACCTTCGGTAATATATAAGCGATGTAACATTGTCCTTAAAAATGGTCTCTTCCTCCCATCTGTTAAGTACCAGATTAGCTACACTGGGGGCATACCTGGCGCCCATTGCGACTCCTTTGATTTGCTTGTAGAAGTCTCCCTGGGCCCAGAAGTAGTTGTTTCCCATAGCTATTTTAAGACCCTTCACCAAATATCCAATTTGGGCTTGGGGTAATGAAGATTTTTCTTCCAAGGCCTCCTTTACTGCCAGAATTGCGTCTGCTTGCCGGATGTTGGTGTAAAGCGACTCTACGTCTACAGTTACCAACCACGTTTCCTCTGAAACTGTGATGGATGCTAACGATTTTATGAGTTCTTTGCTATCCTTGAGATAGGCTTTGGAGAAAGAAATCCAAATATTCTCCCACTCTGGAATAGAGTGATCCTATCCCACTGATGATGGGTCTTCCTGGTGGATGGGTCTTGTTTTTGTGTATCTTAGGCACAATGTAAAGGACAGGTGTGCGAGGTACTTTGGGCACTAGATAGTGTGCTTCTTTTTCCGTTAGGATGCATTGCACCTTCCCTTCTTCCACCCATAGTGAAAGTTCTAATTTAAGTTTACCCAGCGGATCTCCCGAGAGTGGTAAATAGGTGTCAGTAGCACTCAGAAGACGGTCGATCTCTCCATAGTAGTCCGCCCTCTTGAGTATGACTACCCCTCCGCCTTTGTCTGCTGGGCGTACTACTATGTTTTTATTCTGTTCCAATGCTTTAATTCCCTCCATCACCAATTTGTTACTATGAGTGGTGCGTTTAATTTCCAAATCTTGGATTTTCCCTTGCACCATACTTTTGAAGACTTCCACATGATGGTGAGTCCCTTTTTGTGGATTGAATACCGAACTGTTTCTTAACCCGCTGTGTTGGAATCCTGTATTTTCTGTTTGGGGTTCATATGTGGTTTGTTTTGAAAAATGTTTTTTAATGTTTAATTTTCTCACGAATTTTTCCACATCTATGAAGGCCTCGAATTTATCCAGGCATTTGTTTTTTTCCTGCATAATTGATTTACATGATAATATTATATTTTAAAGCCTAACTCCTGACAATTTTATTTGTGTTTTAGAGTAAGGGAAACTCCATCCCTGTGCCATCAGATAAGAAAATGAGAGGAATGGGTGTCAATGGGACAGAGAAGCATAGATAGTAATAAAGACCCGATAAACATTCCAAACTTTCCTTAGGGAAGGACTGGGCTGGGGCAGGGGAGCATTTGGCCCCAGGGCCAGTCATAAGAGCTGGTGCCACCGAGTGGAGGTACAGTGGAACCTCAGATATCGAGTAACGCGGTTAACGAGCGTTTCGCAATACGAGCACTGTATTTTTAAAAATCGTGACAAAACGAGCACGATTCATGCCAAAAAGATGTGCAGTACCGCTTTTGGCCTGAGGTGGGGGGGGGCGCCGGAGCCAAGCAGAGCCGTACGTCGCCGACCGCAGCCAATCAGCTCGGAATGCACGCAAAGGCCCGAGGACAGCGCGGCTGACCTCAGCAAATCTCGGGTAGTAAGATTTGCAGAGGTCAGCCGAAGTGTCCTCGGGCCTTTCCGAGTCTCTCGTTTCCATTGGCTTCTATGGGGAAACTCGCTTTGATATGCGAGTACTTTGGATTACGAGCATTCTCCTGGAACGGATTATGGTCGTAATCCGAGGTTCCACTGTGTTATATAAATCAAAGCTGGACTTGCAGTCAGTGAACCATGATGGGCATTAGATAGATACCTCCTCCCTGCTCGTAACTCATAGCTTTTCGAAGAGGGAAGTCTTTCTGCACCAACTTCCTTTGCAGCTCTAAGATATCATGTGACTGAATGCTGAAAACCACAGGCTAATACTGGAAGATGTGAGAAAGTGTGTCCAGATAAATCATGGCCTTCAGAAATGCCCAACCTCCATTATGCCCACCAATCAATGGGGCACCATGGCACACTTTGGAGGGTACACTTTCTCGAAACCACTAAAATCTGTTGACAGCAACGTGGTTTTGCACTCCCCCTAGGCCAAAATGTTTCAGTCCTACCCTTTTTGTTGTTGATTCATTCTCCGTTACAGATATTTCCATTACTACCTGTCTATGTGACTTCTTATCACCAGAATTAAAATTCCACAATGGGGAAAAGGGCAGCAGTAAAATCCTGGCAAACCTGAGTTTTAAATACACAGTAAATGGCATTGTAGAAAAAAATATATATACAATACTCATATAATATATTACAGTGGTACCTTGGATTATGAGCATAATTCGTTCCAGAAGAATGCTTGTAATCCAAAGCACTCCTATATCAAAGCGAGTTTCCCCATAGGAAATAATGGAAACTCAGATAATCCGTTCCAGTGGCACTGCTAGTGTATGCAGTACCGCATGTAACCAGAAGTGGGAGGTGCCAGAGACATTCAGAAGCACTCAAAGAGCACTCGGAGCCGCTCAGATGCACTCTGAGTGTTTCCCAGTGGCTCCAAGCGGCTCTGAGTGTCACCGGCGCCCTTGCACACTGTTGTGGAAATTTTATGAAGATATATTTAATATGTATTGTCATAGTGTCTCCCAGTGTTAGTACTCCCGCAGCCCACTCTAAAGAGCTGACTGGGGCAGACTGACGCTGGTTAAGTCCCGTCTGGTAGTGGGAAACTTCCTGAGGTTGGAGAGAGGTGTTTGCAGAGTGGGGGTATGTCCGCCAGCGAAGGGCCCCTGTGCGATGCACAAAACGATCGTCTGGATGGGATATGTTAACTCTGCAAGGACATTAATGGTTATGGGGGGGATGAGCGCTCTCGTCTTTCTTTGTGTCTGATCAGCACATGGCAGGACGCATAGCGTACACCGGCAGATAACTTCCCATCCACAGGAACGGTAGTATAATCCAGGTATGCGTTGTTCTCTAAACAATGCAGAATAAGGATTCATACCAGCGGTAATAAGGGAGATTTTGAATTGTCATGGTCAGGGAAGAGCGTCCATGGTTGAAAGCCATGCGGCTTCCTGTGTTACAGGAAAACCATACATGTTGTCCCTGCCCAGACACGCCCATAAGACTCCCCTAGTCATTATTCCTTGGTTGTTTGTATAAACTCATTTCCTGTGTGGAGGTAATTTCCTGTGTGGAGGTAATTTCCTGTGATGTAATTTCCCATGGAGGAAGCGATTGGCTGTTGGAGCCCTCACTTCCTGTTTGTCATTGCTTTTGTTGTGTTTGAATAAAAACCAAGGACGGTGCTGGGGAGAGGCCCAGAAGAGCATGATGCTGAGAATGTAAGCTGTGGTGATGTCTGTTTACTTGGGGATATACGGGAAACAGAGTGATAGGTAAGATGCATTACACCATTAGACGGAATGTGTGCTTATTAGCACAGGAGGTATGGTTTACGCACAGCGTACAGCCATATTTCCATGACAACCTCTGGCCAAATGCGGTACTGCACACCCCAGAGGCTTGAATCCTGCTCGTTTTGCGAGAAAAGCAGAGTCAGGATTTAAAAAAAATAATAGCTCATATTGTGAAACGCTAGTAAACCGTGTTAGGCCCCGTACACACGTCCGAGGAACTCGACGTGCCAGACACATCGAGTTCCTCGTCGAGTTCTGTGTTGAAGCCGCCGAGGATCTCGGCGGGCCAACTTTCCTCGTTGAACAACGAGGAAATAGAGAACATGTTCTCTATTTGGCCCGACGAGTTCCTCGTCGGCTTCCTCGCTGAAAAGTGTACACACGACCGAGTTTCTCGGCAGAATCCAGCTCCGATCGAGTTTCTGGCTGAATTCTGCCGAGAAACTCGGTTGTGTGTACGTGGCCTTACTCGCAATCCAAGTTATTACTGTATCTCAAAAAAAGTTTGAATTGCTTTTCAGGTTACAATAGGAGAGGTAACGAGTTTTAAAGTTCAACTGTGGCCTCTCGTTGAAAAAAAATAATGATGCATCATTTATTTAAAAGTGCATCTGCACTCACAGTTTTCCCGTAGTCTCTCTGCAAAGTGCCACAGATACCTGTTGACCTTGCCAGTGAAGACCATTTAATGTGCCTTCCTGTGATGGAGTGGCAATGATGCTGCACTGCTCCTGAATTTAGAGCAGAGTTGTCACCTTCAAGTTGGCTGTTCCTGCTTGCACTACAGTGGGAGAAGATGTTGCAGGGAGCATGGATATCTTTAATGTCTCTGTTGAATCACAAGACTGTAGCTTGTCAATCAGAACCTGGCCACACCTAGTCCAGCCCACTGCTTTCTGAATTGACAGTACTGCCTCTGTTACTAAAATGCTCCCACTATGAACTGCAGTGTCTGAGAGGGGGAGTGTGTGAGACACAATTGTAGGAGGATTAGGTTCAGTCAGGGAAGGTAATGGATGTTTTATATTTACGTTATGAGGCTTGTCTATCACATAATAACTAAATTTGCTACTTGCTTATACTGTCATACAGAAGCCTCTAGTTGTAGGATTTACTTACCCTCTACCTAAAACTTTCTATTGATTAGAGAAAAAGACAGAGGTGGTTAGAACCTCTGTTAGATATATATATATATATATATATATATATATATATATATATACACTATTAGCCGGATTCAGGTAGAGCGGCGTATGTTTAAGCCGGTGTAACGCATCCCATTTGCACTACGCCGACATAACATAGTGAGGCAAGTACAGTATTCAAAAGCACTTGCTCCGTAAGTTACGTCGGCATATCGCAAATGGGCCGGCGTAACCCCGCCTAATTCAAAGTAGGCATGTAGTGGGCGGGCTACATTTAAATTAACCGTGACCCCATGTAAATGAGGGCCGTTTGTACGGCGCATGCTCAGAATCACGTCGCAAATACTCCCTACGTAAAGACGCATGCTCAATGCTTTCGATGTGAACGTAACCTACGCCCAGCCCCATTCACGTACGCTTACGTAAACGACGTAAAATACGACGGCTGTTCCGTCCATACCTTGCATGGGCTGCGCCATCTTTTTGGTGGTTTATCTTTACGCCGGCGTATGTCTTACGTAAACGGCGTATCTTACTGCGACGGGCGTACGTACGTTCGTGAATCGGCGTATCTTGCTCATTTACATATTCGATGCGTAAATCCACGTACACGCCCCTAGCGGCCAGCGTAAATATGCACATAAGATAAGACGGCGTAGGAGACTTATGTTGGTCGTATCTTGGCCAAATTTTCAGCGTATCTGGTTTCCAGAATACGCTTAAATATACGACGGCGCGCATTCGGATTTACGACAGCGTATCTACTTATACGCGGTTGTAAGTCTTTCTGAATCCGGCTATATATTACCAAAAGTATTTTGACGCCTGCCTTTACAAGCAGCCCAGTCTTAGTCTGTAGGGTTCAATATTGAGTTGGCCCACCCTTTGCAGCCATAACAGCTTTAACTCTTCTAGAAATGGCTGTCCACAAGGTTTAGGAGTGTGTCTATGGGAATGTTTGACAATTCTTCCAGAAGCGCAGTTGTGAGGTCAGGCACTGATGTTGGCTCGCAGTCTCCGCTCTAATTCATCCCAAAGGTGTTATATCGGGTTGAGGTAAGGACTGTATGCAAGCCAGTCAAGTTCCTCCACCCCAAACTTGCTTATCCATGACTTTATGGTCCTTGCTTTGTGCACTGGTCCAAATCATTTGGTGGAGGGGTGATTATGGTGAGGGGTTGTTTTTCAGGGGTTAGGCTTGGCCCCTTAGTTCCAGTGAAGGGAGCTCTTAAAGGGGTTGTAAAGGTTTGTTTTTTATTTTCTAAATAGCTTGCTGTATGCTAGTGCATTGTTGGTTCCCATCGGTTAGGAATCCATTGGTTAAATTTAAAACAAGATTGCTTTTTTTTAACCTATAGATAAAGAACCTATGGGGCCCACACACGATCGGTTTTGACTGATGAAAACGGTCCATCAGACCATTCTCATCGGTTTAACCGATCGTGTGTACGAGGCATAACAGTCTATTGGTAGGGTTTACATATATTTTAAAAGAGTCATGGTTGGAGTTTTTACTGTAAATGAATTCCTACTTTTCATTTCTGAATTTGGCTCTGGAGCTAACAAAGGTCGGGGACATCTGATAGGTAAGAATACAATGCGCTGTCTATAAATTCAGCTGTTTGAATTGCTGCTCAGCATGATAAACGCATTCAAAATCTGTTACTCATTTTACTGTATCACAGAATAGAAACTGTTTCCAGGGGAGGAATTGTAAGATTGTCTTATTGATTCTTCGGAATAGAGAGACATTTTTATTCCTTTCGAGGAATTAATTATGTCATAGAAGAATAGAGAACACAGCTACTTTATGAAGAACAAATCAGGCTTTGATTAATCCACTCTGTGGGATCAGTAACATCTCTTTTCACGCTCTCCGGTCTTGTTCGCACTTTTTGTCCTTTGTTTTTGCGTTTAATAAAACATTTTTTTGTTCTTTTCTTTACAGGAGGACAAGAAGACTGTATTCTATCCTATGAGCCAGTGACAAGACAGGAGAGTAAGTATACGGCAGAACTTTGTACCTACACCTATTCTCTGAAGAAAAAAGCCTTGGCTGTCACAGAGACTAAGCAAAGCGGAAACACTGGGAAAGCATCAGGCCTGGTTCATTGAAGCCTTATGCCTCGTACACACTATTGGAAATTCTGATGGAAAAAGTCAGATGGAATTTTTTCATCGGTTATTCTGACAGTGTGTATGCCCCATCTGACTTTTTCCATCGGAAATTCCGATGGAGTTAGAAAGAGAGCATGTTCTCTTTTTTTCCGACGGAAAAAAACTCTATCGGAAATTCCGTTTGTCTATATGGAACTACGGTAAATACGCATTCTGCGGAAAAAATTTGACGCATGCTCGGAAGCATTGAACTTAATTTTTCTAGGCTCGTCGTAGTGTTGTACGTCACCCCGTTTTTGAACGCGTAAAGGGGGGAGGGTGGGAATGGAGGAATAGTTGCTGAAGCTAAATCCAGAACAAACCCGCCCAATTAAAATATGGACTAAAAAGGCAAGGTAAACAGTAATGGGTAAAAAAGATGCATTAACCACTAGCCGACCGCCCACCGCCGTTCTACGTCGGCAAGTTGGCTCGGCTGGGCGAGAGCACGTAGTATAACGTCCTCTCTCCCAGCCGCCACTAGGGGCGTGATCGTGCGTGTGCCCGGTGGGCGCGATAGCCGCCGGGCACACGTGATCGCTCGTTACAGAGCGGGGCCCGGGAGCTGTGTGTGTAAACACACAGCTCCTGGTCCTGTCAGCAGGGGAAATGCTGATCTTCGGTTCATACAATGTATGAACAGAGGATCAGTGTTTCCCCTAGTGAGGCCACCCCCCCCCACAGTAAGAACACACCCAGGCATACTTAACCCCTTCCCCGCCCCCTAGTGTTAACCCCTTCACTGCCAGTGGCATTTTTATAGTAATCCAATGCATTTTTATAGCACTGATCGCTATAAAAATGCCAATGGTCCCAAAAATGTGTCAAAAGTGTCCGAAGTGTCCGCCATAATGTCGCAATACCGAAAAAAAAATCGCTGATCGCCGCCATTACTAGTAAAAAAAATATAATAAAAATGACATAAAAATACCCCCTATTTTGTAAACGCTATAACTTTTGCGCAAACCAATCAATAAATGCTTATTGCGATTTTTTTTTACGAAAAATATGTAGAAGAAAACGTATCGGCCTAAACTGAGGAAAAAAAATTTTTTTTATATATTTTTGGGGGATATTTATTATAGCAAAATGTAAAAAATATTCATTTTTTTCAAAATTGTCTCTCTATTTTTGTTTATAGCGCAAAAACTAAAAACCGCAGAGGTGATCAAATACCACCAAAAGAAATCTCTATTTGTGGGAAAAAAAAGGACGCCAATTTTGTTTGGGAGCCACGTCGCACGAACGCGCAATTGTCTGTTAAAGCGACGCAGTCCCGAATCGTAAAAAGTACTCTGGTCTTTGGGCAGCAATATGGTCCGGGGGTTAAGTGGTTAAAGGGTATTGATGAACACGAAAAGGGGGGAGGGTGGGAATGGAGGAATAGTTGCTGAAGCTAAATCCAGAACAACGTTTTTTGAAGGTCAGAATTTGGTGTGTCCATGTCTATACAAGACAGCTTGAACGGAATTCCGTCGGGAAAAACACGTCAGAGTTTATTCCGACTTAAACTCTGATCGTGTGTACAGGGCATCAGATAAGAAAGGAGTAAATATCTGTGGGTACGACCTAGCAGAATCAGTGCTCTGGGCTATACAGATTGTCTGTATCTCTATATAATGTAACTCCACAAACTTTTTTAATAGCATTTGGATTGTCAGCTACTTTTTCAGGCACTGTGAAATCCAAAGGTTGTGGTCTCAAAGACTTCTGTGATGTCGCTCAAAAGCAGAGACCAACTCAGCCTTGTGGAAGTTCATTTCAGTAGTAAAGAAGAAGTTGTTCTGAAAGAGCTTTGAAAAGTCTCAGTTTCGTGCCTTTGAAACTTTATCTTTCCTTTATTTGAAGTCAGCGAACACAGCAAATCACGGTTACTGTGGTAACTCCAGCTATGGGAACATTGGTTGCCACCATACCGTTGACATCTCGTGTACTGGAAAACTGCATCCCCAGGTTCACAGCTGTAATATTTCTGTAATGAACCGAACTGAAAGATTATTGTGTGCTACTACACTGTACTAGGTTCAGCAAGCAAGAAGATCTGGCTCTACAGTGTTTAGCGGGAGATGTTGAGAACAGTTGTCTTGGGTTTGTTAATAGGAAAGCCACACTTGACCATGTTGTTGAGTATCTGGAGCGGGTCTTCAGTGAAGTGATCACATTAGCAGAACTGGAAAAGATATTATGAAATGATGAGGCAACAAACGAGGTAAAAGGGTGACCTTGTAGAGGTGCTATAAGAGAGCCTCTTGACTTTGTATATTTTTAGTACCAATCATTCCTACTTACACCTCACCTTATGCGCCTTTGCCCAATTAGGCTGGCTAAAAGCACTTCAGACTGCTGTTCATTGCTATGAACAATCACTTGTGTATCCGAGACTAAAGCATGCTTGCTTAAAAAAATAAAAATATCTTTTCCTCCTTGCAGAGGAAAAAACAGTATGAGGCAAGTTCTTTTCCGTGATCACAGTGATTGGCTTTCACAGTGATTACATGATTGGAAAATGGTCCTCCTAAAAGCATGTGCCCGTCAATAGAATATCTCCTAAACTCAACTCCCTGTCGAGTCCTGTAGAGCAGGGGTCTCCAAATTGCGGGCTGAGGGCCAGATGTGGCCCTTTGCTAGCCTCTATCTGGCCCTTGAGGCAATATTCCTCTCACTGATATGAGGCACTATTCCTCCCACTGACACCAACAATGGGGCCCTATATCTGCCACCGTTAACAATGATGGCATACTACTCCTATTGACCAACAACCCTAGGGCCATATTTATTTTCACTGATGCTGGGCCCATGACATCTATTGCCCTTGCTGGCCACAATCCGGCCCTTCTAAAGTCTAAAAGACAATAAGCTGGCCCTTTGTTTGAAAAGTTTGGAGACCCCTGCTGTAGAGCAGTGGTCATCAACCCTGTCCTCAGAGCCAACTAATGCCTTGTACACACCAGCGGAATTTCCGACTTTAAAAAACAGACGGAAGCTTTTCATCGGATATTCCGTCCGTGTGTATGCCCCATCGGACTTTCATCAAAGTTTCTATCGGAATTTCCATTCGTCTGGATGCAATTCCGACGGACTGAAAACCACGCATGCTCGGAATCATTTTTCTCAGCTCGTCGTAGTGTTGTACGTCACCGCGTTCTTGGCGGTCGGAATTTGGTGTGAGCATGTGTATGCAAGACAGCTTGAGTAGAATTCCTTCGGAACTCCGTCAGAGTTTATTCCGACGGGAAAAACGGTCGTGTGTACAGGGCATAACAGGCAAGGTTTGCAAGATAACTGAAATACATGACAGGTGATAGTATTTGCTGCTCAGTGATGCAGTATTCCAGTCTGCATCTCCCCAAGATAATACTTAAAATCTGGCCTGTTAGTGGGTCCTGAGGACTGGGTTGATGACCATTGCTGTAGTGACATAGAGGTTGGAGGATGGAACTACACCACATGGCAGGGGACACAAGTACATGGCACTTCTGGAAGTGTTGAATGCTGAAGAGACTAATGGAGGCTGCAGTGCTGGAACAGAGCAGATGCGGGAGACATGGACCATTGGAGAGGTGAGTATAAGAGCTCTTCTATTTCCGGTAGCTGCACTTAGGAATATTTTAACCTAACAGGGTTTCTGTAACGAGATCCTTGCTCGCTTCCGCTCCCCCGACACTCCTCTGCTACTAGTGAGTCAGCTTGCAGATCGCAACGTCTGATGGTTCGGTCCTCCAAGGCTCCGGGATCCGAACTACAGCTATGTGCCGTTCGGATTCCATTAGAACAAACACCAGGCAGGCTGTATGTAAGTTCAAACAGGAAGACCTTTATTGGAAGTACACAACACACTTTTATACAGAATTTGGAACATTCCGCCCCCAACAACCGCTTTCCTATTGGTCAATTGTAAAGTACATGTAGTCCTCCTTCAGGTCCTCCTTAGCCATGCAAATGAGGACTTGAAAATGAGTCAGCAGGGATTGGTCCAATAGCTTGATTAGAAGGACTGTTATGTGTAATGAGACAGAAGCCCCAGGGGGCAATCAATGTACACAATAGCCAGACACAGAACAATGGAACTGTCTGGAGCCTTAAGACAGGGCAGAAGACCCCCCACTGTGTAACAGATTTCAAGGAGGAACACTTCCGCATTCCAAGGTCCATGACAGTTTCTTTAAAGCCCAGCCTTTCCTCTGCTCTGCCAGTATGCTGCAGAATTGGACCTCGCTGTATGGAAGCAGTGGTCTCTTTGCGGAGGTCTGACAACTCCTCCCCCATGCAGGGCCAGTCCAAAAAAGAGAAAACATCCAGTGAGCGGCAGTTGTGTGGACGAAAATGCCTTGTTGATATCAGAGATCAGAGAAGAAAGGCAACAGTAACTCAAACAACCACTCGTTACAGCCAAGGTATACAGAATATCATCTCTGAACGCACAACACATCGAACCTCGAAGCAGATGAGCTACAGCAGAAGAAGACCACACCGGGGGCCACTCCTGTCAGCGAAGATCAGGAAAATCAGGTTACAATTCACACAGGATCACCAAACTTGGACAATAGAGGATTGGAAAAACGTTGCCTGGTCTGATGAGACTCAATTTCAGCTGCGACATTCAGATGGTCGGGTCAGAACTTGGTGTAAGCAAACATGAAAGTACGGATCCATCCTGCCTTGTATCGCCGGTTCAGGCTGGTGGTGGTGTAATGGTGTGGGGGGGGGGGGATTTATTGACACACTTTGGGCCCCTGAGTACCAATTGAGCATCGTTTAAACACCACGGCCTACCTGAGTATTGTTGCTGACCATGTCCATCCCTTTATGACTACAGTGGCCCAGATTCTCAAAGGCGCTACGACGGCGCAACACCATTTGCGCCGTCGTAAGTCCTAATCTGGCCCCGGGTATCTATGCGACTGATTCTTAGAATCAGTTACGCATAGATACCCATTAGATCTGACAGGTGTAAGGCTCTTACACTGTCAGATCGTAAATGCAATTTTTTTTCCCGCCGCTAGGTGTCGCCGACGTTGTTTTCCCCGTCACTTATGTAAATTAGCAAATTACAACGATTCCCGAACGTACACGTGCTCGACGCAGAGAATTTACGACGTTTCCGTAGCCTTTGCGACGCGTAAAGTTGCCCCTGGGTCTATGAGGCGCAGCCAATGTTAAAGCGGAGTTCCGGCCACAATTTCCCTTTTTAAATATAAATACCCCTGTAATACACAAGCTTAATGTATTCTAGTAAAGTTAGTCTGTAAACTAAGGTCCGTTTTGTTAGGTTGTTAGAGCATTTAGACACTTTATAAAATAGAAATTGACTGGGGCCATCTTAAGTGTGGGCATCATGAAGCCAGACTGTATGAGTTCCTGTATTTCAGCCTTGCAGATCTCGCACATGCTCAGTGCTGCACAAGCAGTGTAATGGGTTTCAGATCAGGTTTCAGCACCTGTACTGTCCAAGTCACATGATTCTTCGAGACTGGGGAGTACACAGACTCCTGGAAAGTTACACCCACTACATTCCCAGGAGTCTGTGCGGTGTAGGTTAGGAAGCTTAAGCACCTAGGTGCAGGAAGAGGGAAGATTAACTATTCTGCCTAGCAACAACACTTTGAAGGCATCTAAAAAAAAAAAAAAAATTCTTAAAGGACTAATGACATTTTTTTAAAACTACTGATGTAATGTTATATTTATGGGTGGAACTCCACTTTAAGTATGGCCGTCGTTCCCGCGTCGAAATTTAAAAAATCTACGTCGTTTGCGTAAGACGTCCGTGAATGGCGCTGGACGCCATTTACGTTAACGTCTAAGCAAATGACATCGGTGCGACGTCATTTAGCGCAATGCACGTCGGGTAATTTACCCGACGGAGCATGCGCAGTATGCTCGGCGCGGGAACGTGCCTAATTTAAATGGTGCCCGCCCCATTTGAATTGGGCAGGCTTGCGCCGAGCGCTTTTACGATACACCGCCGCAAGTTTACAGGTAAGTGTTCTGAGAATCAGGCACTACCGCTGTAAACCTGCGGCGGTGTAACGTAAATCACATACGTTACGCTGCCCAGGAGCAACGTAATTATATGTGAATCTGGGCCAGTGTCTCCATCTTCTGATGGCTCCTTCCAGCAGGATAATGCGCCATGTCACAAAGCTCCAATCATCTCACCACTGGACTATGAGGTCACTGCACTCCAATGGCCTCCACACTCACCACATCTCATCCAATAGAACACCTTTGGGATGTGGTGGAATGGGAGATTCACATCATGGATGTGCAACCGACAAATCTGCAGCAACTGTGTGATGTCATCATGTCACTATGGAGAAAAATCTCTGAGGAACGTTTCCAACACCTTGTTGAATCTATGCCACCAAGTGTAACGTTACTGGCGTTGTATTGAACAGGACGAGCACAGCCTTACCTAATCCTGTTAGCTGCGCTCGTCTCCCTGACTCTGGCGTGTCACTTCCTGTGCGCCGCGGCTTGCGTTCCACGCTGGAACGCGGAAGCGCGCCCCCAGAGAGACTCCTGGTTTCCCGCGCTGTGCGGGCTATTTAAACACGCAGCAATGACGGCAGGGTGTTCCGCTATTTTGTTGGACCCCTGCCGTCACCCAGGACCCGCTCCTCAAACCCTGTGGACCTGCTATCAGGAGACACTCTCTTCGTCCCTCCAGCACCAGGATCAGCGCTCCCTGCAGCCCTCTGCCCACAGTCTGTCCATCCAGGATTGGGATCAGCTCACCCTTCAGCTTCTCAGGCTTCCCATCTGTACCAGCACTCTGCAGACCTGAATATAGCCATCTCTGTTTCTACCAGCAGTACCGCAAGTATCTCTACACAAATTGTTAAGATCTCCAGCCTATACTGAACTGTGCTTGTCTATCAATTGCATATCTCAATATCCAAGTCCTGCCTGAATAATCCTTATGCATGGTCTCAGCTTGTGATATATATACATATACATATATGTGTTGGCTCTATCTGCACTGCTTTCAGTAAGAAACATTAAGTAATACTGCTACCAAAAACCTTATACCTACTTATTCATAGACTGTGACTTTAAACTGCATTATAAAGGCTTATGAGTTAATAAGCTTTCTTGATTATGCTGGTGCTCTATCTGAGGTTGTGATGATATAAACCATTAACTCTTAACCATACTATAGAGTGACTTTTGGTTTACACTGAGAAACCTCCGCAGTTGAGATCCAATTAATCAAATATAAAAATAGCAAGACAGGATCGTCACATAATAGCGGAACCCCTTTAACATTATGGATCCAGCGGAGCTAACAAACCATTTAGTGGGCTTGTCACAACGTGTGGATACACTTACTGCTAATTTGACTGATCTCCGTTTAGAAAAAAGGAGGCCCTCAGGGATCAGAATTTTGCTCAAGCCAGGGAGCGACCAGAACCTAAGGTCTGCCCCCCAGAATGCTTTTCTGGTGACAGGAAAAATTTTCGTCAATTTATCAGTTCATGTCGGTTAATGTTTGATTTACGTCCACGGACTTATTATTCTGACAGAGTCAGAATTTTGACTTTAATTTCATACCTTAAAGGGGAACCCAGAGTCTGGGCAGATGCCTATGTTGAAGAGCACGGCGATCTACTAGGCGCCCTCAATACCTTCATAGATGAGATGTCTTTACTCTATGAGGACCCTAACAAACAGCTTACAGCTGAAAATACCATCAGAAATTTGAGACAGGGAAAGAGACAAGTGGAGGACTATATTTCAGAGTTCAAATGCTGGTGTCGTGAAACCTTATGGACAGATATAGCTCTCAGGAATCAGTTTCGCATTGGGTTATCCGAATCCGTCAAGGATGAGCTCGCACGTGTGGAAATTCCAGCATCCCTGGAAGATCTCATGCATCTCTCCCTCTCAATTGATAGACGCATCAGAGAAAGAAAGGCTGAACGAGCGAACTACTACCAACCAGCACCAATCAGGAGGTCTAGATCACCTCCCAAAGAGATTCCTATGGAAGTTAGTACAGTTAGGGGCCCACTGACCCCAGCTGAGAGACAGAGACGCAGAAGCAACAATCTATGTCTCTACTGTTCCGCCCCTGACCACATGGTCTCTACCTGCCCCATTCTAAGGAGTAAAACTGAAGGTAACAACTTAAATATTAGTAGTTTAAACTTGACAAAACCCAAAACTCGTCAAAATATTAACCAATACATCTTTCTCACCCTTACTTTACAGTGGGACCAAGATAGGACCACCATTGACGCGATGGTCGACACTGGTGCTTGTGGCAATTTTATTGATTTGAGTTTTGTTAATTTAAATAAAATTCCTTCTGAGTTAAAGCAAAACCCCTCGTCTGTCACTTTCATTGACGGATCCGAATCCTTCTTTGGTCCAGTACTGTCTCAAACCGCCCCATTATTAGTTACATGTGATAATGTACATATGGAGAATCTTGTATTTGACATCATCCCATCCCCCTTATTCCCGGTCGTTCTAGGGTTACCATGGTTGCACATCCATCAACCAACCTTTCATTGGTCCAAAACTTCACTTTGTTTAGATTCTCCTTATTGCAAACATACTTGCTATCCCTCACATAACTCTTTTGTAAATAATGTAAACTTCAATGGTGTTCCATCTTATTTAATGGACTTCTTAGACGTTTTCAGCAAAACCAAAGCTGAGACCCTTCCACCTCATAGAATTTATGATTGTCCTATTGATCTAATCCCAGAGGCTACCATTCCCACTGCGAGAATTTATCCATTATCACAGCCTGAATTGGGTTATCTCAAGGAATACCTGGATGACAACCTTAGAAAGGGTTTCATTAGACCCTCTACCTCTCCAGCTAGTGCTGCCATGTTCTTTGTAAAAAAAAAAGACGGATCTCTCAGACCTGTAATCGATTATCGTTCATTGAATAACATCACGATAAAAAATCGTTACCCATTGCCACTAATTCCAGAATTAATAGAAAGGCTGCAAACTTCTAAAATTTTCACAAAGCTAGATCTCAGGGGTGCTTACAATTTGATCAGAATTCGTCCAGGCGACGAGTGGAAAACTGCCTTTAAAACTCGTTACGGTTTATTTGAGTGCTTAGTGATGCCATTTGGTTTATCAAATGCACCTGCAACCTTCCAACGTTTTATTAATGACATTTTTCGTGATTTACTAGACGTTTGCGTCGTGATCTATCTGGACGATATCTTGATTTATTCCGACACCTTTGAAGAACATACTAAGCATGTCAGATGGGTTTTAGGCAGACTCAGAACACATTGCCTCTACGTCAAACTCGAAAAATGTGTTTTCAACCAGACCAGTGTTTCTTTCCTTGGGTACCAAATCACCCCAGAAGGTATACAGATGGACAATTCAAAAGTTGATTGTATTCTCTCCTGGCCAGTTCCCCATTCTAGGAAGGCTTTACAGCGCTTCCTTGGTTTTTCTAATTATTACCGAAAATTCATTAAAAACTTTTCGCAGATTGTGAAGCCCCTGAATGCCCTAACAAGTAAAAACACACCTTTCAAATTGACTAATGAGGCACAAGCAGCTTTTGAGACACTTAAACAATCTTATACTACTGCCCCTATTCTCCAACTACCTGATCCTTCATTCTTCTTCACCGTAGAAGTTGATGCATCACATTTCGCATTAGGCGCAGTACTTTCACAACAACAAAATGGGTCTGAACCTTTACATCCAGTGGCATTCTATTCCAGAACTTTAACCAGTGCAGAAAGGAATTACCCAATTGGAGAAAAAGAACTCCTAGCAATCAGAGATGCTCTAGCCAATTGGAGACACCTTCTTGAGGGTTCTACACATCCGATCACTATTTTGACAGATCACCGAAATTTGCAACATCTGAAGGCCTGCAAAACCTTGTCCGCCCGTCAGGTGAGATGGAGCTTGTTCTTTGATCGATTTGATTTTCAAATCTCCTATAGACCGGGTACACAAAACTTAAAAGCGGATTCCTTATCCCGCATGAATGAAGACCGTTCTATCGAGTCACCACCTCATTCTATCATTCCTGATAACCGATTCATAGGAATAACTACTTCCTTTAAACAGTTACTCTCTCAAACCATATCCACAGATACTTCTGAGCTTCCTAATGGTGTTACAAAACAAACAGACGGATTATACACCTTTAAAAATAAATTGTATGTCCCTTCAAAATTACGGTTGTTATTACTTAGACAATTACATGATTCTCCATTAGCTGGTCATCCCGGAATCACCAAGACAATACATCTTGTTAAAAGACACTATTGGTGGCCTCAATTAGCTAAAATGGTGCAAGAATATGTTTCTTCCTGCGAGATTTGTGCCAGCAACAAATCTTCTAGGAGACCGCCATTTGGTCTACTTACCTCCCTCCCAATACCCAACAGACCATGGGAGGTTGTATCAATGGACTTTATAGTCGAGCTTCCTAGATCGAATGGGGCTAATACCATTATGGTCACTGTAGACCTATTCACTAAAATGGCACATTTTATTCCCTTAAAGAATCTTCCAACTTCACTAGAGACAGCAACAGCTTTCATAAACAATGTTCTTAAGTTGCATGGGTTACCCACTCAAATTATCTCCGATCGAGGATCTCAGTTCATCTCCAAGTTTTGGAAAGCTTTGTGTAAGGCACTGAAAATTGATCATAGAATGTCCACGGCCTACCATCCTCAAACGAACGGGCAGACAGAACGTATTAACCAAATCTTGGAACAGTATTTACGCTGTTACTGCACTCATCTCCAAGATGACTGGTTTCAACTACTTCCCCATGCAGAATTTGCATACAATAATTCAACCAGCTCTTCGTCACTACTCTCACCATTTTTTGCTAACTATGGGTTTCACCCAAACAGTTTACCGACTTCATTTCTTTCTAACGAAGTACCTGCAGTAGACGATTATCTCACCACCCTAAAAAACACCATTCCAATCATACGGTCAAACCTAGAAAGTGCGCAAACACGACAAAAACGAAATTATGATCTTCATAGGTCAGTACCTCCTTCTTACGACGTTGGTGATCTAGTTTGGCTGTCTACCAGAAATCTACGTCTAAATTTACCATCGAAAAAGTTGGGTCGTCAATTCATAGGTCCATATCCTATTTCTCAAGTAATTAACTCTAATGCAGTAAAACTACGTTTACCCCTTGATTGGAAGATACATCCAGTTTTTCATGTCTCTCTTATAAAACCGTATGTACCCAATACATTTTCCAACAGGGCTGCCCAACCTCCTCCACCAGTTGAAGTTCTGGGCGAGACAGAATACGAAGTAGAAAAGATTCTGGATTCTAGACAAAGAGGTTCTGGCATTCAATATTTAATACGTTGGAAAGGGTACTCCCAACTTGAAGATTCTTGGGAAAATTCTTCCCACATTCATGCTCCTCGTTTAATTAGACAATTCCATCAGAGGTACCCCACTCGTCCTTCACCTATTATTGGCACTGGTGGTGCCCCATTGAGGAGGGGAGTATGTAACGTTACTGGCGTTGTATTGAACAGGACGAGCGCAGCCTTACCTAATCCTGTTAGCTGCGCTCGTCTCCCTGACTCTGGCGTGTCACTTCCTGTGCGCCGCGGCTTGCGTTCCACGCTGGAACGCGGAAGCGCGCCCCCAGAGAGACTCCTCGTTTCCCGCGCTGTGCGGGCTATTTAAACACGCAGCAATGACGGCAGGGTGTTCCGCTATTTTGTTGGACCCCTGCCGTCACCCAGGACCCGCTCCTCAAACCCTGTGGACCTGCTATCAGGAGACACTCTCTTCGTCCCTCCAGCACCAGGATCAGCGCTCCCTGCAGCCCTCTGCCCACAGTCTGTCCATCCAGGATTGGGATCAGCTCACCCTTCAGCTTCTCAGGCTTCCCATCTGTACCAGCACTCTGCAGACCTGAATATAGCCATCTCTGTTTCTACCAGCAGTACCGCAAGTATCTCTACACAAATTGTTAAGATCTCCAGCCTATACTGAACTGTGCTTGTCTATCAATTGCATATCTCAATATCCAAGTCCTGCCTGAATATACTTATGCATGGTCTCAGCTTGTGATATATATACATATACATATATGTGTTGGCTCTATCTGCACTGCTTTCAGTAAGAAACATTAAGTAATACTGCTACCAAAAACCTTATACCTACTTATTCATAGACTGTGACTTTAAACTGCATTATAAAGGCTTATGAGTTAATAAGCTTTCTTGATTATGCTGGTGCTCTATCTGAGGTTGTGATGATATAAACCATTAACTCTTAACCATACTATAGAGTGACTTTTGGTTTACACTGAGAAACCTCCGCAGTTGAGATCCAATTAATCAAATATAAAAATAGCAAGACAGGATCGTCACACCAAGAATGAGGGCAAAAGGGGGTCCAACCCGGTACTACCGTGTTTCCCCGAAAGTAAGACCTACTCTGAAAATAAGACCTACCTTAGTTTGAAGTGGTTGTCTCCTCCTCTTCTCCTGTCTGTCAGCGGGGGTTCTCGACCCCCCTCCCTCTGCAATGCTCGGCTTGTGGAAGATAGCTCAGGTGGGCTATGGAAGCCCAGAACGGCACTCAGATCTCCTTCTCCTGCCTGTCAGTGGGGGATGTCCGCCCCCTCCATCTGTAAAATTTAGCTTGTGGAAGAGCTCAGGCAGGCTATGGAAGCCAGGAGCAGCGCTATAATAAGGTACCTGACACAATACATTTTACTTTACTTCACACAGGGGATTCCTGTCAGGCAGAGAGGGGTAGAGAAGACCGCACAATAGTAAGCCCTACCCTGAAAATAAGCCCTACCGTGCTTTTGGTTGCCAAAATTAATATAGGACCCGGGCTTATTTTCGGGGAAACACGGTAACAAGGTGTATATAATAAAGTGGCCAGTGAATGTATATGTCAATCTGATTGAATATGTACAGGGGTCTCAAACTGGCGGCCCTCCAGCTGTTGCAAAACTACACGTCCCATCATGGCTCTGTCTGAGGGAGTCATGCTTGTAGCTGTCAGCCTTGCAATGCCTCATGGGACTTGTAGTTTTTCAACAGCTGGAGGGCCGCCCGTTTGAGACCCCTAGTGGCTGTGCCAATGGCAGTTGTGAGCTGTTGTGAACAAGTGATGTTGGAGACAAAGAACAGGAAGCAGGGATAGTGGCACCCCCCACTGCGCATGCACTTCACCCTACAGCTGACCCGAGGGCGAGAACACTGCCCTCTATAGAGATGTTGAGAATCAGCATTGTCACCCGATCTAAAGGAATGGGATGCTCTGGAGTTGGCTGGCAGGATTAACAGGTGAGTTTATTACCTTACCAGAGAGGCTAAAGGGGAAGCTAAGGGAGAGGATAATACTTTGAATGGGGCACTACATTTATTTTTTTGAGTTCTATGGTAGTGTTGCACAATGCAAAATAAAGGGTGACATGCTTGTCTTTTTTTGGCAGTTAATTACACCAGGCCGGTCATTATTCTTGGCCCTATGAAAGATCGGATCAATGACGACCTGATATCCGAATTCCCTGACAAGTTTGGCTCATGTGTACCACGTAAGTTGACTTTATTGGGATTATTTACGGAGGTGTTCAGGATTTATGTATGTGTTAAGTGTAATATAAATGTTAAATACATTGAAATTGAGTTGTATGCATAACCATAAGGTGTGCGCACAGGGTGTGCCAGATGTGCCCAGGCACACCCTAATCACCCTGTGCAGCACAGATTCCCTCTTACTGCCCTGGCTCCCATCTTTTCCCTGCAGCGCTGCCAGCTTCCCTCCTCTCCTATCGGATGTTGCTGCTGGGATGTTTTAGGAGTGGGGAAGGGGCCAGTAAATATGTAATTTACTGGCCCCTTCCCTTTCTGAATGAACACCGCGAGCGATCGGTAGAGTGTGTTTTGGCTTTGGGGTGCACACCCTAATGCAATAGGCTGCACACACCTATGTATGCATCAGGGCCATTTTTACTATTGATTACACCCTGGGCAAAACTTTTCTCCCCACCCCCCCCCCCACACATGCAATTTCACCACCTGCTCTCAGACATACAATAAATATCAGCTAGACTTAAAATTAGTTTACTGTATCAGATCAGGAAGTGATTGCGATTGGTTGCCAGAGGTTACAGCATATCATTACTGCTTACTGACTGGTTGGTTGCTAGAGGTTACAGCACACATTACGACTCACTGGGGTAGATTCACGTAGCTTACTTGCGCCGGCGTAACGAATGCTCCTGATTCAGGAACCTCGTTACGCCGACTGCAGCCTAAGATATGCGTGGCATAAGGCTCTTATGCCCGCATATCTTAGGCTGCATTCTTGCGATGGCCGCTAGGTGGCGTTCCCGTTGTGCTCAGCGTATAGTATGCAAATTGCATACTAACGCCGATTCACAACGTTACGCGAGCCCTGCGTACGCAGTTTACGTCGTTTGCGTACGGCGGTTTTCGCGTAAGGCTGCCCCTGCTATCAGCAGGGGCAGCCAATGTTACGTACACCCGTCGTTCCCGCGTCGCGAAATTTGAATTTTACGTAGTTTGCGTAAGTGATTCGTGAATGGCGCTGGACGCCATTCACATTCACTTTGAAGCAAATGACGTCCTTGCGACGTCATTTGCCGCAATGCACGTCGGGAAAGTTTCATCATTTAAATGATTCCCGCCCCCTACAGGATCATTTAAATTGCGCGTGCTTACGCCGGGGCATTTTGCCGGAGCGCACACGCAATTTACGGAGCTACTGCTCCGTGAATCGCGGGTAGCGCAGAAAATTTGCGTGGGCGCAGGGCAAAAACGGTGCCCTGCGCCTACGTGATAAAAGCGCAGATGTTACTGAATCTACCCCCCTGTTTGCAACATTTTATAACAGAAAGTTAAAAAAAGTTTTTTTTTCAGAAATGTTGGTCTTTTTTAAATTTGTTTAGCAAAAAATAAAAAACCCAGCGGGGATTAAATGCCACCAAAAGAAATCTCTATTCGTGTGAAAGAAACATGATAAAAATGTCATATGGGTACAGTGCTGCGTGACCGCGCAATTGTCATTCAAAGTGCGACAGCAGGAAGGGGGTGAAAGTGGCCAGTAGGCAAGAGATTAAACACAACGTATAACGCTTTGTGCTCTCCTGTAGATACGACGAGAGCAAAGAGAGACTACGAGGTGGACGGTAGAGACTACCACTTTGTCATGTCCAGGGAACAGATGGAAAAGGACATCCAGGAGCACAAATTCATAGAGGCCGGGCAATACAATGACAATCTTTATGGAACCAGTGTACAGTCTGTAAAGTTTGTAGCAGAAAGGGTAAGCATTGCTATTGGGATTGCTTTAGGTATTGTGTATATTTTGTTTTCTTTTCGTTTTTTTTTTTTTTTATAACATAAAAGTGTATTTTATTGAATATAAGTGATCAACAGCTTGTCCGCCACCGACCACAACTCTTAATCGAATACCAGAGTCTAGAGGACCCCTCTGCTATAAGTTCATGGTCACTTATGCAACCATGAACTTATACTCTAGAGCAGGGGTCCTCAAACTTTTTAAACAGGGGGCCAGTTCACTGTCCCTCAGATTCTTGGGGGGCCGGATCAATGCAGCCTCATAAATGCCCAGCAGCGCAGCCTGACCAGTGCCCAGAAGCACAGCTAGCCTCTCCAGTACCCAGCAATGCAGCCTGAACAGTGCCCAGCAATGTAGTCTGCCCAGCAAGGCAGCCTGATCAGTGCCCAGCAATGCAGCCAGGGGAGGGCTGGCAGCCTTAGGCCTGGGGGGCAAGTCCAGTCAAGTGGCCCATAGAGCGTGGAAAAGTGATAATTTAAGGCCCCCCTTACATCAGAGTTCGCACAGAGGCCCCCCTTACATCAGAGTCCGCACAGAGCCTCCCCTTACATCAGAGTCCTCGTGTCTGTGCAGAGAGAGAAGGGGATGTCAGTGCTGGTGTGCGCTGAGGCTGAGCTATGTGCGAGACGAGACATAGCTCAGCTCTGCAGCCATCTACCTCGGAGCTGACACAGGCACGGCTGCACAGTGGGAGGTGAGCAGCGGCCGTGACCTGTGTTAACAGAGCTCCAGCAGGCATATTCCTGCTCTGCAAAAACAGCATTTGGTAGTGGCGGCCGATGGCTGTGCATAGTGTCACCAGCCCGGGGGGAGATTTCCACCCTGCCCCCCCTGCCAGCCCTCCCCTGAATGCAGCCAGCCTGTCCTGTGCCCAGTAATGCAGCCAGCCTGTCCTGTGCCCAGTAATGTAGCCAGCCTGTCCTGTGCCCAGTAATGCAGCCTGCCTGCCCTGTGCCCAGTAATGCAGCCTGCCTGCCCTGTGCCCAGTAATGCAGCCTGCCCTGTGCCCAGTAATGCAGCCTGATCTGTGCTCAGTAATGCAGCCTGATCTGTGCCCAGTAATGCAGCCTGATCTGTGCCCAGTAATGCAGCCTGACCTATGCTCAGTTATGCAGCCTGATCTGTGCCCAGTAATGCAGCCCGACCTATGCTCAGTTATGCAGCCTGACCTGTGCCCAAAAGGCCAGGAGGGCCAGGCAAAAGACCTTGGTGGGCCGTATCTGGCCCGCGGGCCGTAGTTTGAGGACCCCTGCTCTAGAGCCATGATGGCAAAACCTTGGCACCTCAGATGTTTTGGAACTACATTTCCCATGATGCTCATCACTTGGCATCACTTTCCTCCCATGAGTTGGAGGATGAGGAGGGTCTTTTTTGGAGGGGTCGAGAGGTCCGTTTCTTGGCCTCATTGAGAGGGACACCTGTGGTCTTTTCCCAGTTGGATAGAAATTACACGGATCCTTGGACAATCGCGTTTCTCCATCTAAAGTTGTGATACAGTGGGAAAAGTTTTTGAATGCCGTCTTATGGAATTCCTTTATTCCTCCCCCCTATGGGTTGGAGGGATGATGAGCCCCTTTTTGTGCGTTTGATGCCTACTTTGAATATTACCATCTGGGTCTTTTTGAGATGCACACCCTTCTGACACATACCGTATTTATCGGCGTATACCGCGCACTTTTTTGCCCTGAAATTCAGGGCAAAATCGTGGGTGCGCGATATACACCGATACCCAGGGCCGGATTTGCTCTCCCTGCTGCCCCAAGGCCAGGTTCCGCAATGTACCCCCTCCCTGCCAACCGAACCCCCCCCCCAAATCAACGGAGAATGGGCGGCACGGTTAGTTCAATTTTATTTTTATTTTTTTACTTTTTTTTTGTAGCTTGTCGCTTACTTTTTTTGCATTTTTGTATAATTTTCTTATTATTTTCCTTATTATTTTTCTTATTCTTTACATTTTTATTTTATTAATTTAATTATTATTTCTTATTATTTATTTATTTTTTTATCAATTTTTTTTCACTTAACTTTTTTGCTATCACACAGGAGAAAACAATTCCCTGTGTGATGGCAATTGGAGGTGACATGTTCTCTTTATTGACCCTGTCACCTCCAAAACAGGAGTCCTAGCACTGTGCTAGAACTCCTGTCACAGCTGAGATGGGAAGAGCACAGCTCTCCCCTCTCACTGTGTACATGGACAGCAGGGACAGGAGACAGACTTGGTGGCCGGGGGGAGGACGGAGTCCCGAAGACAGAGCCAGCAAAGAGAGGTATGTGGGGTGGGGGGGGGGGAGAGGGGAGGACGGACGGGAGCACACATTTTACAAGTGATTTCGGCGACATCGCCGCAATCACTTGTTAACGAGCGAGCGGATTCCCCCATAACTAACCGTCCTTAACTGTATGTTCCGGGCGCCGGGGGACTCCATGCCACTGCCACCCCTTGGCGCCCTGCCGCCCCAAGGCCTGGCCTCAGTGGCCTTGTGGGAAATCCGGGCCTGCCGATACCCGCTTCCCGCACCGAGTTTAAACTACTGCGCCGGCATATACCGAGCGCAGTACACTCGTGTATAGTCGGGCAGGCTCGGCTCCTCTCGCGGTCACGTTCTGGACGTACAGGACGCACAGGACCTGACCGCGAGAGGAGCCGAGCCTGCCCGACTATACCCGAGTGTACTGCGCTCAGTATATGCCGGCGCAGTAGTTCAAACTCAGCGCGGGAAGCGGGGATCGAGCGGGGAGGACACCGCAGAAGGACGCCGGACCCGACGAGGAGGACACCGCCGAAGCCGCAGACGGACGCCGGACCCGACGAGGCCGCCGATGGACGCCGCGCAAGACACCAAAACTGTAAGTACTAAAACAATTTTTTTACAGGAATGCAGGTCCACTTTAGGGGTGCGCGCTATACGCCGGAGCGCGCAATACCCCGATAAATACAGTATATTTCCTGAGGAGAGGAAACTTATACTGTAAATTACCCTGAGGAAGAATGTCAATGATTCGAAACGCGTTGGAAATTCTGTCCTGCACGCCTACAGCCTGCTGACTCTGGACATGCGGTAACGGACAGTATCATTTGAAAAGTTTTATAATGATTATTGATATTGTTTTTCTAATATTCATGTGTTGTAATAAATTTATACTTTTTTTATGATTTTGTTGTTCTATATTTGTTGCCTTAAAAATCCCACTCTTATTGAGTTTTTTTCAGTTTATAATTGATTTAAGGGATGATGGCAACCACATGCCACTGCACATGAGTTACATTTTTCTATGATGCTCATGAGTTGCCGATCAGCTGGAGTGACGTGCCTGGGCCCAAGCGCACATTGTAGGAGGTATCTCTCGAAGGGAGATACCATTTCACGGGCACTATACAAACAGCGGGGGGGAGACTGTAGTTCTCACATTGTGCCTCGCTGTTAGCCGCCCTCCAGCAGCAGCGATGCACAATTTGAGAAATACGGTCTCCCCCCGCTGTTTGTATAGGTTTAAATTGTGCCTTTGAAATGGTATCTCCCATCGAGAGATACTTCCTACGATGTGCGCATGCGCCATGGTTACGTCAGCCGAGCTGATCGGCAAATCAGCTGTTGTGTTGCATGAGCAGTTTGTCCCGGGCACTATTCGATGGGGGGGACACTTCCCGACAGAACACCTGGACAAGATTATTCATTGCCCAGGCCCCCCCCCCTCCATTATGGGCAAGCTTATGAGGAGGAGGGGAAGAGAGAGCACAGCCCGCACCACCTACCGGCTCTCTCCTCCTCTCCTTACTGCTTCCAGCGCTGGGCTGACGGAAGTAGTGCTGCTGCCGTTACTAGTCCTGTCAGTCTTATAGTGGAAGGAACTTGAAGCGCCCCCGATCCCTACAATAAACGCTGCGCCCGGGGCAGCTATCCCTTCTGCCCCCCATCCCGGCCTGGCCCTGTCGGAGCTGTGTGCCTGTGTTGAAAAGTTGGTGTAAAGGACAAGCAGAGCTGAGTTCAGAGAGCACACCTATGCTTTAATGAGCTGCTCCACTTGCTAATAGCCGTGCTGTGTAAGTTCAGCCGTAGTCCGCTTGTGCTGGTAACATTGCACCTTCTGGGGCAGATCCACAAAGATCTGCCCCGGCGCATCGTATCTGAGATACGCTACGCCGCCGTACCTTACCTGGCTTTAAATCGAATCCATAAAGAATTTGCGCCGTAAGTTACGGCGGGGTAGTGTATCTCAAGCGGCGTAACGGCGCGTAATTTAAATGCGGCGAGTAGGGGGCGTGTTTTATTTAAATGAAGCGCGTCCCTGCGCATGCTCCGTTCCTAAATTTCCCGCCGTGCATTGCGCTAAATTACGTCGCAAGGACGTCATTGTTTTTACCTGGACGTAAATTACGTCCATCCCGATTCACGGACGACTTACGCAAACGAAAAAAATGTTTTTAAACTAAACGCGGGAACGACTGCCATACTTAACATAGCAGGTTGAACTATACGCGACGAAATACCAGCTTTAACTATACGCCGAAAAAAGCAGACTAGAGACGCCGTAAAAAAATGCGACGGGCGCTCGTACGTTCGTGGATCGTTGGAAATAGCTAATTTGCATACTCGACGCGGAAAACGACGTGAACGCCACCCAGCGGACGCCGAAGAATTCCATCTTAGATCCGAAGGCGTACGAAGACGTACGCCTGTCGGATCTAACCCAAATGCCGTCGTATCTTGTTTTGAGGATTCAAAACAACGATACGATGCGGGAAATTTGAAAGTACTCGCTTTGTGAATCTGCCCCTCTGTTTGTACCTGTTTTGATTGTTTTCTGACTCTTATTTACTTGTTTTCACAAGGGGAAGCACTGCATTCTAGACGTATCAGGAAACGCTATCAAGCGATTACAAGTAGCACAACTATATCCAATAGCGATCTTCATAAAGCCGAAATCTGTGGAATCATTAATGTAAGTATATAGTATAACTTGCTGAAAAACAATGGGGGAAGAATAGCAAATGTCTGGGAAGGGTGTCAGGAATTTATTTTATTTTGAATAAAGAAATGGAGGATATATCTAAGGATGCAGCGATATATCAGTGGCCAAAAATTATCAGCCAAAAAAAGGGTTATCAGTGTTTTGCCGGGAAAAAAATGGTGGCAGTTATGGCATGCTGCTTCCCATAGACCTCAATGCAAAATTGCATCCAACGGACTTCAATGCAAAGTCACATTCCATAGACTTCAATGCAAAGTCACATTCTATAGACTTCAATGCATAGTCACGTTCCATAGACTTCAATGCAAAGTCACATTCCATAGACTTCAATGCAAAGTCACATTCCATAGACTTCAATGCAAAGTCACATTCTATAGACTTTAATGCAAAGTCATGTCCCGTAGGCTTCCCATTGGCTCCCACTGCTGTCCATCAAATCCAGTGACATGGGGGCGGGGCCCGCTGTCTGTGTCATTGGATGCGGCAGCGGGACTCGTGAGCGCGCCCACACGGTTGCCCCCATGGAAATCGGTTCTCCGTGGGGGCACCCGATGAAGGGGAGGAGCCAGGAGTGCCGGAGGGGCACTACAGAAGAGGAGGATCGGTGCCGCTCTGTGCAAAAGCCTTGCACAGAGCAGGTAAGTATAACGTTTGTTATTTTTATATTAAAATAAATATTTAACCTTTAGGTAGTGAACGCGTATGGATTATTTTTGGAGAAATAGGATATTGTTTAGTGTCACTTTATTTTCAATGCACGTTATCAGGAGTGTGCCAATGCACCGCAGTAGTGTGAACGTGTTCTAAATCCTTTAAAAAAGTAACTTTAACATTTTTATTTTATTTACAACCTTTTTATTTTGTCTTATTTTGTTATTTTTCAGGGAAATCAGCAAACGTCTGACAGAAGAACAAGCCAGGAAAACCTACGACCGCGCACTAAAATTAGAACAGGAGTTTGCCGAGTTTTTTACAGGTGACCTAATTATAATTCCTAGGAATGGTCTCTGTTCTGTCGCACACAGTCATGATATCCCTCAACCACTTCAGCCTCGGAAAGGATTTACCCCCTTAATGACCAGGCCATTTTTTGCGATACGGCACTGCGTTACTTTAACCGACAATTGCGCAGTCGTGCGACGTTGTACCCAAATAACATTGACGTCCTTTTTTTACCACAAATAGCACTTTCTTTTGGTGGTATTTGATCACCTCTGCGGTTTTTACTTTTTGCGCTTTAAACAAAAAAAGACAGACAATTTTGGAAAAAAATATATATGGGCCGGATTCAAGAAGCAATTGCGCCTGTGTAACCATAGGTCACACAGCGCAATTGCTTACTTGCCCCGGCGTAACGAGTGCTCCTGATTCAGGAACCTCGTTACGCCGACTGCAGCCTAAGATCTGCGCGGCATAAGGCTCTTATGCCCGCATATCTTAGGCTGCATTCTTGCGGTGGACGCTAGGTGGCGTTCACGTTGTGCTCAGTGTATAGTATGCAAATTGCATACTAACACCATTTCACAACGTTGCGCGAGCCCTGCGTACGCAATTTACGTCGTTTACGTACGGCGGTTTTCGCGCAAGGCTGCCCCTGCTATTAGCAGGGGCAGCCCATGTTACGTATACCCGTCATTCCCGCGTCGCAAAATTTGAATTTTACGTCGTTTGCGTAAGTTAATAGTGAATGGCGCTGGACGCCATTCACGTTCACTTTGAAGCAAATGACGTCCTTGCGACGTCATTTGCCGCAATGCACGTCGGGAAAGTTTCCCGACGGAGCATGCGCTCTACGATCGGCGCGGGAACGCGCCTAATTTAAATGATTCCCGCCCCCTACGGGATCATTTAAATTGCGTGCTCTAGCGCCGGGCCTTTTTGCCGGCGCGCCCGCGCAATTCACGGAGCTTCTGCTCCGTGAATCAAGGGCAGCGGAGCAAATTTGCGGGGGCGCAGGGCAAAAACTTTGCCCTGCGCCTCCGTAAATAATGCGCAAATCTCTTTGAATCCAACCCTATATTATTTTTTACTTTTTGCTATAACACATTTCCCAAAAAAAAAATATATATATATATATATATATATATATATATATATATAAACAAATTTCTTCATCAATTTAGGCCAATATGTATTCTTCTACATATTTTTGATTAAAAAAATCCCAAAAAGCGTTTATTGATTGGTTTGCGCAAAAGTTATATCGTCTACAAAATAGGTGATATATTTATGGAATTTTTATTATTATTTTTTACTAGTAATGGCGGCGATCAGCGATTTTTAGCGCCACTGCGTCATTCCGGCGGACAGATCGGACACTTTTGACACTTTTTTGGGACCAGTGATATTTATACAGCGATCAGAGCTAAAAATATCCTGATACTGATTACTGTATAAATGACACTGGCAGGGAAGGGGTTGAAACTAGGGGGCGATCAAGGGGTTAAATGTGTTCCCAGGGAGGTGTTTCTAACTGTGAGGGGAGGGGACTGCCTGGGAGTACAGACAGATCGCTGTTCCTGATCACTAGGAACAGACGATCTCTCTCTACTCTCTGGTTCTCTGTGGAGCGATCGCGGGTGGTCTGTCACATGTGCACATGTGACAGACCAACACAAAGTGGCACATAATTGTGAAGTGGAAGGAAAATGAGAAATGGTTTTCAATTTTTTTTTACAAATAAATATGTGAAAAGTGTGGTGTGCGTTTGTATTCAGCCCCCTTTACTCTGATACCCCATAACTAAACATTAGTGGAACCAATAGCCTTCAGACATTACCTAATTAGTAAATAAAATCCACCCGTGTGTAATTTAATCTCAGTATAAATACAGCTGTTCTGTGAAGCCCTCAGAGGTTTGTTAGAGAACCTTAGTGGAAAAACAGCATTATGAAGGCCAAGGAACACACCAGACAGGTCAGGGATCAAGTTGTGGAGAAGTTTAAAGCAGGGTTAGGTTATAAGTAAATATCTCAAGGTTTGAACATCTCACAGAGCTCTGTTCAATCCATCATCTGAAAATGGAAAGAGTATGGCACAACTGCAAACCTACCAAGACATGGCTGTCCACCTAAACTGACAGGCCGGGCAAGGAGAGCATTAATCAGAGAAGCAGCCAAGAGGCCCATGGTAACTGGAGGAGCTGCAGAGATCCACAGCTCAGGTGGGAGAATCTTAGAATCTGAGTGGCATTGTTGAAAGAAAGCCATAAGAAGTCCAATTTGCAGTTTGTGAGAAGCCATGTGGAGGACACAGCAAACATGTGGAAGAAGGTGCTCTGATCAGATGAGACCAAAACTTTTTGGCTTAAAAGCAAAGCGCTTTGTGTGGAGAAAAATTAACACTGCACATCACCCTGAACACACCATCCCCACTGTGAAACATGGTGGTGGCAGCATCATGTTGTGGGGATGCTTTTCTTCAGCAGGAATAGGAAAGCTGGTCAGGATTGATGGAGCCAAATACAGGGCAATCTTAGAAGAAAACCTGTTAGAGTCTACAAAAGACTTGAGACTGGGGCGGAGGTTCACCTTCCAGCAGGACAACGACAACGTGTTAGAATGGCCCAATCAAAGTCCAGACCTAAATCCAATTGAGAATCTGTGGCAAGACTTGAAAATTGCTGTTCACAGATGCTCTCCATCTAATGTTAAAGAGCTTGAGTTATTTTGAAAAGAAGAATGGGCAAAAATGTCCCTCTAGATGTGCAAAGCTGGTAGAGACATCCCCAAAAAGACTTGCAGCTGTAATTGCAGAGAAAGGAGGTTCAACAAAGTATTGACTGAGGGGGGCGCTATACAAATGTACACCACACTTTTCACATATTTATAAAAAAATATATGAAAACCATTTATTATTTTCCCTCCACTTCACAATTTTGTGCCACTTTGTGTTGGTCTACCAAATAAAATCCCAATAAAATACATTTATGTTTTTGACTGTAACATGACAAAATGTGGAAAATTGCAAGGGGTATGAATACTTTTTTCAAGGCACTGTAACTATGTAAAATTATCCATACCTGGAATTTTTCTAGTTTCCTGTCCTGTTGCCCACACCAATGATAGACTAAAATAGAATTAAAGCGGAGTTCCACCCAAAAGTGGAACTTCCACTCATCTGATCCCCCCCCCCTCCGGTGCCACAATTGGCACCTTTCCCACTTTTAATGTCACAATTGGGGCTCCCTCCTCCTCCCCCGGCCTGCGAGCCAATAGGAGAGAGGAGCGGGCTTTACGCATGCACAGTAGGGTTCCTGGCATGAAGCCGAAAGGCTACACTGCCGGGTTCCCTTACCCGCAATAGCGGCAGCAGCACCCGACAGCTGATGGAAACATCAGCTGCAGGACAGGTAAGTGTCCTATTATTAAAAGCCAGCAGCTGCAGTATGTGTAGCTGCTGACTTTAAAAAAAAATTGGGGGGGGGGGGACTGTAACGGAATGGCCCGTGATACCCAGAGACTTTTGAAGGATGCGGAGTACTCCTGTGCCAGCTTCACTAATGACTCTTGGGTCTAGGGTCATCCTATGTCCAATAGGGGCATAGGATGACTGAGAAATGATATCTCGGATTACATGAGATGGGACAGTAATGATAATTCATGTATTGCAGGAAATAAGGGACATATGTTGGATTGTTTTAGCATGGAACAGTAATCCACAATATATTCCTTAATGTCTAGAAGAACTAATTTCAACCGGTCAATAGAATGACTGTCAGAATAAGTACTCACCGAGGCCGAGATGCCGAGAGCGGCTCACCTTTGCGACTCTGCGCACTTCCCCCCCGGAGGTGGAGACAGCGGGGAAGGGCGCAAAGAGGCACCGGTTGCCAGCAGTGGACGGTGGGTTGATAGGAGATCACTGTGGAGCTGGTCAGCGGACACAGAAGGAAGTAGTAGCAGGTACTGGCAGTGGGTCAGGAGCTGGAAAAGTTCAGGTAACTGAGAGTAGTCTCAAGTAGGGACTGTAAGCAGATCCGAGATGCAAGCCAGGGGTCAGGGATTGGAGAAGGTAGCAGAGTCCGAGATTCAAGCCAGAGGTCAGAGGGATGTAGACATTAGCAGATCCGATGAAACAAGCCGGAGATCAAGTGCAGGAGAAGGCGTAGAGAAGTCAGGTCCAATTCGGGTCAAAAACAGGTCTAAGTTCAGGTTCAGGAAGTTTAACACAGGTAACAGCTGACAACAAACCAGCAACCCGCCATAGGCTTGGGGCTGGTTTAAATAGGCAGAGCTGAGCCTTGATTGGTGTGCGTGGACGTGCACGTGGTTGCGCGCAAGCGCCGTAACGCAGAACCGCGCCGAAAGGCAGAACCGCACATGCGCGCGCCGCGCTCGGGCATGCACCGTAGCGCAAATCGGCTGCTGGAGCTGCTATTTCCCTGACAGTCTCATTCAATGTGGGGACACATACTGTTGAGGTGTTAATTGAGTCTGACTCCTAAGATATTCTATTGTGCTAATTAAGTCTGCCTCTCAAGAGCCTTTCATTGTGTGAAGTTGTATATGAAGTGCTAATATGTGTTGTGAGTTAACACACTCTAAAAGTCATGATGTCTGCCATGTCAGCTATAGTAACTGACTCATGTAGATTCGGTGCCAGAAAGTCTGACTTACATCTAAAGGAATGTGTATTGAAGTTCCGTGTGTCATGTTGTGGGTGGAGTTGAGTCATTGTCCATATTTGGTTGCTAACTGTATAAAAAGAGCTGAGTCTACCATTAAATTGTTCATTCGTTTGGACCCAGAGAAAAGAGCTTGTGTCTCGTTATTCTGGGGAATGGAATGGGTCCTGTCTGCTGGATTGTGGAGTGTCGGATAAGCTGTCTTGGGTTGGTGGAATGGAATATCGTAAACGGCGTTAACCCCTGACCATTACAGGGACCTTTAATATAGACATTTTCTAAAATTTGAATCTCAAATTAATTTGCAAATAACGAATATACAAAACAAATCTGAATATACAAAACAAATTATTCTAACATAACGAATATGATGAAATAAATGTATTAACTTAAAAGAGAAGTATGGGGTTGGGTAAGCGGCTCGCTGAGAGGCTGAGACAGGTGTCGGTCCAGGGACCTGGCGGATCCCGACTTCCATTGTCATGATGACACGCACCCTGGCCTGACTTCTGTAAAGTCAGCAGAGAGCAGACTTCAGTCCGCTCTCTTCAGAACAGCTGAAAACGGGTCACAGGAGTGCAAAACAAATTGCACTCCTGTGATCCATAGAAGTACAACCAAACAAGCTTTGACTATACTTCTCCTTTAACCACTTCCCGCCCGATTGCCTGGGCAGGAAGGCGGTGTAAGTGTCTGGTATTGAAGTGGTTAACAATAGACATGTGCACAGAAAAAAAATTCGTATTATTTTGTTCCGTTTCGTATCGTTCCGTAGGTTCGTTTCCGTTCGTTTTTCGTAAGATGCCCGTTTTCTTGTTCGTTCCCGTTCATTTTTCATACGACGCGATTTTTTTGTATTCCGATCGTTTCGTATTTTGGTTACCGTTTTATTTTCGTACATGCGGGATGGGTCGTTATTCTGTTTAATTCATGTTCGTTACTTGTTAGACAATAATTTTTGTGAATTTTCGTCATTTTGTACTTTCGTAAATATATATTGCGGGATTCGCGGCACTTTCAACACGCGGCTCATCCATATTAACTATTGTTAAGCCCCATACACTTGGTCAGACTTTTTTAACAACAAACATAAAAACGATTGTTTTTCCGAACGTTCGTTCGTTTTTAAACTCCATCAGAAAACCATTTTTGGGTTCCAGGTTCAAAAGTCTGGCCAACTGATCTCCCTTCAGACGAAAATCCACAGAAAAGTTTATTTGGCTCTACTGTACTACTGTACTCAGCACAAAAGAGAAGCTGCTTCACTAACTACACTCACTGCCCATTCAAAAAAACGAAAATTACATCTATAACAAAAGATTTGCATTCTGTATTTTGTTTGAATCCTTTTTCTGTTCGTATGTTCATATGACATCTATAACAAAAGATTTGCATTCTGTATTTTGTTTGAATGCTTTTTCTGTTCGTATGTTCATATGACATCTATAACAAAAGATTTGCATTCTGTAGTTTGAAACCAAATTACGAACAGAAAAAAGGAATTCAAAATACAGAATGCAAATCTTTTGTTATAGATGTCATATGAACATACGAACAGAAAAAGGATTCAAACAAAATACAGAATGCAAATCTTTTGTTGTATATGTCATTTTCGTTCTTTTGCCGTTTTCGTTTTGTCGTATTTTCGTCGGATCGTTCGTTCGTATTTGCGGTTGTTCGTTATGCGGCTCATTCGTAATCCCGACGTTTTCGTATTTTGGTGCTTTAATTTTTTCGTATGTACACATTATTCCGCAGGTACGAAAATGAACATTTTTGTCCGAAAATGACATTCGTATGAACGGGAATGCACATATCTAGTTAACAAACAAATCCGAAACTCAACACATTTTTCAGTCATCCCCATCTCTATCTCCCCGGTTATCCATTTACATCTTAGAGCATGTGAAATAAGAATTTTTCATTTTACAAACAAAAAAAACTTTTTGTCTTTTACAGCAATCGTCCAAGGAGACACTTTGGATGACATATATAACTCATGCAAACTGGTAATTGAGGAACAGTCTGGTCCTTACATCTGGATACCTTCGAAGGAGAAGTTATAATATAGCAATTAACAATAAATCATTAGATGGAACTCCAAGAATTACCTTAATTGTTTGTTTGTTTTTGGGATCTTTCTTCTTCTTTTTTCAAAATTTGTTATCTTGTAATTAAATTTTTGCGGCCCGTGAAATTTCAATGAATGTACAACAGGAAGGAGACGAGGGATGCATGGCCTTCAGTGGATAACAGCAAGACGGGAACAAGTTCATAACTGTTGAGGTGGCACCAGCTATGTTTTTGGGCAACAAGTACTTGCCAACATCTTGGTACTTGCCAAATGCCAATCCCTCTGTCTCTACCGGAATTTACCAACACTAAACAAATTTCTTCCTCAACGTCTTGCCCATCCAACATCGCATTCTTCAGGTTTTTTTTCCTTATTGGCTGTCGGCATGGAACACAACAGAAGAACGGAACTGACTTTTCATTGTTGTAGCTAAGCTTGATGCCTGGGGTTGATAAAATAATTATATCTAAGACCAGCCTTTAGCTTCTTCTGAGATACACATACAGACAAATATCTCAATGCATTCCGTACAAAAATGGCCGCTAAGTCTAGCGACATAAAAATACCAGAAGACTTTAACAAATTGGTTATCTAAAAAAAAAAAAAAAAACGTTTACCTAATTAAAAAAAAAAAGTAAAAAAAATGGACAGCATGATTAATATAAGAAATATCATTTACAAAGAGTTTGTTTCTTGTTGTCTTTGTGTTCAATGTTGGATCTTGTTTACAGAAAACTTTGTGTTTTTTTTTGTTTTTTTTTAGCTGTTTCTTTATGCAGTTACAGGTGAAAGACATGAACAAAAATTTGACTCATTTTTACAAACCCGGGTAACAAAAATGTACACGTTTCATGTTTTATTTATACATTTATTTATTTTCTGTATAAAATGTTTAATATTAATTTATGTATTTATTTAACAATAAGACAAAAAGTTAAATGCTTTAAAAAAAAAAAGAAAAAAAAAGTAGTTTGAATAATTGACGTATGTCAATGGACTTTGTTGTGAGGCATTTCATATGGAAATTGTCTGGACTGAATGTGATGTTTAATCTGAAAGTAGTAGTATCTTTTCATAAGAAAAAAAATATTTAATATATGTTTTATAGTTAAAGGAAACAGAGTGCTATATAGATAATTGTTTTGCAAAAAAAAAAAAAAATGTCTGATTGCTTGAGATATATAGAGTTACAGAAGTATGTTTTAATATTTTTTTTCTTATGCGTAGGGAATCGGTAAATGTAAAGATTCATTTCGATTTTTTTTTTATCACTTAGTTTATTTATTCTACCTTTTATAGCACATCTGTTCAACTTCACTGCAAAATCGTCATTGACAAGAAATTATTGAAAATGATTCGTCTGTCATAGTAAGGTACTCAGTATATTTTTGGAGATGAAGGCAAACATTCAGATTTGGGCAGTGGTGTCACTATAATTGGTGTTACCCGGTGCGGACAAAACCCCACCAACTATAGTCCCCCCTCAGTACAGACCCCCTCCACCAACTACAGATCCCCCTCCCGCAGTATAGATCCCCCTCCCTCAGTACAGACCCCCCACTAAGTACAGACCCCCCTCCATCAATATAAACCCCCCTCCCTCAGTATAAACCTCCCCCCCAGTGTAGACCCATCCATCAGTACAGACACCCCCACCTCAGTGCAGATCCCCCAGCAGTACAGACACCACCCCTCAGAGCAGACCCCCCCAGTGCAGACCCCCCCAGCAGTAGACACCCCCTTTAGTGCAGACCCTCCTCAGTGAAGACCCCCCTCAGTTACAGACCCCCCAGCAGTACAGACAGCCCCCAGTGCAGACCCCCCCCTCAGTGCCTAGTGCAGACCCCCCAGTACAGACCCCCCCATCAGTACAGACACTCCCCCAGCGCAGACCCCCTCATCAGTACATACACCCCCCCAGCGCAGACCCCCTCAGCAGTACAGACAACCCCCTCAGTGAAGACCCCCCCAGCAGTATAGACGCCACCCTTACAGACCTCAGAACAGCAGATACACACAGTGGTGTGTGTCCCTCGAGTGCGGGCTCCTCCTCCTCTGTGGATGTAAACAGAGAGGATGGGAAGGCGACTTTGTTCCGCTCCGCTGAGGGACACGGCCGCAGCGTGAGGCATAGGGCAGCGGACGGTGTTAGTGGTGTTGCTACCCACGGGTGTTACCCCTCTGGCGGGTGTCACCCGCCTAGCAACGCCACTGGCTGTGGGTTTGCATTCCCTGGAACGCAAAGGGTGTTTTTTTGGGTGGAAGTCGATGGACATGGATCTTTATTCCACCTGACTATGTTCAAATATAAGGTAACACTGGGCATACAACCTCAGGCAGCATAAAGCGCCAGATCGTAACTAGCAGTGCGGATCTATACACTGCTGATGTCTAACCCCCAACAAGGAGCTCCAACGTCTATTGAAGTTATTAAAAATCGGAGCATGGGTAAACCCCCACCCTGCATCCTGGCCTGAAATATCTAAACCCCAACCAAAATTTTATTAATTGCAGCTTACCATTCCTTAGGTGAAGTTTCTGTATTATTATTATTTTCTTTCAAACTTTGTTTGGCAATGCTCACTCCCCCACTGTATCTATGGAGGGAGCCATGGTTGCCACACAGGCTGGACTTCAAACATGTCCGCCTTTGGTCGGCTCCATTATATTGGGGTGGGGAGATAAATAGTTTACAGAAGGAAGATAACACTTCCAGTTTCTACTCATGGGTGACAAGGACACTGCGTCTGTCACGATCAGCAAGTATTTTATGCACTCTATGAAAATATTCTTAGTCTAAAAAAAAAAGAAAATGAATTGAGCCACCATAGCTAATGTCTAGTAACCTTGGCTCTTGGGTTTAGCTATCCTTTGGTTGTAAACCCCCTACATATACCCTGTGAAGTGATAGACCTCACGTGATACATAGAGATTAAAGTGGAACTTCAGTCATTTTTTAATCTTTCCATCTATTAAATCTTCTGTCCCTGTTGTTGTTGTTTTAACTTTAGGTAGTAAAACATTTATTTTTTTCTGACAGTAAATACCTTATACATCCCACTTCCTGTTTCTTGTCTGGTCATTAGCCTAGGCCAATGAGAGCTGCAGAGCTGGAGGTGTGCCTCTGTGTGTCTGTGTAAATCCAGGAAGTGAACAGGCAGCAGCTTCAGCTGCCCACAGTTAAAATGGATGCAGCCAGACTCAGTGGAGGGAGATTTCTGCAGCATATTTGGCAAGTACAGAATCACAGTATATATAAAATAATATGCAAAGTGGTCGGAGGGAAGCTTCAGAACGACAAAGATGTTTTTATTACAAATTATGTAAGCAGACTGCAGTTCCTCTTTAACCCCCCTGGCGGTATTCCCGAGTCTGGCTCGGGGGTTAAAATTCAATACCAAAAGTGGTAACCCCCGAGCCAGACTCGGAATCGCCTCGCAGCAGCCACAGGCAGGGTTTACTTACCTTGTCCCTGGATCCTGCGATGCCGCCACGCTGTGTGATTGAGCGGTGTCTCCTCGTTCGATTCACAGTGTCCCTGTGTGCCGCCGAGCTCCGTTCCCTGCGACGTTACGACGCACGGGGCGGAAAACGGCGCCAAATTCAAAAAAGTAAATAAACACAATACATACAGTATACTGTAATCTTATAGATTACAGTACTGTATGTAAAAAATACACACCCCCTTTGTCCCTAGTGGTCTGTCCTGTGCCCTACATGTACTTTTATATAATAAAAACTGTTCTTTCTGCCTGAAAACTGTAGATTGTCCAAAAGTGTCCCTTTATGTCAAAAGTGATTTTAGAGCAGCTAGAAAACAGCGATAATAAATGATAATCACTTGCAGAATTGTGCGATAGCGATTTGTGGGGAAATTCGTCATAAAAAAATAAAGGTAATGACAGCGACAATTCTGCAACTGAGAACATTTCAGTGATTTTGATTTGATTACATTATTGAATAATTTTTATTATTATTATATTATTATTTTGTTATAATTATTTATAATTATTTATTATATTATAATTTATGATTTTGTTTTTCAAACTTTATTATACCCGGGATGTCTACTAGACTCTTGTTTGGACAGATTTAAGTGAGTTATTCCTAAGAATTACAGGCCTACAATGTAAAACGCAAAATTTCCTTGCAAAGTAATGGTACCGCTTTTAGCACCTAAAATCTGAAATAATCCGCCAGGGAGGTTAAGCAAATCCTCCTACATACGTTTTACCTGTTTATCTACAGCTGTCTTTCACCTACATCCATTCAAAGTGAGGAATTTAAATAGAATTTCTCAGCTCTGAAAAGCAGGGGGTGAGAAGCTGAAGTTACATCAGTGAGGAGAGCTTATTGGAGGGGAGGGACCCCCCCCCCCCCTTCACACAGTACACAGGAACAGAGCTGAAGCTGTCAATCACAGACTGTACGCTCCCCTGTCACCATTTTTCTCTTGGTGTCAGGAAAACCCAACTTAAGTGATTCATGCTGATAATGGAATGCTTTGTTCAAATTTGATGTCTGAGGTTTACAGCCACTTTAACCACTTATGGATTTTGAATGAAAGAGATACATCGCCCAAAATATTACTTCCTCTGCTGCCGCTCCGCCCCCCCCCCCCCCACCAATATTACCGCCAATTACCAGCTGTCAAAACGACAGCCAGGAATTGCTTAGTATTATGCAGCAGGAGTGGATGTTTCTCCTCTGTAAATTGACACTTACAGATAGTCTGCAAGTGTCATTGAGGTAATACAATAGATTCATGTATTGTTTCATGCTTATGTAGATCAAAGTTGTGACCAGTGCCAGGACAAGATCATGCAGTGCCCAGGGCAAAGATGCCAAATTGTGCCCCACCCACCCTCCTTCATTATGTGCAAGCTTATGAGGAGGAAGGGGAATGAGAGAGAGAGAGCACAGCCGGCACCTCCTCCCGGCTCTCTCCTCCGGACCTTGCCGCTTTAAAAAATACCAAAATATCAGTTTTTGGCGATCACAACCTCTAAAACAGAGGCTGTAATGATTGTAAATGTCTGTAAAAATGAAATTCTTTATTTTGGGTTGATTTGCTAAAGAGGTCGATCATGTTCACTTGGCAATGTAAATTTTCACTTTTCAAAATGTTACTTCATTGGTCTTAGTGAATGAGGTGAAGCTAAGTGAAAGTTTACTTTGCAAAGAATAATCAATCATGTGCAAGGAAAATTATAATCACAAATAAAATTGTTTGCTTACACATGATTGGACAAATGAAGTCAGTTCAGCTTAATTTACTAAGCTACATGAACAGCCGCCTATACTCTTTTCGAAAATCAACTTTTGTGCCCTTTTTTAACCCCTTCCCGACCACAGCACGCCAATTTACGTTGGCAGAATGGCACGGGCAGGCAAATGGACATACCTGTACGTCCCTTTGAATTTGCCGCCTAGCAAGCGCGCGCGTGCCCACCGCAGGAGCGTGCCCGCGGGTCCCGCGAACTTGGTGTTCGCCGGCGGCCCCGCGATCGTGACACGGAGCGGCAGAGTGGGGAGATGCAAACAAGGCATTTCCCTGTTCTGCCTAGCAACATGATAGGGATCTACTGCTCCCAGTCATCGGGAGCAGCGATCACTGTCATGTTCTAGTGAGACCATCCCCCCTACAGTTAGAATCGCCCCCTAGTGTTTAACCCCTTCCCTGCCAGTGTCATTTATACAGTAATCAGTGGCTATTTAAAGCTCTGATCGCTGTATAAATGTCAATGGTCCCAAAATAGTTTCAAAAGTGTCCGATCTGTCCGCCGCAATGTGGCACTCCCGATAAAAATCGCAGATCGCCGCCATTACTAGTAAAATAGATAAGTAATAAAAATGCCATAATTCTATCCCCTATTTTGTAGACGCTATGGGCCAGATCCACATAGCGAGTACGCCGGCGTATCTACTGATACGCCGGCTTACTTTCAAATTACCCACGTCGTATCTTTAGTTTGAATCCTCAAACCAAGATACGACGGCTTCTGGGTTCGATCCGACAGGCGTACGGCTTTGTACGCCTTCGGATCGCAGATGCAATACTTCGGCGCCCGCTGGGTGGAGTTCGCGTTGTTTTCCGCGTCGGGTATGCAAATGAGCTTTTTCCGACGATCCACGAACGTACGCGCGGCCGTTGCATTCTCTTACGTCGTCTCTAGTCGGCTTTTATAGTTAAGGCTGCTATTTTGCGGCGTATAGATAGACTTGCCATGTTAAAGTATGGCCGTCGTTCCCGCGTCAAAATTAGATTTTTTTTTTTTTGCGTAAGTCGTCCGTGAATAGGGATGGACGTAAGTCACGTCTAAGTTTGAAAAATGACGTCGTTGCGACGTCATTTCGCGCAAAGCACGGAGGGAAATTTCGAAACGGAGCATGCGCAGTTCAATCGGCGCGGGGACGCGCTTCATTTAAATGAATCACGCCCCCGACCTGCCGATTTGAATTCCGCCGCCAGAAATAAACTACGCCGCCGTAACTTACGGCGCAAAATCTTCCTGGATTTGACTTAAAGCCAGGGTAAGATGCGGCGGCGTAGCGTATCTCTGATACGCTGCGCCTATCCAAATCTATGTGGATCTGGCCCTATAACTTTTGCGCAATTAAATCAATATACGCTTATCGCAATTTTTTTTTACCAAAAATATGTAGAAGAATACGTATCGGCCTAAACTAAAGAAAAACTTTATTGGATATTTATTATAGCAAAAAAGTAAAAAATATAGATTTTTTTTCAAAACTGTCGCTCTATTTTTGTTTATAGCGCAAAAAAAAAAACCGCAGAGGTGATCAAATACCACCAAAGAAAGCTCTATTTGTGGGGAAAAAAGGACACCAATTTTGTTTGGGAACTACGTCGCATGACCGCACAATTGTCAGTTAACGCGACGCAGTGCCGAATCGCAAAAAAAAATCTGGTCAGGAAGTGGGGTTATTCCTTCTGGGTCTGAAGTGGTTCATTTCTAAGAATTTCAATGTTGTTTGGGTCAGGCGAACAGACTTGCTGATGCTCAGATAGGTAGGCTTTTGCTTCCAGTTGGTGTAAGCCTTGCGTTAAAATAAACATATCTTACAAATCTATTGCTAGTCTGATAGATCCACATCCTTTTATTTTGCAGTGAAGCTACAGATGAAACCACACCCATTTTAATTTTTTTTATACCCCCATTTTATACTGAGCTGTCATTCTATCGGCGATTAATCATTTTTAGGTGGCTTACAGTCTTTTTACAACTCTTATGCCCTGTACACACGACCGGTTTTACCGTCGGAATAAACTCGGATGGTTTTTCCAACGGAATGCCGCTCAAGCTGTCTTGCATACCACACCAAATTCCGGCCGTCAAGAACGCAGTGACTTACAACACTACGACAAGCCGAGAAAAATTAAGTTCAATGCTTCTGAGCACGCATCGACTTGGATTCCGAGCATGCATGTTTTTTTCCCATCGGAATTCCATACAGACGAATGGATTTTCCGATAGGATTTTTTTCCGTCGGAAAAATAGAGAACATGGGGCCAGATTCAGATAGAATTGCCTATCTTTAGGCGGGCGTAGCGCATCTCAGATATACTACGCCGCCGTAACTTAGTGAGGCAGGTACCGTATTCACAACGAACTTGCGTCCTAAGTTACGGCGGCGTAACTAAATGGGCCGGCGTAAGCCCGCCTAATTCAAATTGTCCAGGCAGTGGGCGTGTTGTATTATAATGAGCCTTGACCCCACGTAATTGACGCTCCTAACGAACGGCGCATGCGCCATCCGTGAACGTATCCCAGTGCGCATGCTCGAAATCACGTCACAAATAGTCAATGCTTTCGACGTGAACGTAACTTACGCACAGCCCTATTCGCGTACGACTTACGCAAACGACGGAAAAATAGACGCTGTCCCGACGTCCATACTTAATATTGGCTACGCCTCATATAGCAGGGGTAACTTTACGCTAAAAAAAGCCTTACGTAAACGACGTAAATCAATGCGCCGGGCGGACGTATGTTTCTGAATCGGCGTATCTAGCTCATTTGCATATTCTACGCGTAAATCTACGGAAGGGCCCCTAGCGGCCAGCGTAAATATGCACCCTAAGATACGACGGCGTAGGAGACTTACGCCGCTCGTATCTAGGCCAAATCTATGAGTAACTGATTCTATGAATCAGGCGCATAGATACGACCGCGCTCATTCGGACATACGACGGCGTATCTGTAGATACGCCGTCGTATGTCCTTTATGAATCTAGCCCATGTTCTCTATCTAAGTCGGTCGGAATTTCCGACGGAAAAAGTCAGATGGGGCATACACACGGTCAGAATATCCGATGAAAAGCTCCCATCTGACTTTTTCCATCGGAAATTCCAACTGTGTGTACGCGCTATTAGAATCTCCTAATGCCGCGTGCACACGACCGTTTTTCATGATGAGAAAAATTCAATTTTTTTAATTGGTCGTGAAAACCGGTCGTGTGTGGGTTCCAGAACTTTTTCCACGACGTGAAAAATGGGCATTAAAAATTTAGAACCTGCTCTATTTTTTCTCGTCGTTTTTCTCGTCGTGAAAAACGGTCATATGTACGCTTTAACAACGGGAAAAAAAACGTGCATGCTCAGAAGCAAGTTATGAGATGGGAGCGCTCGTTCTGGTAAAACTAGCGTTCGTAATGGAGATAGCACATTCGTCACGCTGTAACAGACTGAAAAGCAGGAAGACTGAAAAGCGCGAATCGTCTCTCACCAAACTTTTACTAACACGCGGTAACACAAAATCAGCAAAAGCCGCCCAAAGGGTGGCGCCATCCGAATGGAACTTCCCCTTTATAGTGCCGTCGTACGTGTACGTCAACGTGCTTTGCTCAAGCGTTTTTTTTTTTCACGATCGTGTGTAGGCAAGGCAGGCTTGACAAGAATCACGTCACGAAAAACTTGTTTTTTTTTTCATGACATTAAAAACGGTTGTGTGTACGCGGCATAGGGCTGAGTGTACACTTTCTGAAGACTGCTGCTGGATGTCAATCCCATCCATATACAGGAGTTCAGTCATCCTGGCACACAAGCACTGTGCCAGAATGTAAACTGATCAGCACTTATACAGCTCAGTGTAAAGAAGACAACAAGCAGGCAGTTAAGTTTATTTTATTGTCGAAGAGCCGTAGCAGGTCTCTTCCGCAATAAAGAGTATGCCTGCTCGCAATTTTTTCATTAGAGACTTTAGTTCCGCTTCAAAGAAAATGGAAAAGAAAAACATCTACTGGCAGAATCAACTGGTAATACAACTATGTTATGGGGGGGGGGGGGGGTGAACAAAAACTGCTATGATAAAGTGATACTAAATGCTTTTTTGGTTAAAGTGGATGTAAACCCCAAAATTTTAACACTTCCAGATAAAACCCTGTCTAAATACAAAGTCAATTCCTCTCTCCTTGCTTTGAGTGACAGGTTATTTACATATCTAGCTTGGACATGTGTATCATATGTTATGTTATGTTATGTTTATCATAATATGAGGTGATCCACAGTATAAAAAGTGAGAAATCCACCCCTCCCCCACATAACACATCCTGGTAATATACAATGACCTGTGGATCACCTCATATTATGATAAACATAACATATGATAAACATGTCCAAGCTAGATATGTAAATAACCTGTCACTCAAAGCAAGGAGACTTTATATTTAGACAGGGTTTTATGTGGAAGTCTGTTAATTTTCACTGAACAATAAAATAGGATTGCTCAGAGCTGGATTAACTCTGGGTGGCAAGACTGGGCACAGATGATAGGAAATCTTATACTCTACATTATGACATAAAAAAAAAATTGGGGTTTGCATCCACTTTAAAATAAAAAAGCTAATAACATAATATTGCACAAAAAGGTCACTTACCACCAAGTGCTAAGGAATCACCCATGCGCATGCTCCTGAGCTGGGCTGTGTGCGTCCATATATACACACACAGCGTCAACAAGCCATGCACCCCACTCCCTCTTTACGGAGTTTGATTGACAGCAGCACAAGTCTATGGTTCCTGCCGCTCTCACTGTTGCCTGTAAGACCAGGAAGTGAGAGGACCGTGCCAAGACAGTGCTGGAGCTGTGACAGGGTTCAAGTGTTTAGGGATGGGGGGGGGGCGGTAGAACAAGTAGTGGGGATTTTTTTTTTACCTTTTGTAAAGAATAAATGGAAGTAAAAAAAAAACAGACTTTAGAACCACTTTGATATTACCTACAGACGGCATCATACTGTATATGACAATTTACATTTTACCTATAGTTCCATTATAAATGTGGCTGGTTGTACATACCGATACCAATAAATCGAATAAATTATCACATTTTTAGATTTATTTTTTTGGGGTTTCAAGGGATTTATCATGGCTACATTCATTTGCTATTTTTTTTTCTTGTATTATTTAATGTTCTGTATTAATTTATGATTGTCTTTTGTGACTGTTCCAATTATTAAAATACCACTGCACTTTTATGTACATATGTAAATATATACATATGTTCAAATGTGTGTAGCAATCATTCTTTTGTCCATACAGTTTGTTGACTTTGTCTTAATGTTTCTGATTTTATGTTATGATGAAAATTCTATTGCAACACGTTCTGTCTCTGCAGCAATTACAAGACTGTATTATAAATAAAGCAGAAAATATACAATAAAATACAAAAAAATAATAACTATTGTAAATGTTTCAGGCCATATTGGTGCTAAGTATTAAAAACGGTATTGGTTTTCATAAATGGTATGTGACTATACATACATACAGCATACACACAGTATACACAAATATACTAGGTACATAGTTACTAACATCTGTGGATTTACCAAGACTGAGACCACCTAATAGTGGCAAAAGTTATGGAGTATCCCCCAAACTTGGTGAAATATGGATACGTCAGGGTAAGGCTTTTTTCTATATGGAATGAATTTGGCCAGAATAAAGTGAAAGCCATTTTGCTTTAGGACTTAATCCATGGATATTGCTAAGTGGCTACAAGTTGAAGAGGAAATACCAGAAAATGCAATTGGTGCTATGCATTACAGGAAATACTACTGGATAGTGTTAGAAATACTGTATGGCCAACAGTTTGTGGACACCTGACCTTCGCACCTAGATGAGCTTGTTGGACATTCCATTTCAAAACCATGGGCAATAATATGAAGTTGGCCTCACCCTTTGTGACTAAAACAGCCTTCACTCTTCTGCAAAGGCTTTCCACATGATTTTGGAGGGTGTCTGTGGGAATTTATGACCATTGAGCCAAGAGCCAATTGTGAGGTTAGGTACGGATGTCAGATGAGAAGACCACTCCAATTCATTCTAATGGTGTTCAGTGGACTTTAGATCACTCAAGTTCCTCCACACCCAACTCATCAGACCATGTTTTCATGGCTTTGTACACGGGGGGCACTGTCATATGCAGAAAAAAGGTCCTTCCTCGAAGTGTTGCCACAAAGTCAGATGAGAAGACCATTCCAATTCATCCTAATGGTGTTCAGTGGACTTTAGATCACTCAAGTTCCTTCACACCCAACTCATCAGACCATGTTTTCATGGCTTTGTACACGGGGGGCACTGTCATATGCAGAAAAAAGGTCCTTCCTTGAAGTGTTGCCACAAAGTCAGATGAGAAGACCATTCCAATTCATCCTAATGGTGTTCAGTGGACTTTAGATCACTCAAGTTCCTTCACACCCAACTCATCAGACCATGTTTTCATGGCTTTGTACACGGGGGGCACTGTCATATGCAGAAAAAAGGTCCTTCCTCGAAGTTTTGCCACAAAGTCAGATGAGACCATTCCAATTCATCCTAATGGTGTTCAGTGGATTTTAGATTACTCAAGTTCCTTCACACCCAACTCATCAGACCATGTTTTCATGGCTTTGTACACGGGGGGCACTGTCATATGCAGAAAAAAGGTCCTTCCTCGAAGTGTTGCCACAAAGTCAGATGAGAAGACTACTCCAATTCATCCTAATGGTGTTCAGTGGAGGTTAGTCCACTCAGGTTCCCCTAAACCCAACTCATCAGTCCATGTCTCTATGGCTTTGTACACTGGGGCCCAGTTGTGTTCAAGAAGAAGGTCCATCCTCAAACTCTTGCCACAAGGTCGGAAACACGCAATAGTCCAAAATGTCTTTGTATGCTGTAGTATTCCTTCATTGGAAACTTCTGAACTAAAAAATTTGGGGGAAAGGCCACATACTTTTAGTCATATGGTGTATGGTGTTTGTGAGCAACCCAAAAACTAACATCAATTGTTAAGCATTGTAATATCTGGGTTACATTTTGCCAGTGTACCGTACAGATAAATATATTTTTTATTCTTACGCTACGCTTAGCTTAGTTCAATGTCTACAACTATGTGTTGTATGCCAACATATTATATAATTGTGATATAATATGTAAGCATAGTATGTAATTATAAGACTAAGGTAAGAACAGCAAAAAAAAAATCATTTTTATTTTATATTCTACTGTAAATAAACAATCTGTGAAAAAATAGGTACTGTTATAATTAAATCAAAGTTTATGTTCACAATTGTAATTTACAAAGCTCATTTATATATTTATTCTGCTGTTGATGTTGAAAAAAAAACATAACTTATTTATGTTTGATTTTTTTTTTTTTGTTTCTTCTATAATAATAAAATCTTAAAGTGCAAAAGGATGAAGCAATACTGCATGAATGCATCCTTTAAGGTGCTCACATATGTTCATTTATTGTGGATTGAACCTTATAATATCAATGACATATCACATTTAAAGTTGAACTCCAGGCACATTTTTTTTTAAATGGCTAAAAACATTCCAGATGCATCGAAACAAAAGGTGTGCCAAGTCTTCCAGTTTGTTTTCTTTAAAACGGAGCTCCAGGCTCCCCCCAAAAAACTATAGCTGCTGACCTTTATTATAAGGACACTTACTTGTCCAGGGATCCAGCGATGTCCTCACCTGAGCCAATTCTTCTTTCGGCTTCAGGTGCAGGTGACTTGTCGGTATGGTTCCCCTTTCGAGATGGTTCCTGTAAGGACTGCGCAGGCGCAATCCTTGCCGACGGAAATCTCCGAACCTCGGCCGGCATCCAGGCTCATTCCTTAACATCCCAGTGGATTGGAGGATGTTAAAAAAAGAGGCCACTTACCTCAAATTCCACGTCGCCCTGGAGGTTCTGTGATTTCCGTCGGCAAGGATTGCGCCTGCGCAGACCTTACAGGAACCATCTCGGTAGCCTGAACCATATCATCAGATCACAGGCTCCAGCATCTCCAGTAATGCCTTGTACACACGGTCAGACTTTTGACCATGCAAAAGTCCGCCGTGAGTCTGTCGGAAAGATAGAGAACAGGTTCTCTATGTAAGGTCCGTCGGACTTCCGACAAAAAAAGTCAGATGGAGGCTTTTTTTCTCGGAAAATCCGGCTGTGTGTACGAGACATCAGGGATACAGGCAGTGGAACATTGCGGCTTCACAGCGAGTTTCCTACTGAGCATGCGTGCCTTGTGAATGGTCCTGTAGTCTTCTAGGACCTGTGATGTGTCCCAGAGGACTACAGGAGGGAAGGAGGGGGGGCGCCTCAGATTGCCACGGCTCATCTGAACCGGAAGTTGGAGCGGGTACCTGTCAAAGTTAGATACTTGCTTCCCCCCCCCCAAAAAAAAGTGCCAAATGTGGCAGTGGAGGGGAAAGGATGCAAACAAGCGGAACTTCCCCTTTTGGATTCTGCTTTAAAATAGAGTAAGATCGGATATCCTGTCCTCTGCCAGTAGATCTGCAGAGATCCAGCACGCTACGCCCACTGCTGAGCCTAAGGCTTCATGTACACTTGGCCGTAATGTGCTGCTGAAAAACGCACAAACGCGTCAAAATCGCACCGCTATTTTGAATAGCTTTTTTCACGTTTTCCAGCCAGCGGTCTAAACGTTCCTACCCCCAAACCGCAGCATCTCCTAAACTCTTGTAAAAGCCTATGTGTACATTGACACCTAGGCTTTTATAGAGTTGAGTTTAGGAGCATTGTCAAAAAATGCCCAAAAAGCTCCTAAACCCAAGTTTACATGGAACCTAATGCTGCGTACACACGATCGGAATGTTCGATGTGAGCTTTTGGTTGTATATTCCGACCGTGTGTAGGCTCTATCGGACATTTGCTGTCAGAATTTCCGACAACAAACGTTTGAGAGCTGGCTCTCAATTTTTCCGTCAACAAAAGTTCTTGTCGGAAATTCCAATCGTATGTATCCAATTCCGACGCAAAAAATTCTACGCATGCTCGGAATCATTGTACTTAATTTTTCTAGGCTCGTTGTAGTGTTGTACGTCACCGCGTTCTTGACGTTTGGAATTTCCAAGCAAGATTTGTGCAACCGTGTGTATGCAAAACAAGTTTGAGCCAACATCCGTCGGAAAAAAATCGACGGTTTTGTTTCGGAAATTCCGATCGTGTGTACGCAGCATTAGACAGAGCTTTTTAATCAGCAGGCTGCATGAGCTTTGCTAATTGAACAGCTATAGGACTGAGTCAGGGGTATGTCAGACCATTAAAATTCAAAAACATGGATCGGTAGAAACGCAGCTAGTGTGATATGGAAATAGTTTCAAGGTCCAAGTGTGCCAGTAGGCAAAGTTAATTTACTGCTGAGACCAGACCAGGGTTTAGGGGTTCTGGTCTGTTTCCATGTGGACAGCCAGCTGGAGAGAGCAGAAGCGACTCTGTGGATATGGGTGAGAGAGGGAGAGGAGCGACGCTACTCTGAGTACAGTATGTCAGTTAAATGTCAATGTTTAATAAAAATAAGATCAACTCACATTTTGGTGAGATATAATGTGCATGGCATATGTATCTTGGGCTCCTGTAGTCCAGCTGGGCAGTGTGGTGGTCAGTGGTTCCCAAGGCTCCGAGGCTGAAGGCGGCATATGTCTGATGAAGAAGCACACATGCTCCGAACGTGAGCTCGACCAGGCCTCCCGTCTATCACCGATGATGTGCTTGTTGTGTGACCGTCTTCAGCCTCGGAGCCTTGGGAACAACCGGAGCCACCGGGAACTGCTGACCACCGTCGCTGCTCAACTGGACTACAGGAGCCCAAGTTACTTATGCCATGCACATTATCTCTCACAAAAATGTGAGTTGATCTTACTTTTATTAAACATTGAATTGTAACTGACATACTGTATGTCGGACCACTGCATTACATAGTTACATAGTTAGTCAGGTTGAAAAAAGACACAAGTCCATCCAGTTCAACCATAAGAAATAAAATAATAATAATATCATACAATCACCTTTACACAATTCTATACCCACAGTTGATCCAGAGGAAGGCAAAAAAAAACGCAAAGCATGATCCAATTTGCTACAGCAGGGGAACAAATTCCTTCCTGATCCCCCGAGAGGCAATCGGATTTACCCTGGATCAACTTTACCTATAAATGTTAGTACATTTAGGAAAGTATACAGGCCTTTCTTAAAGCAATCTACTGAGCTGGCCAGAACCACCTCTGGAGGGAGTCTATTCCACATTTTCACAGCTCTAATGCCGCGTACACACGACCGTTCTTCATGTCATGCGAAAAAACAATGTTTTTCTCAACGTGATTTGTCGTGATTCCTCTCAAGCCTGCCTTGCATACACACGTTCGTGAAAAAAATGCTCGAGCAAAGCGCGGTGACGTACAACACATACGACGGCATTATAAAGGGGAAGTTCCATTCGAATGGCACCACCCTTTGGGCTGCTTTTGCTAATTTCCCCGTCTCATAACTTTCCCCCTCGTTAAAGCGTACACACGACCGTTTTTCACGACGTGAAAAAGAACGACGAGAAAAAATAGAGCAGGTTCTAAATTTTTAACGGCCATTTTTCTCGTCGAGAAAAATGCTCTGGAGCATACACACGGCCGTTTTTCACAACCAATTTAAATTTTTCTCGTCATGAAAAACAGTCGTGTGTACGCGGTATTACTGTGAAGAAACCTTTCCGTATTTGGAGGTGAAATCTTTTCCTCTAGACGTAAACAGTGCCCCCTTGTCCTCAGTGTTGACCGTAAAGTGAATAACTCAACTCCAAGTTCTTTATATGGACCCCTTATATATTTGTACGTGTTGCATTGAGACACCTTCTTTCATACAGAGGTTAAGAGTAGTGTTGCTCACGAATATTCGCAATGCGAATATTTGTTACGAATATGGCATATTCGAATATTCGCGAATAACTCGAATTTCGCGGCCAATATTCGCTATTTCGAATATTCGTATTTTTTCAAATTTATTTTTAAAACAGATCACATCCTATCGACGTCTAAAAGCATTGCTGGTATGATTAGAGACCCTGGGCCGAGTAGCTAAGCTGAGGCGATCCTTTTATGATTTCCGAATATTCGCGAATACTTTCTCCGCCCTTCTTTTGCATCAGAGCCAATCAGAGTTCTCCTACCACAGTTGTCAAAATCTCGCAATCAATTTCGCATTCGCGAAATTTTGATAAAATATCACCAATATTCGATTTCCGAATATTCGCGAATACTTTCTCCGCCCTTCTTTTGCATCAGAGCCAATCAGAGTTGTCAAAATCTCGCAATCAATTTCGCATTCGCATTAGCGAAATTTCGACAAAATATCACCAATATTCGATTTCCGAATATTCGCGAATACTTTCTCCGCCCTTCTTTTGCATCAGAGCCAATCAGAGTTGTCAAAATCTCGCAATCAATTTCGCATTCGCATTAGCGAAATTTCGATAAAATATCACCAATATTCGATTTCCGAATATTCGCGAATACTTTCTCCGCCCTTCTTTTGCATCAGAGCCAATCAGAGTTGTCAAAATCTCGCAATCAATTTCGCATTCGCATTAGCGAAATTTCGATAAAATATCACCAATATTCGATTTCCGAATATTCGCGAATACTTTCTCCGCCCTTCTTTTGCATCAGAGCCAATCAGAGTTCTCCTACCACAGTTGTCAAAATTTCGCAATCAATTTCGCATTCGCATTAGCGAAATTTCGCAAAAAAAATTTTTTTTATAAAATATCACGAATATTCGATTTTAGCGAATATTTCACGAATATTCGGCTATATATTCGTGATATATCGCGAAATCGAATATGGCGTATTCCGCTCAACACTAGTTAAGAGATCCAAATTCTCTGCAGCTGCTGATATGGGACAGACTTTTCCATTCATGCTGTGCCCGCTTTAGAAAGAAAACCATGTATGATATTGAATGTCTTTTGTTTTGATGCACCTGAAATGCAGCTAATTTAAACTGAAGTTTCAGTTGGGCTTACAAATAAATTCCTCAAAATCCACAAAGGATCCAAATCCACTTTGTGGGTACAAAATGCCTTTGCAAGCCGACATATTATCTTTGTAAAAGACATGGTGACATCATCACTGTGCTGTACATACCCTGTGACCAGAGAGCAGAGCTGTGGGAGGGGCCCAGAAGTATCCACCCACTACAGGCTGCCTACAGAAAACTACAGGAAGGGGCGGTGACAAGACCAGTCACCTTGCACAAGGAGAGAGAGTAGCAGTGGCCAGTCTTTATTACAGGAAATTGACAAATTGAAGGAGTTGTTTCATGCTAAATTCCTGCATAGATCCAAAAGAAATACACAAAGGACATCGGTGTGTCTATTTATAAAGCAGTGAATGTGACTTCCACCAAACATATTGTGGGGGGAAATCAATCACTGTCATTTAAAACACATGGACCTGGAAGGCTGTCCACCAGAGAATGCTTGGTGACAGTCACATTCACTGGTTAAAGTAGAACTAAAAGCTATTTTTTTTTAGTCTTTTATTTAGGATAGAGTAAGAGGGGGTTGTACTTGTAACCCCTGTCAGTGTTTGCCATCTATGTCCCACTGGTGAGATTTTTCCCTTTACTTCCTGTCCCATAGCCACAACAGGAAGTAAGAGAAGATCCCTCCAAAGTGAGGGAATTAGTGTCCCCATGGGAAGATTTCCCTTCTATTACTGTTCTAGTGTCAACCCAAAATTTGGGATTTTCTTTTACTTATATTTACAGTGATAATGGAAACACAGACAGCAATAACATTTGAAAGATGTCCTACCTAATCCCACTCCACGCTATCCAAAACTAAAAAAAAAGTGTTTAAGCTTGGTTTCCATTTGTGCGACTTTTCATGCGACTTGGGACTGAAAAGTTGCATGACAAGTCGTACCCCATGATTTCCAATGAGTACTGTTCACATCAAAGTAGTTCCTGCACTACTTTGGTCCCACTTTGATGCAACTTGAGGTCCATAGAATCAAGAATACACAGGCATTGCTTCAAATCGTGGCAAAGAATCGTGGCAAAATCGCGCAACTTTGGTGTTGCAATAGTGGAAACAGAGCCTTAGTTACACTCTAATAAATCGACCTCCATAATTTAGGAATACACATTCATGTATTTAGACAATATTTAGTCTGGAGTTCAGCTTTAATTGCTCTGGGTTTTCATGTCCAGATCTTCAATTGTTTCCGCAAAACTAATAGCTGTGTTCTGATTGGATGTGTTAAGCCACACAACTAGCTTTTGTATTAGCTTTCTTTTCTTTTTTTTGTATTATTTTTATTTTTTTTATGTTTCCTGTTTTTTTTAAACAATTCTTTCATTTAAAGTACACATATGTAGGATAAGTCCTCTTTAAAAGTTGAAAAAGACGTATTACAATTTGTATTTATTTATTAATTGTTTGGAGTTCATGCCTTGTGCCCTGTTTTTAATTCCCGTCATTAAAATCATTTATTTTCAGTGTTTTCCTTATGATTTAAAAAAAATGCTATTAAATTTGCTTTATGTGAGATATATATATATATATATACACTGTACAGTATCTTACACAAGTGAGTACACCCCTCACATTTTTGTAAATATTTTATTATATCTTCTCATGTGACAACACTGAAGAAATAATAGTAAGAAGAGCCAGCAAGACTGTAATCCTTGAAGTGACGTTTATTGGTACATCAGAGTGACAATAAAACAATAGTGTTGACGCGTTTCAGTAATAGCCGTAGTCGTAGCTAGTTGGAAACAGATATGGCAAGATATATATAGACTCACATACACATATATGTGAATATATATATATATATATATATATATATATATATATATATATATATATATATATATATATATATATATATTCCCAAAATAAAAAATATGAAAAAATTATTATTATTATTATTATTATGAATAATTTTTTCATATTTTTTATTTTGGGAAGACGTACCCAATTTCACCATTGAACATTTTTCTGAATATTTTCACTTTGCTGACACTTATTTTTATTAGCGCAACTCCATCCTTTTCACATGTTATTTTGTTTTGTATAAACATTTTGAGTTTGCAGCTCCTTTTTATGTACTAGATAAGCGCACTATTTTTCCCACTTTTTATATATATATATATATATATATATATATATATATATATATATACAGTATATATATATATATATATACCATATATCTTGCCATATCTATTTCAAACTAGCTAAGACTAAGGCCCCTTTCAGACGTGCGGACCATATGTCCGCTTTTTCATCCATCCGTTTGCGGATGAAAAAGCAACATACATTGGTCCCTATGTGATTGCGGGTGTCAGCGGATAAACATCCGCTGACACCCGTAATTACCCGCCTCCGCAAAGATCCGATTTTGCAGACGGAAGAATGTCCTATTTTTTTACTGATCTGATACAGTACACTGATTTTAAGTATAGCTAATATTTATTGTATGTCTCAGAGCAGGTGCAGAGTTAAATTGCATGGGGGGGGGGGGGGCAAGATTATTTTTGTCCAGGGTCCACGGGTTTCCCCCAGTTCTGTGCTGATGACACTGCTGGATATCTTCTGATGTCAAAGGGAAGTAGAAAACAATTTGTATCACCACAGGGTGGTCCTGTGGATACAGAATAGGTAAGAATGTGCCACGTCATAACCTAATTGGAATACTACCCTGCTGGGTGGTTCATGGAGCAGCAGATGTGTGAGGCGGATTTTTCTTCAAATGGTGACCCAATGCAGTCATCCAAGCACTGCATCTATTAAGGGACTGGAAGCCTCAGACCCACCTAGGTTCCGGATACCACAAAGGGCCTGTAGTTTCAAATGACCCTGCTCACCCTATGTCTGCTATTTTGTTATGTCTAATAATTACTGATGGGCCCTGGCTAACCTATAATGTTGTCCCTATGGATTTTTCTACTGACTGGTGACATATTCCGCAGTTCCCGCTGACTCCTGGTCGTGTTTTTTATTGCATAACTCCAACTATTTTGAATACAGGGGAACCTTGGTTTACGGGTAATGCGTTTTGAATAACTTTTTAAAAAAAATCCTGACTCAGTTTGCGAGTGTTGTCTCGCAAAACGAGCAGAATTCAAGCTAATTGGGTGTGCAGTACCTCATTTGGCCAGAGCGCGTACACAGAGATTTGTGGGTTCATTCACGAACGGGGGGGGGGGGCAACTCGATGTCGGGCACCCACGATCGATTGAGAGACAGGCAGAACGGGATCTGTCAGTGTAAACAAACAGATCCCCGTTCTGTCAGAGGAGGAGAGAGAGATCGTCTGTTCCTAGTGATCAGGAACAGTGATCTCTCTCCTCCTCCAGTCAGCCCAGCCCCCATACAGTTAGCAACAACTCCATAGGGAACACTCAATCCCTTGATCGCCCCCTAGTGTTAACTCTTTCCCTGGCAGTGACATTTATACAGTAATAGTAAACAATTTTTAGCTCTTATCGCTGTATAAATGTCAATAGTCCAAAAAGGGTCCGATCTATCCACCGCAATGTCGCAGTCCTGCTAAAAATCGCAGATCACCGCCATTACTAGTAAAATAATAATAAAAATGCCATAAATCTATCCCCTATTTTGTAGATGCTATAACTTGTGCGCAAACCAATCAATATACGATTTTTGCGTTTTTTTTTTTACCAAAAATATGTAAAAGAATACGTATCGGCCGAAACTGATGAAGACATTTTTTTGGGGGATATTTATTATAGCAAGAAGTAAAAAATATAATTATTGGTTTTCTTTGTTTATAGCGCAAAAAATAAAAACCGTAGAGGTTATCAAATAGCACCAAAAGAAAGCTCTATTTGTGAGGAAAAGAAACGTGATACCCAAAATTTTGTTTGGGTAACACGTTTCACAACCGCGCAATTGTCAGTTAAAGCAACGCAGTGCCGTATCGCAAAAAAAATGTCCTGGTCATTAAAGTGACACTAAGCCCAGGTTCACACTGGGTGCGATTTCATTCGATTTGAGATGCGATTTCACATGTGAAATCGCATCTCAAATGCCTCCAATTGTCGGCAATGGCGCCGTCCTAATCGGTGCGACACCGCATCTGCGGCGCTGCACCGATTTCAAAAAGTAGTTCTTGTACTACTTTTTGCGATTTCGGGCCGCGATTTACATAGACATCTGTGCAGAAACCTGCACAGATGTCTCTTAAATCGCGTCCGAAATCGGGACTGCCGGCGGGAGTGAAATCGTGCGAGTTCAGCTGAACTCGCACGGCTTCACTCCCGCAGCCCAGTGTGAACCAGGGCTTAAGGTTATTTTTTTTTTTAAATAACAAACATATCATACTTACCTCCACTGTGCAGTTCGTTTTGCACAGAGTGTCCCCAATCCAGCTGTTCTGGGGTCCGACGGCGGCTCTCGCGGCTCCTCCCCACATTAGATAACCCCCTCTGGGAAGCTCTCTCCCGAGGGGGTTACCTTACGGACACGCACCCGAGTCCAGCATTTGGCATCCAATGCCGAATGCCAGACTCGGCCCGGCCCCACGGTGCCTGCGTCTTTCGATTTGATTGACAGCAGCGGGAGCCAATGGCTGCGCTGCTATAAATCTATCCAATCAAGAGCCTGGAACCAATGGAGAGAGCGACGGCGGGGACACGCCCACAGAAATTCGGGGCTCAGGTATGTAAAATAGGGGGGCTAGGGGGCCGGACACTGCAAGGTGTTTTTTCCCCTTAATGCATAGGATGCATTAACCACTTAAGGACCGGACCAATATGCTGCTAAATGACCCAAGGGGTTTTTACAATTCGGAACTGCGTCGCTTTAACAGACAATTGCGCGGTCGTGCGACGTGGCTCCCAAACAAAATTGGCGTCCTTTTTTTCCCACAAATAGAGCTTTCTTTTGGTGGTATTTGATCACCTCTGCGGTTTTTATTTTCGGCGCTATAAACAAAAATAGAGCGACAATTTTGAAAAAAAAACAATATTTTTTACTTTTTGCTATAATAAATATCCCCCCAAAACACATATATATAAAAAAAAATTTCCTCAGTTTAGGCCGATACGTATTCTTCTACCTATTTTTGGTAAAAAAAATCGCAATAAGCGTTTATCGATTGGTTTGCGCAAAATTTATAGCGTTTACAAAATAGGGGATAGTTTTATTATTATTTTTTTTTACTACTAATGGCGGCGATCAGCGATTTTTTCGTGACTGCGACATTATGGCGGACACTTCGGACAATTTTGACACATTTTTGGGACCATTGGCATTTTCACAGCAAAAAATGCATTTAAATTGCATTGTTTATTGTGAAAATGACAGTTGCAGTTTGGGAGTTAACCACAGGGGGCGCTGTATGAGTTATGTTTCACCTAGTGTGTGTTTACAACTGTTGGGGGGTGTGGCTGTAGGTCTGACGTCATCGATCGAGTCTCCCTATAAAAGGGATCACTCGATCGATGCAGCCGCCACAGTGAAGCACGGGGAAGCCGTGTTTACATACAGCTCTCCCCGTTCTTCAGCTCCGGGGAGCGATCGCGAGGGGGCGGCTAGAAACGAATAACCACGCCCTCGTCCCGGATCGCTCCTGAAGCCACGGGAACCGCCGCATGTACCGGGGGGTCCCGATCGGACCCCCGACCCACGTCTAGGCAGGCACGTATGATGTGCCTGTCCGTGCCATTCTGCCGACGTAAATGTACATGCGGCGGTCCGGAAGTGGTTAACCACTTACCCCCCGGACCATATTGCTGCCCAAAGACCAGAGTACTTTTTGCGATTCGGGACTGCGTCGCTTTAACAGACAATTGCGCGGTCGTGCGACGTGGCTCCCAAACAAAATTGGCGTCCTTTTTTTCCCACAAATAGAGCTTTCTTTTGGTGGTATTTGATCACCTCTGCGTTTTTTATTTTTTGCGCTATAAACAAAAATAGAACGACAATTTTGAAAAAAATGAATATTTTTTACTTTTTGCTTTAATAAATATCCCCCAAAAATATATAAAAAAAAAATTTTTTCCTCAGTTAAGGCCGATACGTATTCTTCTACATATTTTTCGTAAAAAAAAATCGCAATAAGCGTTTATTGATTGGTTTGCGCAAAAGTTATAGCGTTTACAAAATAGGGGGTATTTTTATGGCATTTTTATTAATATTTTTTTTTACTAGTAATGGCGGCGATCAGCGTTTTTTTTTTCGGTATTGCGACATTATGGCGGACACTTCGGACATTTTTGACACATTTTTGGGACCATTGGCATTTTTATAGCGATCAGTGCTATAAAAATGCATTAGATTACTATAAAAATGCCACTGGCAGTGAAGGGGTTAACACTAGGGGGCGGGGAAGGGGTTAAGTATGCCTGGGTGTGTTCTTACTGTGGGGGGGGGGTGGCCTCACTAGGGGAAACACTGATCCTCGGTTCATACATTGTATGAACAGAAAATCAGCATTTCCCCCGCTGACAGGACCGAGAGCTGTGTGTTTACACACACAGCTCCCGTTCCCCGCTCTGTACCGAGCGATCGCGTGTGCCCGGCGGCGATCGCGCCCGCCGGGCACACGCACGGGAGTCGGGGGCGAGCGGGGGGCGCGCGCGCGCGCCTCCGGCGGCGCGCGTGCGCCCCTAGTGGCGGCTAAAAGGCAGGACGTCATATTACGTGCTCTCGCCTAGGAGAGCCACCTTGTGGACGTATTATGACGGTGCGGCGACGGCAAGTGGTTAAGATGAAAAAACACGAAGGTTTACAACCCTTTAAGGGGGCAAATCTTCCTACGCTAATCTTCTCAGCAAATGACTGTGCAGGGGTGCATGTCAGCAAAAGTCTTGGTCATTGGAGGACATGCAGCACAGACAAAAAAAAAAAAACCTGACCACTCTCATGCCTAGTGTGGTCAGCATGCAATAGGAAAGCAGGGCGACTGGCAAGATCACCAGGCATTTCACATAAAGGAAGCAATGAAAAGAGAACAGGATACTTTTTAACACAAGTACATTGTACAACATACACTTGTGAATACGAAATGATGCTGTAACATATTATTTGAATGCACTAATAATTCTCAGTTTTGCTGCTGATTTATTTTATCCTAAATCTTCCACGATAAGTAACGCAACTGGCCAAGATTATTCATCTCAAGCAGGAAGGTCATCAAGGGGTCATCTCCATAGTTTAAAGATTATATTTTATTTTGCTCCAAGGCGTGCACATTGTAGATATATAGTAGGGCTTATCTCTGCAGCACTTAAGCCTTCTTCTCGCTGCGACTTTCTGGAGTGAAACTAAGAAGTTTAGCCGCTGGTCAGTAACAAGCGCTGACATCCTTTAATGTTTTGTGAGGCATACAGCTTGCTCTGCTCGGCTCCTAGATGAGTGGGCTTACTTCCCAGAATACACAGGAGCTGAAATCAACGGTCAACATTTATTTCATATGAAAGCGGGACCTAGTGGGACTTTACATCTCCATCCCTGATTCAGTAGAAACAAAAAAGGAAATAAAATTTGGACTTTATATGAGGTACGTGCGGCAACAGAAATGCAGTCAATATAAAAACACAATGGACCAGATTCACAGAGACTTACGCCGACGTATCAGTAGATACGCCGTCGTAAGTCCGAAAATGCGCCGTCCTATCTCTGCGCTCATTCCTAAAATGAGATACGCCTGGATGTTGCCAAGATGCGACCGACGTAAGTCTCCTACACCGTCGTATCTTGGGTGCATATTTACGCTGGCCGCTAGGGGCGATTACGTTGATTTACGCGTCAAATATGTAAATGAGCTAGATACGCCATTCACGAACGTACGTACGCCCGTCGCAGTAAGCTACGCCATTTACGTAAGGCGTACGCTGGCGTAAAGATAAAACACCTCTATAGGTGGCGCAGCCCATTCAAGGTATGGACGACGGAACAGCCGTAGTATTTTACGTTGTTTGCGTAAGCCGTACGTGAATGGGGCTGGGCGTAGGTTATGTTCACGTCGAAAGCATTGAGCCGACGTATCTTAGGGAGTATTTGCGACGTGATTCTGAGCATGCGCGCGCATGCGCCGTACGAACGGCCCTTAATTTACATGGGGTCACGGTTAATTTAAATGTAGCAGGCCCACTACCTGCCTACTTTGATTTAGGCTGGCTTACGCCGGCCCATTTTCGCTACGCCGACGTAACTTACGGAGCAAGTGCTTTGTGAATACTAACCTTGCCTCACTATGTTACGTCGGCGTAGCGCAAATGGGATGCGCCCTCATACGTGAATCTGGCCCAATGTTTATTGCTAAATAATTACATAATATATTAGAAAAATACATTCATAGGTTTGTGTCCATAATGACAACATGTAACAAACATTGTATGGAAAAAAAATTGGCAACAACGGTAAATAAATAATAGATTTTATAATAAATATACCTGTATATACTCGAGTATAAGCCGACCCGAATATAAGCCGAGGCAGATAGTTTTACCACAAAAAACTGGGAAAACGTATTGACTCGAGTATAAGCCTAGGGTGTCCATCTGCATGCCTCACTGTGCCTCACTTTGCCTTACTGTGTCCATGTGCATGCCTCACTGTGTCCATGCCTCACTGTGTCCATGCCTCACTGTGCCCATGCCTCACTGTGTACATGCCTCACTGTGTCCATGCCTCACTGTGTCCATGCCTCACTGTGTCCATGCCTCACTGTGCCCATGCCTCACTGTGTCCATGCCTCATTGTGTCCATGCCTTACTGTGCCCATGCCTGACTGTGTCCATGACTAGACTGACGTTTAATATGGGAGTCTATGGAAGGGGTGCCCGGCTTTGAAAAATCAGTGCTCCCCGGCCGTAGGTCCCCCGGACAACATACTTGCACACTTGTAGAAGAACAGTGGGGCTATATGTCTGCCAAGTTTGCGACCAGCCGGTACCGGGTCCCCAAAGTCCAGGAGATCAGGTGCAAAAATGAGACTCAAGTATAAGTAAAGGGGGCATTTTCATCACCAAAAAATGTGCTGAAAAACTCGGCTTATACTCGAGTATATACGGTATGACCGCTGCATCAGTACATTGTAGGGTACATACATAACAGCCTAGGGCTGCGCATCTTCACCGGTCTCACGATTCGATGCAATTACGATTATCAAGTCCACGATTCGCTTCAATTCCACAATGCATCACGATTGCAGCGCTAGTGCGCATGGCTCTCCCCCCAAAATAGTACAGGAGATGATCAGAGACTGCGGGCATAGTACAGGAGATAATCAGAGACTGCAGACATAGTACAGGAGATGATCAGAGACTACAGACATAATACAGGAGATGATCAGAGACTGTGGACATAATACAGGAGATGATCAGAGACTGCGGGCATAGTACAGGAGATGATCAGAGACTGCAGACATGCTACAGGAGATAATCAGAGACTGCAGACATAGTACAGGAGATGATCAGAGACTGCAGACATGCTACAGGAGATGATCAGAGACTGTGGACATAGTACAGGAGCTGATCAGAGACTGCAGACATGCTACAGGAGATGATCAGAGACTGCAGACATGGTATAGGAGATGGTCAGAGACTGCAGATATGATACAGGAGATGATCAGAGACTGCAGACATAGTACAGGAGATGATCAGAGACTGCGGACATAGTACAGGAGATGATCAGAGACTGCAGACATAGTACAGGAGATGATCAGAGACTGCAGACATAATACAGGAGATGGTCTATATTTCTCCTCCATACAGCCCAGTCCCTGGCTGCAGTGACAATGACTTACATAGTTAGTCAGGTTGAAAAAAGACACAAGTCCATCCAGTTCAACCACAAAAAATAAAAAAAACAAAAATAAAAAACACAGTAAAATCCTATACACCCAACTCCATTCCCACTTATCACAGGTAACAGTACATCAGATTCCACTACATGCCCGTACCCCCCCTGTGTCCCCGGATCACAGCACCCCCTCCTCCTCTGTACTTACATGCTGCTCTGCACACAGAGGATGATTGGAGGGAACAATGAGGAAAATACATTTGCCTGATTTTCTTATAACGTGCACCCCCACTTTAGGCTGGATTGTCACCATTCAATGCATGTTTTTATGCATTTTATTGTGGATTTTTAAAATACACTAATGTACATTTTCAGTGTGTTTTCATGTACTGCCATTGTCATCAATACGCCCTTTAAAAATGCACAGATGACAATGAACCCTTAATAAAAAATATCAGTACAGCGAGGACTTGGACTTTTAAATACAGTACAGTGTTATTTATTTTCTATTACAATTGACACATTTCCTCAGTGTATTTAAAAGTCCAAGTCCTCGCTGTACTGATGTTTTTATTGAGGGTTCATTGTCATCTGTGCATTTTTAAAGGGCGTATTGATGACAATGGCAGTACATAAAAACACACTGAAAATGTACATTAGTGTATTTTAAAAATCCACAATAAAATGCATAAAAACATGCATTAAATGGTGACAATCCAGCCTAAAGTGGGGTGCACACAGGGCTGGACTGGGACAAAAATTTGGCCCTGGACTTCATCCAGACTGGCCCACTTTAATTCAATAAAATGCTGCCCCCCCCCCCCCCCCCGAAAAATCACGCCCACCAAAAGGCCCCTACATCCATTATTGTATATAATGAGAGGGTGAGAGAGAGGGTTGAGGGAAAGGGGTGAGAGTGGGTGGGTGAGAGAGAGGGTGAGTGTAAGAAAAAGAGAGTGAGTGTAAAAGAGAGGGGGTGAGTGTAGGACCCCTTTCACACTGAGGCATTTTTTAGGAGCTTTTGGGCTAAAAATAGCGCCTGTAAAGCGACTGAAAAACGCCTCCGCTGCAGTCCCAGTGTGAAAGCCTGAGTGCTTTCACACTGGGGCACTGCCAGGGCGTTAAAAAAAGTCCTCCAAGCAGCATCTTTGGGGCAGTGGAGGAGCGGTGTACAAACTGCTCCTGCTCATTGAAATGAATGGCCACCGCAGCTAAAGCACCTGCAAAGCACTTCGGCAGCAGCGATACATGGGCACATTTAACCTTGAATTCGGCTGCTAGTGGGGGTTAAAAGCGCCTGCTAGACGCTGAAAAGTGCAGCTAAAACTACAGTAAAGTGCTGCTAAAACTAGCAGTGTTTTACCGTCAATGCCCACCCCAATGTGAAAGCAGCCTAAGAGTCAGGGAGTGAATGAGACAGAAGAGGGAGCTGAGAGACAGAGGGGGGGAGCTGAGAGACAGAGGGGGGGAGCTGAGAGACAGAGGGGGGGAGCTGAGAGACAGAGGGGGGGGAGCTGAGAGACAGATTGGGAGGTCCGAGAGACAGAGGGGGGGGTCTGAGAGATAGAGGGGGCTGAGAGACAGAGGAGGGGGCTAAAAGAGGGGGGGACTGAGAAACACGGGGACTGAGAGACAGAGGGGGGGACTGAGAGACAGAGGGGGGGACTGAGAGACAGAGGGGGGACTGAGATACTCTCCATTTTAAAAAAACGGCCCACTGAGCCATCGGGCCACCGGGAAACTCCCTGTAGTCCCTATGGTCAGTCCATTCCTGGGTGCACACTATAAGAAAATAAGGCAAATGTATTTTCCTCATTGTTCCCTCCAATCATCACTTGTTATCGACAAGAAGCACATGAATAGAAGCAAAAGCACTTATTAGAGAAGCATACATTACATACCTCCCATCCGTCCCGGATTTCGCGTTAATGTCCCGCGTATCGCGCTAAATCCCGAGGTCACGCGCGCAGTGCTATTTTCCCGCGATTTCGCGTACCCCCTCCCCCCGCGATTACCGCGGCAAATCCCGCGATTCGCGATAAAGCCCCCCCCCCCCCCGCTCAACAACTCTGATTGATCCGTGGACCCCACCCCCCGCTCAACAACTTTGATCACATAGATGGTGCCACACCACAAAAAATAGGGCTTGTCATCTTATCTAAGCTGACTTACACATTACTTGTGTCATTGCAGGCGGTAATGAGATGGGCGATCTGCCTGCTCACCATCCCCCGATCTCTATTCCAGCTCGTCCGCATCAGCAGGGTGTTTAAATGTGCCGCGCTCATGTGACTGACTGCCCGGCCCGCCTCTCTCCACAATGCTCTCATGTCTCTTCCTGGCGTCAGCAGTGCACCTCCCGCCTTTCTACTGATCTGATCGTTCCAGTCAGTGGGCGTGGCTGACGCCAGGAGACGTGAGACGTAAGAGGAGAGAGGCGGGCCAGGCAGTCACATAAGCGCGCCCCTTTTACAAACAGGCCAACGTCTGAACGGAGCGCTCTCCCGGGAGGGGGCTGGGCCAAACATGGATTAATACGGTCGCATGCATCGGTGCCGCATCGGGGACACCCGAATCGCGATGCACCGATTACATTAGACACCCCTACATGATAGATGACACGGACCACCTCAGAAACAGTATAAAGATAAAATCTGTATACAGTATCTCACAAAAGTGAGTACACCCCTCACATTTTTGTAAGTATATTATTCTATCTTTTCATGGGACAACACTGAAGAAATGACCCTTTGCTACAATGTTGTGTAGTGAGTGTACAGCTTGTATAACAGTGTAAATTTGCTGTCCCTTTAAAATAACTCAACAGACAGAAATTAAACTGCTGGCAACAAAAGTGAGTACACCCCTAAGTGAAAATGTCCCCATTGGGCCCAAAGTCAATATTTTATGTGGCCACCATTATTTTCCAGCACTGCCTTAATGGGGTTGTAATGGTTTGTTTTTTATTTTCTAAATAGATTCCTAGTGCATTGTTAGTTCACTTACCCTTTCCTTAGATTTCCCTTCTAAATGTTTTTTTTCTTTGTCTGAATTTCTCACTTCCTGTTCCTCCTCAGTAAAATTGTCCCCACCATCCGAGCCGTTCTGGCTGGGGGTTAGTCAGCCAGAACAGCTTACTGAGGAGGAACAGGAAGTGAGAAATTCAGACAAAGGAAACAAAGAAAAACATTTTTTAGCAGGGAAATGGAAGGAAAAGGTAAGTGAACCAACATGTACTAGCTTAAGGCTGCATTCACATCTGAGCGACAGCCGCGTTCGCGTTTAGCGGCGTATTTTGCCGCGAGTACAAAACTTTCACTTTTTTTTTTTTTTTTCTCAAAGTCTTCCCATTGCTGTCAATGGGAAAACGCCTATGTCGCCTGAAAAAAAGGGTCCGGGACTTTTTTTCAGGCGACAGGCGTTCGGCGTCTATGAGATGTGAACCATCTCCATAGACAGCAATGGGAATTCTCCCCTCGAGCGACAGAAGCGTCCGGCGTCGGGCGTTTTGTCGCTCAGGTGTGAATGGGGTCTAAAGGAACCTATTTAGAAAATAAAAAACAAACTTTACAACCCCTTTAACCCTCTTGGGCATGGAGGTCACCAGAGCTTCACAGGTTACCACTGGAGTCCTCTTCCCCTCCTCCATGATGACATCACAGAGCTGGTGGATATTAGAGACCTTGCTCTCCTCCACATTCCATTTGAGGATGCCCCACAGATGCTCAATAGGGTTTAGGTCTGGAGACATGCCTGGCCAGTCCATCACCTTTACCCTCAGCTTCTTTAGAAAGGCAGTGGTTGTCTTGGAGGTGTGTTTGGAGTCGTTATCCTTTTTGGAATAGATTGCATTAAGGTGAAAAAAACATTTCCTTTACAACTCCTTTAAGTATGCTGTCCAGTTCTCAGGAAGGATGTGCTGGAACTGGAGAGAGTCCAGAGAAGGGCAAAAAAGCTAATGAAGGGAATGGAGGAACTCGGCTATGGGGAAAGGCTGAAAGCCTTGAACTTATTTTCTCTGGAGAAGAGACGCTTTAGAGCGGATATAATAGCAATCAGTGGTGGCTGGTGCTCAAAATTTTTGGGGGCGCAAAGGAAAAAAAAATTGCAGTCTCACTGTGCCCAAACGCAGCCACTGTTCCATGCCATCAAACGCAGCCACTGTGCCATCAATTTGCACCACTGTGCCATGCCATCAAATGCAGCCACTGTGCCATCAATTCGCACCCCTGTGCCATGCCATTAAACGCAGTCACTATGCCATGCCATTGTCACCACTGTGCCATGCCATTAAACGCAGCCACTGTGGCATGCCATTAAACGCAGCCACTGTGCCATCCATTGTCACCACTGTGCCATGCCATTAAACGCAGTCACTGTGCCATCCATTGTCCCCACTGTGCCATGCCATTAAACGCAACCACTGTGCCATGCCATTAAACGCAGCCACTGTGCCATCCATTGTCACCACTGTGCCAAGCCATTAAACGCAGCCACTGTGCCATCCATTGTCACCACTGTGCCCTTTAATGGTCGCCGCTGTGCCAATTTTCCCCACTGTGCCCTGTAGATTGCTTTCTCCCCCCCCCCCCCCCCCGCGCCCGGCACTTACCTTTACTGGAGTCAGGCATCCACGTCCCACGATGTCTTCTCCCGCCCTCGATGACTGACAGGCGTCTCAGCCAATCAGGTTACCGGCAGCCGAAACCGGCCAACCTGATTGGCTGAGACGCCTGTCATCTTATCCAAGGGGCGTACAAACTGTGCGCTCCGAGAATAAGCTTCCGGGACCCGAGGGCTGTATTGGAAAAGCCTATCAGAGCCGTTGGCTTTGATAGACATTTCCGTACAGCCAACCAGCTGGCGTTATTCAGATGGCCAGACATTGAGCGCCGACCATCTGAATAACAGCGGCAGCGGCGAAAATAACATAGATTCGTGCAATGCATGAATCTATGTTATTTTCAGTGGCGGTGAGAGCCAGAGGGGGCGGCGCTCCAGCGCCCTCTATGGACGAACCGCCACTGATAGCAATGTACAAATACCGTACTGTTGACCCTAGCATAGGAAAAAACTTTTCAGGGAAAAGGTTTTCAAAAAGACACACGGCCATTCACTGAAATTGGGAGAGAAGCAGTTTAACCTTAAAGCGGAGTTCCAGCCTTTTTATGTTTATTAAAAGTCCGCAGCTACAAAAAGTGTAGTTACAGGCACTTACCTGCTCCACGGGTGCCCGGAGCTCCGCTCCTCTCCCCCCCCTCTCCGGCTGGCGCCTCCATTCATAGTGTGGACACCCCGCTTTCGTCTTCATGGCCTAGCACTCACTGCGCATGCGTGAGTCGCGCTGCGCTCTATGAATGGACAGGCGATCTCCTGGGACCTGTCACGTGTCCCTGGAGATCGCCTAGAGGGAGGGGCCGCCTAAGGCGAGAAGAGATGTCACAGAGGCGGTCCCTGGGCGGAAGGAGGAAGTGGGACAGGAAGTCCCACTCCCAAAAAAATTACATGCCAAATGTAAAAAGGGGAGTGCTTAAAGGGGTTGTAAAGGTAAATGTTTTTTCACCTTAATGCATCTTAAAAATCCGACGGCACTGGCCCCCCCCCCCCGAACCCCTGTTTCACTTACCTCACCCCTCATGTGTCCACGTGATCCTCTTCGGTTCCCAGCCTGGCCGTTGATTGGCTACGCTGGACGGATTGATAGCGGCGCAGCCATTGGCTGGCGTTGCTGTCAATCATTCGATGACGCGGCACGACGGGGGGCGGGACCGAGTGATACAGTCGGCGGCTATGCCCGCTGCTGAATCACGGGAGCGCGCTCGCAAAAGCTTTCTACCATGCGAGCTTGCTCACATGAAGGTGGAAAGCTCTTGCAAGGAGGAGCCGAGACAGCCGCAGAGGGACCCCAGAAGACAGGGTTCAGGGGCACTGTGTGCAAAACGAGCTGCACAGTGGAGGTAAGTATAACATGTTTGTATTTTACAAAAAAAATTTTAACTTTAGTGTTCCTTTAAAGCAGAAGTTCCACTTTTGGGTGGAACTCGGCTTTAAACTGCATAGAGGGTTCTTTACTGTCAGAGCGGTAAGGATATGGAATTCTCTTCCACAAGCAGTGGTAATAGCAGGGAGCGTTGACTGTTTAAAAAAAAACGATTAGATGGGCACCTTAATGATCACAACATACAAGGGTATACGATGGACTATTGACATAAACACACACACACACCACAGGTTGAACTGGATGGACTGTTGTCTTTTTTCAACCTCACCAATTATGTAACTTTGTAACTATGGGCCAGATTCAGGTACGAGATACGACGTCGTATCTCCAGATACGCCGTTGTATCTCTGAGTGTGCGACGTCGTATCTATGCGCCTGATTCTTAGAATCAGTTACGCGTAGATTTGACTAAGATCCGACCGGCGTAAGTGTCTTACGCCGTCGTATCTTAGTTGCAATTTTATGCTGGCCGCTAGGTGGCGCTTCCGTATATTTACTCGTCGAATATGCAAATTAGGTATATATGCCGATTCAGAAACGTACGTTTGCCCGGCGCATTTTTTTACGTCGTTTACGTTAGGCTTTTTCCGGCGTAAAGTTACCCCTGCTATATGAGGCGTATCCTATGTTAAGTATGGACGTCGTTCCCGCGTCGAATTATGAAAATTTTATGTCGTTCGCATAAGTCGTTCGCAAATAGGGCTGTATGTAAGTTATGTTCACGTCTAAAGCATTGACGATTTGCGGCGTAATTTTGAGCATGCGCACTGGGATTTTGTCACGAACTGCGCACGTCAAATACGTGGGGTCACCATTAATTTAAATAAAACACGCCCACATCATTCACATTTGAATTAGGCGGGCTTACGCCGGACCACTTAGGGCGCAAGTTCTTTCTGAATACGGAACTTGCGCCCTAATTTACGGCGGCGTAACGTATCTGAGATACGTTACTCCCGCCCATAGATGCTCAATTGTATCTGAATCTACCCCAATGTAACTATGGTCATGCATTTACAGTTTTTCTCCATTGTTTTGGCTCATTTCTTGAAACAGAAATGACATTCTCAAAACAACATGGACAAATCTCCAAACCACTTCGCAATTGTTCACAACTGAATGGCATTTCTCATTTATTTCATCAAATTGCAAATGTCTCAGTATATGTCTCACTGTCTCAGTACATCTTTCAAATGATTTAGTACAAGTAGCCTACATTTAGCACAATTTCCAATTGAATAGATCTTGTTGATCTAAACTGATTGTCATTTCTTCAGTCTAATGGTCGTTCTCTCCAAAACGTGTCAGCGTCATTTCATTGTTTAAGTCATCACATGCACAATAGTCTGTTCAATTGTCAAAATTATTCAGGAACACAATACCATGAATACCATATATGAATCTCTTGGAACATTTGATAAAATGATTACAGCAATTGACAGTCGGGTGCAACTAGAACTTGACTAACGAAGGAGGAGTTGGAGTTGGTCTCAGATGACCAATCAAACAGTGGCCCAGATTCAGGTACGACTTGCGCGGGAGCAAGTGTGATTTGCGCCGCGCAAGTACGGATTTGCTCCCAGGCAAATTTGCGGGTGACCCAGAAAGCAAGCTAAGCCTGAAATGTGCCATTTTTGCACGGAGGCAGTTTCTCTGCCCCGGCGCAATTAAGGGGCAATTTTGCTCAGGGAGCAACTTGCGCTCTCATGGTTTTCCCTCAGCAAATATGCAAATGAGGAACTGCCACTGATTCATAAACTTGCGCGTGTGAGGAGCATTTTGCTCCCAAAGCGCGCAAGCTATTTGGCCGGGGCAAATTTGCACTTTATAAAAGCAGGGGCAAGTTAGCAACAGATGGCCACAGGTCAGCTGGAGAGCAACTACAGCACTCCTCACCGTGTGTAGGGACTACAAAAAAAAAAAACAAAAAAAACTTTGAGCATAAACTAAATATAGAAAAGCTCCTAATCTGAGCAAAAAAAAAATATCCCCCCAAAAAAAAAATATAAGCATAAATAGAAAAAGCTCATTATATGAGCAGCAAGGGATAGGTAAAAAATAAAAGGAACATTTTTTTATTTTTTTTTTTGGACATCCTTGTGCCAAGGGTGCCCCGGCTCTGGCTCCTCAGTCTGCGTGGTTGAGCCTGTGGTGGGGATGGAGCATGGGGTGGGGATGGAGGGGGGGAGGAGCATCAACCCCTACTTCCTCACTCCTGGCAGGTGGTGCCTGCATGCCCTCCATGGCGTTGGCCAGGCGGGTGAGCACGCTGTTGGTTTGGGCCAACATCCGCAGCTGCCAGTTGGTATTGGTCCTCTGCTGCCACCGGGTTAATCTCCCCTCCTCCCGCACAGCAGCAGTGTTGGCCTCCACCGCACCTGCCAACCTGCTCACCTCCGCTGTTAGCAAAGTGATGGCGCCCTGCTGCTCGACCATGCAGGTGACCATGGCTCCACAGTTGGCACTGACTTCCTCCAAGCTCTCAGTATCTCGTATCCCCCGGTCAGCATGCAGGGTGAGGGCCTGCTGCAGAGAGGAGGAGGAGGATGCCAGGCTGTCTGCCACCCGCCTCAAGTCTCCCACCATGTCCCCTATATGGCGGGTCTGCCGGGCCTGCTCCTCCTGCAGACCTTCACGGAGGCTGGAGGGTACACCCCTCGTTTTACATAGAGCCTTCCTTGGAGGAGAGGCTGGGGCACGAACTGAGGGAGAAGAAGGGGAGTGGGCCACACTGGAGGGAGGGACACTGGAGGGGGGGACACTGGAGGGGCTTGCCCTGGAGGGGGATGACGTTATGGTCGGGGGGGGGGTGGGTCGGTCAGGGATGGTGGGATCCTCCTGGAGGTACACAGATTCATTCAGGTTGAGGATAATGGCCTCCTCCACCACTTCCTCCTCCCTAGATGGACTATGGGCGATATCCTCCTCCACCAACATGCCCAGGATCTGCAGGGGGCCTGACTGGACCCCATGATGTTCTGGGTATGGCGTGGGTTGCCTTACAGCCGACGACGGCCCAGCCTCATCATCAACATCTGTGGATGGCACAAAAAAAATATGTTGCTGGAGCAACACACTTATCATATGTTCCCTTCTACCCCCTCCCATGATACACAGCGAATATGAGAAATAAAAACTTTTTACATCTTCCCTTCTACCCCCTCATATGTTCCCTTCTACCCCCTCCCATGATACACAGCAAATATGAGAAATAAAAACTTGTTACATGTTCCCTTCTACCCCCTCATATGTTCACTTCTACCCCCTCCCATGATACACAGCAAATATGAGAAATAAAAACTTGTTACATGTTCCCTTCTACCCCCTCATATGTTCACTTCTACCCCCTCCCATGATACACAGCAGATATGAGAAACAAAAACTTGTTACATGTTCCCTTCTACCCCCTCATATGTTCACTTCTACCCCCTCCCATGATACACAGCAGATATGAGAAACAAAAACTTACCAGTCCCCAAGTCCCCAACAGTGGAGTCATAGCCTGGGAGTCCCTCCACCTGCTCCAGCGCTAAACTCTGTGCGATAACCTCCTCCTCTGGATTTAATCGTAAAGAGCAGGCTGGTCCTCCTCCCGTGCCCCTGCTATGCTTTCTGATTAGGACAATTTTGTCCCTGACTCGACGACGCATGTCAGTAAATTTTTTTTGGATGTCCTACGGATGGCTACGGTGGTATTCTTCCGCTCTGAACCAAAAAGAACGGCAGTATGGCGCGTCAGTGCCGCAAGCAGTATATCCATCTCAGCGGAGACAAAATTTGCTTTTCTTTTTTTTTTCTTATCAGGAGGTGCCATCTCAGAAAAAAGGGAAACATTTCCTTGCTCAGGGGGGGTGGAACAAGCAGGATGTAATTTTGCACAGGACCTGCGCAGGTCTGCCCCTATTTATTTGCTCAGTGCAAGCAGGTGGGCAAAATTTGCCCTGAAAATAGGCGCAAACCACTGCTGAGTGGAAAAAAGATCATTTGCATAGGGCACACCCACTTTCACTTGCGCTGCCTTAGGCCCTGATTTTTGCCTTACAAAGGAGCAAGTTAGCAGACAAAAGGAATCCTGAATCAGGTGGCAATCTTTCCAATTTGCCCCAGCGCAGAGCAAATCAGCTGCTCTTCACAGGTGTAACTAAAGGGCAAATCTACCTGAATCTGGGCCAGTATGTTTAGTTACTGTACCTGACAGGTGCTGTCCATAACTGTGAATGCTGCCAAACATGTATATATAGAGCTTGACCATGCAGGAACAGTACAATTTCTGAACATGGAGTCACCTGGCCAAGTAAATGAACAATGGCAACTGTCTGTTCGAGGAAGAAGAAGAGGAGGAGGAGTAAGGGTGCGTGGTGGTAGAATAGGGGGAAGAGGCCGAGGAGCACGAAGACACCATGCTGTCCCTTATGAAATTCGGGCCACAATTATAGACCATGTCATCAACCATGGCCTCAATCAATGATGGAATTATATAATGTATAGGACAGGACACTGTGCATAGAGCAACAAATATGTTTATTCATTTACATATTCATTTAGTGTGTGTGATAGGCCTACAGTATAACAGTATCTTACCTGAGTGGGATGTTACGTATGATACTAACAATGACAAGAAAAATATTGTAGATGTAGCGCCTGTGTACTTCCAAGTACCGGTGCTATTACTGTAAAAGTTAAGGGATAATCAGAGTGTAGTTGACTCTGATTCTGATTGCAATTTTACAAAGGGTCTCTGTTTCAGCTGGGCTGTGCTGCGGGTCCATTCTGTGGTTGCTGGGGTGTCACACCACCCCGGGGCGACAGTGGAGTCCAGGCTGGGGTGCCTCTTGCCAGCAGCCAATCGGGAGGGAGTTTCTCTCGCGAGGCATGCTGGGGGAGGGTACTTCTGGAGCAGACGCCATTGAGGCGGGGTTCTTTTCCTGAGGTGGCACCCACCTTTAGGGTGACCACACATCACGCCCCCCCGGCGAGATGGCCTACCAGACAGGGGTGCGCGTGCCACGCGGTGTTCCTGGTTCCGGGACCATGTTGGCCCGGAACATTTAAAGCTGTGGCGGGGCCCCAGTATTCGACTGGGTCCCCAATTCTGAGAAGAACATGTACCCCAGGTTTGGAACCACTGGAATACTGGCCAGTAGTATATTGAACTTGTGGAACATAGAACTTTCCTATGTAGCTGTCTGTAACTCAAGTGTATGACTCTTCTGTATGACTGATTTGATGTTTTCTTTTTTACCCTATTGTAGAGAATAATGGCATTGGAAAGAAACTAGACCTCTCACATACCCGTGTATGTGGATGAGGCTGGCTTCAACCTGGCCAAGGGCCAAAGACGTGGCCGTAATTTTATTGGCCACCGGGCCACGGTGGATGTCCCAGGCCAGCGAGGGGGCAATATAACTATGTGTGCTGCCATTTCTGAGAATGGTATGGCCACTCACATCCCCAGTCTTGGCCCATACAATACACAGAAGCTCCTCATCTTCTTGGACCACCTTCATTTGGATTTGATCCCTGAAAATGTGAGCGGTCTCATAGGGCCTCACCTACCACAACATATAATTGTATGGGGCAATGTGAATTTTCACCATGGCCCGCTTATCAGGACCTGGTTCACTGCTCATCCAAGGATGGATATGGTGTTCTACCACCTTACTCTCCTTTCCTCAATACTATTGAGGAGTTTTTCTCCGCTTGGAGGTGGATAGTGTATGAGCATCGGGCTCAAGATCAGAGGTCCCTGCTCCATGCAATGGACGCTGCCTGTGAGGATATTACAGGGGATCAGTGTAGGGGATGGTTGGGACATGCACGCCGTTTCTTCCCTCGTTGCATCGCAAGGGAGAATATACGCTGTAATGTTGACGAAAATCTGTGGCCAGACAGACAGCAGCGTGTGGATGGGCAGGAGGGTGAGGACGGTGGCCAGGAGATCGAGGGTGAGGACGTTGGGCAGGAGAGGGAGGGTGAGGACAGCGACCAGTGGAGAGATGTTACAGTAGTTGTGAAACTCCAGCTTTATTTACAGCATTGTAGGCTAAATGTAATTTTCCTTGTTTTATGTTTGTGTATTTATATTTCCGTATATTATGCTGTATACATTTTCTTTTTACTCTGAAGTATGGAAGTTACTTTGTGTGTGAATGATAATGGTTACAATACTGTAAAGTAATTTTTCCTTGGCAGTATGAGTGCAATGTGTGATGTCAAACCTTGGAGGCGACTCTTACCCTAAAATCTTTTCTTTTTTTTTCAGTTTTATACACAATTGTATTCAATTAGCTAGACAAAAACTGTACAGTAACCATTGTCAATGAAGGACTGGGCTAAGACTGAAAGGTGGACATGAGGGATATTTCAATGGTCCTCTGCCATAGAGACAAAACATCTAAACATTTTGACTTGCAGTGCTTACACAATGCCGAAGGGATGAAGCATTTTGGGGGCACTGACTATTTGAATGAGAAAGAAATTTCATTTTGACACATGAGTGAACTGTTTTAGGAAAGATATGGGCCCAGATTCAAGAAGCACTTGCGCCCGCGCAACCATAGGTTGCGCGGCGCAAGTGCTTACTTGCTCCGGTGTAACGAGTGCTCCTGATTCAGGAACCTCGTTACACCGAATGCAGCCGAGGATGTGACAAACATAAGCCTCCTTATGCCTTCACATCCCAGGCTGCATTCTTGCGTTGGCCGCTAGGGGGCGCGGCCTTTGTGATCGGCGTGTAGTATGCAAATTGCATACTACCACCGATTCACAAAAGTTGCGCGGGCCCTTCTCACGCAAGGTACGGAGTTTCCGTACGGCGCCTTTAGCATAAGGTTGCTCCTGCTATAGCAGGCGCAGCCAATGCTAAAGTATAGCTGCGCCTCCCGCTCGCGACGTTCAAATTTAACGTCGTTTACATAAGTGAACCGTGAATAGCGCTGGACGCCATTCACGTTCACTTACAAGCAAATGACGTCCTTGCGACATCATTTGACGCAATGCACGTCGGGAAAGTTTCCCGACGGAGCATGCGCTCTTCGCTCGGCGCGGGAGCGCGCCTAATTTAAATGATTCCCGCCCCCGGCGGGATCATTTACATTAGGCAGCCTTGCGCCCGGCTGCTTAGCATATTGCCCGCGCAATTTACGGAGCAACTGCTCCGTGAATCGCGGGCAAAGCGAAAAAAATTGCTCTTTGCCCACGCAAATATTGCGCGATTCTACTTGAATCTGGGCCATGAACTTTTGAAGGTGAACCATGGTGTTGTGCCGAACCATCCAGGTTATTTTGACAAAAGTACCAAGAGAGCTGAGAACGTCCGGTCTGTATCAAGAAATGAGCCAAAGCAATTGAGAAGAATATTTGCCATTTTGGGGGCACTGACTCTTTATATGGGAAAGGAATACGGTTTTGAAGCATGAGTGAACAGTTTTGGGAGAGATATGAGCTTTTGCACCTGAGTTATAGTGTTGTGCTAAACTGTAAGATTGTTTTGCCAAATGATCTTAGAGTTTTGAGAATGTCATTTCTGTTTCAAGAAATGAGCCAAAACAATAGAGAAAAACTGTAAATCACTAAGAAACTGTTCTGTTCTTTTTCTTTTTGTTTTGTTTTACATATTTATGTTGTAGCTATAGAAAAAATGTTGTATAGTATATTATACTATATTGTAGGAGCTTGCTTTCTTGTACATGAAGAACAACTGTCACACTACTTACACATTTTAATCGTTTAAGCTCATCAAAGCATGGAAGTATTACAAAATGCATTCTAAGGAGATGTAATCTATAGAAGTCTTTGGGAAATTCACTGTGTAAGATTAAAGAGGACTAAAGCCCTGTACACACGATCGGATATCTGATGGAATCTAATCCGATGGATTTTTTCGTTGGATATCCGATGAAGCTGACTTTCATCAGTCTTGCCTACACACCATTGGTCAAAAATCCGATTGTGCCAAAACGCGGTGACGTACAACATTACGACGAGCCGAAAAAAATTAAGTTCAATGCTTCCGAGCATGCGTCGACTTGATTCTGAGCATGCGTGGATTTTTGACCGATGGAGTTCCACACAGATGATCGGAATTTTATATCGGTTTTTTATCCATAGGAAAAATTTAAAACATGTTCTATTTTTTTACACCAATGGAAATAAAACCGATGGGGCCCAAACACGATCGGTTTGTCCGATGAAAACAGTCCATCGGTCTGTTTTCAGCGGACAAACCGATCGTGTGTTATAATATGATCCTTAGCTCCCTTGAATTTATAAACCAGTGCTGGTCAATTAACTTCATATGGAATGTTTCAAGTGTGGCCCCTGACATCACTAAACAGTCAGTATATGCAGTAGTACAGACAACAGTCCAAGACGGGGCATACTGCATTAGATGGTCATAGATGCTGGTCATGCTACAGGAGATGGCCGAAGACTGAAGGCATTCAACAGGGGTGGTTGGAGATTGGGGCCGGGCTGCAGGAGATTGTCAGAGACTGGGAACACCTTACTGCTATTACAGTTTCTTTACAAGTCAGTGATCCTGATATTGCCCTTATAAAAATGGCTAGCACCCTCTTATAAGCTGTTAAGTATTACGTACTAACGTCTCGAGCTCATACAGTATGCCTTTGTCTTATATTTTTCAATATGTAGTGCCCCCTTTACTTTCAGTAAGGGCACTACGCTAAAGTTAGTGGGGGAATGAGAGAGGTAAGTTGCTCTCATTCCTGATTGTGTTAAATTTGGCTGTTGCCAAATCTGGATTGTTCTGTGGCTCAGACTGCGTTCTAGGGATGCGGTACCATCCCTGGGCGTCAGGTGGAGCCAGAGAGGTCCAGACGGAGACGCTTCTTCCCAGCAGCCAATTGGAGGAGTTTTCCCTCACGGGGCATGCTGGGGGTGAGTACTTCTGTGGCGGAAGCCGTTGTTCTGGGTTCTTCGCGGGTTCCTGGTTCCAGGTGCGGCACCCACCTTTAGGGTGTGCGCACATCGCAGGCCCCATCACTATGGCCTACCCGGCCTGGGGTCGCGCGCTACGCGGAGTTCCAGATTCTGGGCTCTCCTGGCCTGGAGCAACTGATGCAACTAGGGGGCCCCAGTGACTTACTGGGTCCCCCTTCTACTGAGGAGATCCCAAGCTGTGTGCTGTTCGATGGGGGATCGGCTTGAGGAGAACCCAGAGGCAGTTTATCCAAAAAGGCTTGAACGAACCATCGGGGATCTGGTGACCGGGACATTGATAGGTACACTTCCACTGTCAACCGGTGACCCTAGCACAATTTACTGGGAGGATTAGCTCAACCATTCAGCTCATCCAAGTTCTAGGCCTGTGGCAAAGGCCCCATTAGAGCCAGGCCTGTGGCAGAGGCCTGTTCCTCCCAGCAACCTTAAGTGGCACTCCGGCTGCCAGGCCTGTGGCAGGGGTCTGTCCGGAGGCACTTCACCCACTCTGGCTGGAGTGGAGACGAACTGTACTATTGCTGAGAGCAGGATTGCTCTTTTTTATCCAAGCCTGATACTGCAAAGTTCTTTTACTTCATCAACCTTTTCTGTCTACCTCACGTTGATGTTGGCTGTGTTGGGCCAAGAAAAAAAGCATTCAGAAAACCTTATCTACTAACTGGACATTCGTTTATTGCTCTACTCACTACTTTCACCCCTAGACAACACTTAGAGGTAACTTAATACGCCGATCCCAAAACAATCAGCGGCTCCTGAGGGGGTAGCACTACAAATAAAAAATAAATAAAAAGTGATGTCATCCTGCGCCAGCCAGTGAGACCGGCACACAGGAGAACAAGTCAGAGCCAGTGAGGGACCATTGGAAAGCTGAGTATTAACCCCTTTAGTTCAGCTCTAATTTTAAAACTTGTTATACAAGGTGTCCACTTTGTTTTTTGAAAAGTACAGCAGGAGCTGTTTCCTTTGAGGCTGTCTCTCTCTAACTGAAACTCTCCAAAAAAGCAGTAAAGAGCAGAGAGATCTGAGAAGAAAGTGGGACGAATGAGTCCCCTAAGTCAATCAGCTATTTGTGTATTCTGAGATTCAGCTCTGTAAACAGGCTTGTATCAGCTTTTATCAGTTTTATCAGCAAAACAGTTAGGATTAACCTGGTACACTTTAAAATAAGGAGACCGCAGTTCTATCTGCTTCCTGCATAATGTGGTGTCAAAGCTGACCTCAGGTGGAGACATTCTGAGACCAAGGCAGCCAGCAGGGGCGGACTGATCATTGAGTCACTCGGGCACTGCCCGAGGGCCCCATGCCACTAGGGGGCCCCATCAGGGTTGCCAGGCTCAGTAAAACCAGGGTCAGTATTTAAAAATCTATGTGTTTTTAGATCTGTTCCTGATATGTCCAAAACCGACATGCTTTTGATGTGAAAATCCCGAGATTTTAGCTGCCCCGCCTCTGCACTGCCTCCTGGCGTGGTGGCCATCTGTAAGCCCAGGGGCCACATAATCTTCTATTGCCCAGGGGCCCCATGAGTTGTCAGTCCGCCCCTGGCAGCCAGTTGCATTTACCAAAGGGTAGAGATCAACAGTGGAGAAATTTGTGTCCTTGAATTTATTCTTAGATTGCACTGATAAGTACATCTTTAAACAGGTAATCCCATGAATAACCCCAAAACGCTAAATTTATATTAATGTTTTGAGGTCTTTTTAAAAACAGCCTTCTTTATTTGGTTTCTTTTTAAATCTGAACACCAGGGAAATATAAAGGACATCAAAGGTGTGCGCACAGGGTGTGCCGTGTGTGCCCAGGCACACCCTAATCACCCCATGCACATTAGTGTTATCGCTCTGTATAGCAGCAGGAACACGGGGAAGATCTCCCTCTTACCGGCTCTGCCATAAGAGAAGTGATTATGCTCTTCTCTTTCAATGTGCCGGGGGCATATATATATAGACACATACACATGCATGTGTGTTTGAGCGGGTGCACACCCTAATGCAATAGGCTGCGCACACCTATGAAGGACATACAGCACATTAATGCAGCTCTGTATTCAATAAGACAACATTAATTGTATTTTTTTAAATTCAACCAGAGCAAGGCTTCTCATCTACTGTGTGGGTTCCCCTTGTTGGCATGAGAATGGGACCCAGTTTGCCCTGGATCAGCACCATGAGTTCTCCAGGTGTTGGCTGGCCATCCACCAGAACCTTAACAACTATTGACATTCTAGGGTCAGGATGCACGGTGTCATTTAGTACAAAGGTGTTGGCAACGCATGACGTTGATTAAGAGTAGGGATGAGCTCCGCGTGTTCGTACAGTCCACGTGCAAAGCCCGCCAGGAAGTCTGCATTGTGCTACGCTAACCACAGGCAGGGAGACATTTCCCGATCTCTGCAGCCGAGCATCGGGAATATGTCTCCCTGACTGTGATTAACGCAGCGCCGTGCAGACTTCCTGGCGGGCTCTGCACGTGGACTGTGCGAACACGCCGTAGCTCATCCCTAATCAAGAGCAGGTGGCATGGAGGTCCACCTTCCAGCATTCAAAAGAGGGCTGAAGTCCACCTTCTCCAGACCTAGACTGCTTCCTATCCTCTTCTGTGATGCTGGAGTCAAAAAGGTAGGCCTTGGATGTGAAGAGGGGACTTTGTGATAGGCAGGCTCTGTGATGGGGAGACTCTGATGTGAAGGGAGGACCCTGTTATAATGTGGCAACCCCTGGTGGGATGGGGGTACCTCTGATATGATAGAGGACCTCTGATGTGATGGATAACCTTGAATGTGATGGGGGACCTCTGATGTGATGGAGAACGTTCAATGTAATGGGATGACTTCCGATGTGAATGGGGACCTTTGATGTGATGGAGGACCTCCAATGTAATGGGGTGGCTTCTGATGTGAAGGAGGACCTCTGATGTGATGGAGGACCTTCAATGTAATGGGGTGGCTTCTGATGTGAAGGAGGACCTCTGATGTGATGGAGGACCTTCAATGTAATGGGGTGGCTTCTGATGTGAAGGATGACCTCTGATGTGATGGAGGACCTTCAATGTAATGGGGTGGCTTCTGATGTGAAGGAGGACCTCTGATGTGATGGAGGACCTTCAATGTAATGGGGTGGCTTCTGATGTGAAGGAGGACCTCTGATGTGATGGGCGACCTCTGATGTGATTGGGGTGAAATGTGGACTTCTAATGTAAAGTTAATTACATCAAAGTGGTTATATTCACTGTCCCAGGCTCAGGTTTCCCATTGATAAGTAACTTTTGCTTATTTTTTTACCTTTTAGACTGGGATGCCTTGGGAATTTGCATATTTTTACAGTTCCACAGCTTAAAAAAAGGATAAAAAGGGTATGCACCTGAATTTGACCTAAGATCAGCCTCTTGCAGTCCCTTAATGCATTGGGGGAAGTGTGGGCAGGACTGGAAGCCAATCAGGTGTGCTGTATGCAAATGTGTTAAAGCGGGGGTTCACCCTAAAAAAAAAATAATAATTCTAGCATGCCATCAAGCATACTAGCGCGAGCTACAGTATGCCTTTATTTTATTTTTTGGCGCCGTACTCACAGTTTAATCCCGTAGTGAAGTTTCAGACTCCCCGCGGGGAATGGGCGTTCCTATGCAGAGGGAAGATGATTGACGGCCGGCTATGGCGCGTCACGCTTCCCGGAAATATCCGAAATAGGACTTGGCTCTTCACGGGGCCTGCGCCTAGTCTGTGCGCAGGCGCCGTATAGCGCCGTGAAGAGCCGAGACCTACTCCGGCTATTTTCGGGAAGCGTGACGCGCCATAGCCGGCCGTCAATCATCTTCCCTCTGCATAGGAACGCCCATTCCCCGCGGGGAGTCTGAAACTTCACTACGGGATTAAACTGTGAGTACGGCGCCAAAAACATAAATAAAGGCAGACTGTGGCTTACGCTAGTATGCTGGATTTAATGGTAGAATCTTGTTATTTAGGGTGAACCACCGCTTTAAAGGAGTTGTAAAGGAAAAAATAAATTTGCCTAAAATGAATGTCTGCAAGGTAGACAGACAGAATAGTGTAATGATTCTGTTAAAAAACAAGTAAATACCTATTAAATTCCTTCATCTATATCACCTCCGGCGTTCTAGTTTCTGTTCTCTCATTCACTTCCTGGTTTGCATCGCTCGTTCATGTAAGAACTACATTTCCCAGTATGCATTGCGGCACGCCCAGTAATTCACACCACCTTGAAGTCTCTAAGGCGGCGTACAGACGACCGAACAGTCCGCTGAAAACGGTCCGCCGGACCGTTTTCAGCGGACAGTCGTCTGCCGGATTTCTGTTTGATGTGTGTACACACCATCAAACAGAAATCCGCGCGTACACGATACGCGGTGACGTGGCCGCGCCATCGCCGCGACGATTACGCGGCGACGTGCGCGGCCCTGGAAGGTCAATGCTTCCACGCATGCGTCGAATCACTTCGACAAATGCGAGGGATGGCGGCCGAGCGGACATGTCCGGTGAGTCTGTACAGACGACCGAACATGTCTGACGGACAGGCTTCCAGCGGACATGTTTCTTAGCATGCTAAGAAACATTTGTCCGCTGGAAAACGGTCGGCTGGACAAATGTCCGCTGGAAACCTGTCCGGTCGGCCGTACACACGACCGAACATGTCTGCTGAAACTGGTCCGCGGACCAGTTTCAGCAGACATGTTCGGTCGTGTGTACAAGGCCTAACACGTAGAGAGCGTCCTGCCGCACAGATGTAGTTCCCAGGAGGGGGCGAGCATGTCACTGACCACCGCAGTAAAGCCTCCCTTCACGGTGGTCAGTAAAATCAGACAAGCAGGAAGTGAACAGAACAGAGAAGAAATAGAGCAACTTCTGAGCAAAAACGAACAATGAGGAAGTGAAAAGAGGAATGTCTGCAGGTAAATGATGCTTATTATGAAAAAAAATTATTCCTTTACAGCCCCTTTAACAAGAAACATGTGAATGGGAGATCAGAACAAGGTGAGTAATGGAATGACCTCATCAGTGTGCTGCTATTCTTTAACTGTCCAATCAAGTAGTCTGGGGCTGCAGAGGGAATATCGCTAAATTCCTTATCCGTAAGTGGTGTCATCCACCTGAATGTGCTGTGTGGCAGAGCTGTAAAAAACTCAAGCCTAGGAGGACAGAAATGCAATTCCATTGGCAGGTAATGCAGTTTAAATATACCGTATTTATCGGCGTATACCGAGCACTTTTTTGCCCTGAAAATCAGGGCAAAATCGTGGGTGCGCGATATATACGCCGATACCCGCTATCCCGCGCCGAGTTTGAATACTGCGCCGACATATACCGAGCGCAGTACACTTGTGTATTGTCGGGCAGTCTCGGCTCCTCTTGCGCTGACGTTCTGGACGTACAGGACGTCAGCGTGAGAGTAGCCGAGCCTGCCCGACAATACACGAGTGTACTGCACTCTGTATATGTCGGCGCAGTATTCAAACTCGGCGCGGGAAACGAGCGGGGAGGACGCGAGGACGCCGCAGAAGGACGCCGGACCCGACGAAGAGGACACCCGAAGCCGCAGACGGACGCCGGACCCGACGAGGCCGCCGATGGACGCCGCGCAAGACACCAAAACTGTAAGTACAAAAAATATTTTTTCCACAGGAATTCGGGGCAACTTTAGGGGTGCGCACTATACGCGGGAGCGCGCTATACCCCGATAAATACGGTAAATATTTTATCTGTGTAGTTTGCAATTAGGAGTTCAGCATTACCTCTAAAGAGAGGCCTGGAGTAACACCGAAGGTGTCAGCGTAGGGCCGGCATGACAGGGGTTAACCGGGCAGAGCATAGGGACTACGAGAGGCAGCCTGGGCTGGCATATCCGGGGGGATGGGGTGGAGTGGAGAAAGTTAGGAGGAAGAGGAGGGGCTAGTCACCACAATGAGCCGGAGGGTAAGGAGCTTCCCTCCCGCCCGCCCTACGATTGGGGGATCTTTGTGTGCTGGTGTGGTGGGGGTTGCATGACCACGGGTTGTTGGGGTGCAAGGTCCTTGTTAGGTCATAAGGGCACCTAAAAGGCATGGTTTAGAAACCCATCTGAGATACAGCTCCCAGTTGGTATATGGGTACCTGCTAATTGTCTCTGAGTCAGAGGTTTTAGCGACTGGAGGCCTGGGAAGTGACTAGCAGGTACAGTTATGGGGTATACTTATTGGACCTTGTGCCCCATTGTGGTGATAAAAACTGGATGTACATATTAAAAGGTTATTATTATGTTAATTATTGAGATTTATATATTTGGTTAATAAAATGGCTGCTATGGCCAATTCACTCCATCTAAGTGTTGTGTGGTTATTAGAGGGAGGGATGGGGTTATTGGTTAGCAGTATACACCGTAGTTAATACAATAGTCATGTAGTCACAGTACGTGAGGTAACTGGCTGCACAACTCTTTACTCTAGGAGCAGCTAGCACATGTTTAAATCCGACTCTGACTCAGCCAGGCCTTAGAAAATGCCCTTTACAGGCAGGGACCCCAGGCCCCTACAGTGTATCAGAAAATGGTACAAAGTTCCTTGTGCTAGCTGTCCCACAGATGGACTACTGCTCCCAGTTAGCCCTCTTCAGGCCCTGCCAGCCCTCCTGGCTGCAGCTGCCAGTCCTCACTGCTGGATCTGCACCAATCCCAGACTGCATACCCCCAGTCTTCTCAGGCATGCCTCCCCAGTCCTTTCTGGCTGTGCATGTCACTCACCAGCCCTCCTGGCTGCAATTGTCAGTTCCCTCCTGAAGACTTGCCTGGCAGTAACAGCTCCTGCTGCCCTCTCTTACTCCTCCTGTGCCTCCTGTCAAGATTCTTCATGCATTCTTATAGTGCTCCGTCCTGCACCCAAATCCCAAGCTCAAGGTCACCCCCCCCCCCACTGGGGAGCCCCCCCTAAAGTCCCAGACAGCCTAGTACTCCATTCCATCCGATAACTCCTCCCCAGCTGGGCTGAACCTGGGTATTTGAGGAGGCCTGTCCCCTTCCAATCCAGATTGGGGATTGGTCAGGGTTCCCCAAGATACCCCAGACAGCTCCACCTCTCCTCCTCTTCTAGAATCCTCTAGAAGAAAGAGTGAGGTAACAGTGAAGTGATGCTGTCTGTCAGTCAGCTGCCACTCTGAGCCACTTCCAGCCCAAACAAACCAAAAACAAACAGGCCTAGCTTCCAGCTAGGCCTGCTTAAATTTGCCTATACGCCTATAAAAAAAATAGTCTAGCCTACCTATGTAGAGGGTGCTACAAGTCTATCATTAATGCTGCTGCCAGACTCATCTACCTTACCAATGGCTCAGTGTCCACCACCCCTCTCTGCCAGTCCTTCCACTGGCTTCCAATTGCCCAGCAAATTTAACTCAAAATACTAACTACAACATACAAAGACATTCACAGATCTGTCCTGAGCTACATCACCAATCTTGTCTCCAAATATCACCCAGACCGTCCTCTCCGCTCTTCTCAAGACCTCCTGCTCTCAAGCGCCCTTGTCTCCTCCTCCCATGCTCATCTCCGGGACTTCTCCAGACACTCTCCAATTTTCTGGAACTCTCTACCTCAGTCTGTCTACATATCTCCTACTCTAGCTGCCTTTAGGCGGTCCTTGAAAACTCATCTCTTCAGGGAAGCCTTTCATGCCTCCAACTAACTGAACTTTTGTTACTTCCATCAGCTCACCCCCCCTCCAGTTATAACCTTCTGTACCACTTGCCCCACCCTATTAGATTGTAAGCTCTTATGAGCAAGGCCTTCTTAACCCTCTTGTATTTTATTGTATTGTGCCTGTATTGTCTCCCTTTATACTGTAAAGCGCTGAGCAAACTGTTGGTGCTATATAAATCCTGTATAATAATAAATTATATTTATTTTCAACTACTGTCAAAAGACATTGGTCAATCCATCAAATGTACTGAGTTTTTATACAAGCTTTTGTCCATTTTTTTATTATAAAAATCTACTACTGTATAGCCAGCTTAAAGGGTCACTAAAGGAACATTTTTTTTTAGCTAAATAGCTTCTTTTACCTTACTGCAGTCTTGGTTTCATGTCCTCATTGTTCGTTTTTGCTTTGATGTTGCTGTAATTCTGCTCTGTTCTGGACACTTCCTGGTTGTCTGTTTCCTGAGGACCACAGTACTGGGAGCTTCTAGTTTCGTTTTCCAAAGCCTCACTTCTCTATGGCTCTATACAGCACAGAGGCAGGATAACAATCTATTTTTAATCGTTTTTAAAGGGAATCAGTTAACTATTATGGGCCAGATGCACGAAGCAGTTACGCTGGCGTATCTATCGATACGCCGCGTAACTGCTAGGTTGCTCCGGCATATCTTTGTTTTGTATCCACAAAACAAGATACGCCTGAAGCTGGGCTAGATCCGACTGACGTACGTCTTTGTACGCCGTCGTATCTTAGTTGCATATTTACGCTGGCCGCTAGGTGGGGCTTCCGTCGATTTCCGCGTCGAGTATGCAAATTAGCTAGATACGCGAATCCACAAACGTCCGGCCGGCACATTTTTTTACGTCTTTTCCGTAAGGCTTTTTTCGGCGTAAAGTTACCCCTGCGATATGAGGCGTACTCAATGTTAAGTATGGACGTCGTTCCCACGTCGAATTTAGAAAATTTTACGTAGTTTGCGTAAGTCATTTGCGAATAGGGCTTTGCGTAGAATTACGTTCACGTCGAAAGGGTTGGCTTGTTGCGGGTTAATTTGGAGCATGCGCACTGGGATACCCCCACGGACGGCGCATGCGCCGTTCAAAAAAAACTTCATTTACGTCGGGTCAAGACGTATTAACATAAAACACGCCCCCATCTCATCCATTTGAATTGCGCGCCCTTACGCCAACAAAGTTACACTACGCCGCCGTAACTTACGACGCAAATTCTTTCAGGATAAGGAAAATATGCTGTAAGTTGCGGCGGCGTAGTGTATCAGAGATACGCTACGCCGGACGGAAAGATGCGCTGAGGTACGTGGATCTGGCCCTATGTCTCTATACCCTGTAAACAGTCATTTGAGCAAAAAAAGATTTTTCTTTTACAACTCCTTTAACCACTTCCCGACCGCCGCATGTAAATGTACGTCCACAGTATGGCACGTACAGGCACATGGGCGTTCATGTACGTCCTGTCCTTCTAGCGGGTGGGGGGTCCGATCGGGACCCCCCCCGCTACATGCGGCGGTCGGGTTCGCTCGGGGAGCGATCCGGGACGACGGCGCGGCTATTTGTTTATAGCCGCTCCGTCGCAATCGCTCCCCGGAGCTGAAGAACGGGGAGAGCCGTGTGTAAACACGGCTTCCCCGTGCTTCACTGTGGCGGCGCATCGATCGTGTCATCCCCTTTATAGGGGAGACACAATCGATGACGTCAGTCCTACAGCCACACCCCCCTACAGTTGTAAACACACACTAGGTGCACCCTAACTCCTACAGCGCCCCCTGTGGTTAACTCCCAAACTGCAACTGTCATTTTCACAATAAAGAATGCAATTTAAATGCATTTTTTGCTGTGAAAATGACAATGGTCCCAAAAATGTGTCAAAATTGTCCGAAGTGTCCGCCATAATGTCGCAGTCACGAAAAAAATCGCTGATCGCCGCCATTAGTAGTAAAAAAAAAAAAATTAATAAAAATTCAATAAAACTATCCCCTATTTTGTAAACTCTATAAATTTTGCGCAAACCAATCGATAAACGCTTATTGCGATTTTTTTTTACTAAAAATAGGTCGAAGAATACGTATCTGCCTAAACTGAGGGAAAAAAAATGTTTTTATATATGTTTTTGGGGATATTTATTATAACAAAAAGTAAAAAATATTGAATTTTTTTCAAAATTGTCGCTTTATTTTTGTTTATAGCGCAAAAAATAAAAACCGCAGAGGTGATCAAATACCACCAAAAGAAAGCTCTATTTGTGGGGGAAAAAAGGACGCTAATTTTGTTTGGGGGCCACGTCGCATGACCGCGCAATTGTCTGTTAAAGCGACGCAGCCCCGAACTGTAAAAACACCTTGGGTCTTTAGGCAGCATTTTGGTCCGGGGCTTAAGTGGTTAAGCACCTCAAACTAATTGGACAAACACATAGAAAACATTGAAATCTACACATCTTCAGTTGGTGTAAATCATTAATCATTGAAGCAGGCCCGGACTGGGACAAAAAAAAGGCCCGGCCATTTAAGACTGAGCAGCCCATTTTTCCCAGGAACAAGGGGGGGGGGGAGGTTTGGTTTCGTTAGGCATTCGCGGGGGGTTTCTGGTGTCCTTTACACTGTAATGTGCGGGGAAACTGTGATATAATGGGGACAGCACTGTAAAGTGGCACTGTAATGATACAGGTAGGCCCCTTTATATTACAATGCCCCTGCAATTATTCCCCCTTTTCTCTGTAATCACAGTGCCCCCTTTTACTCTCTGCTCACTGTGCACTTCTCCAGCTCCTCCTGCCCCCGTACATCAGAGTCCGCACAGACCCACCCTTACATCAGAGCCTGCACAGAGCCCCCTTACATCAGAGTCCGTATTGACCCCCCCTTACATCAGAGCCTGCACAGACCCCCCTTTACATCAGAGTCCACACACCACCCCCCTTACATCAGAGTCCGCACAGACAACCCTTAGAGTCTGCAGAATTTCCACTTACTGTAAGCTGCAAATCCACTGCGGGTTTCCGCATCGCACCCGACTTGCATGGCAGTTCACACTGCCATATGTGAACTGCTGGGGAGTGTCATACTACATTAACGGCGCCTCCATTTCAGCTTGCATATCGTACTGCGAACTGACAGTTCGGACATGAACCGGATCACATAGGTGTGAACACCCATGCGATACGATTCTGGTGTGGACCAAAAAAGTGTCCTGTGCGTGTTTGGTCTGAATGCGGTGCGATTTCAGCCATACTATCTGTATGGCTGAAATCGCAATGCACGGACATTGCATGTGATTTGCATTGCGAATCACATGCAATATTGCACAGCACACTAGTATGAACCGTGCCTTAAGGGGGGATCTCATGTAAAGTGGTGTTCTGAGAACCCTGATTTGGGCCAGGTTCACACTAGTGCGCTATGCGATATCGCATGTGATTCGCACTGCAGTGCAAATCACATGCAATGTCTTTGCAATGCAATTTCAGCCATACAGATACTATGGCTGATATTGCATCGCATTTGGACCAAACACGCACAGGACACTTTTTTTGGTCCGCACCGGAATCGGCTCGCATGGGTGTTCACACCTATGTGATCCGATTCATGTCCGAACTGTCAGTTTGCAGTGCGATATGCGAGCGGAAATGCGGGCGTCGTTAATGTAGTATGACACTCCGCAATCAAGCAATAATACAAAACAGTCAATAAGTTCCTAGAGAAAGTGAATAGCTCTATGCCTCACAAAAAGCCCCATGACTTCCTAGCAGCTACTGAAAGCCTCCCTCCTATTTGTGAGCTCTGCTGTCTTTAATAGTCTGGTTTAGGGGGAAGTAGCTGCCCTCCCAAATTAACCCCTTATTAGCCATGTTCCAGGCTGACTCTACAACTGCTATACGCATCTAATTCTTTTTGTGACAGTGCCCCACATAGACCAATTATGAATGTCATTAATATCAGAATGACAGAATGTGATAGTAAGCAGACCCCAATCTAACATGTTGGGAGACATGTCTCATTATCTAACCACTGAACAATTTTTGTGAGCACTAGAGATAAGCAATCCTGTCAGGATTCACTTTGAGCCAGGTGGGAAGTCAGAACCCTGGGCCAGATCCTCAAAAGAGATACGGCGGAGTAACTGCTGTTACGCCGTCGTATCCCTGGTCCTAACTATGGAACTGATCCACAGACTCAGTTTCCCATAGTTAGGACGAAGATCCGACATGTGTAATTGAATTACACTGTCGGATCTTAAGGATGCAATTCTAGGCCGGCCGCTAGGTGGCGAGGCCATTGAGGCCGGCGTAGAATATGCAAATGACCAGTTACGGCGATCCACGAACGCTCCGACGGACCCGACGCTCTAAATCTACGTCGTTTACGTCGAGTTCCGCCGCGTAAAACTAGGGCTAAGCCCTAGTTGTCCTAAGCCATGTTAAGTATGGCCGTCGTTCCCGCGTCGAATTTTAAATTCTACGTCGTTTGCGTAAGACGTCCGTGAATGGCGCTGGACGCCATTTACGTTAACGTCTAAGCAAATGACGTCGGAGCGACGTCAGTTAGCGCAATGCACGTCGGGTAATTTACCCGACGGAGCATGCGCAGTACGTCCGGCGCGGGAGCGCGCCTAATTTAAATGGGACTCGCCCATTTGAATAGGAACGCCTTGCGCCGGACGGATTTAAGTTACAGCGCCGCAAAATTCCAGGTAAGTGCTTTGTGGATCGGCACCTAACTTGGGAATTTTGCGGCGGAGTAACTTAAATCCGAAAAGTTACGCTGCGCCGCGGCTTTGTGGATAACCCCCCCTGAGCTTAGTGCCAAACCCCAGTGAAGTCTAAAGGGAGAGAACATACCTGTTTTTCTGGCCTGTTTCAGGGTTTTGTTGGGAAAAAAAACATGGGTAGCTGGGCACTGAACTGAAGCAGACAAACTAACAAAAACAATTCTCAGCAGAGAGCAGTTTTTTTTCACGTGTCACAAATGGCAACATTAAAAATACACACATTTAAATAACATGCCTTGGAGGTGTCTTAAAGCGGTTCTCCACCCTAAAGTGGAGTCCCGCTGATCGGAACCCTCCCCCCCTCCGGTGTCACATTTGACACCTTTCAGGGGGGAGGGGGGTGCAGATACCTGTCTAAAGACAGGTATTTGCACCCACTTCCGGCCACACGCTACGGGCAAAAGACGGGCATTCCGTCACATCCCGTCTGTCGCCCGTTGTGTGCTGGGAACACTCGGCTCCCAGCACACAGCGTGTGAGCCAATCGGCGGGCGCAGCGCGACTCGCGCATGCGCCGTAGGGAACCGGGCAGTGAAGCCGCAGCGCTTCACTTTCTGGTTCCCTCAGCGTGGATGGAGGGGGGAGCAGCAGAGTGACGAGCGATCGCTCGTGCTCTGCTGCGATCGGCGCTGGACTCCAGGACAGGTAAGTGTCCTAATATTAAAAGTCAGCAGCTGCAGTATTTGTAGCTGCTGGCTTTTAATATTTTGTTTCCATGGCACATCCGCTTTAAATTACTGGGAGGCAGGATAGAGGGTGATCTTACTCACCCCAGGAAAGGAGGCACATGCTGTCTGCTTCTTTCACTTCTCCCCGAGTGTGTGGGTGTGGCAGACACAGAAGCAGAGGGGCGGGAAGAGGAGGAGCAGGCCATCTGAGTGGAGACTGGAGAGCAGAGAGCGGAACTGTTCCTGTCGGCTCTGAGGCTGATCTGTGTGTGAGAGAGACACACAGCTCAGCCCATGCGCCGGAGAAGATACAGGCATCGCCGCCGCACAGCAGTAGGTGAGCGGCGGCCGCAGGCCTGTGTTAGTCCTGTCCAGGCCGCGGTCGCCGCTTACCTCCTGCTGTGCGGCATGGACATCAACAAGCCACAGAGCGGGAGGCCCCGGCCCAAGCCATAGCAGCCCACCAGGCATATGCCCGGTCTGCCCTATGGCCAGTCCGGGCCTGCATTGAAGTATGGGGGGAAATCACGAAACCCATAAATTTATAATGTAGAATGGGTTCCTGTTCATTTATTTATCTGATGTATGTACGTCATTAGAGATACATTGAGGTTTTCCTTCACTAATTAATATTAAATGATTTTTTACACTATGTACAGCCGTGGCCAAAAGTTTTGAGAATGACACAAATATTAATTTTCACAAAGTCTGCTGCTCCAGTGATTTTTAGATCTTTTTGTCAGATGTTACTATAGTATACTGAAGTATAATTACATAAGTGTCAAAGGCTTTTATTGACAATAACATTAACCACTTGCCGACCGCCGCATGTACATGTACGTCCCCGCCTTTCCGTGGGTCGGGGTTCCGATCGGGACCCCCCCCCCCCCGCTACATGCGGCGCTCGGATTCCCGCGGGGAGCGATCCGGGACGACGGCGCGGCTATTCGTTTATAGCCGCTCCGTCGCGATCGCTCCCCGGAGCTGAAGAACGGGGAAAGCTGTGTGTAAACACGGCTTCCCCGTGCTTCACTGTGGCGGCCCATCGATCGAGTGATCCCTTTTATAGGGAGACTCGATCGATGACGTCAGTCCTACAGCCACACCCCCTTACAGTTGTAAACACACACTAGGTGAACCCTAACTCCTACAGCGCCCCCTTGTGGTTAACTCCCAAACTGCAACTGTCATTTTCACAATAAACAATGCAATTTAAATGCATTTTTTGAAAATGACAATGGTCCCAAAAATGTGTCAAAATTGTCTGAAGTGTCCGCCATAATGTCGCAGTCACGAAAAAAATCGCTGATCTCCGCCATTAGTAGTAAAAAAAAAAAAATTCTAAAAATGCAATAAAACTATCCCCTATTTTGTAAACGCTATAAATTTTGCGCATAAACGCTTATTGCGATTTTTTTTACCAAAAATTGGTAGAAGAATATGTATCGGCCTAAACTGAGGAAAAATTTTTTTTTTATATATATGTTTTTGGGGGATATTTATTATAGCAAAAAGTAAAAAATATTGAATTTTTTTCAAAATTGTCACTCCATTTTTGTTTATAGCGCAAAAAATAAAAACCGCAGAGGTGATCAAATACCACCAAAAGAAAGCTCTATTTGTGGGGAAAAAAGGACGCCAATTTTGTTTTGGAGCCACGTCGCACGACCGCGCAATTGTCTGTTAAAGCGACGCAGTGCCGAATCGCAAAACCTGGCCTGGGCATTTAGCAACAAAATGGTCCGGGGCTTAAGTGGTTAAAGAAGAAGTACAGCCAAAGCTTGTTTGGCTGTACTTCTACTATGGATCAAAGGAGTGCCGTTTGTTTTGCACTCCTGTGAACTGTTTTCAGCAGAGAGCGGGCTGAAGTTTGCTCTCTGCTGATGTCACAGAGTCTGTCCAGGGTCGGGCGTCATTACAACCATAGAGTCGGGATGCGCACAGATCCCTAGACTGCCACCCGACTCAGCCTCAGTGAGCCCCTGTTGATGTCGGTTTTTAGAGCGAAACGCATCAGGTTCCGCATTACAGCACACCATACTGCTTTTATTCTTATGATCACCTTTTTATTTCAATATTTTTGTAATTTTTTATGACATTTTAATAAAACCTGTCATGGTTTGTTTTTGACCTGCACCATTTGGAGCACTCTTTCTTTTTCCTTTTCCGAGTCTGCTGGAACTATTTGTTTCCTCCGTTCCTGCATCTGAAGGCCCATTTGTTTGGTTCCTGTCGTTCTTGCTGTTCCTGGTTTCATTCCACCTGAAGGATCGAGAAACGCACCAACATTCGGGGAGTCCTTGTTGCAGTGACCTAGGTCCTAAGAGGCCACCAAGGGTTTTAGACTCACTGTTGCAAAGCAGTCCACAACACATGGTAAGAGTACCCTATCATTTATATTTGATCCCTGCAGACAACCTGTTATTTGTCAGTCCATGCCAGCGATTGGAGAGTCACACACTTGTTTGTTTATGGACTATTTTCACATTGAGGCCCAGATTCTCGTACATCGGCGCATCCTTATGCGGTCGTAGCGCATCCAAGATGCGCTACGCCTTCCTAACTTAGAGAGGTAAGCTCCGTATTCCCGAAGCACCGGCGTTCAAATTTGCGCCGGCGTAGTGCAAATTCGTGGGCGTATGTGGGCGTAAGTGAAAGTAGGAAGGAAGTGGGCGTGATACATTTAAATGAACCGTGACCTTATGCAAATGATGGTCTGAACGGACGGCGCATGCGCCGTCACGTGACCGGGTGTCCCCCGCCCCTATGCGCATGCGCACAACGCGATTGGCGAGTTGCTCCAAACAAGTGCATAAATACGCCCAGACATGCGCCCATCATGTGCAAAAGTACACCTGTTAGTTTACTGTTGGTGGTGAGCTTACTTTTGCAGTGCTTTGCCATGTCTGCTGAGCGTACAAGTAGAAGGAAAAAGAATTTCTCTCATGATGAGAGGGCCATCATTCTCGCAGGCATGGAGAGGCACTATGACCGCCTCCATGGGTCCAGGAGTAAAACCACAAGCAAGGGGCGAAGGGATGAGATCCTGCAGAGGATAACGGATCAAGTGAATGCTGTGGGCAATGAGGCGAGGAGGCCCCATCATATAGGCAAAAAAATTAATGATCTTAGGAGGAGGGTCAAGGACAAGATGGCCCTCATGGCGAGGCATGCCAGGGGCACTGGTGGGGGACCTGCCTCAAGGATCCGTCTGACACCAGATGAGGAGGTAGTTGCCCGGTGCCTTACCAGGGTTCAAGTTGAGGGAATGCCGGGCTATGATTCTGTTCATCCGCCCTTGAGGACAGGTAAGTGTTTATTTCAACTATCTGGTGTGTAGCATGTGTGTGGGGGGAGGTAGGGAATATGTGACAAGTTTGTGGGTCCACCAACATGTGAATGTTTTGTGTCATCCACAGGTGTCCAGGATGAAGCTGGCCCGTCTCGTGCCCCTGCCCGTCCCACACCATCCCCTGATGATGATGTCCCTGCCCGTCCCACACCATCCCCTGATGCTGATGTCCCTGCCCGTCACACACCATCTTCATCTGATGAAGATGCCCCTGACCCCCAGGGAAGGCAAGCGGCATTGGTGGAGGAGAGTGGTGGCCACGCCTCCATTGAGGAGGTTCTGCAGGATGCGGAGCATTTGGGGGAGGAGGTGTCACTGTCCCTTTTCTTGGAGGATTTGGGAAGCTTGGCTGGTCCATCCCGGACCTCAAGCCCACGATCCTCCATATCCTCGGACTCCATCTCCAACCCAGCCACTCCCTCTGTCTCCATCTCCAACCCACCCCCTCCATCTAATCCCTCACCCTATGCCAGGCCTGAAGCCTCTCGTGGACCAAGGAGGTCAACGCCGAGAACCAGGGGGGTACCCGAGTTGCTGTCTGTGACCCTGACCACTGCGCAGGAAGACCAGACCCGCCTTATGGGTGCGATGGGCCAGGACTTCACTCGAGTGGCTGACAGCCTAGGGGAGAGGGGACATGTCACCGATGTGATTCAGGACATTGCAGGCAACACCACTGCAATTATCACATGTTTGCGGGATCTCGAAACCACCACAGCAAGCCTGGTGAAAGAGGTGCAGACCCTAAATGAGTCCGTCCAGGGGCACACAGCTGCCATTGTTGGTGTTCAAACCGAGACCAATAACCTCCTGAGGAGGATAGCGGTGGCATTAGAGGGCAGGCCTCCAGCCACGGTGGATGCTCCTCTGCCTGATGAAACCCCCCCCCCCCTCAACCAGGCAGTTGAGGAGCCGGGGCCGGGGCCGTGGCCGAAGGCAGGCCAATTAGTTTTTCGTGTTGATTATTGCTCTGGTTAAGAGTTTTTTTATTTATTTTTCAAAGTATTGCTCTGGTAAAGAGTTTTTTAAGTTAGTGTTGACAAATGCACACGGTGAGGCGTGCAGAATAGTGTGACTGGTGTGAGAATGGGGGGGGGGTTGACACTCCTGCCAGCAAAGGGGTGTCACCCTCTGCCGTGTGAAAGGTGTATGAATGTACAGTAACATAATTGGAGCCTTGGCGCGGCGTTACTGCTCCCTAAAACAATGTGGTTTGATTGGGTCTAATCCAATTCGATGTGCATGTGGGGGGTGTGTGCTAGGGACCACAGTGGTGTGCACGTGTGCATTCACATTGTGCCATTTTTCATGTGTGTGTTTAACGTTCAAAGAGACGTTCAACGAGGCATCTCCTGATTGCTGATCCCTCAGCAGACGGGGTACCCTCAGGCAGGGGGGGATTGTCGGGTTGGGGGCTCAGGTCATCACGTAGTTCAACCTCCAGGCCCTTTCTCACTGCGAAGTTGTGCAGAATGCAACATGCCCCGATGATCTGGCACACAAAGTCTGGGGAATACAACAGGGTCCCCCCAGACTTATCCAGGCATCGGAAACGGGACTTCAGTTGGCCAAAGGTTCGTTCCACCACTGCACGGGTACTTATGTGTGCAGCATTGTAGTTTTCCTCTCCTGGGGTTTGTGGGTTCCGGAATGGGGTCATTAGATGAGGTCCAAGTGCATATGCAGAGTCACCTGGAAGAGAAAAGACAGGAGGAGGTTAGTCATGCATGTGTCCCTCGTAATGTCTGCGTCATGGGGGGGACAGTCATACCTGACACCCATGTCACTCACCAACCAGCCAGCTGTCCCCATACACGTTCTGGTCAAACTCCATTGGGATGTCGCTTTGGCGGTAGATGAAGCTGTCATGAGAGGATCCGGGGTGTTTGGCACGGACGTGCCATATGAGGCCATGGGCATCCACGATAACCTGGACATTGATAGAATGCCAGTGCTTCCGATTGCGGAATAGGTGCTCTGTGTCATGGGGGGGCTGTAGTGCCACATGGGTGCAATCAATTGCCCCGATGGTGCGTGGGAATCCTGCAATTCTGACAAAATCTGCCCTTGCCTTATTCCGCTGGACCTCCTGGGTGGGTCTGACGATTTGGTTGGACATGTGTCTCAGGATTGCGGGTACAACCTGGTGCACACATCTGCTCATGCTGGTTTGTGACATCCCAGCCACACCTCCACTTGTGCGCTGAAAAGATCCAGTGGCCAGGAAGTGGAGTGTTGCCAGGACCTTGATCAGTGGCTGCACTGCATGTGAGCGGTGTGTTGGGCTTGTAAGGTCATCCTGCAGGATTGTGGTTATTTCCTGGATGGCTTGAGTATTAAATCTGAAGAGGCGATACACCTCTGCTTCCCCGATGGCCAAGACGTCTAATGGCGTTCGGTAAAAACGCTGCCGTGCCCTCCTCCTTCTCCTTCTCATTCGAAGCGCCTGGGCGCACACTAGTTGTGCTATGACCATGCCTGCCCCTGGCATGTTGGCATACAGAAGTCTTGTCCTGCAAGTGTGGTTGCTGAGCTCGTCCGTAAGGGTGCTGCTAAAGCTGCTCTCCAGCTGACCTGCACACGTCTGGTGCAAAGTTGCCCCTGCTTTTATGAGGGGCAAGTTTACACCGGACGAACAGCTTACGCGCACCGCTCGTAGCCTGCGTCGGGCGGTCGTACGTTCGGGAATCTCGGTATATCCCTCATTTGCATATTTGATTATGAAATCAATGGGAGCGCTGGGCGTTCTCGGCGTAAATGTGCGCCTACGCTACGCCGGCGCACAAACGTTGCGCCGATCGAAACAAGACTAATTTCTGGCGTACCTGGTTCTGTGGGTACGGCGCACCGATACGACGGCGCATCTGTTCAATTGCGCCGCGCAAATCAAGGTGCCCCGGCATAACGCCTTTGAGAATCTGGGCCTTAGTGTCCTATTTTTCCAGTATCACAATGTTTGTGATATCTGGTCTTCACACATGGACTTTATTTAGTCATAATTATTGTAACTTATGTCACATATTGTTTGTTATCACTGACATTGTATGTTGATACATTTTTAGTGCCGCACTAATTATTTAGATTTTCCATTTACTTTGTTTGTTTGAGTGCTGGCAGCTTTTCTTCTTTTTTTGGTTTAGCGCAGTGTTTTTCCACTTTTTATCAAACACACAATAGCTTAACAAACACTGTTGATCAGCACGGCTGGCTTGCAGTGCACAGGTTAATTTGGAGTTCCCTGATAGGACCTGGGGTGGAGCCATGCTAGAGGAGAGATTACTTAAGCAGCCAGTTGAGAGTGACTGGCCTCTAAGGTGAGCACATGGAGGAGGTAACCTGACAGACAAACATTACTGCATATCCATGACAGTAAGTATGAATCAAAGAAAAATACTTCTCTTTTAAGTGTATGCAAAGAGTCAATATTTGCAATGTCGACCCTTCTTTTTCAAGACCTCTGCAATTCTCCCTGGCATGCTGTCAATCAGTTTCTGTGGTTGTGGGTAAGGGGCACTTGATAGTGAATAAACTATATAATAAAATGCACAATAAAAGATTGCAGTGAAATCCAACTTGACTACATGCATAGAAACTTGTGATAGTATCCTAGTTTAACAGTCAGATGACTAAATGGTGTCCATGTGTACAGTTGAATCAATAACAAAAATGAACAATAAAAAAATATTATAATACACAGTCAAGTGACTGAAAGGAGTCCATTTGCAAATTATTGCAGATAATACAGTCCCAAAAGATGGGTAAAGTGCAACGTGCTCATATGTCTTCCAAATCCAAAGTGCAAAAGGGAAGTGATCCACCTTCACCAATAAGTCACCAAAGATAAAGATAGATGGCTCCTTACCAAAAGATGTTGACCTAATTAATTAAAATAAGGTCAATAGTAGCTTAGTGTTAATATGGGTCGGCTGGATGACATACAGGTTCCGGTGTCAGTGTGGTGTCCCAGTACAGGTATTTGTTGTAGTCCCTGTCAGATTGAGGCCCTCGGCTTGTGGGATCTCCCCTGCAGGGACTCAGATAGTTATGATGTGATTTATATACTGTTATGGTTGATAATACGTTTATTAGGTGTGTATAGCTTTAAGAGGTTTAGTCAACCATCTCATGTTAAGTCAGTGTATTAGAGTCAGGAGGATTAAATGCTAGATAAGACCTTATTGTGTTATGTTATCCTACAAGGCAGTCTCTATGATCCACAGCTCTCAACCAATGAGCTTCAGCCTCATCAGGCCCTTATAAGGGATTGTACTTCCTGTTTAAGCCAGTCTAATGCTTCCCTCAGTTCCTGGCAGAGCAGAGCAACACACAGTCAGAGAAGCAGTGCAGGCCTGAAGCCTCCAGGATAAAATACAGCAAAGAGTGGAGTATCCCTAAACATTACAGAACCAGTACTTCAGCTCATTTATCAGATCAATCCGTTATTCCGGCAAAAAGCCTCAAGTCTACAGACACTTCAGTAAGTGTATCTATTTTTCAGCCTAGTTAAGCATAGGCCCTGAATTACTATTCCGGCTTTTGCAGCCGAGTATATATATACAGTATATGATCAACTAAGCTCAAGCATTATCAGCTGTGTGATCCAGAGACTGCCTGCAGAACATTTTGACACTCTGTTTAAAGCTGTGAAGATTTTGACACCTGCCTTCATGCCAGTAAAGCCTTTGTTGTTTTAACCCCCTGTTGTGGACTGTATTATTACCATCCTAACTAGCGGGGATACGGAGGCCCCCGGAGCTGTAGTTTCCCGGGGTATACCAAGACTACAGTGGCGTCACGTGACAGAGAGGGTTAATACCATCTGGCCCTCACTAAGGGTTAATACCACCTGACCCTGGGCTCCTAGCCCCAAGAACCAAGTAGCTAACCATCAAGCGCATGTGTGTGGCCGTGGGACTCACCCTCCCCGGTCACCACATCGTTTTCTGGCGTCACGAACAGGATACGGGTGTACGCCTTAACCATTCAGCCACTAAAGCAAGTCCTTCCCCCCCCCAGAATCTGAACTGTGTCATTGAAAGTAATTTACTCAGCGAGGCGCATATACAAGTGGTGGGGGAGGTGAAGGAAAGACTGTTAGCTGCCATTGTTAAGTGGAGAAAGTCTGTACCTGAAGGGGTTAAATTGTTTCCAGCATTTCCCGCGCGCGGGAGCGGTCGCAGCTCCGCCCAGTCAAGCCCCAGCGGTGACGCCTCTTCAGTGTGCAAGCCGGAACTAGAGAATCCACTCTGTGTTGCACGGAGGAAACAATTGCTGACCGGACCAAAAAAAAAAAGAAGTTGCCGGGCGCAGCCATAGCAACGTGTCTGGCAATCAAAGACAGCGCACTCAAAGACGTCGCACTCAAAGACAACGCACTCAAAGACAACGCACTCAACGACATCGCACTCAACGACATCGCACTCAACGACATCGCACTCAAAGACAGCGCTCTCAAAGTTTCTTAAAGTGACAGCGCTCTCAAAGTTTCTTAAAGTGACAGCGCACTCAAAGTTTCTTAAAGTGACAGCGCACTCAAAGACAGCGTTCTCACAGTTTCTTAAAGTGACAGCGCACTCAAACAAGGCTACAACATGTCAGCCCCAAGATCACCAGATGCAGGTGATGTACCAGATCCTCTTGCGGCTCCTGCACAAGCTACCCCTCCGGGATCACCTCCAGTACGACGTCATGACAGTGGGCCCCCCCCCTTCTACCTGGGGAAGCCTGTGTTGCCTAACTACAGAGGGGATCCCTTTTCCCTCAAGGATTTCCAGGAGAGCTTCCAAAGCATTTTCTCTCTCTACTCTCTCCCCCCTAACCAACAGGTGCTGTTGCTCATGGGACAGTTGCAGGGACCTGCACGTGAGGAAGTCCGTACCTGGCCCACTTCTGAGAAGACTACAGTAGATCAGATCTTCGAGGGATTACATCAGGTATTTGAGTCCCACTCACCCTCAGAGGTCCGCCTCAGGCTGTACGAGAGGCGACAAAAGCCGGGGGAAACACTAAGGGCATATGCAGTAGCCTTGCAGAATGCCCTGGAGGCAGTCCAGAAACTGGACAATATCACCCCTGACCAGGGTAACAAACTATTGATGGATAGATTCATAGAAGGGGTCCAAAATAAATGGGACAAGGCGCAATTAAAGATGTTAGCTGTACAGAACCCCAATATGTATTTTTCTGCCTTTAAGCGCCTAGCCCTTCAAGTTATAGAGCAGGGGGCAAGCCCCGAGGAGCATCCTGACCCTAAAACGGAACCCATGGGTGCGGCGGCGTGCCCTGCACCACTGTTACCACCAGCCCCCGCACCCGTGGCTGTCCCCCCGGCCTCCACTACAATTACTGAGATTCAAGAGGTTAGACAAGATATTGCCCAGCTTACCCAAGTGGTAAAGGAGTTGGCTAATCACACCACTCGGGTACTTAGAGAGCCTCCAGAGACTAAGAGACCTACTCCTGCCCCTCCTCCCCGTTATAGCGGGCCTCGCTCGGGACCATCTAGTAGGCCTTACTGTGATTTCTGTGACAAACCCGGTCATTGGAAGATGCAATGCTGGGCTTTAAACGGGTGTCCCCTGAGGTCGAGGACCGGCCCTCAGGAAAACGAATCACAGGTCCAGCAGAAGAGCCAATATACTCAGGACAGTCCTTATACATTGCATCCTGCCCCTATGTAAATGTTACCATAGATGGTGTCCAACTGCAGGCCCTGATTGATACAGGCTCGCAGGTGTCTACCATCTCTAAGGGCCTATTCTATAGGTACTGGAATGTCGATTCATTGTGTGAACCAGATGATATGGATTTTAGTGTCCTGGCAGGGGACGGGAAACCAATTCCCAGACATGGGTACTGGGAGCCCACTATTCAGCTGAGAGGTCACACACTTAGAGGTCAAGGTATAATTGTCACTAATGTCACGGTACCAGGGGCCACAGAGTTTATATTGGGGATGAATATAATGAGACATTGCTTCAGTGATATTTTGGATGCCTTGCATGCCTCTCTCCCCCACATGTCTTCCTCAGGTCAGAGGACTGCGCAACACCATCTCAAAATTCTAAAAGCAGAACAGAAGTTTGCGAACCGGAGAGGAGAAATCGGTAAAGTTCGGATCCAAGACATGAGGCCCGTGACCCTGCAGCCGAACACAGAGACAATTTTGTGGTGTCGGGCGCGCCCTGGTGTAAGGAATCAGGACTATCAGGCCTTACTGGAGCCCATACAATCTGAAGATTTTCCTTTGGTCCGAGCTGCAAGGAGCCTAGTGACGGTGGTGAATGGACGGGTCCCAGTCCGCCTAGTTAATTTGTCCGGCGTAGCCACCACCCTACCAAAGTACACTCCAGTGGCCCAACTTGTTTTCTTGGACTCCAGTGACATACTCTCTTCACGGAAGGCGGCCCAACAGCTGAGTGCCCAAACCGTGTCAGGGGCTACCGAAAAATCTCCAGAACCTTGGTGGCGCCAACTGCAAATAGGAGGATCTCTCACCCCACCAGAACAAGTCGAAGGGGTCATCGAGGTGGTGAAGGAGTGCCAGAGTGCCTTCAGCAAACACCCAACCGATTTTGGAAAAACCTCCATGATTAAGCATCGAATCCTGACCGGCGATAAACCCCCCATCAAGGAAAGGCATCGGCCTGTGGCACCAGGCATGTACCAAACCGTCAAGAAACTGTTAACCGACATGAAGGAGGCAGATGTAATACAAGAGAGCCAGAGTCCCTGGGCAGCACCCATGGTGTTAGTTAAGAAGAAGGATGGGACCATCCGTTTCTGTGTTGATTACAGGAAGTTGAACGACATCACCCATAAAGACGCATACCCTCTCCCCCGGATTGAGGAGTCACTCACCGCGTTGGGTTCTGCGGCCTACTTCTCTACATTGGATCTGACCAGCGGATACTGGCAGGTGCCCATGGCCGTCGAAGACAGGGAGAAAACAGCCTTTGTCACCCCCATGGGTCTTTTCGAATTTAAAAGTATGCCCTTTGGGCTGTGCAATGCCCCAGCTACCTTTCAACGGCTGATGGAGAGATGTCTGGGACACCTTAACTTCCAGAGTGTCCTACTCTACCTGGATGACGTGATTGTGTATTCCAAATCCTATCAGGAACATTTGACTCACCTGTCCGACGTCTTCCAAGTACTGATCCAGCATGGTCTGAAAGTCAAACCCTCCAAGTGCCACCTACTCAAGCCACAAGTACATTACCTGGGCCACGTCGTCAGTGCCGAAGGGGTCCAACCTGATCCAGCTAAAGTCGAAGTTGTCAAGAATTGGCCTATCCCACGCACCGTTAAGGATATTCGGAGCTTCTTAGGATTTTCAGGATATTACCGCCGCTTTATTCCTCATTTTGCACAAATTGCCGAGCCATTGACCTCTCTCCTGCGAGGCACGGCGAAGGGGAACTATAATGGCAAGCTGCCTGTGGAATGGGCCAAAGAGCAAGAGGTGGCCTTCCAGGCTCTAAAACATCTATTGACAGAGCCTCCCATCCTGGCCTATCCGGATTATACTCAGCCTTTCCGACTGTATACAGATGCCAGCTTTGAAGGACTCGGGGCAGTGTTGTCCCAGATGCAGGGAAAACAAGAGAGGGTGATAGCTTACGCCAGCCGGAATCTGCGAGGGGCTAAGAAGAATGATTCTAACTACAGTTCCTTCAAGTTAGAGCTCCTGGCCCTCGTGTGGGCAGTCACCGAAAAATTTAAGGACTATTTGTCAGCCACCTCATTCACGGTCTACACCGATAACAACCCCCTGGCTCACCTGAACACCGCTAAACTAGGTGCCCTTGAGCAAAGATGGGCCTCCAGACTGGCCAACTATGACTTCTCTATCAAGTACCGAAGTGGCAAGTCTAATATTAATGCGGATGTGCTATCACGCATGGCTCCTGGCGAAGATCCCCCAGTGGAGGACAAGTGGGAAGATGTGGAGATGCCTCCCTTCTATCAAAGATTTGTGAATCAGGATGTGGTCGTCACCCGCGAGGGGAGTGAATCTGTGTCTAAAGCAATCCAGGAAGACCTGTATACCTGGAGGACCCTACAGGAAGAAAGTCAGACTATGGGAGATCTGCAGGAGTATTTATTGACCAGGAGGGTACCTCCCCGGTTGCGACGGGGCCAGAACGACTACGAATTGAAGCGATTGTGGCGTCAGAGGAAAAGACTATTTGTGCACAAAGGAATGGTGTACAGGAACTTCTTGGACCCAGTGTCGGGTGAAAGGCTACACCAAATTCTGATCCCTCGGAGAGATGCCGCCATGGTATTGAATGCCTACCACGACCAGTCAGGACACTTTGGGGTCCATAAAACAGAAGCCACCATCCGACGCCGGTTCTACTGGATTGGAATGAGGAGCGACGTTGAAAAGTGGTGCAGTGAGTGTGCAGTCTGCAATATCACCAAGAATGGTCGCAAGAATGCGCGGGCACCTCTCCATTCCATTCAGAGCGAGAGGCCCAACCAATTGGTCGTCTTGGATCATGTCAAGCTGTCACCTACCCGGTCCGGGTATTCATATGCTCTCACCATGGTGGATCACTATTCCAAGTGGGTAGTGGTTGTGCCAGTCAAAGACTTAACAGCCAAAACAACAGCCCAGATGTTCTACACCCATTGGGTACAGATACTTGGATGTCCTGAAACTGCCTTGTCCGACCGAGGTCCGGCCTTTGAGGCCCAACTGTTTCAAGAATTGTGCCAGTTCCATGCTTGTAAGAAACTCAGGACCACTGCCTATCATCCGCAAGGGAATGGACTCTGCGAGAGGATCAACCAGGTGTTTATCCACATGCTGAGAGCGGCTTCTGTATCCCGACCTGAAGAGTGGCCTCAACTAATGCCCGAATTGTTGGAAATCTACAACAATACCATCCACTGTTCCACTGGTTATACTCCATTTTACCTCATATGATGGGCCGACACGGTCAACTGCCTAAAGACAGGGTCTTTGGACTTCAAGCACCTTTCAACCACTCCCCCCAAGCCTCTTCGGAGTGGGTCTCGGAACATCAGAAAAGGATTCAGGAAGCGAGAGAGATAGTCAACAAAAAGATGGGCGAGGCACACTATAGGCAGCAACAGGACTACAACCGCCATGCCTCTGCCCAGACGTTGCAAGTTGGTGATAAAGTCTGGCTAAGGAAGCATCCTAGAACCCATAAGTTGGACTCCCTTTGGGAAACTGAACCATACACAGTGATTTCCATCCCTTACCCGGACTCTGATGTCTACTCAGTTCAAAAAGCCGGATATGAACCACAAGTTGTCCACCGAAACCGGATCAAGCTGTGTCACAAAGGGAACCTGCCTGTGTTGGTGCCTCCTTCTGCACCACCAAGTCTTCCACCTCCAGTTCAGCCAGCACAAGTGCGGCCCACCAAGCCAGTTGAGCCTGAGAGGCCACTCCTGATGTTCGAAGATGATCCTCTCTTCCCTTCTGACCAAAACGTCTTCTTTGGTTATGTGCCAATCAGTTCCATTCCATCAATCTCAGTCTTGGCACCAGAAGCTCCAGAGTTTACTCCAGCCATCCGCTCACCTGCTGCAGTCCCATCAGAACCTTCTAATGTGGGAGAAAGCTCCATAAGTCAAGAGCCATCACTGGCCCCCATTGTCCAAGATGAAGGTGCAGCTGTCAGTCCAGAAGAAGCAAGTGTTCAAGGAGAAAACAGTGCTCCAGAAAACTCAGAAATGGTGTTGCGTAGATCCGCCAGACCTAATTTCGGATATCCCCCAGCAAGATATAGGGATTAATCCATTAATTATACCTACAATATATGTAGATAGACTGCATACACCTCAGTTAGTATACATCTCAAGTATACATCATTACTAACTAATATGTCACTAGTTACCTACTTACCTTATTTAGTGTATAGGAACATACCTGGCCAGTAAGTCTCCTATCCCTCACTTAAGCACTACAAAAAGAAAAAGGGTATCCTCTAAGAAATGTCTAATTGTGTACTTCAGGCATAGAATAAAAATGTCTAGCAAATATTAAAGTGTGTTCTGGGGAGAAGAGCTAATAGCCTAAGGGCCCCAGTAGCCAAGGCATTGGGTAGAAAGCCTCCGGCAGCCCAATCCAAAACCTGTTCAGTCTTAAAAGTGTGATCTAACAATAATATACTATTCAAAACTGAGTGATAACGTTTAACAGATATGTATTCTGTCTGGGACCCAGATAACCACTTACCCTGCACAAAATAATGATCTCACTTATCTAATAAGCCTGCAAGGGACATTTATGTGTATAATGCCTCAGGACTTATCATATGATCCTGTTCTTATATGTTTATTTTTTCCCAAAGAACCTGGAACGGACATTGGTGTACAAATGCCTCAGGACTTCTAGTGGCCCCAAGGTCACCTCGTTTCCTCAATCCGTCAGTGCCTTAATCGTCGAGGACGACTTCTGTTTAGTGGTGGGGTTTGTGGTGTCCCAGTACAGGTATTTGTTGTAGTCCCTGTCAGATTGAGGCCCTCGGCTTGTGGGATCTCCCCTGCAGGGACTCAGATAGTTATGATGTGATTTATATACTGTTATGGTTGATAATACGTTTATTAGGTGTGTATAGCTTTAAGAGGTTTAGTCAACCATCTCATGTTAAGTCAGTGTATTAGAGTCAGGAGGATTAAATGCTAGATAAGACCTTATTGTGTTATGTTATCCTACAAGGCAGTCTCTATGATCCACAGCTCCCAACCAATGAGCTTCAGCCTCATCAGGCCCTTATAAGGGATTGTACTTCCTGTTTAAGCCAGTCTAATGCTTCCCTCAGTTCCTGGCAGAGCAGAGCAACACACAGTCAGAGAAGCAGTGCAGGCCTGAAGCGTCCAGGATAAAATACAGCAAAGAGTGGAGTATCCCTAAACATTACAGAACCAGTACTTCAGCTCATTTATCAGATCAATCCGTTATTCCGGCAAAAAGCCTCAAGTCTACAGACACTTCAGTAAGTGTATCTATTTTTCAGCCTAGTTAAGCATAGGCCCTGAATTACTATTCCGGCTTTTGCAGCCGAGTATATATATACAGTATATGATCAACTAAGCTCAAGCATTATCAGCTGTGTGATCCAGAGACTGCCTGCAGAACATTTTGACACTCTGTTTAAAGCTGTGAAGATTTTGACACCTGCCTTCATGCCAGTAAAGCCTTTGTTGTTTTAACCCCCTGTTGTGGACTGTATTATTACCATCCTAACTAGCGGGGATACGGAGGCCCCCGGAGCTGTAGTTTCCCGGGGTATACCAAGACTACAGTGGCGTCACGTGACAGAGAGGGTTAATACCATCTGGCCCTCACTAAGGGTTAATACCACCTGACCCTGGGCTCCTAGCCCCAAGAACCAAGTAGCTAACCATCAAGCGCATGTGTGTGGCCGTGGGACTCACCCTCCCCGGTCACCACATCAGCAACAGATAGCGGAACGAATGCCAAAAAGAAGAAAAAAGGCCGCCATAGTGTAAAACGTTTATTTTAAAACATAGGAGTAAAAATACAATGAGGCTGTATGCTTGTAGGAAGTTTTTGGAGAGAGATGGTCGTGTCCTGTGAAGCTGGCGTGCATTCCACCGCTAGCAGCTCGTTGACCAGTGAGACCGGAAGTGCGTGGCTTGTGCGTGCCCAGGTACCGCCTCGACGTACGTTTCGTCTAAAACGCCATCAGGAATCAGTTTCTGGGCCACATCTTGACTGATGGCAACCCATTCTTGCATAATCAATGCTTGGAGTTTGTCAGAATTTGTGGGGGATTTTTTGTTAACTCGTCTCTTGAGGATTGACCACAAGTTCTCAATGGGAATAGGTTCTGGGAAGATAACTGGCATGGACTAAAAATTTTGATGTTTTGTTCCCCAATCCGCTTAGTTATCACTTTTGCCTTATGGCAAGGTGCTCCATCATGCTGAAAAGGCATTATTCGTTACTAAACTGTTCTTGGATGGTTGGGAGAAGTTGCTCTCGGAGGATGTTTTTGTACCATTCTTTATTCATGGCTGTGTTCTTAGACAAAGTTGTGAGTGAGCGCTCACCTTTTCTTCTCTGGACAAGGTTTTTTCCAGATGCCAATCAGAAAGGGGATTCATCAGAGACAATGAGTGAGCCCACTCCCCTGGCTGAAAAGCAACCTCGCACATGAATGGTCTCAGGATGCTTTACTGTTGGCATGACACAGGACTGATGGTAGCGCTCACCTTTTCTTCTCTGGACAAGGTTTTTTCCAATCAGAAAGGGGAGCCATCAGAGAAAATGACTTAACCCAGTCCAGCAGTCCAATCCCTGTACCCTGATGTTTTTCCTGGACAGAAGTGACTTTTTTGCCACCCTTCTTGACACCAGGCCATCCTCCAAAAGTCTTCTCCTCACTGTGCATGCCGATGAACTCACACCTGCCTGCTGCCATTACTGGGCAAGCTCTGCACTGGTGGTGCCCCGATCCCGCAGCTGAATCAACTGTGAGGCTGGGTTCACACTACTACACTACTTTCATCCTACTTTGCTCTGCTACATTGGTCCTACATTTATCCTACATTGGTCCTACATCCATCCTACTTTAATGAACAGTATACTACTTTGGTCCGACTTCAATGATATTCAATGGGCCTGAAGTAGGATCAATGTAGGACCAAAAGTAGTACAGGGAGCATTTTCAAAGTCGGACCGACTTGTGTAGGACGCTACAAGACGCTCTCATAGGGAAACATTGAACACAGAGCAAAGTAGGATGAAAGTAGTGTAGTAGTGTGAACCCAGCCTCAGAGAAGGTCCTGGTGCATGTTGGACTTTTTTTGGGCATCCTGAAGCCTTCTTCATAAATTGTGGTGCAATCTATTTTATGGGATTAAGTGGGACATTGCAATTAATTGCATTTCATCGGATCACTCTTCATAACATTCTGAAGTATATGCAAATTGCTATCATAAAAACTGAGGCAGCAGACTTTGTGAAAATGTATATTTATGTCATTCTCAAAACTTTGGGCCACGGCTTTAGTATGATTTTTTTTATATACTCTGTGGCCCGGATTCACAAAAACTTACGCCGGCGTATCTAATGATACGCCGTGTAAGTCCACAGATGCGCCGTCGTATCTATGCGCCTAATTCACAGTACAAGATACGCCTGAATTTTGGCTTCCTACGACCGACGTAAGTCTCCTACGCTGTCGTATCTTGGGTGCATATTTACGCTGGCCGCTAGGGGCGCTTTCAATTGATTTACGCATCGAATATGTAAATGAGCGAGATACGCCGATTCACGAACGTACTTGTGCCCGTCGCAGTAAGCTACGCCGTTTACGTAAGGCGTACGTCCAGCGTAAAGATAAACCACCAAATAGCTGGTCTAAGTCATGTCAGGGATCTCCCTTATCGCCCGTATTGTTTAACCACTAGCCGACCAGCCACCGTCATTATACGGCGGCAGGTCGGCTCTCCTGGGCGAGAGCCCGTAGCTATACGTCCGCTCTTTGATCGCCCCCGACTCCCGTGCGTGTGCCCGGCGGGCACACGCGATCGCTCGTTACAGAGCGGGGACCGGGAGCTGTGTGTGTAAACACACAGCTCTCGGTCCTGTCAGCGGGGGAAATGCTGATTTTCTGTTCATACAATGTATGAACAGAGGATCAGTGTTTCCCCTAGTGAGGCCACCCCCCCCCCCACAGTAAGAACACACCCAGGCATACTTAACCCCTTCCCCGCCCCCTAGTGTTAACCCCTTCACTGCCAGTGGCATTTTTATAGTAATCCAATGCATTTTTATAGCACTGATCGCTATAAAAATGCCAATGGTCCCAAAAATTTGTCAAAAGTGTCCGAAGTGTCCGCCATAATGTCGCAGTAACGAAAAAAAATCGCTGATCACCGCCATTACTAGTAAAAAAAATATATTAATAAAAATGCCATAAAAATACCCCCTATTTTGTAAACGCTATAACTTTTGCGCAAACCAATCAATAAACGCTTATTGCGATTTTTTTTACGAAAAATATGTAGAATAATACGTATCGGCCTAAACTAAGGAAAAAAAAAAAAATTTTATATATTTTTGGGGGATATTTATTACAGCAAAATGTAAAAAATATAATTTTTTTTCAAAATTGTCGCTCTATTTTTGTTTATGGCGCAAAAAATAAAAACCGCAGAGGTGATCAAATACCACCAAAAGAAAGCTCTATTTGTGGGGAAAAAAGGACGCCAATTTTGTTTGGGAGCCACGTCGCACGACCGCGCAATTGTCAGTTAAAGCGTCGCAGTCCCGAATCGCAAAAAGTGCTCTGGTCTTTGACCAGCAATATGGTCCGGGGGTTAAGTAGTTAATATCTAACTTCGCCCTCTCTTTGAAATCATCAGTAACCAGAAGTTACTTTACCACTCCTATGCAGACGACACACAACTGTATTTCCGCATCTGCAACAAAAAGGATCATTCTCTTGGACTAGAGAAATGCCTCACTCTAATAGATAACTGGATGACAAACAGTTATCTTAAACTCAATGGTTCGAAAACAGAACTTCTCCTGTTTCACGCTAACCGGAAAAATCACCCCGCGTCAACATGGACTCCCCCACCCATTCTGGGTAAAACTATCACCCCTAGCACCAAAGTCAAAAGTCTCTGAGTCATTTTCGATACCTACATGACAATGGATGCACAAATAGGGTCAGTAGTCAGCGGATCTCACCATCTGCTGCGCCTACTACGCAGACTCACGCCCTTTATCCCGATAGAGGACATTGCAGTCGTGGTGGGAACAATCATCAATTCCAGACTCGACTACGCAAATGCCCTCTATCTAGGACTCCCCAAATACCAAATGACTCGTCTGCAAGTCGTTTAAAATACGGCCGCTCGACTAGTGACTGGGAAAAAAACATGGGAATCAATCTCACCTTCACTGAGATCCCTTCATTGGTTGCCAGTAAAAGACAGAATCACTTTCAAGGCACTCTGTCTAATACATAAGTGTATTCAAGGCAACGCCCCCCAATATCTATGCGAAAAAATAAAAACCCATAACCCCAATCGCATTCTGCAATCCACCAATCAAAACCTCCTCCAGATACCCAAGGCCAGATACAAGTCCAAAGGAGAACGAAGATTTGCAGTCCAGGGAACTCGCCTGTGGAATGCACTACCAACCACCATCCGACTGGAGTCGGACCACTTGGCCTTCAGGAGAAAGATTAAAACCCATCTCTTCTGAGGTCAAGGGGTTCCTTACCCATGAAATGGATACAGCGCCCAGAGGCGATTCAGTTCGCATGTGTTGCGCTTTACAAGTCTCTCTCTCTCTCTATGGACGTCGGAACTGCCGTCGAATTTTACGTAGTTTACGTAAGTCGTACGTGAATGGGGCTGGGCGTAGGTTACGTTCACGTCGTACACATTGAGCCGTCGTATCTTAGGGAGTATATGCAACGTTATTCTGAGCATGCGCGCGCATGCGCCGTTCGTTCGGCCATTCATTTACATGAGGTCACGGTTAATTTTAATACAACACGCCCACTACCTTCCTAATTTAATTTAGGCAGGCTTACGCCGGCCCATTTACGCTACGCCGACAAAACTTACGGAGCAAGTGCTTTGAGAATACTGTACTTGCCTCTCTATGTTACGTCAGCGTAGCGCAAATGAGATGCGCTACGCCGATCTAAGATACGCCGCTCTACCTGAATCCGGCTATGTATGTTTTCATTAGAAAAAAATGATTAAAGAATAATTCCAGGTATGGATATTTTTAACATAGTCACACTGGTCCAGCTTGGACTATGTAACTTTGTATATACCATATCTGTGGGATCCCACAGAAAAGGGAGGAAGAACCAGGAAAGGCAAGATATACACACATCAACCTTCAGGGTTTGTGTTGCTCTGTGTTCTCCTTCTTATTATCTATTGGATATAGGAAACCTCTGTAAAAAAAAAAAAAAAACATTAAACAGTTGTTTCACAAAGGACACTTTAAAACTATTTCTGCTCATCCTGTATTGGAACAAGATAAGGGAATTCTATTGCAAAGTGTATAATTAATTGATTTTGACTGATGTGGAAGAAAATTGCAGAGATAGCGTTGGCATGTAGTTCTACTGAACAATCGGTCTAGGATAAAATAGGATTAGACAAAACATGAGACAGATGGACAAGTAAAAGGCCACCGTTACACAAGAAATAAAGGGGGAATGAGAATGTTGGCCAGAAACTGGAACAAAAAACTTTTTCTAAGGATGACAGAATGAAATTGAGTAATTTCTGCAGCCCAGCATGTAAGAGGTTTGAAGTTACGCTAGTTAGATGCTGCCCCCAGACCAGAGGGTAAGAGTTAATGCCTTTTCCGTTTCTTTTGTTTTTACGGGTTATCTTTAAAGCGACATTAAAGTTAAATAAAAAAAATAACAAACATGTTATACTTACCTCCACTGTGTGGCTCGTTTTGCACACATTGGCCCCGATCCACATCTTCTGGGGTCCCTCAGCAGCTGTAATGGCTCCTCCTCCGCAAGAGCTTTCCACCTTCATGCGAGCGAGCTTGCATGGTGGAAAGCTCTTGCGGGCGCGCTCCGTGATACAGTGGCGGGCATTGCCGCCGACTGTATCACTCGGCACCGCCCCCGGCGCACCGCGTCATTGGATGTGATTGACAGCAGCGCCAGCCAATGGCTGCACTGCTATCAATCTGTCGAACCTAGCCAATCAACGGCCAGGCTGGGAACTGAAGAGGATGACGGGGATGAGCATGGGACTTTCGAGGGGTGAGGTAAGTAAAACGGGGGCTTGGGGGGGGGCGGTACTGTCGGATGTTTTTTCACCTTAATGGATAGGATGCATTAAGGTGAAAAAACATTAACCTTTACAACCCCTTTAAGTTCAATCCCCTGATCCTGTGATATAAATGAGGGAGAGTGGTCCGGAACAGAGAGCCCCCGAGTGGAGAGGCCCACTGCCCGTAAGAGAACCACATAAGGGAGAAGATCGGAAATCCGAACCTGAGAAGAGTAAGTAAAGGAATATTGCTTGCTACTGCTGTGATGTAGAAGTTCATCAAGACCCGGGGGTTTGTGCCCGAAGATTCCAGCACTGGGAAATGGCACTCATGGATTCCATTTATCGCACTTACACTCTACCTTTTCAGGTATTCCGGGGCAGCACATAGAGTTAGGAGAAGGGATGTAGGAAAAATCTTGTTCTTGTATGCTGAACTTTGAATTACTAATTTTGCTCTTTTCTAAGTAAAGTTCTGAAACTTTGTTCCTGTCTGGTCTGAAGTTACTAAAGGGGTGTAATGCAAGTACCTGGCACACATGGGGCCAGATTCACAAAGAGATACGACGGGGTATCTCGAGATACGCGGCGTAAGTGTAGATGTGCGCCGTCGTATCTATGCGCCGTACCCACAGAAGCACATACACGCAAAATTAGGCTTCACCCGTCCAAAGCAACTGTCCTCCCCCGGCGAAACTTAGGCGCATATTTAGACTAGGCGTATTCTTCGTTCCCATTGATTTGCTATTCAATTATGCAAATGAGGGAGAAATGCAGATTCACATGCGTACGATTGTCCGTCGTAGGCTACGCGCGGTGCGCGTAAGCTGCTCGCCCGATCTAAAGTTACCCTTCATAAAAGCAGGGGTAACTTTGCAACGGACTTGCACAGGTCAGCTGGAGAGCAGCAACAGCAGCAGCGTGACAGAGGAGCTGAGCAACAACACTTGCAGGACAACACATCTGTGTGCCAACATGTCAGGGGCAGCCGTGGTCATAGTACTACGGCGTCTACAAGCACGCAGGAGGAGGAGGAGGGCACAGGAGAGGGTACCCCGAGATCGCATGGACCTCTTTGGCATGGTTGAATCTGAGGTGTTTCGCTTGTTGAGATTTGAGACTGAAGCCATCATGGAAATAGTACGATCCCTGCAGGATGACCTGACCAGCCCAACACATCGATCACAAACAGTGCCGCCACTGCTCAAGGTCATGGCAACCCTGCATTTTTTAGCCAGTGGATCATTTCAAAGAACCAGTGGAAATTTGGCTGGGATGTCCCAATCCACAATGAGTAGGTGCGTGCACCAAGTTGTACCAGCTATCCTGAGACACATATCCCACCACATTGTGAGACCCACCCAGGAGGTCCAGCAGGCGAAGGCAAGAACCGATTTCTATAAAATAGCCAGATTTCCACGCACTGTGGGGGCCATTGATTGTTCTCATGTGGCACTCCAGCCCCCCCCCGTGACGCTGAGCATATGTACCGTAACAGGAAGAATTGGCATTCCATTAATGTACAAGTAATAACCGATGCTCAAGGCCTCATATGGCACGTCTGTGCTAAACACCCCGGGGCCACCCATGACAGCTTTATCTACCGGCAAAGCGACATCCCAAGACAATTTGAAGAGAACGTGTATGGGGACAGCTGGCTGGTTGGTGAGTGACATGGGTGTCAGGCATGACTGTCCCCCCCCATGATGCAGACATCACGAGGGGCACATGCATGACTAACATCCTTCTGTCTTTTCCCTTCCAGGTGACTCTGGATATGCCCTGGGACCCCACCTGATGACCCCATTCCGGAACCCACAAACACCAGGAGAAAGAAGCTACAACGAGGCACATATACGTACCCGGGGAGTGGTGGAGCGCACGTTTGGCCTCCTGAAGTCACGGTTCCGATGCCTAGATAGGTCTGGGGGTACACTGTTGTATGCCACAGACTTTGTGTGCCAGATTATCGGTGCATGTTGCATTCTGCACAATTTCGCCATGAGAAGGGGCCTGCAGGTTGAACTCCGTCATGACCTGACCCCCGAACCAGACATTCCCCCCCCAACCGAGGGTCCCCTATCTGCTGAGGGAAGAGCAGTCAGGAGATGCCTCGTGGTAGGCTTATTTTCACGTTCAACACGCACATGAAACATGTCACAATGAGAATGCACGCATGCACACCACTGTGGTCCCTAACACACCCCCCCCCCCAAACCACAATAAATTGGATTAGACCGAAGTACACCGTGCGGTACTTGGGAGCAGCAACGCCACGTCAAGGCTCCAATTATGTTGCTGTATATTTTTCAGAAAATAATTTCCTAAAAATCTATCCCGAATAATAATAAAATAAATACAACTCCAATCGAGTATCATAATAACATAATATCACTCATATCATGAGTATCATAACAAATTAATAACACTCATTTCATGAGTATCAGTTAAGAAAAACAAATCATATCGAGTATAAAAAGAAAATAATCTAACTGGCACTCATCTGGCCCGACGTGGACTACGCCTAGTGCCAAGGCCCCGTGCCCTCTGTTGCCTGGGGGCATCCGCGGGTGGGGGGGTGTCTCATTGGGAGGAGGAACATCCCCCGGTCTCTCCCTGGCTGCCTGGATACCCTCTAAAGCCAGGGCTATGCGGGTGAGGACCGCAGTGGTCTGATTCCCCACCGCCTCAATGGCTGCTGTATTGGCCTGTATGGCCACTCCCAGGCTCCTGACCTCTGCCACAAGGCCTGAATTTGTGTCATCCAGGTCCCTAACGCAGGTCACCAACGCAGTGCTGTTGGCACTGACCTCCTGCACATTTTCGGTCATGGCGGCAGTGAAAGCAGCCTGGGTCTGCTGCATGGAGGCCAGGCTGGCTGCCACCCGGCGCATATCACATGCCACAGAACCCACATGGTGGGTCTGCCTGGCCAGGTCCATTGCCAAAGTGGCTTCTAATGCGTCAGGATCACCCCTCGTCTTCCTAGTTGCCTTCCTGGGTGCAGGTGAGGCTTGTGGACGACAGTATGGGGAGGCCCCTGAGGGCACTTCCCTTAGGGAGGATGGGCTTCCCAAAAGGGTGGAGGCCCTTGGGGGGATCCCACATTTGAGGGCCTTGGGGGGGTTTCCATGAAGTTGGAGTCCCTTGGGGGGGTATCCCCTATGGAGGTGGAGGTATGGGAGGGTCCAGCGACGGTGGTCTCATCCCCCAGATAAATGCCATCATCCAGGTGCCCGTGCTCCTCCTCCACTTCCTCTAATGGAGAGGTGTGGACACTGGTATCCTGGGATGGGGTTGGTTGCCCAGCAGTCGAGGATGGGCCCGCTTCATCCTGCACATCTGTGGATGACACAAAACATTCACATGTTGGTGGACCCACACACTTGTCACATATTCACTCCCCCCCCCCCACATGCTAGACACCAGATAAAAGATAAAACACACTCCCCTGTCCTCAAGGGCTGATCAAAAGACTGAAAGCCCTCCAGGCCCTCCACCTGCTCCTTCTCCAGGCACCTGGCAATGACCTGCTCATCAGGTGTCAGGCTGATCTTCAGGGCTGGTCCACCTCCGGTGCCCCTTCTGTGTTTATTGATCTTGGCCACCTTCTCCTTCACAAGACGCCGCAGGTCGTTGATCTTCTTGGCTATCTTGTTTGGGGTCCGGTCGGCATAGCCAAGGGCACTCACCTCCGCTGCAATCTGTGCCAATATTTGATCCTTACGGACCTTGCTGGTCGAGCCACTTTCCTTGCCGTGGAGGTACTAATTATACTTTGTCATGGCATCAATAATGACCGCCTTCTCCTCATTATGAAAGTTTTTATCCCTCCTACCTTTAGACGCAGCTTCAGACATGTTTTTTGATAAGAACAAGGCAAAAGTAGCCACACCAAACGACCAAAACCAGCAGGTGTACTTTTGCACTTGACTGGCGCATGTCTGGGCGGATTTATGCCCTGGGCGGAAACGGTGGGCTGGGTTATCGTGGGGGAAATACGATCGGCGAATTGGCGCGCATGCGCAGTGGGACGCGGGTTAATGCGATCACGTGACGGCGCATGCGCCGTTCGTTCGGACCTTAATTTGCATGGGGTCACGCTTCATTTAAATGGATCACGCCCACCTCCTTCCCACTTTGAATTACGTCGGGTTACGCCGTCTAAATGAAGTTATGATGGCGCATCGCAGCGCGCATTTGCTTGCTGAATAGGCTGCTTGCCTCTCTAAGTTTCGACGGTGTAGTGTATCTGCGTTGCGCTACGCCCGCCTAATGATGCGCCGAGGTACGTGAATCTGGGCCATGGTCTGTAGTTCGGGTCACTATTCACACTGGGGTATGAAGAGGTTTGTACCAAAGTTAGTGCAAGGTGCAGATACAAGTGGTTACGTTATAAAGAGCCAGTTCACTGTCCTTCAGACTTTAGGGAGCCTTTAGGGGGATTGTTGCCATTAAGGGGAGAAAATGTCCTTATCCCAGCATCAGTGGGAATAATCATGGCCTCAGGCTTGGTGGTCAGTAGGAGGAGGAGTGGTGCCCTATCATTGGTATTAGTGGGAGGAATAGTACCCCATCATTGGTATCAGTGGAAGAAACAGTGCCCCACTGTTGGTGTCAGTGGGAGGAATAGAGCCCCCTCATTGATATTAGTGGGAGGAATAGAGCCCCCTCATTATTTTCACTGGCAGGAATTATGCCCCAATGCTTCATATCACTGGGAGGGATAGCGCCCCAAGGGCCAGATAAAGGCATGCAAAGGGGTACATCCGCACTCAGGCCACAATTTGCAGAACACTACTTTATAAAATTTTAATGGATAATCAAAAAAAAAAACATTTTGCCAAGTCTTAACTTTTGGAAAGGAATAGGTTGCACTTTTAAGACAAAAGCTATGGCTTTCTTTGCCACTATTACAATAAAAGATGCACATTTTTACTTAAATTTTGTTTTTTATATCTTCCTGGAGTTTAGCTTTAATAATTTAGTACTGGATATGTGTTATAGTCACATGCACATAGATCTCTCATATTTAACCGCTTCCAGGCCACCCACTGCATATATATACTGTGGCAGGGTGGCCCGGCTGTGCAAAATTATGTACCTGTACATGATTTTGTGCACAAAATCTGGGGGGCACACATGCCCCCAGAGCCATGCTCCTGCTGTGATTGGACACAGCAGGAGCCAATTAGCGGGTCCGTCGGTCACAATGGTTTCGAGGAGAAACAGAACGGCAGTCTGCCTATGTAAACAAGGCAGACCGCCATTCTGTCAGAGAGGAAAATGGAGATCTTGTGTTTCTGCTAAGCAGAAACATGGATCTCTATTTTCCTCCAATGCATCCACTCGCCCCCCACAGTTAGAAAGTACTCCCTAGACGCACCCTTAACCCTTTGATCACCCCTGATGTTAACCCCCTCATTGCTAGTGTCATTAATTACATATTTTTTTCCTTTTTTTATTTAGGACTCATCACTGTATTGGTGTCACTGGTCCCCAAGAAGTGCCATTTAGTGTCATATTTGCCCCGCCGCGATTTTGCTGTCCCTCTAAAAATCGCTGATCGCCGTCATTAATAGTAAAGGCAATAAAAAAAGTCCATAAATCTATCCCATAGTTTGTAGACGCTATAACTTTTGTGGCAAACCAATCAATATACGCTTATTGGGATTTTTTTACCAAAAATATGTAGCAGAATACATATTGGCCTGAATTTATGAAGAAATTCGATATCTTTTTTTTTATTATTCTTTATTTAGGTATCAAGGAATTTAGTACAACAATACAGAGTAGTACAAAGTAACACCCCAGCACAGTCAACCTAAAAACATGCATAGCTCATCTGACCGAGCCATAAAAATAATCATTCCAGGTGTTCCCGATCTTACAAAAAATAGCATGGTCTTACATACCAATTCCCCAAAAAGACTTTTATAAAAAAAATTATATGAGACCGAATAATCGGTCCCAGACAACACACAACAGTATAGAATACGTAGTATAGACTCAAAAGACAAGATAGAAAGAGAATATTAGAAAAGAATGGGAGGGGAAAAAAAGAAAAGGAGAGGGATGGGGGGGGGGCTAGAGGGAAGGGAATGAGTTCCCTACAGCAGCTGACCCAGTATACTCTCAGGTATATCAAAAAACTATGGACACTGAGACGCAAGCGGTGTCTGATCACTGTAAAAGAAAAAGGAGTCCAAATCTTCTGATACTTATCCTCCTGTTCCTTCAAAGCCATGGTGAGATTTTCCATAACCTGAACTTCTGCTAGTCTTGTCCGCCAGTGAGCCGTTGTGGGAGGACATGAACTTTTCCATAGAGCTGGAATGCAGATTTTGGCAGCTGTAAGTAAAGATTTTTTATTTATTTTTTTTAGAAATGGGTGTATCGTTGAGTAAATACGCTGCTGGGTTCATGTTAAGGGAAACTCCTGTCAGGGTCTCAATTGTAGTTTCTACGTCATTCCAGAAACTGGTTAATTTTGAGCATTCCCCAAAAAAATATATAAGTGTTCCCACCGCCTCCCCACAGCGCCAACAGGTATTCGAGACCTGGGGGTATATCTTGTGTAATTTAGCCAGCGTACTTGTCCAACGTGTTAAAGGTTTGTAACCTATCTCCTAGTACCTGCTTGCCAAAGAGGCTTTATGGATGAAGATAACAATTTTGTCCTTCTGGGGCTGGGAAAACTTGACTCGAAGGTCCCATTTTTGTATTAAAGGCAAGTCTGATATGTCACCCTGATTTGTTAAGAGGGCGTAAAAAATGAGAAAGCGAATGAGGGAGCTGATTCCCATCTGAGCTTATCTGTTCTAGCGGTGTGAGTTGGCGTAACCTACGATGGTCCGTCAGCAGTGATCAAAGGTAATTGAACAATTGTGCCCGACAAAAGAAATCAAGTTAAATTTGAAAATGTGCCTCAATATCTCTGCTGGACAAAATCTGATGATTTACTGCAAAGTGGATGAGTTGAAACCAGTTCAGTCTCTGAAGTGCGTGAATTTTTCAAGTCCATTAAAAATGCATGGGTCCCCATAACCGGAAAAAGAGGACTGGGGGAGGGGTATAGTGCCTGTGTTGTCTTAAAGAGAAGTCTGGTCACCCTTAAAGTCGCTCCAACCGTAGGGTGTTGGGTAATTTCGGTGGACAAGCCCGCTGAGGTGTGCATGGCAGTCCCACCAAAACTGAATCTCCTGTCGCCTGTTCAAGGTCCACCCATAATTCGGGCTCCATCGTAAAACACCACTCCATTATTCTAGTTAAATGCAAGGCTTCACAGTATTTCACCAGATCTGGGAAACCGAATACCCCTCCTATCCCAACTTTAGGGAGAGACATAACAGATCTGCGGATTCTGAAGGGTTTGCCTGACCAAACAAACTGTATAAATCTCATCTGTAAATCGGACAGAAAAGTACATGGGAGCTTAATGGGCAATGTCTGGAATAAGTAAATAAGACGCGGCATGACATTCATTTTTAGTACATTCGACCAACCAAACCATCTTTATCCCATCTACGGCGGTCTAGTTTAAGTTTACAGAGGAGGGGTGAGAAATTTTATTCAAACACCCTATTAAGATTGCGGGGGATATCCGTTCCCAGATAACGTATATGAGAATCCATCCACCTAAAATTGAACGATTGGCTCAATTGTTGTAGGGTCTGTGCAGGTAACTCCAACACCCATGGCTTTCAATTGGCTATAGTTAATTTTATAATTGGACAGTTGACCTTATCTATTGAGTTCTGAAAGAAGAGATGGAAGAGAGACAGTTGGCAATGTGGAGAAGAATATTAAATTGTCTGCGTACGCAGCCAATTTATGTTCACAGGTCTTAGTCCTAATACCCTTAATATCTTGGTGATCTCTGATAGTTCTTAGAAATGGCTCAAGTGTCAATATGAATATTAGTGGTGACAAGGGGCAGCCCTGGCTTGTCCCATTATGGATCTGAAAAGCCTCCGAGAGGACTTTGTTAGCTTTCACCTGAAGGGGTTGAGTAAAAGGAATCTAACCACCATTGCATTCCCATCCCCAGTCCTATATGTTCTAACTTGGAGTGCAAAAATATCCAATCCACTCAACACCCATTGAGTTTTGTCACGGTCTTCTTTAGCAGGAGTGAAACCCGATTGGTCCAAATGGATTAAAGATGGGATATGTGGGAGTAATCTATTTGCCAATATTTTAGTGAAAATTTTTAGATCTACATTCAGGAGCGATATAAGGCGATAACTGGCACATTGAGATGGATTCTTCCCCTCCTTAGGGATCACCGTACTATGTGCTTGCAGAGTCAGGTCAGGGATAGCAAAGTTGAATGCAGATACAAAACACAGGGCTAGTATGTCTGAAAATGTCTCATAATAACACAATATGTACCCATCTGGGCCAGGGGCCTTGCCCATTTTCATGGTTTTCAGAGCTGCCAGGAATTTGTCCATAGAAATCGAATGATCGAGTTCCAGCGCAATATCTTCAGAGAGACCTGGCATCCCTGAAGATTCTAAGTATTGTTGGGCCAACACTCATTTGGTATCTTCAGACGCAGTCATCTCTGTGAGGTCAAGTTGTGAAAAGTCATGTAATATTCCCAGAAGGTTTGGGCAATCTCTAGGGAGTTTCTCACCAGAGTATCCTCTTTCGTCTTAATGTGTGCAATATAAGTCTTTGCCCTGGTTGACCATTAGGCATTTGCCAGAATCCTGCTGGGTTTGTTGCCAAATTCATAAAAAACTCGCCTGCATCTTGTCAACTTAGCTTTAGCTTTCTTAGCTAACAAAGAATTCAGTTTGTCTCTCTTCCACTGGTTGTGCAAGCAAGGCCTTATGAACCCATTCGAGTTTATGAATGTCGGCAAGAAGTGCTTAAATTTTTTCCATGAATACCTTTTTTCGCCGTGTCCCTAACTTAATGAAAGTCCCCCACATAAAGTATTTGTGGGCATCCCACAAATTGAAGGGAGAAGAACAAAGTGTAGTCTTTATCCCGGGGATTGAGGTCCCTCCAGCTATCTATCAGTTGATGGTCATGTAGGAGGGATTCAAACTTCTTTAGTTTCGAGTAAGACAAATGAGTTGCCCCAATAGATGCGTCTAACGTCGGGTCTAAAACTAGATTTAAACCAACAGTACCATACCCTCCTTGTGCTGTTCTAATACAGTCAAATACGATATCAAAGCGGAAAGTTGATTCTCATTTGGCATGTACAAGCAGGCCAAGGTCACTTTGTGCTCACAAAGAAGCCCTTTAACGATTAAGAAAAGTCCATAGTCATCCTCGATAACCTGACTATCTTTCCAAGGAAGCTGTTTAGAGATCAGAATTGAAACTCATTTGGATTTCGAGTCAGGAGAGGCACTGTGTTAGACAGTGGGAAATCTACAGTTTCCCAGTTTGGGAATACTGCCCCTTTAAGATGCGTATTCTGAATAAACACCACATGAGATTTCTACAGCTCTGCTAACAATTTGATACTTTTTTCCAGGCTTTAAAGACCCTTTACATTGTATGAGGTCAAAGTTAAACTGGTCATGTTGGGGCTTGTACGAGGAGCAACCCCCGGGGTGCTCTGCTGGTGGAAAAAGAGGGGGAGGACAAAAAAAACACACAGAAGGGGAGGTTTGCCAGATTGAGATCTAGCTATAGAGAAGAAAGACGTCTGACGAGATGCAGCTCTCGGATCCCGTCAGATCGAAGTAGAAAATATTGCCACGCTTCTATCTATCCTCCAAACAAGGAGAAGCAGGTATCGTGGGGGAAGTAGACAACCAAAGGAGTACACTGAGGTGTGCTGGCACCTAAGGCGGATTCCCATTAACTGAAGATTAATAAATAACCACACCATCAGCGGGACTGTTTTGTGTTTTGTTTTTAATATATAAAACAAAGTTGATCTGCCATGCGTTTACCTAGTATCTATGATGTTCCCAGCAGAAATAATAAGATAGAATGCAACACTAACCAAAGATAGAAATCCGTAAACCATAGGAGCTTGGGTTTAGGTCCCCAAAGAGGCATATTCTCTGGTCTGCAAGCCGCCACAGAACCCTAGCCACCGCAATTGTGGCTCTCTTGCCGGGGTAGCAGGTGTCTCCAAGAATGAGGCCCATGCTGTTCTCTCCCCCTAAGGAGGACATAAGGACAACATCTGAGGCCTCCCACGACTGCTGTGCCCCAAGGAGGCTTAGTGTACATGGTCCGCAGAGTGGTCACCTCCTCAGTCAACAGACCAGTATCCTGTGAATCTTAATAGTAAATAGCTTCTGCACCCAGCCCCACATAATCAACGGTGTCCACCCATTGTAGTGAAAATTCAATACTTGTGACTAGTCCTGAGTCCTGGACCAGTCCTGAGTCCTGGACCAGTCCTGAGTCCTGTTAGAACCATCTTCCTGAAGATTGTTGAGGAGAATCCCCCCCCACCACCCCAAGAAAGGTGAACTAAACAGCATCCATCACCCCATCTTCCAACCAACCCTAAATAGGCCAAAATCCCCCACCATAGCCACCTGTAGCTCTCTGTGATTCACTACTAGTCTGGTATTGCAGATGAGGGGGTGCAACGGACATAAAATAAAGTAAAACTTTTCCCACCCTCCAATCAGTAAGTGGTGGCTGTGAAGGCAAGCAGTCACCTTTCCGGGAGACGTCTGCAACTTAACCAAAACAGGACTCGTATTCATACATTACATGAGGAGTTCCAAAAGCGAATATGCACATGGAGAGTATCTTTCTTAATCTCCCGGAGCATCAGGGCTTGAAGGGGCCCTCGGCATGCAAGGCCGACGTGAACTGGACCTGTGTTCTCACTGAGGTCTCAGCTGATGGGCGTTCTGGGCATCCCAGGGTCTCGGCAGGGCCCTCCAGTCTGGTACATCTATGGCCTCACAGTCCAGGAACAAGAAGAGTTGTTGTAGCTGGGATGGATTGTATAAGGCAAAGGACCGGTTATCCTTTTTAACCAACAGGGAGAGCGGGTACCTCCAATTATAAGTAGCCCCAAATGAGCGAATGAGTTCCAGGAGCGGTTTCAGCAGACTCCGGCGGTATAAGGTGTGCCTACAAAGATCAGGAAAAGTTGAATCAGAGCTCCATCAAAGTCCAGTGGGCCTCTCTGCCAAGCAGCCTGCATGAGGTTTCCTTTCACAGTGAAAAAGTGGACTTGGCATAGCACATCTCGAGGAGTCTCTTGAGACAGGTTCCTGGAAGCTGGTACTCTGTGGACCCTGTCAATCTTGATCACAGTAAATGGAGGGTCACCTACAGTAACAGTTGATTAAAAAATGCGGTAACTGACACACGGAGGTCGGACCCTGAGGTGGCATCAGGGATACCCCTCAGCCTTATATTATTGTGCCGGCTGCGATTCTCTGCATCTTAAATCTGCAATGGCATGGTAGCAAATAGTTGTTGATGGGAAATAAGCTGCTGCTCTAGCACATCCAGCCCAGAATCAGAGGTAGTATGCTGTTCCTCCAGAGTCTGCACATGCAGTTCAGTAGCCTAGGTAGTAGACCGCAGCTCCTCAATATCTTCCTTCAGAGCTCCTGCCCACTGTCTCAATATTTGTTGGATGTCAGCCTTTGTGGGCAGTGCTTAGAGCAGTTGTCTCACGTCTGTGCCTGCCAAGGGGACAAAACTGAGAGGGTTGTGTGGACGTCTCCGCTGGGCTTATCTGCAGGAGTACTGGGGTAAGGATGGGGGAAAGCAGGTGATCCACTACTCCTGTGATCACTGCTGGAGCCTTACTTGCTGCTGGACCAGGAGTGTGCATGGATTCCTCGTCCTGCTGGGCCTGCCACGTGGGTGCCGTCTTTGGAACAGCCGTCTGTGTTATTGAGGCCCGTACTGACAAGAACAGGGTGATATACGGGTGGCTGGGGGTGCTAGATCCTCTCCCCTTCTTAGACATGTGGTGATCGAGCCCACGGGTAAGTTACAATGCAGTGGAATCTGCTCCAGATGCACAGAGCTCAGTCAATGGACTCCTTCACACTGCCATGGCCAGGCCACACCCCCCAATAAATTAGATTTATTTTTTAAATGTATTGGATATGTTTTAAAGCAGACAGTAAAATTGTCTTTTTTTTGTTTATAGCGCACAAAATAAAAACCGCAGGTGATCAAATACCACCAAAATAAAGCTCTATTTCTTGGGAAAAGGGGGATATTTGCGGTATTGCCTTAACAGCTTCCCAATGCCCCCCCCCCCCAACCCCATAGCAGCGTCATGGACTGCTATGGCTCCAGTTACACCACTGCTTGTCATTACCAAAGACTTTGCTGTTACTTGTTTGGGCGCTACATAAATAAAACTTTTTCATTTTCTAGAGGTCCAGTGGAGAAGATCACTAGACCTCTAGAAATGGATCTAGTGATGCTGATTTATGAAATGAATTCCCCCTAGGGTAAACATTATCACATAAGATACTGTAAAATTCATCCAATGGAGGCACCATGCATTACATTTTCATTAGATATTTTGGTTTATTTAGAATAGCAAGTAAGCTTTGTGCCACTTTTATGGCAAGAGATATCAATTTGCTAAGATAATAAAATCAGTGAATTACTGGAGTTATGACTCTACTTACAAAATGCTGGATTGCCGAAGATAATAATTCAAATAAATCAGCGGTTCATTTGCGCTCAGCCCGAGGCTGCCGCATTGCTAAATTCAGAAAATAATGAAAATCACATTATTTAAATCAAATTAAAAATGAAATTTAGGAAGCCAATGGAACGGAAAGGATTATCTGTCTGTGCAATAGGCCCCACGAGCAAAACTGAAAGGAGACAATCACTAAATTTGTGAGCACAGACAGAACGTCTATAATTCAGTTTCATAAGCTTATGATAATTAAGGGTTTTCATATCAGAAGAGAGCAGACAGAGGAATTTAAAGTGTATCTTCATCACATTTTTTCTTCTTTTTTGGTAGACTGTTTATTCAGGTAACCATTATAACCAGGGCCGGATTTGCTCTCCCTGCCGCCCCAAGGCCAGGTTCCGCAATGCACCCCCCCCCCCCAACCGAACCCCCCCCAAATCAACGGAGAATGGGCGGCACGGTTAGTTCAAATATTTTTTATTTATTTTTCACTTTTTTATCACTTTTTTTTGTAGCTTGTCGCTTACTTTTATTAATTTTTGTATAATTTTCTTATTATTTTCCTTATTATTTTTTCTTATTCTTTACATTTTTATTTTAATAATTTAATTATTATTTCTTCTTTTTTATTTATTTTTTATAATTTTTTTTCACTTGACATGTTCTCTTTATTGACCCTGTCACCTCCAAAACAGGAATCCTAGCACTGTGTTAGAACTCCTGTCACAGCTGAGATGGGAAGAGCACAGCTCTCCCCTCTCTCTGTGTACATCGGCAGCAGGGACAGGAGACAGACTCGTGGCCGGGGGGAGTCCCGAAGATAGAGCCAGCAGAGAGAGATATGTGGGGTGGGGGGAGAGGGGAGGACGGACGAGAGCACACATTTTACAAGTGATTTCGGCGACATCGCCGCAATCACTTGTTAACGAGCAAGCGGATTCCCCCATAACTTACCGCACTTAACTGTATGTAACTGTACGTTGGGGGACTCCATGCCACTGCCGCCGTCGTGCGCGACGCTGGAAGGTAAATACTTCCACGCATGCGTTGAATCATTACGACGCATGCGAGGGAGGGGAGCGGACGGACTGATCCGGTGAGTCTGTACAGACGACCGGATCAGTCCGCTGGACTGGATTCCAGCGGATAGATTTTGTAGCATGCTACAAAATTTTTATCCGCTGGGAATCCGTCGGCTGGATTTTTATCCACCGGGAAATGTCCGCTCGGACGTACAGACGACCGGATCTATCTGCTGGAACTGATCCGCGGATCAATCCCAGTGGATAGATCCGGTCGTCTGTACGAGGCCTCAGAAGTACTGGTGTGCAGGAGATTTGACAGATTTCTTGGCGCTTTAACCTAGACTCTTCTGACTGAGGTTTCTAGGAAGATATAGAAATTTAAAAAAACTTTTCTTTTCAAAATTTTTGGGCTGTTTTTGTTTAAAAACAAAACCCAGTGGTGATTAAAAACCACCAAAAGAAAGCTCTATCTGTCTCCAAAAAATATATAAAAATGTTGTTTGGGTACAGTGTTGCATGACCGTACAATTGTCATTCGAAATGCGACAGCGCTGAAAGCTGAAAACTGGCCTGGGCAGGAAGAGGGTGAGGTGGCAAGTAGTTAAATAAGAACATGTAATCCAAACGATTTTAGTTTTTCTTTTAAAATAAAAGCTAAGTAAAAAAAAAAGTTCCTGGGAATTTAAAAAAATCCATTCTCTTGGATAAGCGTTGAAATATTTTTGTAACTGAAGTTGATGGGAAGTAGAGTTGGCCTGTATTCAGCAGCTGACGATGCTTTTGCATTTTGGTGTCTTCAATATAAGGAAATAAACACAAATAGCTAGATTCAGAAAGAGTTAAGCCGGCGTATCAGTAGATACATCGTCGTAACTCTGAATCTAAGCCGTCGTACATTTAAGTGTATTCTCAAATTGAGATACACTTAAATGTAGCTAAGATACGACGGCCTGCGTCGTCGTATCTTAGCTGTCTAGTTCCGCCGGCCGCTAGGGGCGTGAACGCTGATTTACGCCTAGAATGCATAAATCAGCGAGATACGCCTATTCACGAATGTACGCGTGCCCGTCGCAGTAAAGATACGCCGTTTACGTAAGGCGTTTTCAGGCGTAAAGTTAGTCCAACAAAAAGCTGGCCTAGCCAATGTTAAGTATGGACGTCGTTCCCACGTCGAATTTTGAAAATTTTACGTCGTTTGCGTAAGTCGTCCGTGAATGGGTCTGGACGTAATTTACGTTCACGTTGAAACTAATAAGTCCTTGCGGCGTACTTTGGAGCAATGCACACTGGGATATGTCCACGGACGGCGCATGCGCCGTTCGTTAAAAACGTCAATCACGTCGGGTCACGATTCATTAACATAAAACATGCCCCCCTGTTCCTCATTTAAATTAGGCACGCTTAGGCCGGCACACTCTACGCCGCCGTAACTTAGGACACAAGTGCTTTGTGAATACAGCACTTGCCTCTCTAACTTACGGCGGCGTAGCGTAAATACGATACGCTACGCCGGCTGAAACATACGCCGCCCTACGTGAATCCAGCTAAAAATAACTAACCATTTACTCACCAGCTGCAGATTTTTCTTTGCCTATTTATCTTTTTCCGCTTTCCAATTCCAAGCCTCAATATATTTTGACTGCACCTCGAGTCACACATTTGCCTTTGTTTATTTCTTGTTTTGATTTATCAGTCAGCCATATTTCAAGCTCCTTTGCTTTTAATAACATATTTTATCGTACCCACCGCTTGAAAAGATCCATCCCGACAGAAAGTCATTTCAGAAAAGGCTGTGTTTCCTCACTTTCTACCAGAGCAGCGCCAAGGAACAAGAATGATTCCTGAGTTCCAGGCATTGAGAATTTCACACATAAACTTGTTATGTTTAAATGAGTTAGCCAAGTGTGACGGATTTCACATTCCTCCTCCTGACGTACAAGGCAACCGAGAGTCATAAAAATGTCTTATTCATGGCACAATAACTTTTGCTTTTATGAACATTTGTCTCTGGCATGGCAAAATCTTATTTTTAGACTGTCGCTTATCTGGAATAGTTTCAAGGGAACGGGTGATCTTAAACCAAAAGCTAAAATCATCCTTATCATCGCCGGTGAAATGATTTTTGAGTCGGGGCGGTGGTAGGCTGATGGCGCCATGAGCATCCAGCGAGTTGGAACTCTTATCCAATGTTTCATTCATGACTGCTGAGAAAGAAAACATGCCCTCAAATCTCCACATTAACCACTTAAGACCCGGACCAAAATGCAGCTAAAGGACCTTGCCCCTTTTTGCGATTCGGCACTGCGTCGCTTTAACTGACAATTGCGCGGCCGTGCGACGTGGCTCCCAAACAAAATTGGCGTCCTTTTTTTTCCCCACAAATAGAGCTTTCTTTTGGTGGTATTTGATCACCTCTGCGGTTTTTATTTTTTGCGCTATAAACAAAAATAGAGCTACAATTTTGAAAAAAATTCAATATTTTTTACTTTTTGCTATAATAAATTTCCCCCAAAAATATATTAAAAAAATGTTTTTCCTCAGTTTAGGCCGATACGTATTCTTCTACCTATTTTTTTTTTTCTACGCAATAAGCGTTTATCGGTTGGTTTGCGCAAAATTTATAGCGTTTACAAAATAGGGGATAGTTTTATTGCATTTTTATTAATTATTTATTTTTTACTACTAATGGCGGCGATCAGCGATTTTTTTCGTGACTGCGACATTATGGTGGACACATCGGACAATTTTGACACATTTTTGGGACCATTGTCATTTTCACAGCAAAAAATGCATTTAAAATGCATTGTTTATTGTGAAAATGACAGTTGCAGTTTGGGAGTTAACCACAGGGGGCGCTGTTGGGGTTATGTGTTCCCTGAAGTGTGTTTACAACTATAGGGGGGTGTGGCTGTAGGAGTGACGTCATCGATTGATGAAGCCGCCACAGTGAAGAACGGGGAAGCTGTGTTTACACACGGCTCTCCCCGTTCTTCACCCCCGGGGACCGATCGCGGGACTCCAGCGGCGATCGGGTCCCGCGGTCACGGAGCTTCGGACCGGGCTGGGTACATGTACAGGACGTACCTGTACGTACATGTGCCCAGCCGTGCCATTCTGCCGACGTATATGTGCAGGAGGCGGTCCTTAAGTGGTTAATAACTCACAGGCAGCAACAGGAGATAGCCCACCATACACTGGATAGTACAGTAAAACCTTGGATTGCGAGCATAATTGCGAGCAAAGTACTCTTATATCAAAGCAAATTTCCCCATAAGAAATAATGGAAACTCAAATGATTCGTTCCACAACCATTTATTCATAAATCCTTCAGTTTATAGTCCATATAAAAAGATTATAGCAATGTGAACAGGTTATGTAACCATAAAATGTCCATTCAGAACACCCACTTTCTATTCATCTCTCTCTGGACCAAGCAGGTAACCCTAGGACCAATGGGCACCAGATGCCATTCCTGCAGCCAGTGCTGCTATTAAAAAACGATGGGGCCCAATACAGCCAATCTGACAGGGCCGTCCCCAAATAAACACAGTTTAACCACTTAACCACTTAAGCCCCGGACCATTTTGCAGCTAAATGCCCAGGCTAGGTTTTGCGATTCGGCAATGCGTCGCTTTAACAGACAATTGCGCGGTCGTGCGACGTGACTCCCAAACAAAATTGGCGTCCTTTTTTTCCCACAAATAGAGCTTTCTTTTGGTGGTATTTGATCACCTCTGCGTTTTTTATTTTTTGCGCTATAAACAAAAATAGAGCGACAATTTTGAAAAACATTCAATATTTTTTACTTTTTGCTATAATAAATATCCCCCAAAAACATATATAAAAATTTTTTTTTTCCTCAGTTTAGGCCGATACGTTTTCTTCTACCTATTTTTGGTAAAAAAAATCGCAATAAGCGTTTATCGATTGGTTTGCGCAAAATTTATAGCGTTTACAAAATAGGGGATAGTTTTATTGCATTTTTATTAATTATTATTTTTTTACTACTATTGGCGACGATCAGCGATTTTTTCCGTGACTGCGACATTATGGCGGACACTTCGGACAATTTGGACTCATTTTTGGGACCATTGTCATTTTCACAGCAAAAAAGGCATTTAAATTGCATTGTTTATTGTGAAAATGACAGTTGCAGTTTGGGAGTTAACCACAGGGGGCGCTGTAGGAGTTAGGGTTCACCTAGTGTGTGTTTACAACTGTAGGGGGGTATGGCTGTAGGACTGATGTCATCGATCGAGTCTCCCTTATAAAAGGGATCACTTGATCGATACGCCGCCACAGTGAAGAACGGGGAAACCGTGTTTACATACGGCTCTCCCCGTTCTTCAGCTCCGGGGAGCGATCGCGACGGAGCGGCTATAAACGAATAGCCGCGCCGTCGTCCCGGATCGCTCCCCGAGGGAATCCACCCGCCGCACGCAGCGGGGGGGGGGGGGACCCGATCGGACCCCCCACCCGCTAGAAGGCGGGGACGTATATATACGCCCATCTGCCTGTCCGTGCCATTTTGCGGACGTATATAGTCGTGCGGCGGGCGTTAAGTGGTTAAGGACCGGATGATTTCCCCCCTTAATGACCAGGCCATTTTTTGTGATACGGCACTGCGTCGCTTTAACTGACAATTGTGCGGTCGTGCAACATTGCACCCAAACAAAATGTACTGTATTTATTGGCGTATAACACTCACTTTTTGTACCCTGAAAACCAGGTGCAAATAGCTTGTGCGTGTTATAAGCCGATACTTCAATTTTAGCTTCCTCGGAAGGGACAGAGAGGGGGACGGGATGAGTGCCGTCAGCTCACATACAGTGAGAATCTCCCGTTTACTTAGCGGCCTCTGTAATAGGAAGTACTGTTTCCTGGGCCGCCATTGGACCACTGTTCTGTCTATCATAAGAGATTCTCACTGTATGTAATCTGTCAGCGCTTGTCCCGCCCCCTCCCTGTCCCCTCCAAGGCTGCAAATGGGCATCAATCAGGCTGCACTAATGGCAATGGTGAGACTGCTGCATTGATGGCAATGGTGAGACTGCTGCATTGATGGCACTTGTGAGGCTGCATCAATGCCACTTGTGGGGCTGCAGATAGGCATTGATCAGGCTGCATATGGGCACTGACCCTTATTTTTCTTTAAAAGTTTTTTTTTTTCCCTGAAACTTCCGTCTTAAACTGAAGGTGCGTGTTATACGCCGATAAATACGGTATGTCTATTTTTCCCCACAAATAGAGCTTTCTTTTGGTGGTATCTGATCACCTCTGGGGTTTTTATTTTTTGCGCTATAAAACAAAAAAAAGACCAACAATTTAGAAAAAAAAAGATATTTTTTACTTTTTGCTATAAAATATATCCAAAAAAATAATAATTTCTTCATCAGTTCCTCTACATATTTTTGGTAAATAAAAAAAAATGCAATAGGTGTACATTGATTGGTTTTCACAAAAGTTATAGGCCCGGATTCACATACATCGGCGCATATTTATGCGGGCGTAGCGTATCTAATATACGCTACGCCGATGCAGCGCACAGATGCAAGCACTGGATTCACAAAGCACTCGCCCCCAAATCTACGCTGGGTTTTCTCAGCGTAAGCCAGCGTAGGTGGAAGTGGGCGTGAGCCATGCTAATGAGGCGTGACCCCATGTAAATGATGGACTGAGCGTCATAAAGATACGAATAACGTACGGCGCATGTGCCGTCCCGTGGCCGCATCCCAGTGCGCATGCTCATAATCACGTCGAAACAACTGCCTAAGATACGTCGAATCACTGCCTACGACGTGAACGTAACCTACGCCCAGCCCTATTCACGTACTACTACGTAAACGACGTAAAATACGACGGCTGTTCCCTGGTCCATACCTTTGCTTGAGTTGCGCCTCATAGATGGGGAATAACTATACGCCGGACGTAAGCCTTACGCAAACAGCGTATATTATGCGCCGGGCGCAACTACGTTTGTGAATCGACGTATCTCTCTCATTTGCATATTTGCAATGAGCCGGCCAGCGTAAATATGCGCCCACGATACGCCGGCGTAGGAAAGTTACGTCGGTCGGATGAAGCCTATTTTCAGGCATATATAGTTCTGTGGGCACGGGGCACAGATACGACGGCGCATAGTTACACTTACGCGGCGTATATCGAGATATGTCGGCGTAAGTGCTTTGTGAATCTGGGCCATAGTGTCTACAAAATAGGGGATATATTTATGGCATATTTTTTTTTTTTACTAGTAACGACGATGATCAGCGATTTTTAGTGTGACTGTGACATTGCGGTGGGACATTTTTTGGGACCATTGACATTTATACAGCGATCAGTGCTATAAAAATGCACCGATTACTGTATAAATGACACTGTCAGGTAAGGGGTTAACACTAGGGGGTCGATCAAGGGGTTAAATGTGTTCCCCGGGAGGGGTTTCTAACTGTGGGGGGAGGGGACTGGCTGGAGGAGAGAGATCGCTGTTTCTGATCACTAGGAACAGCAGATCTCTCTCTACTTCCCATGCAGCTGCCGGAGGGAAGGAAAGGAGGAAAGCCACTACACTGTGGGGGTATGGGGGTGTGGGGGCCTGGGCAGCAGGGGGAAATGTATGGTGCACAGGGAGGGTGATCTGTGTGGCGGCAGGAGGGGGCAATTACTGGAACCGTTCCAATGTATGGCTCTCTCTGCAGCAGCTGAAAGCTAGTGGGAGGGAGAGGAGAAGAAGCCAGCTTTCAGCTGCTGCAGAGAGGGCCATACAGGAGATCGGTTCCAGTAATTGCGCCCTCCCCCCACCGTGCTGATAACATCTGATTTACCCAGCTACCTGGGTCCCCCTGTTGTCCTGAGCCCTATTCAGGAGGATTGGTGGTCCCCCTTATCTACGGCCTGCCTGCAGATCATGAATGGTTTGCTTAGGCCTCGTACACACGACAGGACATGTCCGATGAAAACGGTCCGCGGACCGTTTTCATCGGACATGTCCGCTGCCGGATTTTGGTACACCACACCATCAGACCAAAATGCCCGCGGACAGCGAACGCGGTGACGTGGTCGCGACGTGGCCGCGACGATGACGCAGCGACGTGCGCGGCCCTGGAAGGTCAATGCTTCCACGCATGCGAGGGATTTCGGCCGAGCGGACATGTCGGGTGAGTCGTAGAGACGACCGAACATGTCCGATGGACAGGCTTCCAGCGGACATGTTTCTTAGCATGCTAAGAAACATTTGTCTGCTGGAAACCTGTCCGATCCTCTGGAAAAAATTGTCCGGTCGGCCGTACACACGACCGAACATGTCCGCGGAAACTGGTCCGACGGATCAGTTTCAGCGGACATGTTTGGTCGTGTGTACAAGGCCTCCTTTCCTTGGTTGCCAAAGGACCTTGTCCTGACACTGTACCCCATCACGCCCAGACCAAAGGGTGTCGATGGGGCACAAAGATCTAACCCAAACATGCAAACTGGAGTTGGGGCGTTAACCTGCACTAATCACATGACAGATAAAATTTGACTAAGCATCTCCACTTCAATATACTTCACTTTTGCAGAATATTGTCAAGCCTTTGGTCAAAGAAATGGTGCATTTGTATTGTAAATTTGATGGATGCCAGAATACCTACACGGCAGAGCCCAATTACAAACTCTTTGGGCCATATTCTTATAGATCTCCGGCGGCGTAACGTATGTCCTTTACGTTACTCCGCCGCAAGTTTAACTGGCAAGTGCCTGATTCCCAAACCACTTACCTGTAAACTTGCGGCGGCGTAGCGTAAAGTCCACCCACGCAAGCACTCCTAATTCAAATGATCCTGGTAGGGGGCGTGGATCATTTAAATTAGGCGCGCTCCCGCGCCGATCATAATGCGCATGCTTCGTTGGGTAAATCACCCGACGTGCATTGCGCTAAATGACGTCTCACGGACGTCATTTGTTTTGACGGTAACGTAAATGGCATCCATCGCCATTCACGGACGACTTACGCAAACAACGTTAAATTTTCAAATTTCGACGCGGGAACGACGGCCATACTTAACATTGAGTACGCCACCTAGGGGGCATGTTTATCTTTACGCCGCGTATCGCTTACGGAAACAACGTAAAATCACTACGACGGGCAAGCGTACGTTAGAGAACCGGCGTGACTAGTCATTTGCATATTCTACGCTGACCGCAAAGGAAACGCCACCTGGCGGTCAGCGTAGATATGCAGCCTAAGATACAACGGCGCAGGCCGTCGTATCTTAGGCATGTTTAAGTGTATCTCAGTTTGAGAATACACTTAAACATAGGACGGCCTTAGAATCGGACTTACGTTGGCGTATCTGCTGATACACCGGCGTAAATTCTTTGAGAATATGGCCCTTTTGTTGTAATGATGTTCAAATTCAATCAGCAGTTTCATCAAAGAATAATTTGAAGCAGAACGTCATACATTTCCTCTGGTGACAATTTGCTCACAGACATGGCCTGGCCGAGCTTGGATCTCAAAAATCGCTCTCACTGGGCGATGATGGCTTGTGTACAGGGAGATAAATTACTGCGAAAACAAGAACATTGTATCCTGTATTACTTTGCTTATAATAAAAAGTACTTTATCAGGTTGGCACATTTAAACTAATTGTAATAGAAGATTAAATATAGAGGTGAGAAAAGGTCCCAGATTTATTGTTTTTTATTACAGAAATGTGTGTTAAACAATGATTAAAATTCTAAGCAAATGTAAAAAAACAAACAAAAAAAACCTCTTTAACCACTTAACCCCCGGACCAAATTGCTGGTCAAAGACCAGAGCACTATTTGCGATTCGGCACTGCGTCGCTTTAACAGACAATTGCGCGGTCGTGCGACGTGGCTCCCAAACAAAATTGGCGTCCTTTTTTCCCCACAAATAGAGCTTTCTTTTGGTGGTATTTGATCACCTCTGCGGTTTTTAGTTTTTGCGCTATAAACAAAAATAGAGCGACAATTTTGAAAAAAAATTATATTTTTTACTTTTTGCTATAATAAATATCCCCCAAAAAAATATATAAAAAAAAAAATTTCCTCAGTTTAGGCCGATATGTATTCTTCTACATATTTTTCGTTAAAAAAAATCGCAATAAGCATTTATTGATTAGTTTGCGCAAAAGTTATAGCGTTTACAAAATAGGGGGTATTTTTATGGCATTTTTATTAATATTTTTTTTTACTAGTAATGGCGGCGATCAGCGATTTTTTTTCGGTACTGCGACATTATGGCGGACACTTCGGACACTTTTGACACATTTTTGGGACCATTGGCATTTTTATAGCGATCAGTGCTATAAAAATGCATTGATTACTATAAAAAATGCCACTGGCAGTGAAGGGGTTAACACTAGGGGGCGGGGAAGGGGTTAACACTGGGGGCGGGGAAGGGGTTAAGTATGTTCCCTGGGTGTGTTCTAACTGTAGGGGGGTGGCCTCACTAGGGGAAATCACTGATCTTCTGTTCATACATTGTATGAACAGAAGATCAGCGTTTCCCTCCCTGACAGGACCGGGAGCTGTGTGTTTACACACACAGCTCCCGGTCCCCGCTCTGTAACGAGCGATCGCGTGTGCCCGGCGGCGATCCCGCCTGCCGGGCACGCGCACGGGAGTCGGGGGCAAGCGGGCGGCGCGCTCGCGCCCCTAGTGGTCTGCGAGAGAGCCGACGTAAAACTTACGGGCTCTCACGCAGGGGAGCCGACCTGCCGCCGTCAAACTACGGCGGCAGGTCGGCAAGTAGTTAAATTGCATCTATATCCACATAAATTCTAATTGGAACATTACTCCCATTATTTAATTTATTAACATTTTTAAATAAAAAAGACAAGAAATACTTCAGGGTTGAGGTACAGTTACAGTAAAGCCTACAGTGCCTTGAAAAAGTATTCATACCCCTTGAAATGTTTCACATTTTGTCATGTTTGCAACCAAAAATTTGATAGATCAACACAAATTGGCACATAATTGTGAAGTGGAAGGAAAATGATAAATGGTTTTCCAATTTTGAAAATAAATATCTGAAAAGTGCGGCGGGCATTTGTATTCAACCCCTTTTATGTTCATACCCCTAACTGAAATTTAGTGGAACCAATTGGCTTCAGAAGTCTCCCAATTAGTAATTAGAGTCCACCTTTGTGTAATTTACTCTCACTATAAATACAGCTGTAAGGTGAAGCCCTCAAAGGTTTGTTAGAGAACCATAGTGAACAAACAGCATCACAAAGGACAAGGAACACACCAGACAGGACAAGGATAAAGTTTAAAGCAGGGTTAGGTTTTAAAAAAATATCCCAAGCTTTGAACATCTCAGGGAAAACTGTTCAATCCATGGAAAGAGTATGACACAACTGCAAACCTACCAAGACATGGCCGTCCACCTAAACTGACCGGCCGGTCAAGGAGAGCATTCATCAGAGAAGCAGCCAAGAGGCCCATGGTAACTCTGGAGGAGCTGCAGAGATCCACAGCTCAGGTGGGAGAATCTGTCCACAGGACAACTATTAGTCGTGCTCTCCACAAATCTGCCCTTTATGGAAGAGTGACAAGAAGAAAGCCATTGTTGAAAGAAATCCATAAGAAGTCCTGTTTGCAGTTTGCGAGAAGCCATGTGGGGGACACAGCAAACATGTGGAAGAAGGTGCTCTTGTCGAGTGAGACCAAAATTGAACTTTTATGCCTAAAAGCAAAACATTATGTGTGGCAGAAAACACTGCACATCACCCTGAACACACCATCCCCACCGTGAAACATGGTGGTGGCAGCATCATGTTGTGAGAATGCTTTTCTTCAGCAGGGACAGGGAAGCTGGTCAGAGTCGATGTGAAGATTAGGGATGAGCTCCGCGTTCGATTCGAACGTATGTTCGAATCGAACATCGGTCGTTCGATTGTTCGTTGAAAATCGAACAAAACGGGTCGTTCGCGCCAAATTCAAATGACACAAAACGTCCCATAATTCACTGGGGCGTTGAGCGCTGATGATTGGCCAAGCATGCTGTATGTCCCGCATGCTTGGCCAATCACAGCGCTCAAAAAACGAAGCGCCATAATTGGCCAAAGCCAGGGTGGCTTTGGCCAATTATGGCTCAGGGGGATTAGTACACGCCCCCCACTATAAAAGGCAGCCTGCACGGCTGCCTAGTGTAGTGTGTTGGCAGTTCTAGAGAAGATCAGTCAGGCGGAACTGCTGTTCAGTCTGTGCCTAACTTTGGAAACGATCCTCAAAAGGCTTTTTCCAAAGTTAGGCAGAAAATCTGACATGTGTAAGACACTTACACGGTCAGATCTTAGGATGCAGTACCGCATCCGCCGCTGGGGGCATTTCTCATTGAAATGCAGCTTTGAGTATGCAAATGAGGACTTAAAGCGGATCTCCACTCTAAAGTGGAGTCCCGCTGATCGGCACCCTCCCCCCCTCCGGTGTCACATTTGACACCTTTCAGGGGGGAGGGGGGTGCAGATACCTGTCTACAGACAGGTATCTGCACCCACTTCCGGCCCTACGATACGGGCAAAGGACGGGTTTTTTCTCTGCTTCCCGTCCGTCCCCCGTTGTATGCTGGGAACACTCGGCTCCCAGCACACAGCGGGAGCCAATCGGCGGGCGCAGCGCGACTCGCGCATGCGCCGTAGGGAACCGGGCAGTGAAGCCGGAGCGCTTCACTTCCTGGTTCCCTCACCGTGGATGGAGGGGGGAGCAGCAGGGTGACGAGCGATCGCTCGTCATCTGCTGCGATCGCCGCTGGACTCCAGGACAGGTAAGTGTCCTTATATTAAAAGTCAGCAGCTGCAGTATTTGTAGCTGCTGGCTTTTAATATATGTTTTTAGTGGCACATCCGCTTTAAGCAGATCCACAAAGCATTTCATCAGCTTTTCATCCTTGTGATTTCTGCGTAAGTTCCGATTTGCTTGCGCAAAACTAGGGCTGGTTTTACAATGTGGAAAGTTAGTCACACCATGTAAAAGCCCATTCAAGCGACGGCATTTGGTATGCATTCCTGAGGGAGAACTCCACGGCGATTTGTAAATTCAAAACCGGCATGGGTTCCCCCCCCAGGAGCATACCAGGCCCTTAGGTCTGGTATGGGTTGTAAGGAGACCCCCGCCGAAAATTCGACGTAGGGGGTCCCCCTACAATCCATACCAGACCCGTATCCAAAGCACGCTACCCGGCCGGTCAGGAAAGGGAGTGGGGACGAGCGAGCGCCCCCCCCCTCCTGAGCCGTGCCAGGCCGCATGCCCTCAACATGGGGGGGTTGGGTGCTCTGGGGCAGGGGGGCGCACTGCGGGCCCCCCCACCCCAGAGCACCCTGTCCCCATGTTGATGAGGACAGGACCTCTTCCCGACAACCCTTGCCGTTGGTTGTCGGGGTCTGCGGGCGGGGGCTTATCGGAATCTGGGAGTCCCCTCAAATAAGGGGGCCCCCAGATACCGGCCCCCCACCCTAAGTGAATGGATATGGGGTACATTGTACCCCTACCCATTCACCTGGAGGCAAAAAGTTAAAGTTATTAAACACACAACACAAGGGTTTTTAAAATAATTTATTAGTCTGCTCCGGAGGCCCCCCCTGTCTTGTTTAGCTCTAATACCAGGGGGGGCTTCTTCTTCCGCTCTCCAGGGGTCTTCTCCGCTCTCCGGGGGGGGGCTTCTTCTTCCACTCTCCGGGGGGGGGGTCTTCTCCGCTCTCCGGGGGTCTTCTTCTATCTTCGCCGCTCTCCGCTGTTGACTCGGCGAACCCCGGTTCTTCTGCAGCTGTCCGGTGCCTTCTCCTTCAGCGCTGGCTGCCTGCTATCTTCGTGTGTTAGCTCAATTACTAGCAGGCAGCCAACGCGGTCTTCTGTGACGTCAGGTTCTTCTTCTCTTCCCCTCTTCCGATGTCGCCTCTTGTCACTGCAATGATGGAAGCGCGCCTTGCATCCCATTTATATAGGCATCACCGTCCCATCATGCTCCGGCAGGTACCCACGTGGTGGGTGCCTACCCACGTGCACCCACCACGTGGGTACCTACCGGAGCATGATGGGACGGTGATGCCTATATAAATGGGATGCAAGGCGCGCTTCCATCATTGCAGTGAGAAGAGGCGACGTGTCAACATCGGAAGAAGGGAGAAGAAGAACATGACGTCACAGAAGACCGCGCTGGCTGCCTGTTAGTAATTGAGCTAACACTAACAAGATAGCAGGCAGCCAGCGCTGAAGGAGAAGGCACCGGACAGCTGCAGAAGAACCGGGGTTCGCCGAGTCAACAGCGGAGAGCGGCGAAGATAGAAGAAGACCCCCGGAGAGCGGAGAAGACCCCCCCCCGGAGAGTGGAAGAAGAAGCCCCCCCCGGAGAGCGGAGAAGACCCCCGGAGAGCGGAAGAAGAAGCCCCCCCTGGTATTAGAGCTAATAAAGAAGACAGGGGGGGCATCCAGAGCAGACTAATAAATTATTTTAAAAACCCTTGTGTTGTGTGTTTAATAACTTTAACTTTTTGCCTCCAGGTGAATGGGTAGGGGTACGATGTACCCCATATCCATTCACTTAGGGTGGGGGGCCGGTATCTGGGGGCCCCCTTATTTGAGGGGACTCCCAGATTCCGATAAGCCCCCGCCCACAGACCCCGACAACAAACGGCAAGGGTTGTCGGGAAGAGGTCCTGTCCTCATCAACATGGGGACAGGGTGCTCTGGGGTGGGGGGGCCCGCAGTGCGCCCCCCTGCCCCAGAGCACCTAACCCTCCCCATGTTGAGGGCATGAGGCCTGGCACGGCTCAGGAGGGGGGAGGCGCTCGCTCGTCCCCACTCCCATTCCTGACCGGCCGGGTAGCGTGCTTTGGATACGGGTCTGGTATGGATTGTAGGGGGACCCCCTACGTCGATTTTTCGGCGTGGGGGGGGTCTCCTTACAACCCATACCAGACCTAAGGGCCTGGTATGCTCCTGGGGGGGGGAACCCATGCCGTTTTTTTCTTTGAAAATTGGCATGGAGTTCTCCCTCTCAGGAATGCATGCTGAGCGACGCTGTCATTTTTTTTTATAATTATATGTTTTCCCAGCGCGTATATTTTTTTTCACCCGTCGCAACTTTAGTGTCCCGTCGCAATCCACAAAGCCCGGCGTCAATTACGTTCGCGCGCTGCACGTCGGGAAAATTACGTCACACGCATGCGCAGTACGGCCGGCGTGGGAGCGCGCCTCATTTAAATTTTAAACGCCCCCCGGAGAGGAGGACCGCCTTGCGACGGAGGCACTTAAGTTACACGGCGTGTAATTTCTAGGTAAGTGCTTTGTGGATCAGGCACTTAGGTAGAAATTTTAAGTCAGTGTAACTTAACTGCTGAAAGTTAAGTTAGGCAGCTTTTTTGGGAATCAGGCCCACAGTGTCTTAACCAGATAGATAGATAGATAGATAGATAGATAGATAGATAGATAGAGTAGGAAGTGTAGTCAGTATAGTTAAAAGTACAGGGCCAGATCCACAAAAACCTGGCGCAACTTAAAAAATCCCATTTAAGTTACACTGCCTTAAAATTTCTACCTAAGTGCCCGATCCACAAAGCACTTATCTAGAAATTTCAGGCCGTGTAACTAAAATTCCGCCGCCGCAAGGCGTTCCTATTCAAATGGGGCGAGTCCCATTTAAATGAGGCGCGCTCCCGCGCCGGCCGTACTGCGCATGCGCGAAGTTACGTTACGCCGAGTTTTGTGGATCGCGCCGGCTTAAAAAAGTTGCGTCGGGAAAAAAAAAAAAATTGACAGCGTCGCTCGGCATGCATTCCTGAGGGAGAACTCCATGCCAATTTTCAAAGAAAAAACCGGCATGGGTTCACCCCCCAGGAGCATACCAGGCCCTTAGGTCTGGTATGGGTTGTAAGGAGACCCCCCTACGCCGAAAAATCGACGTAGGGGGTCCCCCTACAATCCATACCAGACCCGTTTTCAAAGCACGCTACCCGGCCGGTCAGGAAAGGGAGTGGGGAGGAGCGAGCGCCCCCCTCCTGAGCCGTGCCAGGCCCATTGCCCTCAACATGGGGGGGTTGGGTGCTCTGGGGCAGGGGGCCGCACTGCGGGCCCCCCCACCCCAGAGCACCCTGTCCCCATGTTGATGAGGACAGGACCTCTTCCCGACAACCCTTGCCGTTGGTTGTCGGGGTCTGCGGGCGGGGGCTTATCGGAATCTGGGAGTCCCCTCAAATAAGGGGGCCCCCAGATACCGGCCCCCCACCCTAAGTGAATGGATATGGGGGTACATCGTACCCCTACCCATTCACCTGGAGGCAAAAAGTAAAAGTTAGTAAACACACAACACAAGGGTTTTTAAAATAATTTATTATTATGCTCCGGAGGCCCCCCCTGTCTTCTTTATTAGCTCTATTACCACTTCTTCTTCCACTCTCCGGGGGTCTTCTTCCACTCTCCGGGGGGGGTTTCTTCTTCCGCTCTCCGGGGGGGGCTTCTCCGCTCTCCGGGGGTCTTCTTCTATCTTCGCCGCTCTCCGCTGTTGACTCGGCGTACCCCGGTTCTTCTGCAGCTGTCCGGTGCCTTCTTCTTCAGCGCTGGCTGCCTGCTATCTTTGTGTGTTAGCTCAATTACGAGCAGGCAGCCATCGCGGTCTTCTGTGACGTCAGGTTCTTCTCTTCTGTTCTTCTCCCCTCTTCCGATGTTGACTCGTCGCCTCTTGTCACTGTAATGATGGAAGCGCGCCTTGCATCCCATTTATATAGGCATCACCGTCCCATCATGCTCCGGTAGGTACCCACGTGGTGGGTGCACGTGGGTAGGCACCCACCACGTGGGTACCTGCCGGAGCATGATGGGACGGTGATGCCTATATAAATGGGATGCAAGGCGCGCTTCCATCATTACAGTGACAAGAGGCGACGAGTCAACATCGGAAAAGGGGAGAAGAACAGAAGAGAAGAACCTGACGTCACAGAAGACCGCGATGGCTGCCTGCTCGTAATTGAGCTAACACACAAAGATAGCAGGCAGCCAGCGCTGAAGAAGAAGGCACCGGACAGCTGCAGAAGAACCGGGGTTCGCCGAGTCAACAGCGGAGAGCGGCGAAGATAGAAGAAGACCCCCGGAGAGCGGAAGAAGAAACCCCCCCGGAGAGTGGAAGAAGACCCCCGGAGAGTGGAAGAAGACCCCCGGAGAGTGGAAGAAGAAGCCCCCCCTGGTAATAGAGCTCATAAAGAAGACAGGGGGGGCCTCCGGAGCAGACTAATAAATTATTTTAAAAACCCTTGTGTTGTGTGTTTACTAACTTTTAGTTTTTGCCTCCAGGTGAATGGGTAGGGGTACGATGTACCCCCATATCCATTCACTTAGGGTGGGGGGCCGGTATCTGGGGGCCCCCTTATTTGAGGGGACTCCCAGATTCCGATAAGCCCCCGCCCGCAGACCCCGACAACCAACGGCAAGGGTTGTCGGGAAGAGGTCCTGTCCTCATCAACATGGGGACAGGGTGCTCTGGGGTGGGGGGGCCCGCAGTGCGGCCCCCTGCCCCAGAGCACCCAACCCCCCCATGTTGAGGGCATGCGGCCTGGCACGGCTCAGGAGGGGGGGGGCGCTCGCTCGTCCCCACTCCCTTTCCTGACCGGTCGGGTAGCGTGCTTTGGATACGGGTCTGGTATGGATTGTAGGGGGACCCCCTACGTCGATTTTTCGGCGTAGGGGGGTCTCCTTACAACCCATACCAGACCTAAGGGCCTGGTATGCTCCTGGGGGGGAACCCATGCCGGTTTTGTTTTTACAAATTGCCGTGGAGTTCTCCCTCGGGAATGCATACCAAATGCCGTCGCTTGAATGGGCTTTTACATGGTGTTACTAGTTTACACTTTGTAACACCAGCCCTAGTTTTACACTTGCAAACTAAAACTTACGGCGAAAAAACGAGGCTGAAAAGCTTTGTGGATCGCCTTAAGTGCTAATTTGCATACTAGAAGCGGCATTTCGACTCGAAATGCCCCCAGCGGCGGATGCGGTACTGCATCCTAAGATTCGGCAGTGTAATTCAATTACACATGCCGGATCTTCTGCCTAACTTTGGAAAACTGCTTCTGTGGATCAGTTCCAAAGTTAGGACAAGGGAAACGATGGAGTAACAGCAGTTACTCCGTCGTATCTCTTTTGTGGATCTGGCCCACAGTTTGTAGAGAATATATTCACATCCTTAGGTGTTGTCAATATATTTATAAACTGTACAGCTCAGCTAGTTTATCTATTAGTATCTGTCAGGCAGGAGATTGTTCTACATGCAGTGCTCTAACATTTTTTATTGCCTGCATTAGGGATTTACTTTAAATATAATTATTCTGTGTTATTTAACGTGTGCTAGTTAATTGCACACACAGACGCATTACCTGTTACTGCACGTGTGCAATTTATTTGCACAGAAGCGCAGTAGCTGTTAATGCAACTGGGCTATTGAATTGCACAGAAACGCAGTCGCTATTACTGCGTGCGTGCTGTTTAATAGCAACTAAAGGCAGTTGGTGTCACTGCATGCGTGCTGTTAAATCGCATTTGACCGCAGTCGCTATTACTGCGTGCGTGCTGTTTAATAGCAACTGAAGGCAGTTGGTGTCACTGCGTGCGTGCTGTTAAATCGCATTTGACCGCAGTCGCTATTACTGCGTGCGTGCTGTTTAATAGCAACTAAAGGCAGTTGGTGTCACTGCGTGCGTGCTGTTAAATCGCATTTGATCGCTATTACTGCGTGTGTGCTGTTTAATACCATCTGAACGCAGTTGGTGTAACAGCGACTATTTTGTTACATAACACTTGAGCCAAGTCGCTCTTACTGTGTGGTTGCTGTTTAATACCATCTAAACGCAGTTGGTGTGACTGCGACTATTTTGTTACTTTACACTTGAGCCAAGTCGCTCTTACTGTGTGGTTGCTGTTTAATACCATCTGAACGCAGTTGGTGTGACAGCGACTATTTTGTTACTTTACACTTGAGCCAAGTCGCTCTTACTGTGTGGTTGCTGTTTAATACCATCTGAACGCAGTTGGTGTGACAGCGACTATTTTGTTACTTTACACTTGAGCCAAGTCGCTCTTACTGTGTGGTTGCTGTTTAATACCATCTGAACGCAGTTGGTGTAACAGCGACTATTTTGTTACTTTACACTTGAGCCAAGTCGCTCTTACTGTGTGGTTGCTGTTTAATACCATCTGAAAGCAGTTGGTGTGACAGCGACTATTTTGTTACATAACACTTGAGCCAAGTCGCTCTTACTGTGTGGTTGCTGTTTAATACCATCTGAATGCAGTTGGTGTGACTGCGACTATTTTGTTACTTTACACTTGAGCCAAGTCGCTCTTACTGTGTGGTTGCTGTTTAATACCATCTAAACGCAGTTGGTGTGACAGCGACTATTTTGTTACTTTACACTTGAGCCAAGTCGCTCTTACTGTGTGGTTGCTGTTTAATACCATCTGAACGCAGTTGGTGTGACAGCGACTATTTTGTTACTTTACACTTGAGCCAAGTCGCTCTTACTGTGTGGTTGCTGATTAATACCATCTAAACGCAGTTGGTGTGACAGCGACTATTTTGTTACTTTACACTTGAGCCAAGTCGCTCTTACTGTGTGGTTGCTGTTTAATACCATCTGAACGCAGTTGGTGTGACAGCGACTATTTTGTTACATAACACTTGAGCCAAGTCGCTCTTACTGTGTGGTTGCTGTTTAATACCATCTGAACGCAGTTGGTGTGACTGCGACTATTTTGTTACTTTACACTTGAGCCAAGTCACTCTTACTGTGTGGTTGCTGTTTAATACCATCTAAACGCAATTGGTGTGACAGCGACTATTTTGTTACTTTACACTTGAGCCAAGTCGCTCTTACTGTGTGGTTGCTGTTTAATACCATCTGAATGCAGTTGGTGTGACAGCGACTATTTTGTTACTTTACACTTGAGCCAAGTCGCTCTTACTGTGTGGTTGCTGTTTAATACCATCTGAACGCAGTTGGTGTGACTGCGACTATTTTGTTACTTTACACTTGAGCCAAGTCGCTCTTACTGTGTGGTTGCTGTTTAATACCATCTGAACGCAGTTGGTGTGACAGCGACTATTTTGTTACTTTACACTTGAGCCAAGTCGCTCTTACTGTGTGGTTGCTGTTTAATACCATCTGAACGCAGTTGGTGTGACAGCGACTATTTTGTTACTTTACACTTGAGCCAAGTCGCTCTTACTGTGTGGTTGCTGTTTAATACCATCTAAACGCAGTTGGTGTGACAGCGACTATTTTGTTACTTTACACTTGAGCCAAGTCGCTCTTACTGTGTGGTTGCTGTTTAATACCATCTGAACGCAGTTGGTGTGACAGCGACTATTTTGTTACTTTACACTTGAGCCAAGTCGCTCTTACTGTGTGGTTGCTGTTTAATACCATCTGAACGCAGTTGGTGTGACTGCGACTATTTTGTTACTTTACACTTGAGCCAAGTCGCTCTTACTGTGTGGTTGCTGTTTAATACCATCTGAACGCAGTTGGTGTGACAGCGACTATTTTGTTACTTTACACTTGAGCCAAGTCGCTCTTACTGTGTGGTTGCTGTTTAATACCATCTAAACGCAGTTGGTGTGACAGCGACTATTTTGTTACTTTACACTTGAGCCAAGTCGCTCTTACTGTGTGGTTGCTGTTTAATACCATCTGAACGCAGTTGGTGTAACAGCGACTATTTTGTTACATAACACTTGAGCCAAGTCGCTCTTACTGTGTGGTTGCTGTTTAATACCATCTAAACGCAGTTGGTGTGACAGCGACTATTTTGTTACTTTACACTTGAGCCAAGTCGCTCTTACTGTGTGGTTGCTGTTTAATACCATCTGAATGCAGTTGGTGTGACAGCGACTATTTTGTTACTTTACACTTGAGCCAAGTCGCTCTTACTGTGTGGTTGCTGTTTAATACCATCTAAACGCAGTTGGTGTGACAGCGACTATTTTGTTACTTTACACTTGAGCCAAGTCGCTCTTACTGTGTGGTTGCTGTTTAATACCATCTGAACGCAGTTGGTGTGACTGCGACTATTTTGTTACTTTACACTTGAGCCAAGTCGCTCTTACTGTGTGGTTGCTGTTTAATACCATCTGAACGCAGTTGGTGTGACAGCGACTATTTTGTTACTTTACACTTGAGCCAAGTCGCTCTTACTGTGTGGTTGCTGTTTAATACCATCTGAACGCAGTTGGTGTGACAGCGACTATTTTGTTACTTTACACTTGAGCCAAGTCGCTCTTACTGTGTGGTTGCTGTTTAATACCATCTAAACGCAGTTGGTGTGACAGCGACTATTTTGTTACTTTACACTTGAGCCAAGTCGCTCTTACTGTGTGGTTGCTGTTTAATACCATCTGAACGCAGTTGGTGTAACAGCGACTATTTTGTTACATAACACTTGAGCCAAGTCGCTCTTACTGTGTGGTTGCTGTTTAATACCATCTAAACGCAGTTGGTGTGACAGCGACTATTTTGTTACTTTACACTTGAGCCAAGTCGCTCTTACTGTGTGGTTGCTGTTTAATACCATCTGAACGCAGTTGGTGTGACAGCGACTATTTTGTTACTTTACACTTGAGCCAAGTCGCTCTTACTGTGTGGTTGCTGTTTAATACCATCTAAACGCAGTTGGTGTCACAGCGACTATTTTGTTACTTTAAACTTGAGCCAAGTCGCTCTTACTGTGTGGTTGCTGTTTAATACCATCTGAACGCAGTTGGTGTAACAGCGACTATTTTGTTACATAACACTTGAGCCAAGTCGCTCTTACTGTGTGGTTGCTGTTTAATACCATCTGAACGCAGTTGGTGTGACAGCGACTATTTTGTTACTTTACACTTGAGCCAAGTCGCTCTTACTGTGTGGTTGCTGTTTAATACCATCTGAAAGCAGTTGGTGTGACAGCGACTATTTTGTTACATAACACTTGAGCCAAGTCGCTCTTACTGTGTGGTTGCTGTTTAATACCATCTGAACGCAGTTGGTGTGACTGCAACTATTTTGTTACTTTACACTTGAGCCAAGTCGCTCTTACTGTGTGGTTTCTGTTTAATACCATCTGAACGCAGTTGGTGTGACTGCGACTATTTTGTTACTTTACACTTGAGCCAAGTCGCTCTTACTGTGTGGTTGCTGTTTAATACCATCTGAACGCAGTTGGTGTGACAGCGACTATTTTGTTACTTTACACTTGAGCCAAGTCGCTCTTACTGTGTGGTTGCTGTTTAATACCATCTAAACGCAGTTGGTGTGACAGCGACTATTTTGTTACTTTACACTTGAGCCAAGTCGCTCTTACTGTGTGGTTGCTGTTTAATACCATCTAAACGCAGTTGGTGTGACAGCGACTATTTTGTTACTTTACACTTGAGCCAAGTCGCTCTTACTGTGTGGTTGCTGTTTAATACCATCTGAACGCAGTTGGTGTAACAGCGACTATTTTGTTACATAACACCTGAACGCATAACTATGGCTGGAAGGACAAAGAGAGGCAGAGAGTCACGAGGGCAAGCAGGCTCTGCATCTAGAGGTAACGCTGGTGATGGATGTGGTGCATCCTCTTCGGCACGTGGCCGTGGCCGCTCGTCCTTCTTTTCGGGAGCTGGCCGTGTTGAGCCTCAACATGCTGAGAAATTAGTTGAGTGGATGACCAAGCCGTCCTCATCTTCCTCATCCTCTCTCACACAGACTGATTATAGTTTGTCTGGCAAAGCAGCTGCCAAGGCGTCCTCTACCCTCTGCACAATGGGATCACACAATCCTTCCCTAGTCCCACCGTGTCCTCCTGAGGAGTCCCCCGAACTGTTTCAACACAGTGTTGGGTACATGCTAGCTGAAGATGCGCAGCGTTTTGAAGACTCCGATGACGGAACACTGATAGAGGAAGGCATTGATGTGAGCCCAGGGAGAGGGGGTGGCCGAGAGGGACAACAATCTGGGAGTGATGTTCCCCCAGCTGGAGCATACTGCCAGGTTGTCGCCAGTGATGATGAGGAGGGAGGGGATGATGAGGTCATTGACTCTACCTGGGTGCCTGGTAGGAGAGAGGAGGAGGAGGAAGAGGACGAGGCACAGGCACATCTTCAAAGAGGCAGGAAGCCCTCCAGGGGTCAGCTTAAAGCGGTTCTCCACCCTAAAGTGGAGTCCCGCTGATCGGAACCCTCCCCCCCTCCGGTGTCACATTTGAAACCTTTCAGGGGGGAGGGGGTGCAGATACCTGTCTAAAGACAGGTATTTGCACCCACTTCCGGCCACACGCTACGGGCAAAAGACGGGCATTCTGTCACATCCCGTCTTTCGCCCGTTGTGTGCTGGGAACACTCGGCTCCCAGCACACAGCGTGTGAGCCAATCGGTGGGCGCAGCGCGACTCGCGCATACGCCGTAGGGAACCGGGCAGTGAAGCCGCAGCGCTTCACTTCCTGGTTCCCTCAGCGTGGATGGCGGGGGGAGCAGCAGAGTGACGAGCGATCGCTCGTGCTCTGCTGCGATCGTCGCTGGACTCCAGGACAGGTAAGTGTCCTAATATTAAAAGTCAGCAGCTGCAGTATTTGTAGCTGCTGGCTTTTAATATTTTGTTCCCGTGGCACATCCGCTTTAAGGGCAGTACACCAACTGCATTAAGTGGCGCTGCTGTGTCTCAACGGTACAGCAAAAGTTCTTTGGTGTGGGCCTTTTTTGAAACCTGTCCATCAGATCCTACTTTGCTGTTTGCAACATATGTCTCAAGCGTATCTCGCGTGGCCAAAACATCACCCGCTTGGGCACCACATGCTTGTCCAGACATATGTCGACCTGCCATGCAGCTCGTTGGCAGGCATACCAGAAAGACCCACACCAAAGACCAAAGCGGTCCTCCCCTTGCCCTTCTGTGACCTCAAACCCCACTAGACCCCCAGTCCTCTCTGCAGCCTGCACCGAAGGTGTAGAAATAGGTGTGTCACAACGTAGTAGTGGTAGTACATCCGGCCAATCTACTGATATTACCAGACAAATTTCCCTGCCCCAGCTGCTGCAGCGCTGAAAGAAGTACGCTCCCAGCCATCCACATGCCCAGCGGTTGAATGCTAGCTTAGCAAAATTGCTAGCACTTCAACTGCTACCTTTTCAGTTGGTAGATTCTGCCCCCTTCCGTGAGTTTGTGGAATGTGCAGTACCTCAGTGGCAAGTACCCAAACGCCACTTTTTTTCACGGAAGGCGATTCCGGCTCTCTACCGGCATGTGGAAGGCAATGTCCATACCTCGCTGGACAGGGCGGTCAGTGGTAAGGTGCATCTTACCGCTGACTCATGGTCCAGCAGGCATGGACAGGGACGTTACCTGCCTTTTAAGGCCCATTGGGTGACTCTGCTGGCAGCTGGGAAGGATGCAGGTCAAGGTACAGTAGTTTTGGAGGTTGTTCCACCACCAAGCCTCCAAAACACTACAACTGCTTGTGACACACCTCTCTCCTCCACCCCCTCCTTCTTCTTCCTCTGTGGCTTCTTCCTGTGGTGATGTTGGCTCAGAACCAGCCGTGCTCCGTAGGCGTACGACGGGCTACGCAGGAATGCAGGCCAAGAGATGCCATGCGGTCCTAGAGCTGGTGTGCTTGGGAGACAGGAGCCACACTGGGGAAGAGGTTCTTTCAGCTCTGCAGGGGCAGGCTCAGAGGTGGTTGACGCCACGCCAGCTGAAGCCTGGAATGGTGGTCAGCGATAATGGCACCAACCTCCTCTCTGCCCTGCGACGTGGAAAACTCACCCATGTGCCCTGTTTTGCGCATGTTCTCAATTTGGTGGTGCAGCGGTTCTTGGGCAGGTACCCTGGCTTACAGGATGTCCTGAGGCAGGCCAGGAAAGTCTGTGTGCATTTCCGGAGGTCATATAATGCCACTGCTCGGCTGACAGACCTCCAGAGGGAATACAACCTGCCCAAGAACCGCCTAATCTGTGACATGCCCACCAGATGGAACTCTACGTTGGCCATGCTGCAGCGGCTGCACACGCAGCAGAGGGCCATCAATGAGTACCTGTGCCAATATGGCAGCAGAACTGGCTCAGGGGAGCTTGGGTTTTTTTCACCACGCCAGTGGGCCTTGATCAGGGATGCATGCACTGTCCTGTCACCATTTGAGGAGGCCACGAGGATGGTGAGCAGTGACAGTGCATGCATCAGTGAGACTGTCCCGCTTATTCACATGTTGGAGCACACCCTACGTGGAATAATGGACAGGGCCCTTGAGGCAGAACAGAGGGAGGAAGAGGAGGACTTCCTTACCTCTCAAGGCCCCCTTTATCCAGACACTGTTCCTGCTTGCCCACCTGGAACACAGGAAGAGGAGGAGGAGGATGAGGAAGAGGAGGAGGAGGAGGATTGTATCAGCAGCATGGAGGTGGAGCCTAGCACTCAGCATCAACAGCAGCAGTCTTCAAGGGATCATTTACAGTCCCAAGGAACACGTAGACTTTTACGTGGCTGGGATGAGGTGGCTGAGGATCCTGTCGTCCTCAGTGACCCAGAGGACTGTGCCCCGAATGCCTCTGCAAACCTACGCTGCATGGCCTCCCTGATCCTGCAAAGCCTGCGTAAGGATCCTCGTGTACGTGCTATCAAGGAGAGGGATCATTACTGGCTGGCAACTCTCCTTGATCCACGTTACAAGAGTAAGGTAGCGGATCTTATGTTGCCATCGCAGAGGGAGCAGAAGATGAAACTACTGCGGGAGGCCTTGCAGAAGGGTCTGTGCAATGCGTTCCCAGAACCGGGGGGATTACCAAAACCTGGCCCTGGACAACGTCTTGCTGAGGCTTCGGTGAGTCAGAGAAGGAGCGGTGGAGAAGGTGGCCGTCTGAGCGATGCGTTCAGACAATTTTTTAGTCCGCAGCCCCAAGGTCTGACCGGTTCCAGCAACCATCGCCAGCGTCTGGTTTACATGGTCCGGGAATACCTAGCGGCAAGATCCGACTTGGACACCTTCCCCACGAAAAATCCTCTGGCTTACTGGGTCTTGAGGATGGATCACTGGCCAGAGCTTGCACAGTACGCAATTGAGCTACTGGCTTGCCCTGCATCCAGTGTTCTTTCAGAACGCACATTCAGTGCTGCTGGAGGCTTTGTGACCGATCACAGGGTACGCCTCTCCACCGACTCTGTTGATCGACTGACCTTCATCAAAATGAATCAGGCTTGGATCAACACCGGCTACCAAGCACCTGATGCTGATGTTACTGAATAAGAATTTTGTGTTGAAATATCAGATCCCTTTGAGACTGCTGATGCTGAGTGACTGTCCTGTTGTGCTGCTGATGGAATATCCTTCTCCTCCTCACTTTTCATGCTGTTAGCTAGTAAGAAATTTTGTTTTTCTGTGCTCCGCCACCAGTGCCTAAGGCCTAATTTTTCTGCCCCTGTTTAACAGGGGCGCCTAATAACAATTTTTGATGCAATACTTTGCATGTGGCCTAAGGCACAATTTTTGTGCCCCTGTGTAACAGGGGCGTCTAATAACAATTTTTGATGCAATACTTTGCCTGTGGCCTAAGGCATAATTTTTCTGCCCCTGTGTAACAGGGGCGTCTAATAACAATTTTTGATGCAATACTTTGCCTGTGGCCTAAGGCATAATTTTTCTGCCCCTGTGTAACAGGGGCGCCTAATAACAATTTTTGATGCAATACTTTGCACGTGGCTCCTTGTTGCGCTCCAATTACAGATATTGGGAGGGGTTGCAGTGTTATGTTGCGCCTACGGACACATTTTTATGCCCCTGTGTAACAGGGGCACCTAATAACAATTTTTGATGCAATACTTTGCACGTGGCTCCTTGTTGCGCTCCAATTACAGATATTGGGAGGGGTTGCAGTGTTATGTTGCGCCTACGGACACATTTTTATGCCCCTGTGTAACAAGGGCGCCTAATAACAATTTTTGATGCAATACTTTGCACGTGGCTCCTTGTTGCGCTTCAATTACAGATATTGGGAGGGGTTGCAGTGTTATGTTGCGCCTACGGACACATTTTTATGCCCCTGTGTAACAGGGGCACCTAATAACAATTTTTGATGCAATACTTTGCACGTGGCTTCTTGTTGCGCTCCAATTACAGATATTGGGAGGGGTTGCAGTGTTATGTTGCGCCTACGGACACATTTTTATGCCCCTGTGTAACAGGGGCGCCTAATAACAATTTTTGATGCAATACTTTGCACGTGGCTCTTTGTTGCGCTACAATTACAGTATGTTTGAGGGGTGCCCTTTTTTCTACAATTTTGCTTTCCCAAAAAGATAATGCCACCCCCCCACCACCCCTAAAATAATCGAGATATTGTTCCCACACAGCACGTGCGCAAGCAGTATTAGATTACTTTGTTCTTATAATAATTTAATGTTGTGCAGGGACATTTCTAAACACGTGCCACTACTAGAGACACACAGCAGGTGTGATATTTGAAGGAATTTTTCATTTTTTTTTTTTCACTTTAAACATCATTAAAATCGCTGCTCCGCAAAAACGGCCGTTTTTAAAATATTTGTTTCGATTGATACATGTTCCCTGGGGTAAGACCCGGGTTCTGAAAGACGTTTACCAACATTAAATTGAATATTGGTCTTTAAAATGATCGTTTTTGAATTCGAACGTTCGAGTCCCATAGACTTCAATGGGGTTCTAAATGTTCGCACGAACTCGCGGTCTGTTCGAACGTTCTGATGCGAACCGAACCCGGGTATGTTCGGCTCATCCCTAGTGAAGATGAATGGAGCCAAATACAGGGCAATCTTAGAAGAAAACCTGTAATGCCCTGTACACACGATCACTTTTTGTGATGAAAAAAAATGTAATTTTTTATCATGAAAAAAAATGACATTTTTCCAACTTCATCATTAAAAATGATGTTGCCCACACACCATCGTTTTTGAAAAATGATGAACAAAGTGACGGCACTCTAAAGGGGAAGTTCTATTCGCCTTGAGCCTGCTTTTAGCTGGTTACTTGTTAGTAAAAGACGATTTGTGCTTTTTTGTCTGTTACAGCGTGACCAATGTGCTTACTCCATTATGAATGGTAGTTTTACCTCCCGTCTCAAAACTTGCTTCTGGGCATGTGCGGGTTTAAAACGTCATTTTTGCCCACACACGATCATTTTTTATGACACAAAAAATTACATTTTAAAAAATGACCAAAAATTCAAGCATGTTCGAATTATTTTTTTGTCATTTTTCAGAAGACATAAAATTACATTTTGCCCACACACGATCATTTTAAATGACATTTTTAAAAATGTCATTTTATTTCATCACAAAAAGTGATGGTGTGTACGAGGCATTAGAGTCTGCAAAAGACTTGAGACTGGGTTGGAGGTTCACCTTCCAGGAGGACAACGACCCTAAACATACAGCCAGAGCTACAATGGAATGGTTTAGCTCAAAGCATATTCATGTGTTAGAATGGCCCAGTCACAGTCCAGAATCTGTGGCAAGACTTGAAAATTGCTGTTCACAGACGCTCTCCATCCAATCTGACAGAGCTTGAGCTGTTTTGCAAAGAAGAATGGGCAAAAAAAGATGTTCAAAGCTGGTAGAGACATCCCCAAAAAACTTGCAGCTGTAATTGCAGAGAAAGGTGTTTCTACAAAGTATTGACTCCGGGGGGCTGAATACAAATGTACCCCCCACTTTTCAGAAATGTATTTATAAAAAATGTATAAAACCATTTATCATTTTCCTTCTAATTTACAATTATGTGCCACTTTGTGTTGGTCCATCACATAAAATCCCAATAAAATACATTTACCCTTTTGGTTGTAACATGACAATATTTGGAAAATTTCAATGTGTATGAATACTGTTTCAAGGCACTGTAACTCCAACAACAGTGTTTTCAAATCTTGAAAAAAAGTTGAAAAAAAATAACATTTTGGGCCAGTTCACACCCGGTGCAGTTTCGTTCAGTTCTGTGCGCATTTTTTCTGCACTAAAAATGAATGCACATAGGCAGATTCAGAAAGAGTTAGGCCGGCTTATCAGTAGATAAGCGTATGCTCAAACAGAGATACGCTTAAACAAAGCTAAGATAGGCCGGCTTGCGCCGTTCTATCTTAGCTTGCAATTTTTCGGATGGCCGCTAGGTGGCGCTTCCATTGCGGCCGGCGTAGATTATGTAAATTAGCTTTTACGCCGATTCCCGAATGTACGCCAGCCCGCCGCAGTCGAATTACGTAGTTTCCCTAAGGCCTTAGGCGGCCTAAAGGTATTCCACCTATGAAGTGGAATAACAATGTTAAAGTATGGCCGCCGTTCCCGCCGCGAGGTTCGAATTTTTTACGTCGTTTGCGCAAGTCGTCCGCGAATCGGGAGTTACGTCGTTTACGTACACGTCAAAATCAATAGGCCCGTACAGCGTACTTAGCCGCAATGCGCACTGAGAAATGTAGGCGTCCGGCGGATGCGCAGTAGCAAAAAAGTCAAAAAACGTGAGGTCAAGCCTCATTTCCATACAACATGTCCCCCTCCAACCAATTTGAATTAGGCGCCCTTACGCCCGCTCGTTTGAGGCTACGCCGCCGTAGATTAGCAGGTAAGTAGATTGAAAATCACTACTAGCCTAGCTAATTTACGGCGGTGTAGCCTAAACAGGCTAGGCTACGCCGCCCTAAATTTAATCCAATCTACCTGAATCTACCTAACAGTGTTTTCCATGTATTCCAATGGCTCCAGTTGGCTCTAGTTCACACCATGCAGTCAGTTTCCAGTGCAGAAACTGACTGGAAACTGACTGCATGGTGTGAACTAGAGCCAACTGGAGTCATTGGAATACATGGAGAACACTGTGCATGCATTTTGTGCAGAAAAAAACGCACGGAACTGAACGGAACTGCGTCTGGTGTGAACTGGCCCTAAAGTCAGGTTTTTATTTCTACAGATAAAAATGGCCAACACACCAGGAAAAGTTATTTACTGAGATCTTAGTAGCAAAACAAAGCTTGTGCAGGAAAAAAACATTCGCGTTTCAGCGACACAAAGGTCCCCTTGACTCAAGGTGACAAACAATGTAAAAAACAAACCAAATACAAGTATATACACCCACCAACAATCAAAATACAAGCCACCTATGTAACTGAGGAGTGCCAATGCTTGATCTCATCATCCTCTTGTGCTTACACAAGCATACTCAAAATGTAATATACTTGCCTCTATCCATCCAAAAACAGTTACTTAGTCCTGCCAGCGTTCAGGTCCTTAGGGCCAGATTCACGTAGCCTGGGCGTAGCGTAACGTAACCGATTTAGGTTACACCGCCGCAAATTTTCTGTCTAAGTGCCCGATCTACAAAGCACTTACCTGGAAATTTGCGGCGGTGTATCCTAAATCCGTACGACGCAAGGCGGGCCAATTCAAATGGGGCGGGTACCATTTAAATTGTTTTTTAAAAAATTCAAAAGCGACGCGGGAAAGACGGGTATACTTTTACATGGTGTAGTAATTTTACACTTTGTAAAAGGTGCCCTATCTTTGCGACGGCAAACTAACACTTGCAGCGACGTAACGACGGGAAAAAGTTTTGTGGATCGCCTTAACTGCTAATTTGCATACCCGACGCTGGTTTACGACGCAAACTCCCCCCAGCAGCGGCCGCGGTACTGCATCCTAAGATCCGACAGTGTAAAACTATTACACCTGTCGGATCTTAGGGATATCTATGCGTAACTGATTCTATGAATCAGTCGCATAGATAGAAACAGGGATACGACGGAGTATCCCTTTTGTGAATCTGGCCCTTAATTCTCATTGGAGCTCTTACTTCCCAAATCAAAGATGTGTAATCCACAGAATAAAGTAATAAATGTTAAAGGCACCTCCAGCAGAATTCCTAAGCAGACAGGACTAATGGCAACAGCCAAACAAATGTGCCAAATTGCCCAATAAGCATCTCAGCACTCCTAAATATGAGTGAAGTTCTGCAGAACACAGTTCTTTCTGGCGATGGCTGTTCTTACACTCAGGATAGATAAAGATTGAAGCTAGGCCACAATAGTCTAGTGAAATTAGATGAAAGTAGCACACCAGGCTTTGGGCCTATTCCTCAAGTCAGCACCCTGCAAGTCTTTGTGGCTCTCTCTTGTTCAATGACATCTTTTATTTTTTTTTTATTTTTTTTTAAGGACACCAGGCAGAAGCTCTATACCCCACTTATCTGGTACATAAAGTAGGGTGACCAGACGTCCATCTGTCCCCGGATCTGCCATCTCACCAGGGGGGCCCAGAGGTACAGCGAACGGGGATTCCAAAATCCTGTCCACCAATAAGCTACTCCCCTGCGGTGCAGCTATTTACAAAACAAATGAATACCCTGCGGTCGCCTAAACTAAGGTGACCAGATTTTTTAAATTAAATCCGGGGACATATTTGTTTTAGTAATGGCGCCAATAAGCGGCTCTCTGCCCGTCGCCGCCCGACTTACAGCCTGTCAAGTCTTACTCTCCGGGCCCCGGCTACTACTGGGTGGGGAGCGGAGGAAGATCACTCTGCCAGGGAAGGCGAGGAGACTTGAGCCAAGGCAGAAGAACATGCGAGCGGAACGGGCATGAACCCAAAACTGAAGAAATATTCCCTCCACTCCAACCAGCACATGATCATCATCAAGAAGGGGCACAGATAATGAAAAAAATACACCCCCCCCCCCCCCGCCAAGCTAGTAGGAGCTGCAGAGCGGGGGAGTGTAATTCTGATTTTTTTTTTAATTCTACACTGACTGTCTTTGGAATTGCCCCAGCCCCTGTACAAATCCAATCTGGGGACAAAACCAGGATACAATCATTCAATTAAAACATACCACATACACTGCATATATCATTTGAGGAAAATATGTTTATAAAATAGTTTACCATTTGCCAAAAAATAAAAAAATCTGTATTTCATTTAAAAAATCTGGTCACCTTAACATAAAGCCTCACACAGCTCACAGGAGGAAGCCAGCAGTAATGGCAGCCCCATTTCCTGTACACAGGTGAACCTACAGTCTGGCTACAGTGGTGGCCAATGGAAAACCCTTTTAGCAACATTGCAAGTGTAGCACTACCCCTGAAGGAGCTGCTGGATTGTTTTGGGCAGCGCATGTTACCTCTATTTCCTCGCCGTCTAGGCTCTAGGGTATCAGATGAGAGTTGAGAAAAAGTTCAATGTCCACACTTTAGACTTCTTTTTCTTTGCTTTATTTAACTTGGTAAAAGAATAACATAAGTAGTTGAAGAGGTGAAAGGGTAACAGGTTCAGGTGTATCATTTCTGTTCGGAAACACTCCTGCTTCCAGCAACGCAGCTTTCGGTGCCACTCTAGCCAGAGCGGGTATTGTGCACCTGGATAGGACTCTATCACTAACATAGCAGCCAGGGTGTCACACGAAAACTTGGTAAAGTCTCTGCCACAGACCTTTCCAAAACCGGAGGTATATTCGGTCCAAAATCCTCTCAGCACAGGATTAAGCACCTGGATCTCTCCCGAATAACTTCTTGTGAACTTAGAACTGACAGGCGACCATCATTCAGCCTTTCAGTAATGGTGTGTCCTTCGATGAAGTTCAAGGCCTCTCCTGAGATACCAGCCTCTTGCTTGGTGCTCTCCAAGACAGGTTCTTCATCGAGTGGCTTCCTTCCTCAGGACGGACAGCATAGGACCACTCTGCAAGCGTAGACCCAGTCTGACTACCGGGCCTACTTAGTAGATTAAAACCCCAGACCAACGTGGTCCCAGAGCCAGGAACTCTTAAACACGCACCCTCGGCCAGGAGGGCCACACACGGGGGTGGTGGGACGACATGCCCAGGATCGACGACGACCCCAGGCTAAGGATGCCTGTCCCTTAATTACTCCTCCCCAGCATGCACAGTGGGACGACCAACTCCCTCTGATTGGCTGCCAAAGGGGAACACCCAAAACACCTTGACCTAACTGCTGCCACCCTTGGTCTGGGATGGTAACAGCACCCCAGACAACAATAGTGGTCACTCACAGTACAGCCATGGCTGGAACAGAGGCCCACATTTTGTGAAAAACCATACAGTCTGAGTCAACTAACTTTCAGACTACCCTCTAAATTTAAAGCAGTTCCGGCTAGAAAGTAGCAGACAGCTACATACTCCCCCCACTAAAATAGACACTGTTCCCAGTGTCAAAACCATGGCGTCTCAAGCCTGAGTGCCACACCTGAACCCATTGAACAATACAATGGCAGTAAAATGGAAAGGAGAAAAAATAATAAAATATAACAAGTGTAAAATTCACATCATTATTCCTATCTATCTAGTCTGCCCCATTCTCCGACAGTCTTGATAGAAGATCAACTGGACCTGAAAAATAAAATAGAAAACACACACAATATCAAGTTATATACATTCCCTAAAGAAGAGTGAAGCTGCACCTTCTGCCATTAAGATGGAGCCTCCCTCCTCCCCAAGGAGCATTCAAAAGTGCTAGGCAAAATATAACAAAAGGAAGAGAAAAAAGTCTCTCCTAAAGTTTTTTTTTTTCAAATATATATTTTATTAAGAAAGCACACATGGAGAAATTCCAACATTACAACAGGGACATACATGTCCATAAAAAAATAAGTACAGAGGGGTTATGTATACATTTCAATCAGCATTGCAGAGTGACACTGTACCTAGATACACTTAAAGATGAGTCATATCGACATGCATGTTGCAAACTATATCAATATGAATAACATCAAAGAGCCAGAACCTCCCCGTGCTCAATTTTATCTTAGATAGAAGTAAAGGTGAGATCTAGTGTAGCAGAGAGAAAAGGAAGAGGAGGGAGAGGAGAAAAAAAAGGGGGGGGATGGAATGGGGGATACAGACAGGGCGAGGGTAGGGAGTAGACGACACCACTCCTGACCAACGCAAAATCAGGACCCAAGTAGGGATGCTCCCTCGTCTGAGAAAATAAAAACATTCCAGATACCCCAGACCTCAGTAAAGGCCTCATGTTTATGTTGCGCAGTCAGAATCAAATCCTCCATCTGTTTTGTTTCCTCCACCTTCGGCAGCCAGCACCCAACCGACGGCGGTCACTGCTGCTTCCAGCGGAGGGGGATGCACGCCTTGGCGGCATTCACAAGGTGACATACTAACGATTTTTTGTAGGACTTAACCGACATCGTCTACAGGTGCAGTAAAAAGAACGACGCGTCGTCCGGGATCACATACTCCGTAAACGTCTGTGTGACACGGCGAACCTCCGCCCAGAAACTCGCCAGTTTTGGGCAGGACCAGAAAATGTGTAGTAATGAGCCCGCATCCACCCCGCACGGCCAGCAGCGGTCTGACGTAGAGGGGAAACACTTGTGCAACCTGGTGGGCGTGAGGTACCATCTGGAGAAGAGTTTAAAGTTAGTTTCCTGAAGTCTGGTGCAAGAGGAGGACTTTATAGCTAAGGTGATGATGCGTTGCCTCTGCGCCACTGAGAACGTCCGGTTAAGGTCTGATTCCCATCTCCCTAGGCAGCGCAAGTTAGGTTGTGTGGGGGGTGAGTTTAGGAGCGAGTACATTTGTGAGAGGGTCTGTGATGCCGGTCCAGTCCCCGAGCAACATTCCTCAAAGGTCGTCAGTGGACGTGAGAACTTTTGCGGGTCAGGGATAGAGTGAAGGAAGTGGTGCAGCCGCACCGCGTTCCAAAAGGGGAGATTGTATCCACCCGTGGAGTCCGTCAATTCAGTCAACGAAGCCCAGCGTCCCGATGTCACAAACCTAGACGCCTGCTCCCAACCCTTCTCCCTCAAACCCGAATATTCCGCCAGGTGGAGACCCGGCAAGAAGTCCGGGTGACCGAGGATCGGGAAAAGCGGTGAGGACGCGGACGTCAGAAGCGCCTTCATGGTCACACGGGAGCTTAGTCTCAATGTGGTACCTATCAGTGGGTGAGATTTCAGCCCCGGGGGGAGACCGCCAATGCACCACAGCGCGCTTTTTAAAGGGATCACGGTCTGGGATTGTTCAATTTGAGTCCAAAGTTTATGTGACACGTTTCGTCCCCAGTCTATTATTCTGCATAAATGGGCTGCTTGTTGGTACCGTCTGATGTCGGGCACGGCTAGGCCTCCGCTCTGCTTAGGCAGAGACATTTGGGTTTTGATTAATCTGGGCTTTTTCTGAGCCCAGATAAAACGCGTAAAGAGGCCCTGTACTTGTTTAAGGAAGGAAGCAGGAATCTGGATGGGAAGTGCCTGGAACAGGTACAAGAATTTGGGGAGAATGCACATCTTTATGAGGTTACATCTGCCAAACCATGAGTGTAGTCCTTTATGCCATTTGTCAAGCAGGGAGCGGGCCGTAACCAACAGTGGAGGGAAGTTAAGAGTAAATGTCTTTGACAAGTCAGCCGGAATTAACGTTCCTAAATATTTGAGGGCCGTGTCGGTCCACTGAAAGGAAAAACTCGCTTGTATAGCTGAGATACGTTGTGGGGAGATAGCCACCCCCATCGCCTCTGATTTGGAGTAGTTTATTTTGAGGTTCGAGATGGCTCCATATGTGTGGAATTCTTTCAGTAAATTCGGCAGAGAGGTCTCTCCTAAAGTTACGGAACACGAGAAGATTCGCGGTCCAGGGTCCCAGACTATGGAATGCTTTACCAACCAGCATTCGGTTGGAGGAAAACCATTTAGCATTCAGGAGAAAGATCAAAACTCATCTCTTTTGATATCAAAGGAGACAGGAACAACAAGCGCCCAGAGGCAATTTAGTTCGCATGTGCCGCGCTATATAAGTTATTCATTCATTCAACACTGCCCTCTGTAGACAGAGTATATGATCTGATTGTGCACCACTTTCAGCCAATGAAGATACTTTCTTGACCACGAAGTCCTCATGGGCCCTAACATAAACTGACTAGGTTCTCCCCTCCCAAAGTCAAACACATCTCAGCAACAGCAAGGAAGAAAGTATAGTTCCTTATGGACTTCTTAAAAGGAAAAAAAAAAACCTGCAAGCAAGTTCTGCCGGTTCTCCTTAGAAATAGAACTTGGGATCGGGCAAGGTAAGGGTTTTTCCCTGGTTATCAATGGTGGTAATCGAGTAGACCCGGTCATCCTTTCCAGGCCGTTGAATAACCACCCGATCAGCATAGATGTGCCGGCCATAGCTCCAGGACTGCCGACAACCTTTAAAACAGTGGGTCAAAATGAACGACAATTTGAAATCCCGGGATGGCTTTGGTGCTTTAAGGTAGTCACAAATGGCATCCTGATACCATTTCTCTCGGTTCTCCTCAATCTCCTTCATGGTGGCCTCGGGCACATAGGGGAACTCCCACCCATAATCGAGTGCTACCCTTTTCATTAAGATATTTTGCAAACGGGCAAGTTTGGGCAGTGTCCCAGTCCTGGCATCACACAGGCCTCAGGAGACCTCTTCAAGGTAGGTTTCATGGTTGGAGGCACATCCTTCCCTCCAGTGACAACACCTGTATCATATACAACTTCCCAATTCACATTCGGGATCTTCGCCCGCGGCGTTGTATCCCCAGAGTCCATGGGTGAGCATCTCCCTGAATTGCGGGTAGTGGCAGCACGGAGTCCTCTACCCCATGTAAGTTCAGGCAACTCTGGCTCAAACCAATGATCATCCCCCGCATCAGAGAATGAATCTAGTTCGGAGTCTGCGTACTCCTCTGCGGGCAAACAGGTGCGCACAACTTTATTTACATTGTCCGCAGTCTGCTTACCAGTTCCCGTTGTGACCTCGACGAGGGCAACATCCTCCTTGGAATCCCGTCCCGGTATACGCTGGGGTAGGCCTCGACCACGGCCGTGGGAGGCTTTCACATAGCCCACTTTCTTTGCGGTGGGCCGAGCAGGTACAACCGCCATACACATAGTTTTCTTAGCAGCATCCACACTTGGTTCGGGAACATTTCCGTCACTTTTGTCAAAGTCACTCACTGTAGGGGACACAGCAAACGTAGCGGCCGAAGCAGTAGCAGTAGCAGGCCAAGGAGTAGCTTCCTCCACAGTAACGGCCCCTGTGATCTAGTCCACCGATAGGCATGGGGCGACTCAGTAGGCTGGTCCACTTTGAAAAAAGTATTCACCACACCGTAGACATCGACCGAAAGGTTGGATTTGAACTGCCAGCCCCTCACATCTTGGGCAGGACACACCGAGCGCCTCCACGCTGCCGCTCGGAAAAAGAACAAAACGCCCCTGCGGCTTCATCCGGTTCCCAGTGTCCGTCAACGAAGCTCCCATTGGAGCGGAACTTGTGCTAACTTCTGCCAAAGACATAATAGGCCTCAGCCTCTCTGATGGTGTTGGATACACCGATATAACTGCACACGATCCTCTCTCCACGATCGGGCAATGTGTACTTCCTTTTGCGCCAGACACACTCACGCAGGGGTGGGTAACTCCTCCCATTTTCAGTTATTTTCTTGGCACGTTGCTTGGACACGTCACTCCGTTCCACGTGCAGCCAACGCCTTTAACCAAGTGACCTGACCTTCTTTGCGAGCACAGTCCAACCCCTCGACAAATTTCAGACTCTCAATGGCGAAATAAACTCTTGTCTCCGTTGCGAGAGGTAACAGTTGATCCCGGACAAGCTCACACGTGTAGCACCATCCCTGAAGGATGTGCTGGATAGTTTTGGGCGGCATGTTACCTCTATTTCCTTGCCGTCTAGGGTATCAAATGAGAGTTGAGAAAAAGTTCAATGTCCACACTTTAGACTTTTTTTCTTTGCTTTATTTGCCGAACTTGGTAAAAGAATAAAATAAGTAGTTGACGAGCTGGAAGGGTAATAGGTAATAGGTTCAGGTGTATAACTTCGGTTCGGAAAAACGCCTGCTTCCAGCAACACAGCTTTCGTCGTCACAGCGGCATTGCAGGGGAGAAGAAGTTAAGAGGAACATGGTTCCTTCATGGTTTTCTGGGTCACTGGGGGAGCTATCCGTTGGATGCTGCCATCCTATGTGACTCTGGTGGCCTTCTTGGGTCAGAAAGAGTCTATTTAAGACCCTGGCTTCCTGGCTTGGCGCACCTTTTGCGTGTAGGGACAGGTCACCCTTCATACAGAGACAGTGATTAGCGGAATGCTCATGTTTTCTGAAAAACCTCTCCATTGGGTACCGGCAGGCCAGGCAGCATTCCGCCCCTCAAGACAGACAATGTTGGCGCATCTGAGACCTGCAACCGCAAAATTTTGTAGTTCTATGCTGCCAGTGCTCCTGGTCAGGTGCCTTCCCACAGGGTTGTTGTGAATTACTGGGTTCTGCATTAATACACGTTCAATTCTTTGCAATTGTTGGTGTATGTTTACTGCGGCCCCACCACTTTGATTCTTCCCACATATTTATGGTGGTCCTAGCAATCTAGAGGAGTATGGCTCTAGCTAGAGGAATGGGTGAAGGAGACAGCATGAATGTGCAATCAGAGAGGGACTTGGTTGGAACTTTTTTGTGCAAAGGGGCGAAAGCAGTGTGAAAATCTCCTTAGTGGAGAGGTAAGTATTCTTCCATGTGGGTTACAATGGGGGAAGTTTAAAGAACAAGGTTGTCAACATTTAAAAAATGTAAAGGACGTGCAATTACATAGAGCACAGAATCCAGACACCCACTGATTCCATTTTCCAGTCATTGTACACTGTCCATGATTACAGAGAGGAACGTATGAAGAGGAATAATTATTGTCGAAAATCCGGCATCAGAGATCGCTTGATTGGCACAAATATTTATCTACTTTAAGATGAAAAAAATCATGAGAAATGGCTCTCGAAAGTTTGAAGAGGACTGAATTCAAGGACAAATCAGGCTTGAGAAAACCAATTAGTCTGATTACTTACGTAACTTCAAAAATCAGCAAAGTGGCTTAAAAGGAATTTAGGGAGTTCTAGTCTCTGGCTTAAAAAAAGTGATTGTCTCGTACTCCGAAATAAAGCTTTGCATTATGATCACATTAGGGGAGCAACATTTGTAATACCAACTGACAATACCAAATTTGAACTTAAAAACCTGTTTTAAAGTCCTTTTTCATACAAAAATCTGCCAAAACACAATATTTAGAAAACCCTTCTAATGAACTTTTTTTTATCTTTTTGACCCTCGATGGTGCCACTTTCAACAGTGGAGACTGGCCATCTTATACATTTGTGAGGCAACAAAAATGTAAATATGCAATTTCACCATCACGGTGGAAGGGGGCAGAGTCACGGTCAAGGGGACTGAAATTTTAAGCATTTCCTCCTTTCTTAAAAGTGAATGACATTGCACACGTGTGCACAGATTTGTTGAAGGGCTCTGCCAGACTTCGAGACCCAGCAGAGATCTTTAGCATATGTTAACACACAAGTAGGTAGATTCAGGTAGATTGGAATATCTTTAGGGCGGCGTAGCCTAGCCTGTTTAGGCTACACCGCCGTAAATTAGCTAGGCTAGTAGTGATTTTCAATCTACTTACCTGCTAATCTACAGCGGCGTAGCCTCAAACGAGCGGGCGTAAGGGCGCTTAATTCAAATGACTTGGAGGGGGGCGTGTATTATGATAATGAGGCTTGACCTCACATTTTTGACGTTTTTTGTCACTGCGCATGCGCTGGGCGACTACATTTCCCAGTGCGCATTGCGACTAAGTACGCCGTACGGGCCTATTGATTTCGACATGGAAGTAAATGACGTAAATCCCGATTCGCGGACGACTTACGCAAACGACGTAAAAATTTCGAATTTCGTGGCGGGAACGGCGGCCATACTTAACATTACTATTCCACTAGAGCATAGCTCTAACTTTAGGCGGCCTATCTCTTACGTAAACGGCGTAAAAGTACTGCGTCGGTCTGGCGTTCGTTCGTGAATTGGCGTATCCCCTCATTTACATAATCTACGCCGGCCGCAATGGAAGCGCCATCTAGCGGCCATCAGCAACATTGCAATCTAAGATAGGACGGCGCAAGCCGTCGTATCTTAGATATGTTTAAGTGTATCTCTGTTAGAGAATACACTTAAACATAGGTCGGTGCAGATTCAGAGTTAGGTCGGCTTATCTGTAGATAAGCCGGCCTAACTCTTTCTGAATCTACCTAATTGACTTTCATGTGCAAGTATGCAAGGACGGTGCAGTGATGGAGGTTCAGCTCGGCACATGGGAAAATGTGCAGCAGGGATTTGCCAGATCCCGAAAGCTGGTGTGTTTTATCATGGTCACGCGATAGTTTATGTTTTTTGGAGTTGTATTCGATATGTGCAAAGAGAGATCACAATAATACTTATATGTATAACATTTCATTAAAGCGGTTGTAAACCCGCGATTCATTTTTATTTATTTTTTCACCTGAAAGGTAAAAGTCATAATGAGCTAGTATGCACTGCATATTAGCTCATTATGAAATACTTACCTCGGAACGAGGTGAGAGGAACTTACCTGGTCCACGCCAAGCGAGATGTCATCTTGACTCGGCGTGTCTTCCGGGTATCGCCGCTCCAGCGCTGTGATTGCATGCGCGGGAGACTTCAATTCGGCAAGGTCCGGCGGCTGCCGGTCCTTTAGCGGAGGATCCCCGCTGCTCATGCGCCACTGCAATCAGCGGCACATTGCGGGGGGAATATCTCCTAAACCGTACAGGTTTAGGAGATATTCTTTATACCTACAGGTAAGCCTTATTATAGGCTTACCTGTAGGTAAAAGTAAAAAATGTGGGTTTACAACCACTTTAAAGTAATGAAAGATAGTAATATTAGAAAATATAACAAGAATACTTAACTAAAAGATGCTGTTTCGCCACGGAGTTCCCGTCCAATTTTGCAGTGTGGCCAGATGATCACAGACACATGAATGAAAGCAAGCTCCGAACTAAACAACTAATATGTAAATATGCAATTTCACCATCATGGTGGAAGGGGGCAGAGTCACGGTCAAGGGGACTGAAATTCCTCTTTAAGCATGTGCCCGAGAAGCTTCCCAGTGGTGACTACCTTGAAAGGGTCCTGTCCTAGCCAGTGCCCTGTGCAAGGCTGCGTCAGATAAAAAAGCTGGAAAGGCTTATGGTGAATTCCTTGAATACCGAGCATCCCTATGCTGTTCCTACTTGACAGGAACCTGTCCCAATGCTAGGCCTACCTCGCCCTCACAATAGGGTTGCCATATCATCCCTTTAAAACCGAACACATATCAATTACATGTGTAGCACCCTTTAGTAGTGTTTCTTTTGTTTCTTTTTGTGTAAGTGTAGGTAAGCCCATCTGTGTTTTGTCCTGGGTTGGGTAGAAATCCAGGGAGAGTTGGATGACTCACAGGCAGCATCACTGAGACACCCCACCCGCCCCACTTCTTAAATGTTTTGTAACCTTCTAGAAGAATAGGAGGGGAGGTAAGGTGGAGTTGCCTGGAGTGTTCTGATGGCCCAGACCAATCCCCAACTTGAATTGACAGGGGCAGGCCCCCTCAAATACTCACGGTCAGCCCAGCTGGGGAGGAGTTGTTCAGGTGGAAGCTGGAGATGGAGTGTTAGGCTGTGGTGGCCTTTGAGGGAGCTATCCTCAGTCTGGGGGGGGGTGACCTTGGGCCTGTGTCCTGGTGCGGTCAGGACCCTCTCAACACACATGGAGGTGTCCTGGACAGGAGGCACTGGGAACAAGGAGAGGACAGCAGAAGAACACTGCTGTTCATGTCTCCAACAGGAACAGCCAGGAGGGTTGGTGAGTGATACACAGTCAGAAGGAATCGCTCATTATACTAGCTCATTATGTAATACTCACCTGGGATCGAAGCCCCCGCTTTGGTGCCCAACACAGCACAGCCGGCAACATGTTGTCCCGGAGTTACTTCCAGGTATCGCGGCTCCGGCGCTGTGATTGCCCGGAGCGCGCGATGACGTCACTTCCACGCATGTGCACGGGAGCCGTCAGTCACGGCATGACCTCCTTTAGAAACGGCACGATCACCGTTTCTAAAGCGCATTGTTGACTTTGGCGCTTGCGCCGTAGACATCGACCCATGTCTCTATTGTAAATATCTCCTAAAATGTGGAGGTTTAGGAGATATTTCCAGTACCTACAGGTATGCCTTAATGTAGGCTTACCGAAGGTAAAAGTGGTTGTACAGCGTATACAAACACTTTAAGCAGGCATGGCCCGTGCTTGATGATGAAAAAGGTGAAAACTGAATTATATAGGGGGAAAAAAAGCAAAGCCTGAAGGTCTGTTAATGCTACCGCATGCTAAAACGCCTTAGGGCAGTGAGGAGGCAGTGCAATGCATTTTTTTCAGAGGAGGCATTGCAAGCCCAGTCACATGCATGTAGGATAAGGTTGCCACCTTTTCTTCTAGCCAAACCCAAACACTTTAGTATCCTGGGACACCTTTGGATGCTCCAAGGAAAGTAGTAATGCGGTGCTCATAGCATGCCGCAGCGAATGGTGGGTGTGGCCAACTTGCTCTTGCTGACATCATCGCCCTGTCACCCAGTGATGCCAAACATGCCCCCAGACAGCTTCCCGCAGCTCCCAGATGACAACAGATTTGATTCAACCTGGATGTCACACAGGCACAGCCGAACAGCAGCATTAGTGACACCAGTGTCAGTGTTTATTACCCCTATTTGGTGCAGCATGAAAGGGTTCATAAACACTGACGCCGGTGTCCCTAATGCAGCACAAAGGGGTTAATAAACTGCCACTGGTCACCAATGCATCAGTGGCCAGTGGTGTATTTGATACTACCCACCCCCATACACTTCGCACCCCTCTCATCTACATACCACCCACCCCCATACACTCCGCACCCCTCTCATCTACATACCACCCACCCCCATAATTTTTTTCTTTTGGTAGGGGAGTGGATCTTGGGTGGGAGTTCCCACACTTTTTCCCCCAGGACTTAACCCCTGCCTAGAACTGAAATATCAGTTTGGGATGGACTGATCCCTTAAGCATACACGCATACCAGGATTTTTGCTTTCTCCACCCTCATAAAACCCACTGTTAATACTTAAAGTGGTTGTAAACCCACTTTTTTCACTTTTGCCTACAGGTAAGCCTATAATAAGGCTTACCTGTAGGTATAAAGAATATCTCCTAAACCGTACAGGTTTAGGAGATATTCCCCTCGCAATGCGCCGCTGATTGCAGGGCGCATGCACAGGGGGGATCCTCGGCTGAAGGGCCGGCCCCGCCGACCCATGCCGGAAAGGAAATCTCCCGCGCGCATGCGGGGGAGTGACGTCATCGCCGCTCCAGCCAATCACAGCGCTGGAGCGGCGATACCCGGAAGACACGCCGAGGCTCGGCGTGGACCAGGTAAGTTACCTACCTCGTTCCGAGGTAAGTATTTCATAATGAGCTAATATGCGGTGCATATTATCTCATTATGGCTTTTTCCTTGCAGGTGTAAAAAAAAAAAAAAAAAAAGATATGCGGGTTTACAACCGCTTTAATTCCATACACAACTCTCCAAATCTTCTGTCATCCCATTTTTAATAACTGTTATCCAATTTGCCAGCTGAAAGCACTGAGGGCAGATGGTAAGAAATGCTTACACCAGCCAACAGACCTAAAAATTGATTTTCTGGCTTCTGTTATTTATTTTTTTTCCTTCTTTTTTTTTTTTTTATTATTATAAAAATAGTTTCAATGCTCAGGGGAAAACACTTTATAAGACATCGGATTTTGAAGCCCCGGCATTGTGGTTTGTACAGAAATGTCAAAGTTGATTTATTTCAGGAGAAAAGAGGACCTCTCCTGGTTTTTATGTTCATTAGGTATTCACTATGGGACAGATTCTCTAAGATCCTGCGGCGGCGTCGCGTAAGCTATTTACACTACGCCGCCCCAACTTACAGGAGCAAGTGCTGTATTCCTCAAACACTTGCTCCGTAGTTTGCGGCGGCGTAGTGTAAAAGGCCCGGCGTATCCCCGCGTAATTCAAAGGGGGCGGCTTGTAATTAAATTAAGCGCGCCCCCGGAAAATGTGTGCGTCATTGACGTAAAGTAGTATTCAAGAACGACTTAGGAAAACGACGTACCCGACGGGAAAAGAGGACGCGGACCCGACGCCTTACTTAACATGGCATACGGCAGACTGGCGTAAGGTTACCCCTCATATAGCAGGGGTAACCTTACGCTTACGCAAACGACGGCTACGCAACACAAATTCGTTCGGGAATCAGCGTATTAGGCTCATTTGCATAAACAAATGAGACCTGAACGTAAACGCCACCTAGCGGTTGGCGTTGTATTGCATTTAGGATCCAACGGTGTAAGTGATTTACACCAGTCGGATCCTCGCCTAAATCCGTCGTATCTTGTTTTGTGAATACAAAACAATGATACGACGGCGGGAAATTCGAATTACGCCGGTGTATCAGTAGATACTCCAGCGTAACTCTTCTGAGAATCTGGCCCTATATGTGAATGGAATCAGTCTATTGTTAATAATTTTACCCAAGCATTTTAAAGAATACCTTATACGTTGGGAAAAGGTAGAAAATTGGCACCAACATTCATTTGTAGTCTTGAAGGTACTTGCCTGCACCTTTAGTCATCTTCAGAGCCCACTAGAGTCCCAAAGTATTGCATTACACAACTACCAGCTTGGCTAAACCCTCCCTGCTTTATTACAGATGCATTATTATGCCACCTCTCCCGTAACTTCTAAAAGTGATCTGCAAATCCGCTACTGGGATGACTTTTATCAGAAAGTTGGCCGCCTAAGGCTCACCAATCTGTAACGTTAACCTGTGAAGCACTGGAATGCGGCGGGGCACCTCTCCCATCGCTTCTAAAAGTGTTCTCGTTGAGAATCCACCACTGGGATGACTTTTATCGGAAAGTTGGCCGCCTAAGGCTCACTAATCAATAACACAAGCCTAGGAACCACCAGGAAGAGGCGGGGCACCTCTCCCATCGCTTCTAAAACTGATCTGGCTGCAAATCCACTGCTGGAAAGACTTTTATCGAAAAGTTGGCCGCCTAATGCTCACCAATCCGTAATGTAAGCCTGGGAACCACTGGGATGTGGTGGGGCACCTCTCTCATTGCTTCTAAAAGTGATCCTGCTGCGAATCCCCTGCTGGGATCACTTTTATCGGAAAGTCGGCCGCCTAAGGCCTCGTACAGACGACCGGATCTATCCGCTGGGATTGATCCGCGGATCAGTTCCAGCGAACAAATCCGGTCGTCTGTACGGCCTAGCGGATATTTTTCCGCGGAGATTCATCCAGCCGATCGATTTCAAGCGGATAGAAATTTCTTAGCATGCTAAGAAATCTATCCGCTTGAATCGTGTCCAGCGGATTGATCCGGTCGTCTGTACAGACTCACCGGATGAATCCGTCTGCTCCCATCCCTCGCATGCGTCGTAATGATTCGACGCATGCGTGGAAGTAGTTGCCTTCCAGCGTCGCGCACGTCGTCGCGGCGACGGTGTGACACGTCACCGCGGATGTATTCCGCGCGGATTTCGAACTGATGGTGTGTACAGCCATCAGATCCAAATCCGCCAGAGGATTTATCCGCTGGAAACGGTCCGGCGGACCGTTTCCAGTGGATATCCTCTAGTGTGTACGAGGCCTAAGGCTCACCAATCCATAACGTAAGCCTGGGAACCACCGGGAAGAAGTGGGGCACCTCTCCCATCGTTTCTAAAAGTGATCCTGCTGCGAATCCACCGCTGGGATGACTTTTATCGGAAAGTTGGCGCCTAAGGCCCGGTACACACGAGCAAACATGTACGGTGAAAGCGGTCCGTCGGACCGTTTTCACCGTACATGCCTGCCAGAGGGCTTCTGTATGATGGTTGTACTAACCATCGTACAGAAGTCCGCACGTAAACAATACGCGGGGCGTGTCCGCGTCGTCGCCGCGACGATGACGCGGCGATGACGCGGAGACGTGGGCGGGCCTGCCATTTAAAGGCTTCCACGCATGCGTCGAAGTCATTCGACGCATGCGAGGGACGGCGGGCGCTCAGACATGTACGGTAGGTCTGTACTGACGACTGTACATGTCCGAGCGGGCAGGATTCCAGCGGACGGTTTTAAAACACGTCCAGGAATATTTGCCCGCTGGGAAAAGGCCCGGCGGGCAAATGTTTGCTGGAATTCGGCCCGCTCGCGCCTACACACGACCAAACATGTATGCTGAAACTGGCCCGCGGACCAGTTTCAGCATACATGTTTGGTCGTGTGTACGGGGCCTAAGGCTCACCAATCCACAACTTAAGCCTGGGAACCACCGGGAAGAGGCGGGGCACCTCTTCCTTCGTTGGGAATCCGCCACTGGGATCATTTTATCGGTAAAGCCGGCCACTTAAGGGAAGAAATTATGACATCTAGCTCCCGCCATAAAACCGGTATTTAATCATGACGTAAATTCCCAGTTAGGGGTCAGCAAGTGAAGAATTGAAAAAAAAAAAACACGTTTACATTCCCCACTAAAAAGTAGTACAACTTGATAATGTAAGAGTAGGAAAAATAGAAAATATAGTGCAGAATAAAAGGACAGAAATAGGGAGAAAGAACCATACGCTGTCATTATTTTCTTTATATTGTATCTTTAACTGGCAAAAAAAAAATCTCCAATGTGGAATTATTAAATGTTAATAAAAAAAAATCTGTATCTTCTCCAAGAATCATTTAATGAATGTATGACGATGTTACTAATCACTGCTTCAGTTATACTTATTAGCTCTGGCACCGGCTTTTACACCATCACAATATTGGCAGTACACAGCAGTGCCTACGGTACTCTCTCTGAACGGAACATATTTTCCTGAACCCGCAATCAAGCTAAATGTGTCAATCTACTCCCACGTCTGTTTAGATATACTTTAATAGGATCCTCCTAGAAATGTCATAAATCTCTTCACAAATGTGACATGTTTACTTAGAAAAAAAAAGATGCAAAACAGCTTTTTTTTTTATTATGATCGCTGGAAGAAAAAAAAATATGCACTATGGGGCAGATTTACGTACCTCCGCGCAATTCTCCGCCGGGCGCAGCGTATCTAAGATACACTACGCCGCCGTAACTTTTTTTTTTTTTTTCAACTCCACAAAGAATGCGCGCCGTAAGTTACAGCGGCGTAGTGTATCTTTGGCGGCGTAAGGGCACGGAATTCAAAACGATGTGATGGGGGCGTGTTTTATGTAAATACGTCGTGACCCAACGTTTTTTTTTAACGGCGCATGCGCCGTCCGTGGGGGTATCCCAGTGCGCATGCTCGAAATTAAACCGGAACAAGCCAATGCTTACGACGGTGACGTCATTCTACGCAAATCCCTATTCGCAAACGACTTACGCAAACGACGTAAAAAATTCAAAATGCGAGGCGGGAACGACGGCCATACTTAACATTGAGTACGCCACCATATATCAGGGGTAACTATACGCCGGAAAAAGCCGAACGCAAACGGCGTAAAAAAAAGCGCCGGCCGGACATACGTTCGCCGTAACTAGCTAATTTGCATACTCGACACGGAAATCGACGGAAACGCCACCTAGCGGCCGCCGAAAGAATGCACCTGAGATCCGACGGCGTACTAAGATGTACGCCTGTCGGATCGATCCGAGATGCCGTCGTATCTTGTTTTGTGGATACAAAACAAAGATACGACGCGCAAAATTTGAAATTACGCGGCGTATCAAGAGATACGCCGGCGTAATTCTTTTGTGGATCTGCCCCTATATATACAATCAGGGGTGGTCCGTCCATTAGGGGCGCCGCCCCCTCTCTCCAGGTCACCCACTACATGCATAATGGATAGATTTATGCTATACATTAATCTATCTATCGCTGCCGCGGCCACCTCCTTTTCATGCGTCAGGACCCTTTCAGGGCACCAGCAATTTTATTTATTTTTTTATTCTGAGTGTTGTCTCACAAAACAAGCAGAATTCAAGCTAATGGGGTGTGCAGTACCGCATTTGGCCAGAGGTGACAGTAACAGTGACGGTTCGAAGTGTTCCCGAGCCTTTCCGGGGGTTTCCGAGATCAGCCGAGTGTTTCTGAGGCTTTCCGGCGCCCCCCCCCCCCACCTCTGGCCACATGCGGTATTGCATTCCATAGAAGTCAATGCGGCACTAATTATCTTCGTTTCCATTGACTTCTAGGTGAAAAACTCGCTTTGATATGTGAGTGTTTTGGACTACAAGCATTCTCCTGGAACGGATTATGCTCGTAATCCAAGGTTCCACTGTAATACATTAATAAATAAATGTAAAATAAATACACAAATAAATGAACATACTGTAATCATAAATAAATAATAAATAAATACAATAAATGAATAAATAACCCATAACCTTAACCCTTAAAAAAAAAAAAGAATAATAATAATAATCATAATAAAATAATTATAAATAACTTAACGCCCTAACCCTAACAAAAAAACAAAAAAAAAATATTATTTTTATTATTATGAATTGTATTTTTTTCATGCTTGGGTGTTTATTTATTCTTATTTTAATCTTATAATTATTATTATTATTATTATTATTATTAATAATAATAATAATGTATTACTTTTTTTAATTATTAATTATTTATGCATATTACATATTAATAATTTATTTATTTTATTTATTATTTATTTAAGATGATTTTTAGCTACTATTTATTTTCTATTTTTTTATGCACATATTATTACTATTTAATTTTTTTTTTTATGGCACATGAATTACAGCAGACAGTTTTTTTTTTTAAGTACCCAATTAGAGCCATAGGGGCAGGTCCACAAAGATCTGCCCCGGCGCATCGTATCTGAGATACGCTACGCCACCATAACTTACTTCTGTTTGGTTCGAATCCATAAAGAATTTGCGCCGTAAGTTACGGTGGCGTAGCCTATCTCTCGCGGCGTAATGGCGCGCAATTCAAATCGGGAGTAGGGGGCGTGTTTCATTTAAATGAAGCGCGTCCCCACGCCGAACGAACTGCGCATGCGCCGTCCCTAAATTTCCCGCCGTGCATTGCGTTAAATGATGTCGCAAGGACGTCATTGTTTTGACGTGGACGTAAATTACGTCCAGCCCGATTCACGGACGACTTACGCAAACAAAATAAAAAATGTAAAATTATACGCGGGAAATAGCAGCTTTAACTATACGCCAAAAAAAGCCGACTAGAGACGACGTAAAGGAATGCGCCGGCCGCTCGTACGTTCGTGGATCGTCGGAAATAGCTAATTTGCATACTTGACGCGGAATGCGACGGGAACGCCACCCAGCGGACGCCGAAAAATTGCATCTTAGATCCGAAGGCGTACGAAGACGTACGCCTGTCGGATCTAACCCAGATGCCATTGTATCTTGGTTTGAGGATTCAAAACAAAGATACGACGCGGGAAATTTGAAAGTACGCCGGCGTATCACTAGATACACCGGCGTACTCTTTTTGTGGATCTGCCCCATAAGCTTCAAAATAGGGTTGGCTCGAGACGCAGAGAGTGCAACCGGAGCCCATCCAGGTGTGTTGCAACAGCGAATGAACATTCACTGTTGCAATACTGATCCTCCTCCCGGCCAATCAGGAAGCGGGTCTGATACCCGTCACAGGAGTGGCTGAAAGGACAGGCGATCCTATTGGACGCCTAGGAGGAGGGGAGGAGACACACGGCAGAAGCAAGGAGGAGAAGAGCCGATGCCTGGATGCCCAGTCCCCGCCGACACTCCTCGGATGCTCGATCCTCACCGCTCCTCGGATGCCTGATCCTCACCGCTCCTCGGATACCCGATCCCCGCCGCCGCTCCTCGGATGCCTGATCCTCACCGCTCCCCGGATACCCGATCCCCGCCGCCGCTCCTCGAATGCCCGATCCCCACCGCTCCTCGGATGCCTGATCCTCACCGCTCCTCGGATGCCTGATCCTCACCGCTCCTCGGATGACTGATCCTCACCGATCCTCGGATACCCGATCCCCGCCGTCGCTCCTCGGATGCCTGATCCTCACCGCTCCTCGGATACCCGATACCCGCCGCCGCCGCTCCTCGGATGCCCGATCCTCACTGCTCCTCGGATGCTTCATCTCTGTCGCTCCTCGGATGCCTAATCCCCTCCACTGCTTTCTCGGATGTCCGCCGATGGGGTAAGTGCCGGTGGACCAAACGGCAGACAGCGGGGGGGTTTGAGTTGTCGCATGGGAGGTTGGGTTGTTTGCCATCCCCCAAACAAAAAAACACCAGTATACAATGGTACGTAGACACCCGACCATCACACCGACCTACAGTGGGAAAAATAAATATTTGATCCCCTGCAGATTTTGTAAGTTTGTCCACCTATTGGAGGGGAGGTGATGCATTGCGGAAGCGAGGAGGAGAACCGCCGATGCTTGATGCCAGCCGCCCAGATGTAGTAAGTGGCGGTGGACTGACCGGCAGACGGCAAGGGTGGGGGGGTTTGAGTTGCCGCAGGGGGGTTGGGTTGTTTGCCGCCTCCCCCCCCCCAAAACAAAAAAACACCAGCCGCCACTGTATACAATAGTATGTAGGCACCCGACAATCACACCTAACTACAGTGGGAAAAAAAAATATTTGATCCCCTGCAGATTTTGTAAGTTTGCTCACAAAGAAATGAAGGGTCTATCATTTTTTATCATAGGTGTATTATAAATGATAGAGACAGAATATCAACCAAAAATCCAGAAAAAACATGATACAAATGTTATAAATTAAATTGCAATAAGTAAAATGTCCTTTCCGTCCCCTTGCTTCGAGTGACAGGGTTTTTACATATCTCGTGCACTAGCTTGGACACATGCGCATTCCTGGATGTTTACCATAATATGGGGGGTGATCCACAGTTCATTGTGAGAGGTAATGTATGTCACTCGAAGCAAGGGGACGGAAAGGACTTTTTATTTAGACAGGTTTTTATCTGGAAGTCTGTTAATTTTCACTGAACAATAAAAGAGGATTGCTCAGAGCTGGATTAACTCTGTGTGACATTTTTTTGGGGGGGTTTACATCCACTTTAACCACTTCCATACAGGCCTTTTATACACACATCCATACCAGGCCTATTCTGGCACTTCTCTCCTACATGTACAAATCATAATTTTTTTGCTAGAAAATTACGCAGAACCCCCAAACATTATATATGTTTTTTTAGCAGACACCCTAGGGAATAAAACGACGGTCATTGAAACGTTTTATCTTGCACGGTATTTGTGCAATAATTTTTCAAATGCCTTTTTTTTGGAAAAAAATTGTTTCATGAATTAAAAAAATAACAAAACAGTAAAGTTAGCCCAATTTTTTTGTAAAATATGAAAGATGATGTTACACCGAGTAAATAGATACCTAACATGTCACGCTTTAAAATTGCGCACACTCATGGAATGGCGCCAAACTTCGGTACTTAAAAATCTCCATAGGCAACGCTTTTAAATTTTTTACAGGTTACCAGTTTAGATTTACAGAGGAGATCTAGTGCTAGAATTGTTGCTGGCACTCTAACGCACGCGGCGATACCTCACATATGTGGTTTAAACGGCGTTTACATATGTTGGCGGGACTTGCGTGTGCGTTCGCTTCTGTGCGTTCGCTACTGGGGACAGGGGCGTTAAAAAAATAATTTTTATTTCTTTTTTTTTTTTTTACATATTTATTTCTACACTTTTTTTTTTTTTTTTTTATCACTTTTATTCCTATTACAAGGAATGTAAACATCCCTTGTAATGGGAATGTGTGTGACAGGTACTCTTTATGGAGAGATGCGGGGTCAATAAGACCCCGCATCTCTCCTCCAGGCCTGAAAGCATGAAATCGGTGAAAAAAAATTCACCGATCTCATAATTACTGTTGCTTAGCAGCCGCAATCGCGGCTTTGTTACTTACGGGGACCCGGGCGTGACGTCATCACATCGCGCCCGGGTCCTCCGACGGTCATAGAGATGACTGGTGACCATCTGGTCACCAGTCATCTCTATACTTCCTGCCAGCGCTGGACGATTCGTTCTCCGGGCCCCCGATGGCACGGGAGAGCCCGGAGAAGCACCGGATGGCGGCGGGAGGGGGGATGTCCCCTCCCGCCGCCTATAAGAACGATCAAGCGGCGGAACCGCCGCTATGATCTTTCTTATGTTGCACAGAATTGCCGGCAGAAGAGAAGGATATCTGAATGATGCCTCTAGCTGCAGGCATCATTCAGATATCCCCCCACAAATCCCAGGACGTCATATGACGTCCACCCGGAACGGTAGAGGTCCTTTGTGGACGTCATATGACAATGGGCTGGTATTGAAGTGGTTAAGGTTTCTTGGCCATCTCTTAGCAACTCAAAGTTTCAGCTCCCTCCATACATTTTCTATAGGATTAAGGTCTGGAGACTGGCTAGGCCACCCCATGACCTTAATGTGCTTCTTCTTGAGCCACTTCTTTGTTGCCACGACAGTATGTTTTGGGTCATTGTTATGCTGGAATACCCATCCATGACCCATCTTCATCCAAGTGAAAGATGTAACACCAACATGTCAGAAAAAAACAAAAAAAAACAAAAACAGTCTCTAAATTGGAAAAAGGATCACCCTACTCCTAAAAATGATTTGTAAACCCAGTCAGCTGTATCTAATCCACTTCTCAATGGCACACAAAGCCATTTGACTTTCAACTGTTATCAGCTGTGGTCATTTTTATTAGCTCAGCATGAAAAGAGCTTTCCTGGAGCATTTCAGTCCCTGGTAGTGCAATTGAAGCAAAGAACGTAACGCTTTTGGTTATAAACGTATGGTGCAATTTCAGCCAATAGCATTACAGTGTGGTAGCACTGGCTCTTCTGATTAAAAACTACGGCCCCGATTCACATACATCGGCGCATATTTATGCCGCCGTAGCGTATCTCTTTTACGCTACGCCGGCGCAGCGCACAAGGGCAAACACTGGATTCACAAAGCACTTGCTCCCACTCGCTGTTAAAGATACGCTGGGTTTCCTCGGCGTAAGCCAGTGGAAGTGGAAGTGGGCGTGAGCCATGCTAATGAGGCGTGACCCCATGCAAATGATGGGCCAAGCGTCATAGAAGTAATTAAAACGAACGGCTCATGCGCCGTCCCGTGGCCGCATCCCAGTGCCCATGCTCAGAATCACGTCGGGAAAAACTACCTAAGATACGTCTGATCACTGCCTACGACGTGAACGTAACCTACGCCTAGTCATATTCACGTACTACGTAAACGTCAAAAGATACGACGGCTTGCGTTCCCTGGTCCATACCTGAGCATGAGTTGCGCCTCCTATATGGGGAATAACTTTACGCCGGACGTACGACTTACGCAAACCGCGTATATGATGCGCCGGGTGCAACTACGTTTGTGAATTGGCGTATCTCCCTCATTTGCATATGTGCATAGAAAATCTATGGGAGCGGAAAATGCGCCCGGCGTAAATATGCGCCCACGATACGACGGCGTAGGCAAGTTACGTTGGTCGTAGGAAGCCTATTTTCAGGCGTATATCTAGTTTTGTGGGCACGGCGCACAGATACGACGGCGCATCGTTAGACTTACGCGGCGTATCTCGAGATACGTCGACGTAAGTGCTTTGTGAATCCGGGCCTACATGGCATAAGCTGAAGTTCCTTCTTCACGTTAAATCCGCGCTTTGAGACAAAGGCACAAAAAAACAGATGCATTTCAGAAAGCCAAGGTGACATTGATTAGTGCAACTCGAGAACAGCGATTCACGCACAGCCGATCGTTACTGGAGGGACTGCCATGATGAGGAAGGTCATGTGACCCACAAGAGACGTCCTGTCATTTCAGATGTCGCCCAAACCAGAGATCATTATACATCTTCTTCCTCCAAGTCTGCTCAGGAGAAACAATACAAAAAAAACAGGACTTTTCTCTCCGTTTAATAGACTGACACAAATGAATCTCACGCCTTTCTGTAGCTCTGAAGATTTGTGGTCGATCCGGTTTTAACCACTTGCCATCTTGGGTGCTAAAAATTATCAGCTTTTATGTATTTATATAAAACCTTTATCCCAAAAGGAAAACAAAAATGCTTCTGTAACTGATCATAAAATGCATCTTAAATTTGTTAGTGTTTCTAAATCTGCTAGTACATCTAATGCCCCACCCCCACCCCCACACACACACACTATGGGTCAGATCCACAAAGAAGTTACGCTGGCGTATCTATTGATACGCCGTGTAACTTCTAGGTTGCTCCGGCGTATCTTTGTTTTGTATCCACACAACAAGATACGCCTGAAGCTGGGCTAGATGCGACTGGCGTACGTCTTAGTACGCCGTCGGATCTAAGGTGCATATTTACGCTGGCCGCTAGGTGGTGCTTCCGTCGAGTATGCAAATGAGCTAGATACGGCGATCCACGAACGTACGTCCGGCCGGCGCATTTTTTCACGTCGTTTCCGTAAGGCTTTTTTCATCGTATAGTTACCCCTGCTTTATGAGGCGTACGCAATGTTAAGTATGGACGTCGGGCCAGCGTCGAATTTTTCGCCGTGTACGTCGTTTGCGTAAAACGTTCGCGAATAGGGCTTTGCGTAGAATTACGTTCATGTCGAAAGCATTGGCATGCTGCGGGTTAATTTGGAGCATGCGCTGTCCGTGGGGGTATCCCAGTGCGCATTAAAAAAAAACACGCCCGCATCTTTATCATTTGAATTGCGCGCCCTTACGCCAGCAGATTTATGCTACGCCGCCGTAACTTTAGAGGCAAGTGCTTTGTGAATACAGCATTTGCCTCTCAAAGTTGCGGAGGCGTAGCGTTACTACGATACGCTACGCCTGCCTAAAATTACGATCCGCCACGTGGATCTGGCCCAATACTGCTGTGGGCTGTGCCACCCGTGCTCAAGCATCCGCAACGGGGCATGCTGAGGCTGCATTCACACCCGAGCATAGCGTCTTTGAGTGTTTTTTACCAGGCTTTCTTTTTTTGGTGCATTTTTGGTGCGTTTTTTTATGTGCCACTTATGCGGTTTTATACAGCGTTTTTAAACCTATTAAAACTATTATCTGTTGCATCATTTGTTGCTAGGTATTTCAGATTTTTTATTTTGTAGCTTTTTAATTGTTGTTTTTTTATTATTATTATTATTAATATTATTATTATTATTATTATTCAGTTACTATTTTGTAAATCCTACAAAAATGAATTATTTTAAAAATAAAATGTTACAAAAAATCTATAAATTAATTATTACAAAAATTGTAAATTAAAATGTTTTTTTTTTCATTAGGGTAAGGAGTTAAAGCGTTTGTTACCCCAACACTTAGGGGCAGATCCTCAAAGAAATTACGCTGGCGTATCTGTTGATACGCCGCGTAATTTCAAATTTTGCGCGTCGTATTTTTGTTTTGGTATCCACCAAACAAGATACGACGGCATCTGTGTTAGATCCAACAGGCCGTCGGATCTAAGATGCAATTTTCCGGCGGGCCGCTGGGTGGCGTTCACGTTGTAATCCGCGTCGAGTATGCAAATTAGCTTTTTCCGACGATCCACGAACGTACGAGCAGCCTTCGCATTCTTTTACTTTGTTTCCGTTCGGCTTTTTCCGGCGTATAGTTAAAGCTGCTATCTGGTGGCGTACTCAATGTTAAGTATGGCCGCAGTTCGTTCGGCGTGGGGACCCGCTTTATTTAAATGAAACACACCCCCTACTCGCCGCATTTGAATTCCGCGCCCTTACGCCGCGAGAAATACACTACGCCGCCGTAACTTACGGCGCAAATTCTTTTTGGATTCAAACCAAAGCCAGGTAAGTTACGGCGGCGTAGCGTATCTCAGATACTCTGCGCCGGTGCAGATCTTTGAGGATCTGCCCCTTAATTTTCCTAATATGTGTCTGCTGTACTATGTATTTGTATGAGAAAGTATCCTGTTCTCTTTGTATTGCTTTCTTCATGTAAAATCCCTGGTGATCCTGCCAGTCCTCTGCGTTCCTATTAAAAACTGACCACACTAAGCAGGAGAAGTGTGGTCAGTTCTCTAGCTATGCTATGTGCTCTCCTCCAATGATCAGACTTGTCCCAGATGCCCCTCCTGCACAGCTATTCATTGGGAAGCTCAGTGTACTGATGCTTCTCCTCCCTTCAGCTCTTATGCAGCTGAGAACAGAGGGAATGTGATCATCACTTAAAAAAAGGGAAAAGGGTATTTATGATTTTTTTTTTTATATCTATACAAAAATGTTTTGCATTTCATTTTTTGTTTTGAACGGAATACGTTGTGTTACAAGGTGATCGTTTACAATCGCTTTAAGGTTAGGTTAGGGTTAGAAATAGGATTTAGGGTTGTTTATTTTTTTTTTTTATGGTTACAATGTTAATTCTACTACTACTAATAATAATAATAATAATTACTATTACTACTACTACTAATAATAATAATAATTACTATTACTACTACTAATAATAATAAATTGAGATTTTCCTAGCTTGTGACGGAAAATATTAGTTATATGAAGACAGGAGGCGAGTATCTTATGCATTATCTTTCCTTTAATAATGCCCACAGCAGAAATACAACTTTAGTGGATTTAGTAATAATAAAAGAATTTTTACAACCAAAACTACAAGTCCCAGCAGCCCCTAGGGCCTATCAGCCAATCACGTGGTCCCTGCCAGTATATAAGGGGCTGCCCCTTTAATCACTTCCTCTTTCTTGGAGCGAACTGTCCAGACTTGAAAAACCGTGAACTTCAATTCCAACTAGTCTTCCGACCATCAACGATTTGGATTCGGTGAAGCGCTTGAGTAGAGGTCCCAACGGGGACAACAAAGGAGGTTCCTCCGGAAACTGCTCAGCCTGTGGCTCGCGTATTGCGGTCCTCAGTAACCTGGAACAATATGAGAAGAAAAGACCATGATAGGGTTGGGTCGGGAGGGAAGATACTCGCCTCCTGTCTTCATATAACTAATATTTTCCGTCACAAGCTAGGAAAATCTCAATTTATATATCAGACAGGAGGCTCATATCTTATGCAAGTTCAAAGTCATACCTAGATATAAATACAATAACAATTAAGTATACATCTAATAAACAACCGATTTATAGAACCGACATAGATACGTGTTCCTCCGGTCTAAAGTAAAATTGGCGGAAGGTGGATTCGGAAGACCAGTCCGCCGCTCTCAGAAGGTCCGAAAGCGAACCTCCCGAGGTGATTACCTTTGTGGCCATTGCACCCCTGGAAGAGTGTGCACCGAATCGTGTAACGTCAATCCCAGCCAAGCCCATGGTGGACCTAACCCACCTGGCCAGAGTGGCCGAGGACACCGGCAGGTGTGGGCCGACATACGAAATAAGAAGTTGGGATAGAGACGGAGACCTAAGCGGGGCCGTCTGTAATTCATACGTCTGTAAACAGCGAACCACGCATAAACGTGGGTGTGATGGGAAAAAGGGATAGAATACAGATTGTATCCCTGTCTTTGTTCTGCGAACTACGGAGAACTGTACGCCTTGAGGTGAGAATTGGCGTCTGGAAATGTCCAGGGCCCTCACATCGGATATGCGCTTGATGGAGACAAGGCATAACAGGACTGTAAGCTTGAAGGACAACAGTTTTAGCGGAAGGGCGTCGTTATCTTCCCATGTAGAAAACATGTTCAATACCCTGGAGACATCCCAGGTGCTTTGATATCTGGGGCGAGGCGGACGTTGGAATCTAACGCCTCGCAGGAGGCGACACACCACGGGGTGTTTGCCCACTGGAAGGGAATCTACCGGGGAATGGTAGGCCGAAATCGCAGAGCGGTACACATTGATGGAGCTATAAGATCTCCCGGAAGCAAAAGAATCTGCCAGGTAGTTAGCAACCATTGCTACAGGTGCGTGAACGGGATCAATTTTCCGTTGATCACACCAACGTACCCAGGTTCCCCAGGCTGATCGGTATGCCGATCTAGTCCCGGGGGCCCAGGCCAGGGCGAGAAGGTCCCTAGCTGTTCGTGAAAGGTCGCAATCTGCGCCTGACACCCCGAAATCAGCCAGGCGAGGAGATGAAGGTTGTGATCCACAACCAGAGGGTGGGGTTCTCCTGCAGGATTGGAGAGGAGGTGAGGAATCCGGGGAAGCAGCCTGGGGAGATCTATGGTCATTCCCAGGAGAAGGGGAAACCACGGTTGTGTTGGCCACCAAGGAGTGATCAGCACAACTGAAGCTTGCAGGTTTGCCACCTGTAATAGGAGTCTGAGGATCATGGAGAAGGGAGGGAACGCATAGTGTGTCCCTCGCGGCCAAACCTGTCGCAGGGCATCTATTGCCAGGGCTTCGGGGTCCGGCCTCCAGCTGTAAAAGCGAGGGAGTTGGCAATTGAGGCGGGAAGCGAACAGGTCCACGGAGAAAGGACCCCATAACCGGAACAGAGAAAGGAATACCGTCCGGTCCAGTCGCCAATCGCTGGAATCTGTGAGGTATCTGGAATTCCAGTCCGCGATCAAGTTCGCGGCACCCGGGATGTATTCCGCCAGAGGAACGACATTGCGTTCCAGACAGAAGTGCCAAAACTCTTTTGCCAGGTTCGCCAGAGCTTTGGATCTGGAACCTCCTAGGCGGTTGACATATTGGACTGCGGTTACATTGTCCATCCGCAGCAATACGCAACAATTGGAGGCGTTCGGAAGGAGACTCTTGAGGGCGAAGAAGGCCGCCATGAGTTCCAACGCATTGATATGAAGCAGGGACTCCCCTGCGGACCATGTCCCTCCTGTGGTGGACGTTCCGCAGCGAGCCCCCCAGCCGTGTCGACTCGCATCCGATTCTATAATATAATCCGGATTGGAGCTGAAGATGGTCTTCCCGTTCCAATCGATGGCGTGACTCAGCCACCAACGCAGTTCTACTATTGCTTCTGCATCCAGAGGTACTTCGTCTGCATAGCGAAGACCCTGTCGCAAGTGGAGCGCTTTGAGTCTCTGAAGGGCTCGGTAATGTAGGGGGGCCGGGAAGATGGCCTGAATAGAGGCTGATAAAAGTCCTACTAACCGGGCCAGACCGCGTAAGGATACTCGCCGTTTGTACAATATGGCACGAATCTCCTTGCGGATAGTAGTTAGCTTGGCTTTGGGTAAGCGAAGGATAGAGAGTTTGGTGTCCACTAAGAAACCCAAAAACTCCATCTCCTGTGAAGGGATCAAGATGGATTTCTCGTGGTTGATGACGAAACCTAGTCCCTGGAGCAATCTGACGGTCCAGGTGGCATGGGTCATCGCTTGGTGATGAGATCGGGCCATTATGAGGAGATCGTCTAGGTATATGATTAACCGGACGCCCCTGCTTCGTAAGGCCGCCACCACCGGCTTCAACAATTTGGTGAAGCACCATGGGGCGGAGGAGAGTCCGAAGGGGAGGCAAGTGAATTGCCACAACCTGTCTCTCCAAAGGAACCGCAGGAGGTGTTGGGAAGCCGGGTGAATGGGGACTGTGAGGTAGGCGTCCTTCAAGTCCACCTTTACTAGCCAGTCCTCGGGGCGTAACAGGTCTCTCAAATAGTGGATCCCCTCCATCTTGAAATGTCGGTAGACGACATGTTGATTGAGGGTCCTTAGATTTATGACGGGGCGAAAACCGCCATCCTTTTTTCTTACTAGAAAGAGGTTGCTGAGAAACCCCGGGGAGACAGGATGTACCTCTATCACGGCCTGTTTGGTAAGCAGGGCCTGAAGTTCTAGGTCTATGAGTGCTGAACTTTTGTTTGAGAATTTGATGGGTTGAGGCATCACATTCATTTCTGGTAAAGAATACAGTTCTATCTGGTACCCTGTCACCGTGTTGAGTATCCAGGCGTCTGCCGTAATCGCAGACCAAGCGTGGATAAAATGTCTCAGCCTTCCCCCCAAGAGAATGTGACAATGATTCGGGTGTGTGACACTCACCGGTATTAGGTCTTGAGCGGGGGTAGCCTCTCCCTCCGCGTCCTCTCCAGGGTCGTCCGCGAGGTGGGAAAAAGGGGGCTGGTTGTGCCACCGGGATTGGGTAGGATTGTGGAGCCTGGCTGTACTGAGCGGGAGCTCTAAAGTATTGCCTGCCTGCGGAATAGCGACCGGCAGAACGGCCCCTGTTTCTGCCGGCCCTAGGAAAAACCTTGGTTGACCCTGATTTTTTCAGGGATGATTGGGCTTTGTCCAAACTGGTGTATAATCCTACCATCTTATTAATGTCCTTAATAAGTGAGTCGCCAAAGAGCATACCTTCGGCTGAAGGGCCCGGCTCTGAGTCTGCGAGGTGGGCCAATTGAGGGTCTAACCTCATCAGGATGGAGCGACGACGCTCCGTGGAGCAGATGGTATTGGCGGAGCCTAGTAGGCACACTGTTCTCTGGGCCCAACCTCTAAGTTGGTCCAGGTCTACAGGGGTCCCCGTAGAGGAGGCCTGTTCTGCAATGTTCAGTATTTTGGTGACTGGGCCAAACAGGTCGAGGATTCTATCCTGGATAGATCGAAAAGATCTTTCGATCCCCTTTTTGGAATATTTACCTTGTTTGGTAAGGTACCTGAGAAGTACCGGGTCTACCTCTGGGGTGACTACCGTCTTTTTAGGGATACAGGGACGGGGACACTCCGCCCTCAGCTTACTGCGATTATTCTTATCTACAGACCTGCGGGCCCAGTATTGAATATATTGGGCTACCTCCGGGAGGGGTGCCCATTCGCCAGATCGGGGGTGAGAAATCCCTTCTGGGTCGAAGAAGGGTTCTCCCCTGGCGTCTAGGATAATTTCGCCCTGGGTTACAGGGGTGGCGTTGTCAGAAGGAGCCATATGCCCACTACCCTCATAATCCGTATCTTCCTCAGACTCATAGGCGTCTGACGCCTCAGATCCTGTGGACGAATCTGATGTGTCCACAAAGGAATCTGGTTTAGTCCGTTTGGCGGACTTCTGCCTCTGCTTTTGCTGCTCCCCGAGGCTCAGGGGTCAGTGAGAGTCTGGTAGGGTAGTGGGTCGGCAGCCCGGGTTGGGTGCTGCCTGGGGCACATTATTTACTTCCCCTGCCGGGGAGTCGTGTGTTGTGGGAACATGTTTGCGCTTGTGTGTCGCTTTGCCCTTTGAGGGCGGTTCACCACGGCCTGGGGGTCCAGGCATGACAGGTGCATTCAATTGTGATACAGGGGCGGAAGCCATAGCTATTTGCACCGAGTGGTTTATTAATTCCTGTATCTGGGCAGCAGTAAGGAAAATAGGATTCTGGGGGGTAATATTTCCCTCAGTTGGCATGGCCGAGAATTCAGAGCAATCCTCATCAGCCATGATGTTTTCTCAATTAATATTTGAAGAATATATATAAATTATTTATGCCCTCTAGCAATAATCTTTCTGTATCAGTAGATATTGTGGATATCTGACACAGACTAGGCTATCTGACACAGACTAGGCGCTGCAGGGGTTAATTGCTTTGTATAAGAAATTATCTCTATATGGGCCGCAGGGGATACTCTAACGTCCTACCGTACCGCCAGGTCAGTCCACACTGGAGCCGTGGCGTACGATAGGAGCATCCCCCGTTCAGGAGAGCGTAATCTCGCGAGATTACGTCTCCTGCATGGTGATAGGTTGGAGCGGAGCTCCGCCGGGCACGCCCCCCGCAGCGCACTGGACACTGGTGATAGGAGGAAGTGTGACCTGCTCGACACGCCCCCCCCCCAGAGACACGAGCAACTGAGGAGAAGCGCGCGGAGCGTGAGGTAGGGAAAAGGCGCCAAGCTAGAGAAATGGCGCTGCCTGGGAAATAAAAAGGGTCTTGTGAAAAAGAACAACTTAGGCTATAGTTAGCGTTGCAAACAGTTGTCTGAGCGATGGTAAATTTAGCGATTCGCTACCTTTCCCAGACCAGTGATAATAAACAGAAATAAATGTATTTTAACCTAAAAAGGAGAAAGACATAAAATATCTATATACAATAGACAATATCTAAATATTCTAGAAGCGTGGAGGGAGCAAGTCCCATCCACGAATCCTAATAATAATACAATCTCTGAATAAAGTAATGTATATCAACTAAATAGTTCTCATTTGAAAATTACTTATCTGATTTCTTGCTGTGAGCAGAAAGAAAGAGGAAGTGATTAAAGGGGCAGCCCCTTATATACTGGCAGGGACCACGTGATTGGCTGATAGGCCCTAGGGGCTGCTGGGACTTGTAGTTTTGGTTGTAAAAATTATTTTATTATTACTAAATCCACTAAAGTTGTATTTCTGCTGTGGGCATTATTAAAGGAAAGATAATGCATAAGATATGAGCCTCCTGTCTGATATATAATTACTATTACTACTACTAATAATAATAATACATTAATAAATAAATGTAAAATAAATACACAAATAAATAAGCATAATCATAAATAAATAAATTAAACAAATGAATACTAAATAATAATAAATGAATAATTAACCCCTAACCTTAAACCTAAATAATAATAATAATAAAATAATTATAAATGACTAAACACCCTAACACAAAATAAATTATTAGTATTATTATTATGAATAGTATTTGTTTTTTGTTCAGGCTTGGGTGTTTAATTATTATAATTATTATTATTAATAATAATTTATTACATTTTTTTTACGGTTAGGGGTTAATTATTATTTATTTATGCATATTACTTAATTGAATTTATTATTTATTTAAGATGATTTTTACTTACTAGTGCATTTATCTTCCATTACTTATGCACATATTATTACTATTTTTTTATTTTTTTTATGTTTTTATTTAAGCGACAAAATGTGAATGCACAAAAAAACGTACAAATGGCGTGTTTTCTTTCATTTCTATGGGTATGAAAACGCACCAAAAATGCCTAAATCTGCCCGATTTTAGCTATAGAAAAAGCTCCAGAACCTTTTTGAGCTTCAGGCGTTTGGGTTCCAATGACTTGGAGTGGAGGTGTGAACCATCTCCATAGAGAATCATTGATTATTTTTTTTCCCACCAAGTTTCAGGTGCCATTGACAGGCGCCTGGGTGCAGAAATATTTCTGGGGCCCCCACATGGGCGCGGTCATTTTACTAACTCCTCCCCATTACAAATGTTTCTATGGCACTGACTCAACCACAGAGATGCTCCCCCACGAAGTCTTCATTACCCTGTGATCCTTACATCTGATCTCTTATCAATAAACAAAATACAGGAAGAGAAGCACAGTACTTTATTGGGACCTGGAGGGGGAGGGGGGGGGGGGGCCTCTATGATGGACACAGAGAGGGCTTCTGTTCGAGAGTCTGTTAGATGTTTGGCGCCCCCACCTCTGCAGGCGCCTGGGTGCAATGCACCCTGTGCACCCTGCCTAGGATCGGCCCTGCCCGGACCCGACGAGGAGGACACCACCGAAGCCGCAGACGGACGCCGGACCCGACGAGGCCGCCGATGGACGCCGCGCAAGACACCAAAACTGTAAGTACTAAAATGTTTTTTTACAGGAATGCGGGTCCACATTAGGGATGCGCGCTATACGCCGGAGCGCGCAATACCCTGATAAATACGGTATGTTTTTTGATTGTAACATGACAAAATGTGGAAAATTCCATGGGGTATGAATACTTTTTCAAGGCACTGTATCGGCTCAGGGAGATAAGGAATCTGAGAAACCTTGACTACAAACTGAATTCTGTTGCCATGGCTGCAAGAAAAAAAAATAAACTTTTTTTTTTTATAATTTGGCGTATTCTAAAAAAAATCACAGCTGGTCGCAGATTAAATGCAAAACCATTTCAGCAAAACGAAATTACAAAGCGGCCGGCGCGGCTCTGATCTACACGAGATTTTAGCAAATTTGAACGTTTTCCCTTTAATCGTTACATCTGCAGTAACTGCACCGGCGGTCTGCGCGGTGAACCCGGGCGACTCCACTCCGCCCGCAACAAAAGCGCGCGAGGATCCCACGGGTAACGTCTCCGCAAAGTAATTAGTCTCTTTTCCTTCCAGTCTGGGCAAAGCCATTTATTAAATCTTGGCTTGTCAACGTGAACAGATTGTATTTTGTACAGAGAGGGCAAAATATCAACCGAAAGGAAAGCGCAACAATTATACGGGGCGGCCAGCAGCGGGGAGTCCTTCATAACGCTTGACCCATACAAAGTACCACAAAGAAATACGGCAAACTTTAAAGGCCGAACTCCAGTCAAGCAGCTACATGGGCCAATAGAATACTGTAAGGCTCCATTCACATCTAGGCGGACGAAATCGTGGCGTTTTGTCCCGCGAATCGCGCCAGCAAATAGCTGCGTTTTGTACCGCGATTTGCGGCGACAAAACGCCGCGATTGTCAGCCTAGATGTGCCCCTAGGATGTGCCCCTCTATGGAGATGGTTCCCGAAAGCCGTCTGAAAAAAAGGTCCGGGACCTTTTTTCAGGCAGCAGGCGACAGGCGTACGGCGTTCGGCGTGGAGATGTGAACCATCTCCATAGAGGGCAATGTGTTTCCAGCCCTCTGGCGGCAGCGGCGTCACACTACAGGCGAAAAAACGCCTAGGTGTGAATGGGGACTTAGCTGGATTCAGGAAGAAGGGCCTAACGTTAGGCAAGCGTAGCGTAAGTTAGAGAGGCAAGTGCTGTATTCACAAAGCACTTGCGTCCTAAGTTACGGCGGCGTAGCGTAAATGTGCCGGCGTAAGCGCGCCTAATTCAAATTGTGAAGAGGTGGGCGTGTTTTATGCTAATGAATCGTGACCCGACGTGATTGACGTTTTGAACGAACGGCGCATGCGCCGTCAGTGGACGTATCCCAGTGCGCATGCTCCAAATTACGCCGCAAAGACTTATTGGTTTCGACGTGAACGTAAATTACGCCCAGCCCCATTCACGGACGACTTACGCAAACAACGTAAAAAAATTAAAATTCTACGTGGTTCCAACGTCCATACTTAACATTGGCTGCGCCATCTTTTTGGTGGAATATCTTTAGGCCTGAAAACGCCTTACGTAAACGGCGTATCTTTACTGCGACGGGCAAGCGTATGTTCGTGAATAGGCGTATCTCGCTGATTTACGCATTCTAGGCGTAAATCAGCGTACACGCCCTTAGCGGCCGGCGTAAATAGACAGCTAAGATACGACGGCGCCGGTGGTCGTATCTTAGCTAGATTTAAGTGTATCTCAATTTGAGAATACACTAAATATACAACGGCGCAGATTCGGAGTTACGACGGCGTATCTACTGATATGCCGGCGTAACTCTACCTGAATCTGGCTATTAATATGTAAAGGAGCTGATTTACCTGCTAAAGGCAAAGTACTCCTGTGCATCCAGTTCTGACTGGATTACACAGCTTTGCCACACAGCACAGCTCTGTATGGCAAGGCGGGAGAAGTGATATTTCTATGCTCAAGTTGATTATTGTCCAGTCCAGACCCACCAAAGCTTTGCCGCCAGTAAGCTGTCACTGCCGACAACCAATCATAAGTGGCCAAGGCATTCCCCACCATACAGCTGCACTTATACTGTAACAGGGGACTGCAAACATACTAAGGGAGATGGTCAGAGACTGCAGACACACTAGACCCACTGCAGCGTGACACCTATTGCTGCAAGACAGCCACTGCAGCAAGACAGTCACTGCACCAAGACACCCACTGCTGCGAGACACCCACTACACACTGCAGCGAGACAGCCACTGCAGCGTGACGCCCATTGCTGCGAGACACCCACTACAGCAAGACAGCCACTGCAGTGAGACACCCACTGCAGCGAGACAGCGAGTGCACACTGCAGCGAGACAGCCATTGCTGCGAGACACCCACTGCTGTGAGACACCCACTGCTGCGAGACAGCCACAGCTGCCAGACTCCCACTGCAGGGAGACAGCCACTGCTGCGAGACAACCACTGCAGCGAGACAGCCACTGCAGCAGGAAAGCCACTGCACCAAGACACCCACTGCTGCGAGACAGCCACTGCACCAAGACAGCCACTGCACCAAGACACCCACTGCTGCAAGACGCCCACTGCACACTGCAGCGAGACAGCCATTGCTGCGAGACACCCACTACAGCAAGACAGCCGCTGCAGTGAGACACCCACTGCAGCGAGACAGTGAGTGCACACTGCAGCAAGACAGCCACTGTAGCGAGACACCCACTGCTGTGAGACACCCACTGCTGCGAGACAGCCACAGCTGCCAGACTCCCACTGCAGCGAGACAGCCACTGCTGCGAGACACCCACTGCAGCGAGACAGCCACTGCAGCAGGACAGCCACTGCAGCAGGACAGCCACTGCACCAAGACACCCACTGCTGCGAGACAGCCACTGCACCAAGACACCCACTGCTGCAAGACACCCACTGCACACTGCAGCGAGACAGCCATTGCTGCGAGACACCCACTACAGCAAGACAGCCACTGCAGTGAGACACCCACTGCAGCGAGACAGCGAGTGCACACTGCAGCGAGACAGCCACAGCTGCCAGACTCCCACTGCAGCGAGACAGCCACTGCTGCAAAACACCTACTGCAGCAAGACAGCCACTGCAGCAGGACAGCGACTGCACACTGCAGCGAGACAGCTACTGCAGCGTGACACCCATTGCTGCGAGACTGCCACTGCAGCGTGACACCCATTGCTGCAAGACACCCATTGCTGCGAGACTAGACAGCAATTGCAGCGAGACAGCCACTGCAGAAAAACACCCATTGCTGCAAGACACCCACTGCAGCGAGACAGCCACTACAGCGAGACAGCCACTACAGTGAGACAGCCATTGCTGCGAGACACAAGTCCCAGCATGGCATGTTAATCACCACTGGTTGCCCTGCTTTGTATAGGGCAGTCCAAGGACAGCTGGCATCTTTAGACGCACTACAAGTCCCAGCATTGCAGGATCTATCACCACAGGTTGCTCTGGATAGGCACTACAAGTACCAGCAATGCAGAACCTAACGCCACAGGTTGCTCTGGATAGGAACTACAAGTACCAGCAATGCAGAACCTAACACCACAGGTTGCTCTGGATAGGCACTACAAGTACCGGCAATGCAGAACCTAACACCACAGGTTGCTCTGGATAGGCACTACAAGTACCAGCAATGCAGGATCTATCACCACAGGTTGCTCTGGATAGGCACTACAAGTACCGGCAATGCAGAACCTAACACCACAGGCTGCTCTGGATAGGCACTACAAGTACCGGCAATGCAGAACCTAACACCACAGGCTGCTCTGGATAGGCACTACAAGTACCAGCAACGCAGAACCTAACACCACAGGTTGCTCTGGATAGGCACTACAAGTACCAGCAATGCAGAACCTAACACCACAGGTTGCTCTGGATAGGCACTACAAGTACCAGCAATGCAGAACCTAACACCACAGGTTGCTCTGGATAGGCACTACAAGTACCAGCAATGCAGAACCTAACACCACAGGTTGCTCTGGATAGGCACTACAAGTACCAGCAATGCAGAACCTAACACCACAGGTTGCTCTGGATAGGCACTACAAGTACCAGCAATGCAGAACCTAACACCACAGGTTGCTCTGGATAGGCACTACAAGTACCAGCAATGCAGAACCTAATACCACAGGTTGCTCTGGATAGGCACTACAAGTACCAGCAATGCAGAACCTAACACCACAGGTTGCTCTGGATAGGCACTACAAGTACCAGCAATGCAGAACCTAACACCACAGGCTGCTCTGGATAGGCACTACAAGTACCAGCAATGCAGAACCTAACACCACAGGTTGCTTTGGGTTGTACAGGGACAGCTGGCAGTTCCAGGAGACACTAGGTAACAAGGGAAGTATTAGTCTTGGAACGCATAGCCCAGTGTTTGTATTGTCTGTAGCGTCACTTCCGTGACATTATCTGACGGTTTCACTGCTCTGTATTGTCGCAAATCGTTTGGAACGCATCGCGCAAGTGTTTGGAATGTATCGCGCATGCACAGTGCAAAATTTCTCAGCGCAACGTCACTTCCAGAGCATTCTGTCATGGGGAGCCAAATGTGACGTAAACTGGAAATCCCAAATTTTGTGTTGTCCTTATTAAAGTAATAGAGGGTAAATCTTCCAATGGGGACACTAGTTCCTGTAACCTGGTGGGTCCCCAAGGAATTCTCTTAATTTGCAGGGATTTCCTCTCACTTCCTGTTTGGTTATGGGACAGGAAGTGAAAGGAAATCTCTGCAATGGGGCACAGATGGAAAGAAAATAAAAATCCCACAGGGGTTATAAACCCCCCCCCCCCCCCGCTCTAAACTGGGGGGGGGGAGTTTTGCTTATAGTTTTAACATCCTGAGAGGTGTGAAGCACTGCAGGCCTCATTCCTCATCAATGCAATTATTACTTTATAAACTCAAAGGAGGAATTCAACAAAACAAATCTTTATTGTTCCACTGACAGGTGGACTTCAATACCACCCTGCTTTACTTTCCATGTCACAATCTGGCACAATGACAGGAATGTTCCATCATCTGTAGAACACCCCCTCCCCCTGCATGCTGAGAGTTGTGGTGCCATGAGTACCACAGAGGCCAGAGAAGGAGACTACATCTCCCAGAATGCAGAGCGGCAGGCCGGAAGTGAGGTAGAGGACGGAGGACACACCCCTACACACAGGGCTGTGAGATCTGAAGTGTCTCTGGGAGGAGATGAGGGGCTCAGGGATGTGCAGACCTCTCTGCCAGCTGCTGATCAGCCACCCTCAGTGTGCCAGGCCGGCCAATCACAGCGGCTGTAGGAGAGGTGAGGTGATCTGATTGGGAGGCCGGGGTCAGTGATGTCCAGAAACTTTCCAAACTCCTGGAAGAGTCAGAGAGGTCACTGCAGGGCTGAGACACCGGGGGAGGGGACACCATCATTACAGAGCAATAAAGTGACACTCGATATATTCTACAATTGGATGGTATGGGAAAGCTTGGGGTCCCATTACATGACCTATGAAGCTCAGGGGGGTCCCATCACATGACCTGTGAAGCTCAGGGGGGTCCCATCACGTGACCTGTGAAGCTCAGAGGGGTCCCATCACGTGACCTGTGAAGCTCAGGGGGTTCCCATCACATGACCTGTGAAGCTCAGGGGGTTCCCATCATATGACCTGTGAAGCTCAGGGGTTCCCATCACATGACCTGTGAAGCTCAGGGGTTCCCATCACATGACCTGTGAAGCTCAGGGGTTCCCATCACATGACCTGTGAAGCTCAGGGGGGGTCCCATCACGTGAGCTGTGAAGCTCAGGGGTTTCCATCACATGACCTGTGAAGCTCAGAGGTTCCCATCACATGACCTGTGAAGCTCAGGGGGTCCCATCACATGACCTGTGAAGCTCAGGGGGGTCCCATCACATGACCTATGAAGCTCAGGGGGGTCCGATCACATGACCTGTGAATCTCAGGGGGTTCCCATCACATGACCTGTGAATCTCAGGGGGTTCCCATCACATGACCTGTGAATCTCAGGGGTTCCCATCACATGACCTGTGAAGCTCAGGGGGGTCCGATCACATGACCTGTGAATCTCAGGGGGTTCCCATCACATGACCTATGAATCTCAGGGGGTTCCCATCATGTGAAGCTCAGGGGGGTCCCATCACATGACCCGTGAAGCTCAGGGGGGTCCCATCACATGACCCATGAAGCTCAGGGGGGTCCCATCATGTGACCTGTGAAGCTCAGGGGTTCCCATCACATGACCTGTGAAGCTCAGGGGTTCCCATCACATGACCTGTGAAGCTCAGGGGTTCCCATCACATGACCTATGAAGCTCAGGGGGGTCCCATCACATGACCTATGAAGCTCAGGGGGGTCCCATCACATGACCTATGAAGCTCAGGGGGGTCCCATCACGTGAAGCTCAGGGGGGTCCCATCACATGACCTGTGAAGCTCAGGGGGGTCCCATCACATGACCTATGAAGCTCAGGGGGGTCCCATCACATGACCTATGAATCTCAGGGGGTTCCCATCACGTGACCTATGAATCTCAGGGGGTTCCCATCACGTGAAGCTCAGGGGGGTCCCATCACATGACCTGTGAAGCTCAGGGGGGTCCCATCACATGACCCATGAAGCTCAGGGGGGTCCCATCACATGACCCGTGAAGCTCAGAAGGTTCCCATCACATGACCTGTGAAGCTCAGGGGTTCCCATCACATGACCTGTGAAGCTCAGGGGTTCCCATCACATGACCTATGAAGCTCAGGGGGGTCCCATCACATGACCTATGAAGCTCAGGGGGGTCCCATCACATGACCTATGAACCTCAGGGTGTTCCATCACATGCCTTTTGAAGCTCAGAGGGTTTCCAACCCATGACCTATATCGCTTGATGCGTTGCCATCCCATGACCTATGAAGCTGGAGGGGGGGGGCTTCCTATCCCATGACTCCAAGTGTTCCATGTATCTTGTGTTATTATCCTGATTGGTTGCTGATCATTGCAGGGCTGATCACTAGGGCGGAGCTCCTGTCCAGCTACGATGTGCGGAGGGTGGAGATAACGCCGCCGGAGCAGAGGAAGTTGACCTTTGACACTCACGCTCTGGTGTGTGACCTGGAGACACACGGTAAGGAGATCTCACTTCTGTAAATCACTCCCCTGTGGTCTCTTATCTATACAATTCTCAGTATATTATTATATCTGTCTGATAAAGAAAAACCTTATCTGATCCTGCCAGAAATCCAGTGATGTCCGGTGCACTCTACTAAGTTATCTCAATCCATGCTACCAGGGAATGTGTTCTGACCACTGACCACCTCCCACCATGCTGTGTAGTGAGGGGGAGGGGCTCTCTAGCCCTGGCACACTTCCTGTCCTAGAGTGACAACTCTGCTTCTCTATAGATACAATGTAGTGAGTGTGGTCACCCTAGGGCAGCCATTGCTAAATGGACTAGACTGAGTGACAGCCTTTCTCCAGAGTGCCAGCCAGTGAGTCCCCCCCCCCCCCCCCCACCTCTGCAATCATTGGCTGCTAGGACCGCTGGCATCCTAACAACCAAAGTTGTCACATGCATGCCCCATCACCAGCATCACAGAACAGAAGTGGAACTTCCTCCATCCAGACCTGAAACCTGCTCTGACTCCTGGCTGCTCTCCTCTGCCTGGTTCTAAAAGGTGCAGGAGGCGCTCTGATTGGGGGACCCCTGATGGGGAGGAGGCGCTCTGATGGGGAGGAGGCGCTCTGATGGGGAGGAGGCGCTCTGATGGGGAGGAGGCGCTCTGATGGGGAGGAGGCGCTCTGATGGGAGGAGGCGATCTGATGGGAGGAGGAGCTCTGATGGGGGGCCCCTGATGGGAGGAGGCGCTTTGATTGGGGGACCCCTGATGGGGAGGAGGCGCCCTGATTGGGGGACCCCTGATGGGGAGGAGGCGCTCTGATGGGGAGGAGGCGCTCTGATGGGGAGGAGGCGCTCTGATGGGGAGGAGGCGCTCTGATGGGAGGAGGCGATCTGATGGGAGGAGGTGCTCTGATGGGGGGCCCCTGATGGGAGGAGGCGCTTTGATTGGGGGACCCCTGATGGGGAGGAGGCGCTCTGATGGGGAGGAGGCGCTCTGATGGGGAGGAGGCGCTCTGATGGGGAGGAGGCGCTCTGATGGGGAGGAGGCGCTCTGATGGGGAGGAGGCGCTCTGATGGGGAGGAGGCGCTCTGATGGGAGGAGGCGATCTGATGGGGAGGAGGCGCTCTGATGGGAGGAGGCGATCTGATGGGGAGGAGGCGCTCTGATGGGGAGGAGGCGCTCTGATGGGAGGAGGCGATCTGATGGGGGGCCCCTGATGGGAGGAGGCGCTCTGATTGGGGGCCCCTGATGGGAGGAGGCGCTCTGATTGGGGGACCCTGATGGGAGGAGGCGCTCTGATTGGGGGACCCCTGATGTGATGGCGGCAGAGACCGGTCTTGTTTTGGAGGATTAGGTAAGTATATCTCCCTTCTCCAATCCCCTATACAAAAACAAGCAGTTGCAATGTGGGCAAAGTACTACTGCCTTTGCCCATAGTTGGGCTTTAAACCAGTACTGTTTAACCAGTTCCCTTCCGCCTATAGTCAAATAATGGCCGGGCAAGACCGATGTCTTTCCAGTTGGACGTGCTCCCAAGACGCGCCTTGCACGTGGCCTGCATTGTCATCAGTTGTACACAATGGATGGCTTCCTTTTATGCCATTCATTGTGTACAATTGTGTTGCAACGTCACTCCTGTGCATGTGCATGGGAGCCGCCAGTCAAGATAAGGCAGGGTGGGTAGTGCTTCTTCACAGCGCATGCGCCAATGACAACATTGGCGCAGTACAAAGTAAATATCTCCTAAACGGCGCACGTTTAGGAGATAGTTACTGCACCTATAGGTAAGCCTTACTATAGGCTTACCTATAGGTACAACTTGAAAATGGAGGTTTACAACCTCTTTCACTAGGGCTTATTTTCGGGTTGGGCTTATATTTTGGCCATCCCTGAAAATCACGCCAGGTCTTAATCTTGGGGAAACACAGTACTAGTATTAAAAGTATTATTATATTAGTAGTAGTAATATCCTTATTGTAGGTATTATTAGAACATAGAGAGGGGTAAATAGCTGTCTATCATGCTTTGAAGGATCAGAATCGATCTATATTTTTGTTTTATTTATTTTTTATTATAGTTATTATTATTATTTTTTTTATTATTATTTTTTTAGGGTTACAACAACTTTAAGATCGTCATTGTACAAACTAAAAAAAGACACCCCTGAAAATAAGCCCTAATGTGTTTTATGGAGCCAAAATTAATATAAGACCCGGTCCTATTTTTGGGGAGCACAGTACTTTACTACTACCTATTTAATAAGGATATAACTAATAATAATACTTTTAATACTACCGCTACTATAATCATACCCTTTAATAATATTATGTTTTTATTTTATGGAAAAAAATCCTTTTGTAAATATGAAGTTTTAAGGTTCTTGCAAATAGACAGTTTGTGGTGCAAATATGCTTTAGTGTACAAATCCAGACCTGTTCCTGTGCCGGGAAGTGCAGGTGGTGTGTACAGCTGATCATAGACCTAAATGGATGTACAGGTCTGATTCATTCTTTATTTGTATTATTTAATTTGTTTCCGCCTACAGCCATACGCTTCTGTGCGTGGCTCTTGGCTTCTGTGGGTGGCTCTTGGCTTCTGTGGGTGGCTCTTGGCTTCTGTGGGTGGCTCTTGGCTTCTGTGGGTGGCTCTTGGCTTCTGTGGGTGGCTCTAGGCTGCTGTGGGTGGCTCTAGGCTTCTGTGGGAGGCTCTTGGCTTCTGTGCGTGGCTCTTGGCTTCTGTGGGTGGCTCTAGGCTGCTGTGGGTGGCTCTAGGCTGCTGTGGGTGGCTCTAGGCTTCTGTGGGAGGCTCTTGGCTTCTGTGGGTGGCTCTAGGCTTCTGTGGGTGGCTCTAGGCTGCTGTGGGCGGCTCTTGGCTGCTGTGGGCGGCTCTTGGCTGCTGTGGGCGGCTCTTGGCTGCTGTGGGCGGCTCTTGGCTGCTGTGGGCGGCTCTTGGCTGCTGTGGGCGGCTCTTGGCTGCTGTGGGCGGCTCTTGGCTGCTGTGGGCGGCTGTTGGCTGCTGTGGGTGGCTGTTGGCTGCTGTGGGTGGCTGTTGGCTGCTGTGGGTGGCTGTTGGCTGCTGTGGGTGGCTGTTGGCTGCTGTGGGTGGCTGTTGGCTTCTGTGGGCGGCTGTTGGCTTCTGTGGGCGGCTCTTGGCTGCTGTGGGTGGCTCTATGCATCACCTGCAGCTCCCTGGGATTTGATAGTGCATAATTGTACTGCAAACAGCCCATGTGCATGAGCCCTTATTTACTAAGAACTTACCTCCGTGCACACTCCTGAAACCGTGCACGCCTGCCCTCCAGCTGTAGGTGCACAATTACTTCTCATACATTTCCCACTGTAAAACCGTGTACACTTGGATGCAAGTCCTGTACGTCTCTCATAGACCCCAAGGCTCTGATTGCATTCCTGCTTCATTCTCCTCCAGGGCTTTCTCAGAGGGAAGCCTGGGGCCGAGCTTTGGGGCTGAGCTTTGGGGCCGAGCTTTGGGGCTGAGCTTTGGGGCCGAGCTTTGGGGCCGAGCTCTGGGGCCGAGCTCTGGGGCCGAGCTGTATACATTGAAGCTGCATGGATAGAAATACAAATTCTATGGAAGGGAAACCCATGTGTTTGCAGCAATTTTTTTTATTACGAGTACTTGTATTGCGCTGTCAATTTACATATACAGTATCTCACAAAAGTAAGTACACCCCTCACATTTATGTAAATATTTTATTCTATCTTTTCATGTGACAACACTGAAGAAATTACACTTTGCTACAATGTTGTGTAGTGAGTGTACAGCTTGTATAACAGTGTACATTTGCTGTCCCCTCAAAATAACTCAACACACAGCCATTAATGTCTAAACCGCTGGCATCAAAAGTGAGTACTGCCCTAAGTGAAAATTTCCAAATTGGGCCCAAAGTGTCAATATCTTGTGTGGCCACCATTATTTTCCAACACTGTCTTTACTCTCTTGGGCATGGAGGTCACCAGAGCTTCACAGGTTGCCACTGGAGTCTCTTCCCCTCCTCCATGATGACATCCCAGAGCTGGTGGATCTTTAGAGACCTTGCGCTCCTCCACCTTCCGTTTGAGGATGCCCCACAGATGGTAAATAAGGTTTAGGTCTGGAGACATGCATGGCCAGTCCATCACCTTTACCCTCAGCTTTTTTAGCAAGGCAGGTATCATTGGTTATCATGGGGTATGACTTGTCGTGCAACTCTGACGTCCAAATTCGCAGGCAAAGTCTCGCACGTGTGAAAGGGGCTTTACTCACATTCATGCATATACATACTAGGGCCAATTTAGACAGGAGCCAATTAACCTACCAGCATGTCTTTGGAGTGTGGGAGGAAACCGGAGTACCCGGAGGAAACTCACACAGACACAGGGAGAACATACAAACTCCAGGCAGGTAGTGCCGCGGTTTGGACTCAAAATGACGATCCAAGTGTATTTCAGTTCTTCATTCATTCCTATAATCAGATCACACCAATTGCTCACAACTTGAAACTTCTGATCAGGCTCACACCAGCTATGTTGGCAGTTAAATGGGTGATGTGGCACAGATCATAGCTGCCATGTTTCCAATCTGCAGCACCGATTGTGTTGTATCACCCGTCGTTCCCGCGTCGTGAAATTTGAATTTTACGTAGTTTGCGTAAGTGAATCGTGAATGGCGTTGGACGCCATTCACGTTCACTTTCAAGCAAACGACGTCCTTGCGACGTCATTTGCCGCAATGCACGTCGGGAAAGTTTCCCGACGGAGCATGCGCTCTACGATCGGCGCGGGAACGCGCCTAATTTAAATGATTCCCGCCCCCTACGGGATCATTTAAATTGCGCGCGCTTGCGCCGGGCATTTTGCCGGCGCGCCCACGCAATTTACGGAGCTACTGCTCCGTGAATCAAGGGCAGCGCAGCAAATTTGTGGGGGCGCAGGGCAAAAACGTTGCCCTGCGCCTCCGTAAATAATGCGCAATTCTACCTGAATCCAGCCCAGTATGTTTTTATTGTATGGAAAAAAATCCTTTTGTAAATATGAAGTTTTAAGGTTCTTGCAAATAGACAGTTTGTGGTGCAAATATGCTTTAGTGTACAAATCCAGACGTGTTCCTGTGTCGGGAAGTGCAGGTGGTGTGTACAGCTGATCATAGACATAAATGGATGTACAGGTCTGATTCATTCTTTATTTTTATTATTTTATTTTTTTTCCGCCTACAGCCATACGCTTCTGTGGGTGGCTCTAGGCTTCTGTGGTCGGCTCTAGGCTTCTGTGGTCGGCTCTAGGCTTCTTTGGGTGGCTCTTGGCTTCTGTGGGCGGCTCTAGGCTTCTGTGGGCGGCTCTAGGCTTCTGTGGGCGGCTCTAGGCTTCTGTGGGCGGCTCTAGGCTTCTGTGGGCGGCTTTAGGCTTCTGTGGGCGGCTTTAGGCTTCTGTGGGTGGCTCTTGGCTTCTGTGGGTGGCTCTTGGCTTCTGTGGGTGGCTCTTGGCTTCTGTGGGGGTGGCTCTAGGCTTCTGTGGGGGTGGCTCTAGGCTTCTGTGGGGGTGGCTCTAGGCTTCTGTGGGGGTGGCTCTAGGCTTCTGTGGGGGTGGCTCTAGGCTTCTGTGGGGGTGGCTCTAGGCTTCTGTGGGGGTGGCTCTAGGCTTCTGTGGGGGTGGCTCTAGGCTTCTGTGGGGGTGGCTCTAGGCTTCTGTGGTCGGCTCTTGGCTTCTGTGGTCGGCTCTTGGCTTCTGTGGGTGGCTCTAGGCTTTTGTGGGTGGCTCTAGGCTTTTGTGGGTGGCTCTAGGCTTCTGTGGGCGGCTCTAGGCTTCTGTGGGCGGCTCTAGGCTTCTGTGGGCGGCTTTAGGCTTCTGTGGGTGGCTCTTGGCTTCTGTGGGTGGCTCTTGGCTTCTGTGGGTGGCTCTTGGCTTCTGTGGGTGGCTCTTGGCTTCTGTGGGGGTGGCTCTTGGCTTCTGTGGGGGTGGCTCTAGGCTTCTGTGGGGGTGGCTCTAGGCTTCTGTGGGGGTGGCTCTAGGCTTCTGTGGGGGTGGCTCTTGGCTTCTGTGGGTGGCTCTTGGCTTCTGTGGTCGGCTCTAGGCTTCTGTGGGTGGCTCTTGGCTTCTGTGGGTGGCTCTAGGCTTCTGTGGGCGGCTCTAGGCTTCTGTGGGCGGCTCTAGGCTTCTGTGGGCGGCTTTAGGCTTCTGTGGGTGGCTCTTGGCTTCTGTGGGTGGCTCTTGGCTTCTGTGGGTGGCTCTTGGCTTCTGTGGGTGGCTCTTGGCTTCTGTGGGGGTGGCTCTTGGCTTCTGTGGGGGTGGCTCTTGGCTTCTGTGGGGGTGGCTCTAGGCTTCTGTGGGGGTGGCTCTAGGCTTCTGTGGGGGTGGCTCTAGGCTTCTGTGGGGGTGGCTCTAGGCTTCTGTGGGGGTGGCTCTAGGCTTCTGTGGGGGTGGCTCTTGGCTTCTGTGGGTGGCTCTTGGCTTCTGTGGGTGGCTCTTGGCTTCTGTGGTCGGCTCTAGGCTTCTGTGGGTGGCTCTAGGCTTCTGTGGGTGGCTCTAGGCTTCTGTGGGTGGCTCTATGCATCACCTGCAGCTCCCTGGGATTTGATAGTGCATAATTGTACTGCAAACAGCCCATGTGCATGAGCCCTTATTTACTAAGAACTTACCTCCGTGCACACTCCTAAAACTGAAACCGTGCACGCCTGCCCTCCAGCTGTAGGTGCACAATTACTTCTCATATATTTCCCACTGTAAAACCGTGTACACTTGGATGCAAGCCCTGTACGTCTCTCATAGACCCCAAGGCTCTGATTGCATTCCTGCTTCATTCTCCTCCAGGGCTTTCTCAGAGGGAAGCCTGGGGCCGAGCTTTGGGGCCGAGCTTTGGGGCCGAGCTCTGGGGCCGAGCTCTGGGGCCGAGCTCTGGGGCCGAGCTTTGGGGCCGAGCTTTGGGGCCGAGCTTTGGGGCCGAGCTTTGGGGCCGAGCTCTGGGGCCGAGCTCTGGGGCCGAGCTTTGGGGCCGAGCTTTGGGGCCGAGCTCTGGGGCCGAGCTTTGGGGCCGAGCTTTGGGGCCGAGCTTTGGGGCCGAGCTTTGGGGCCGAGCTCTGGGGCCGAGCTTTGGGGCCGAGCTCTGGGGCCGAGCTCTGGGGCCGAGCTCTGGGGCTGAGCTTTGGGGCTGAGCTTTGTTGCTGAGCTTTGGGGCCGAGCTGTATACATCTTGAAACTGCATGGATAGAAACACAAATTCTATGGAAGGGAAACCCATGTGTTTGCAGCAATTTTTTTTTATTACGAGTACTTGTATTACGCTGTCAATTTACATATACAGTATCTCACAAAAGTAAGTACACCCCTCACATTTATGTAAATATTTTATTCCATCTTTTCATGTGACAACACTGAAGAAATTACACTTTTCTACAATGTTGTGTAGTGAGTGTACAGCTTGTATAACAGTGTACATTTGCTGTCCCCTCAAAATAACTCAACACACAGCCATTAATGTCTAAACCGCTGGCAACAAAAGTGAGTACACCCCTAAGTGAAAATGTCCAAATTGGGCCCAAAGTGTCAATATTTTGTGTGGCCGCCATTATTTTTAACCCTCTTGGGCATGGAGGTCACCAGAGCCTCACAGGTTGTCACTGGAGTCCTCTTCCACTTCTCCATGATGACATCACAGAGCTGGTGGATGTTAGAGACCTTGCGCTCCTCCACCTTCCATTTGAGGATGCTCCACAGATGCCCAATAGGGTTTTGGTCTGGAGACATGCTTGGCCAGTCCATCACCTTTACCATCAGCTTCTTTAGCAAGGCAGGTATCATTGGGAATCATGGGGTATGACTTGTCATGCAACTCTGACGTCCAAATTCGCAGGCAAAGTCTTGCACGTGTGAAAGGGGCTTTACTCACATTCATGCATATACATACTCGGGCCAATTTAGACAGGAGCCAATTAACCTACCAGCATGTCTTTGGAGTGTGGGAGGAAACCGGAGTACCCGGAGGAAACCCACACAGACACAGGGAGAACATGCAAACTCCAGGCAGGTAGTGCCGCGGTTTGGATTCAAAATGACGATCCAAGTGTATTTCAGTTGTTCATTCATTCCTAAAATCAGATCACACCAATTGCTCACAACCTGAAACTTCTGATCAGGCTCACACCAGCTACGTTGGCAGTTAAATGGGTGATGTGGCACAGATCATAGCTGCCATGTCTCCAATCTGCAGCACCGATAGTGTTGTGTCACTCTGTGCATGCAGCAGGAGGAACAAGACTTCCTCGATCAGAAACGGAAAACTCTTTAGAGTAGGCTTCTGTTATACAGTATGGACCAAACTCTGTGCACACAACTAGAGGGTGGGTGTGTGTGGTGGGTGTGTGTGGTGGTTGGATGTGTGGTGGTTGGAGTGTGGTGGGTGTGTGTGTGGTGGGTGGGTGTGTGTGGTGGTTGGTGTGGGTGTGGTCACTGTGGTGTGGTGGGGTGGGGTGTGTGTGTGGTGGGGTGTGTGTGTGTGGTGGGGTGTGTGTGTGTGGTCACTGTGGTGTGGTGTGGTGTGGTGGGGTGTGTGTGTGGTGGGTGGGTGGGTGTGTGTGGTGGGTGGGTGTGTGTGGTCACTGTGGTGTGTGTGTGTGTGTGTGTGTGGTCACTGTGGTGTGTGTGGTCACTGTGGTGTGTGTGGTCACTGTGGTGTGTGTGTGTGTGGTCACTGTGGTGTGTGTGTGTGTGGTCACTGTGGTGTGTGTGTGTGTGGTCACTGTGGTGTGTGTGTGTGTGGTCACTGTGGTGTGTGTGTGTGGTCACTGTGGTGTGTGTGGTCACTGTGGTGTGTGTGTGTGTGGTCACTGTGGTGTGTGTGTGTGGTCACTGTGGTGTGTGTGGTCACTGTGGTGTGTGTGGTCACTGTGGTGTGTGTGTGTGGTCACTGTGGTGTGTGTGTGTGGTCACTGTGGTGTGTGTGTGTGGTCACTGTGGTGTGTGTGTGTGTGGTCACTGTGGTGTGTGTGGTCACTGTGGTGTGTGTGGTCACTGTGGTGTGTGTGGTCACTGTGGTGTGTGTGGTCACTGTGGTGTGTGTGTGTGTGGTCACTGTGGTGTGTGTGTGTGTGGTCACTGTGGTGTGTGTGTGTGTGGTCACTGTGGTGTGTGTGTGTGTGGTCACTGTGGTGTGTGTGTGTGTGTGTGTGGTCACTGTGGTGTGTGTGTGTCTGTGGTGTGTGTGTGTGTGTGTGTGGTCACTGTGGTGTGTGTGTGTGGTC